>NC_045616.1:8255603-8972810 GCF_009829155.1 Mustela erminea
TTGGCTCCTGCTTGTGCCTTCATGCTGCTGGGCTGCATGGAGTAAGGACTGGAATGGCTGGTCAGCTGACTCTGTTCTTTGACCTGCCTCGGATGCCTCTGTTTGAAGAGCCAGATGGCGAGGGTGGGCAGAGTATTATGCTCGTTCTTGTGAGGCCTTTATCAGAGCATACTCAGGGAATATTGACTGAAGGCCCAGTTGCAAAACAGGAGCTTCCACATTGAGTAATCCACCTCGGCTTACCCTGAACGACTGCAATCTCCAGTCACTGCCTTGAAAGGCAGGGAACACCCGAATGCCAGATGCAGTTCCGGCGCTTTCTCAAGGAGGAACGGATGCCTCTGTCTGAACAACTCTCTGGGGTATTAAGTGGAGATTTCCCGTCGTCAGAATGCAGACTTGTGTCGTAGTCCTCAGCAAGTCAACTCTTTGGGAGACTGGCTCGTGCTTCCATTCAAACATCCCTGTTTTGTTGGAATGTACGGTTTGAGGAGTGCGCACGACTTGGGGGAGGGGGAGAGGGACAGAATCTTCGCGGAGACTGCCCCACAGAGCAGGGAGCAGCACAAGGATGTTCCATACCACCGCCCATGAGAACATGACCTTCGATGCAACCAAGAGTCAGATACTGAACGCACAGAGCCCACCACGTGTCGCTATCGTTTTCTCTTTTTCTAAAAGTAGAGTTGTCCTCCGAATCATTCCGTGTCTCTGCCAAAGAGCCATATTCTCCCTTGAAAGAGGAGACACCCGCAGACTTCCCCGGACTGTGGTTATGTTGCCGTGCAGGGCTCCTCCCAGTGGGGTTTCAGGACACCTGGCACATGCGGAAACTTCAGGTGTCTGAATCACCCATTCACCACACCAAGACAGAGGCAAGACACACACAGGGCACACAAAACGTCCCGAGACTCCAAACATGCATACCTCGAAGCAATTCGAGAAAGGGAACACACAACACCATAAAGAGTCACACTACACCTACAACACCAACACTGCTAAGGCAACCAGAGAGTATAACCAACTTCATACCACAGCCACATATAGATTGTGAGAACGAATGAACACCACACAGAGCACTCAGAGAACAAACACACACACACACACACACACACACATACACACAAACGGGAAGTTGTTCAGATACAGGCAACTCCTCCCTCACTAGCACATGACAATTCCAACACACACCATCCCTACAGCACCGACATAAACCTCATGGTGTCCGAACTATGCCCAGCAAAGTCACCCCACACTACCCCACTCTGAAACCATGTGTATAAAACACAGCCTACCAAATTCCACCACTCATCGTTATCCCTTCTTGCACATGCCCGTCACAAATCATATACCAATGACACAGACAACCTAGGGAACACACACACACACACTCACACACACCTACTCATATCATTGAGACCACACACACGACCCTGTCTATGCTCCACACTCACGACACCTATTCCACCCAGAACACATATCTCCTGCACTCACCACCCATACAAAACACAAACACACCACCACACAACCAAGACACTCCACTCCACTGTGAGCACTCAAGTCACCTACTCCTTCACACTCACTCCACAGGTAACAAAGGAATCACGGCTCTTTCAGCATGCACAATCCGTGCATCCACTCCCTACCTGCCGCATCTCTACTCCTCATGCACACCTCATGTCGCTACACATGTACCGAAGGAATTCCTCTTATTCATTACAGACACCCCAGACATAAGCCAGGCACACACAGGAATCCCATGCCAAAAGCAACACATAGAGCCATCTGTTACATGGATCAATGCACACTGCACAGACAGCTTAAATTACGTGCCTACACTTCAAATGCAGGTGTCACATCACAACACACACCACTTCTAGACCAGTCGCACATACTCTTAGCCTACTCACTCCGAACAAACACCATACACACACCACGATTCACCACGCACACCACGCGTCTCCCACAACCATACCGCACAGAGACCACATGAATGGGCAACCCCCACACACCATGAACACCCTATAGATACCCCAAACTCAGCCCACCAAGTCCACCCTAATAGTCTCTGCACACACACCAGAAGAAAAGAACACAAACAACCCACACTCAAGAAACGCCCGACTAACACAGTGCATGGATATCATGCATACACACCACCTACCCCACACCCATATGCACAGGAGAAACATAAATTATTCACCACAGGAAACACATCTCCCTCACACACCAGTGCCATGTAAACCCCACAAGACACACACCATACCATTCGGACTAGAGAACTGCGAGCACTCAACACACCTCCAGCTCAGATATACACTCACTGATCCAGCACACCTATGGAAAACACACAACCTCTTCAAGAGTCAAAACACCTGTCAGATTCAAGCCATGCAGAAAAGACACCGACCACACAAATAGTCACACACACACACACACACACACACACACACACACACCCCGACACACAAACACACACACAGAGTTCGGCTTCCTTCTTGGGTGGCTGGTGTCAGCCTGCTTAAGCAGAGCCAGCTCGTCTCCTTCCCCAGGCTGACTGACCTGCCTGCATGAGGAAGAAAAGATGGCTAACGCCTGCCCAGAATGCTTCATAGCACAGTGTACTCTGAAAGAGCCCTTACCTGGTAGAGTGCCCTGGGTCCCAGCCAATCACGTTAGAGTCGCCCACCAAAGCACCCGAGCTCTTCCTGAGATGCTCCTGATGGTAGTCATCCTGGGAGAGCCAGGAAAAGGAGCCAGGGACAGCAGGTTTCATTGCCTTTTGGGAGAAAGGACCAGTCGGCATGCCTGACAGGGCTCACAGGTGTAGCCTCTGAACGTTCCCTTTGCCCGAGCCCACAGCTGATTCTTATTGCTGATATGGGGAACTCGCTAGGAAAGCAGTGCTTGCTAGTCCCTTCCTTTTCCACACCATCACATGCTCCTCTGTGCTGAAGATATCTGGCCCTCGCTATCCACTTCCAAGCATTGCTTCTCATTCCATCCTAGCCTTGTGGCCTGAGGCCATTCGAATCCTGTGTTTCAGTGAAGCTGGGAGTCTGGCCTAGTCCTTGGGCCTGTACATGAGGTTGGGCCCAGGATGCGCTACAATCTGGTCTCAGAAATACATGGACATGGGGAGCGATGGGAGATTGCCTGTGGCAGCAGAGGCTGGGCTTGCAGGTTCTCAGAGACACCTGGTTGGCATTTCGTAGCCAAGGGAAATCAGAGTTTATGCAATGGTCAGATTGAATTCATTCCCTTTGGAATAGACCCCATTGTCCTCCCCTGTAGCTCTTCTCCCAAGCTTGCTGAATAGTCACACCTTCTCTTGGCTTCCATTCCTGGGATATGGGGCTGTCATGCACCCAGCCGGCACTCACTCGTCAGTGGCAAGTTTTCCTTGTGGTCCTGTGCTCAGTGAGAGCAGTCGGGGTTAGATATTGCCAAGGAATCTTTGGCTCCTGCTTGTGCCTTCATGCTGCTGGGCTGCATGGAGTAAGGACTGGAATGGCTGGTCAGCTGACTCTGTTCTTTGACCGCCTCGGATGCCTCTGTTCTGAAGACCAGATGGCGAGGGTGGGCAGAGTATTATGCTCGTTCTTGTGAGGCCTTTATCAGAGCATACTCAGGGAATATTGACTGAAGGCCCAGTTGCAAAACAGGAGCTTCCACAGTGAGTAATCCACCTCGGCTTGCCCTGAACGACTGCAATCTCCAGTCACTGCCTTGAAAGGCAGGGAACACCCGAATGCCAGATGCAGTTCCGGCGCTTTCTCAAGGTGGAACGGATGCTCTCTGGGGTATTCAGTGGAGATTTCCCGTCGTCAGAATGCAGACTTGTGTCGTAGTCCTCAGCAAGTCAACTCTTTGGGAGACTGGCTCGTGCTTCCATTCAAACATCCCTGTTTTGTTGGAATGTACCTTTGAGGAGTGCGCACGACTTGGGGGAGGGGGAGAGGGACAGAATCTTCGCGGAGACTGCCCCACAGAGCAGGGAGCAGCACAAGGATGTTCCATACCACCGCCCATGAGAACATGACCTTCGATGCAACCAAGAGTCAGATACTGAACGCACAGAGCCCACCACGTGTCGCTATCGTTTTCTCTTTTTCTAAAAGTAGAGTTGTCCTCCGAATCATTCCGTGTCTCTGCCAAAGAGCCATATTCTCCCTTGAAAGAGGAGACACCCGCAGACTTCCCCGGACTGTGGTTATGTTGCCGTGCAGGGCTCCTCCCAGTGGGGTTTCAGGACACCTGGCACATGCGGAAACTTCAGGTGTCTGAATCGCCCATTCACCACACCAAGACAGAGGCAAGACACACACAGGGCACACAAAACGTCCCGAGACTCCAAACATGCATACCTCGAAGCAATTCGAGAAAGGGAACACACAACACCATAAAGAGTCACACTACACCTACAACACCAACACTGCTAAGGCAACCAGAGAGTATAACCAACTTCATACCACAGCCACATATAGATTGTGAGAACGAATGAACACCACACAGAGCACTCAGAGAACAAACACACACACACACACACACACACACACATACACACAGACGGGAAGGTCTGCAGATACAGGCAACTCCTCCCTCACTAGCACATGACAATTCCAACACACACCATCCCTACAGCACCGACATAAACCTCATGGCGTCCAAACTATGCCCAGCAAATCACCCCACACACCCCACTCTGAAACCATGTGTATAAAACACAGCCAACCAAATCCCACCACTCATCGTTATCCCTTCTTGCACATGCCCGTCACAAATCATATACCAATGACACAGACAACCTAGGGAACACACACACACACACCCCTTCTCATATCGTTGAGACCACACACACGACCCTGTCTATGCTCCACACTCACTACACCTATTCCACCCAGAACACATATCTCCTGCACTCACCACCCATACAAAACACAAACACACCACCACACAACCAAGACACTCCACTCCACTGTGAGCACTCAAGTCACCTATTCCTTCACACTAACTCCACAGGCAACAAAGAATCACGGCTCTTTCAGCACCCACAATCCGTGCATCCACTCCCTACCTACCACATACTCTACTCCTCATGCACACCTCATGTCGCTACACATGTACCGAAGGAATTCCTCCTATTCATTACAGACACCCCAGACATAAGCCAAGCACACACAGGAAACCCATGCCAAAAGCAACACATAGAGCCATCTGTTACATAGATCAATGCACACTGCACAGACAGCTTAAATTACTGTGCCTACACTTCAAATGCAGGTGTCACATCACAACACACACCACTTCTAGACCAGTCGCACATACTCTTAGCCTACTCACTCCGAACAAACACCATACACACACCACGATTCACCACGCACACCACGCGTCTCCCACAACCACACCGCACAGAGACCACATGAATGGGCAACCCCCACACACCATGAACACACTATAGATACCCCAAACTCAGCCCACCAAGTCCACCCTAATAGGCACTGAACACACACCAGAAGAAAAGAACACAAAAAACCCACACTGAAGACACGCCCCACTAACACAGTGCATGGATATCATGCATACACACCACCTACCCCACACCCATATGCACAGGAGAAACATAAATTATTCACCACAGGAAACACATCTCCCTCACACACCAGTGCCTATGTAAACCCCACAAGACACACACCATACAATTTGGACTAGAGAACTGCGAGCACTCAACACACCTCCAGCTCAGATATACACTCACTGATCCAGCACACCTATGGACAACACACAACCTCTTCAAGAGTCAAAACACCTGTCAGATTCAAGCCATACAAAAAAGACACCGACCACACAAATAGTCACACACACACACACACACACACACACACACCGACACACAAACACACACACAGAGTTCGGCTTCCTTCTTGGGTGGCTGGTGTCAGCCTGCTTAAGCAGAGCCAGCTCGTCTCCTTCCCCAGGCTGACTGACCTGCCTTCATGAGGAAGAAAAGATGGCTAACGCCTGCCCAGAATGCTTCATAGCACAGCGTGCTCTGAAAGAGCCCTTGCCTGGTAGAGTGCCCTGGGTCCCAGCCAATCACGTTAGAGTCGCCCACCAAAGCACCCCAGCTCTTCCTGAGATGCTCCTGATGGTAGTCAGCCTGGGAGAGCCAGGAAAAGGAGCCAGGGACAGCAGGTTTCATTGCCTTTTGGGAGAAAGGACCCAGTCGGCATGCTGACAGGGCTCACAGGTGTAGCCTCTGAACGTTCCCTTTGCCCGAGCCCACAGCTGTTTCTTATTGCTGATATGGGGAACTCGCTAGGAAAGCATGCTTGCTAGTCCCTTCCTTTTCCACACCATCACATGCTCCTCTGTGCTGAAGATATCTGGCCCTCGCTATCCACTTCCAAGCATTGCTTCTCATTCCATCCTAGCCTCTGGCCTGAGGCCATTCGAATCCTGTGTTTCAGTGAAGCTGGGAGTCTGGCCTAGTACTTGGGCCTGTACATTAGGTTGGGCCCAGGATGTGCTACAATCTGGTCTCAGAAATACAATGACATGGGGAGCGATGGGGGATTGCCTTTGGCAGCAGAGGCTGGGCTGCAGGTTCTCAGAGACACCTGGTCAGATTTCGTAGCCAAGGGAAACAGAGTTTATGCAATGGTCACATTGATTTCATTCCCTTTGGAATAGACCCCATTGTCCCCCCTGTAGCTCTTCTCCCAAGCTTGCTGAATATCACACCTTCCCTTGGCTTCCATTCCTGGGATATGGGGCTGTCATGCACCCAGCCGGCACTCACTCGTCGGTGGCAAGTTTTCCTTGTGGTCCTGTGCTCAGTGAGAGCAGTCGGGGTTAGATATTGCCAAGGAATCTTTGGCTCCTGCTTGTGCCTTCATGCTGCTGGGCTGCATGGAGTAAGGACTGGAATGGCTGGTCAGCTGACTCTGTTCTTTGACCGCCTCGGATGCCTCTGTTCTGAAGACCAGATGGCGAGGGTGGGCAGAGTATTATGCTCGTTCTTGTGAGGCCTTTATCAGAGCATACTCAGGGAATATTGACTGAAGGCCCAGTTGCAAAACAGGAGCTTCCACATTGAGTAATCCACCTCGGCTTACCCTGAACGACTGCAATCTCCAGTCACTGCCTTGAAAGGCAGGGAACACCCGAATGCCAGATGCAGTTCCGGCGCTTTCTCAAGGTGGAACGGATGCTCTCTGGGGTATTCAGTGGAGATTTCCCGTCGTCAGAATGCAGACTTGTGTCTTAGTCCTCAGCAAGTCAACTCTTTTGGAGACTGGCTCGTGCTTCCATTCAAACATCCCTGTTTTGTTGGAAATGTACCTTTGAGGAGTGCGCACGACTTGGGGGAGGGGGAGAGGGACAGAATCTTCGCGGAGACTGCCCCACAGAGCAGGGAGCAGCACAAGGATGTTAAATACCACCGCCCATGAGAACATGACCTTCGATGCAACCAAGAGTCAGATACTGAACGCACAGAGCCCACCACGTGTCGCTATCGTTTTCTCTTTTTCTAAAAGTAGAGTTGTCCTCCGAATCATTCCGTGTCTCTGCCAAAGAGCCATATTCTCCCTTGAAAGAGGAGACACCCGCAGACTTCCCCGGACTGTGGTTATGTTGCCGTGCAGGGCTCCTCCCAGTGGGGTTTCAGGACACCTGGCACATGCGGAAACTTCAGGTGTCTGAATCGCCCATTCACCACACCAAGACAGAGGCAAGACACACACAGGGCACACAAAACGTCCCGAGACTCCAAACATGCATACCTCGAAGCAATTCGAGAAAGGGAACACACAACACCATAAAGAGTCACACTACACCTACAACACCAACACTGCTAAGGCAACCAGAGAGTATAACCAACTTCATACCACAGCCACATATAGATTGTGAGAACGAATGAACACCACACAGAGCACTCAGAGAGCAAACACACACACACACACACACACACATACACACAGACGGGAAGGTCTGCAGATACAGGCAACTCCTCCCTCACTAGCACATGACAATTCCAACACACACCATCCCTACAGCACCGACATAAACCTCATGGCGTCCAAACTATGCCCAGCAAATCACCCCACACACCCCACTCTGAAACCATGTGTATAAAACACAGCCAACCAAATCCCACCACTCATCGTTATCCCTTCTTGCACATGCCCGTCACAAATCGTATACCAATGACACAGACAACCTAGGGAACACACACACACACACACACCTACTCATATCATTGAGACCACACACACGACCCTGTCTATGCTCCACACTCACGACACCTATTCCACCCAGAACACATATCTCCTGCACTCACCACCCATCCAAAACACAAACACACCACCACACAACCAAGACACTCCACTCCACTGTGAGCACTCAAGTCACCTACTCCTTCACACTCACTCCACAGGCAACAAAGGAATCACGGCTCTTTCAGCACCCACAATCCGTGCATCCACTCCCTACCTACCACAACTCTACTCCTCATGCACACCAAATGTCGCTACACATGTACCGAAGGAATTCCTCCTATTCATTACAGACACCCCAGACATAAGCCAAGCACACACAGGAAACCCATGCCAAAAGCAACACATAGAGCCATCTGTTACATGGATCAATGCACACTGCACAGACAGCTTAAATTACATGCCTACACTTCAAATGCAGGCATCACATTACAACACACACCACTTCTAGACTAGAAGCACAACCTCTTAGCCGACTCACTCCGAAAACACCATACACACACCACAATTCACCACGCACACCACGCGTCTCCCACAACCATACCGCACAGAGACCACATGAATGGGCAACCCCCACACACCATGAACACCCTATAGATACCCCAAACTCAGCCCACCAAGTCCACCCTAATAGGCACTGCACACACACCAGAAGAAAAGAACACAAACAACCCACACTCAAGACACGCCCCACTAACACAGTGCATGGATATCATGCATACACACCACCTACCCCACACCCATATGCACAGGAGAAACATAAATTATTCACCACAGGAAACACATCTCCCTCACACACCAGTGCCATGTAAACCCCACAAGACACACACCATACCATTCGGACTAGAGAACTGCGAGCACTCAACACACCTCCAGCTCAGATATACACTCACTGATCCAGCACACCTATGGACAACACACAACCTCTTCAAGAGTCAAAACACCTGTCAGATTCAAGCCATACAAAAAAGACACCGACCACACAAATAGTCACACACACACACACACACACACACACTCACACCGACACACAAACACACACACAGAGTTCGGCTTCCTTCTTGGGTGGCTGGTGTCAGCCTGCTTAAGCAGAGCCAGCTGGTCTCCTTCCCCAGGCTGACTGACCTGCCTTCATGAGGAAGAAAAGATGGCTAACGCCTGCCCAGAATGCTTCATAGCACAGCGTGCTCTGAAAGAGCCCTTGCCTGGTAGAGTGCCCTGGGTCCCAGCCAATCACGTTAGAGTCGCCCACCAAAGCACCCCAGCTCTTCCTGAGATGCTCCTGATGGTAGTCAGTATGGGAGAGCCAGGAAAAGGAGCCAGGGACAGCAGGTTTCATTGCCTTTTGGGAGAAAGGACCCAGTCGGCATCCTGACAGGGCTCACAGGTGTAGCCTCTGAACGTTCCCTTTGCCCGAGCCCACAGCTGTTTCTTATTGCTGATATGGGGAACTCGCTAGGAAAGCAGTGCTTGCTAGTCCCTTCCTTTTCCACACCATCACATGCTCCTCTGTGCTGAAGATATCTGGCCCTCGCTATCCACTTCCAAGCATTGCTTCTCATTCCATCCTAGCCTCTGGCCTGAGGCCATTCGAATCCTGTGTTTCAGTGAAGCTGGGAGTCTGGCCTAGTCCTTGGGCCTGTACATTAGGTTGGGCCCAGGATGCGCTACAATCCGGTCTCAGAAATACATGGACATGGGGAGCGATGGGAGATTGCCTGTGGCAGCAGAGGCTGGGCTTGCAGGTTCTCAGAGACACCTGGTTGGCATTTCGTAGCCAAGGGAAACAGAGTTTATGCAATGGTCAGATTGAATTCATTCCCTTTGGAATAGACCCCATTGTCCCCCCTGTAGCTCTTCTCCCAAGCTTGCTGAATGTCACACCTTCTCTTGGCTTCCATTCCTGGGATATGGAGCTGTCATGCACCCAGCCGGCACTCACTCAGTCGGTGGCAAGTTTTCCTTGTGGTCCTGTGCTCAGTGACAGCAGTCGGGGTTAGATATTGCCAAGGAATCTTTGGCTCCTGCTTGTGCCTTCATGCTGCTGGGCTGCATGGAGTAAGGACTGGAATGGCTGGTCAGCTGACTCTGTTCTTTGACCGCCTCGGATGCCTCTGTTCTGAAGAGCAGATGGCGAGGGTGGGCAGAGTATTATGCCTCGTTCTTGTGAGGCCTTTATCAGAGCATACTCAGGGAATATTGACTGAAGGCCCAGTTGCAAAACAGGAGCTTCCACATTGAGTAATCCACCTCGGCTTACCCTGAACGACTGCAATCTCCAGTCACTGCCTTGAAGGGCAGGGAACACCCGAATGCCAGATGCAGTTCCGGCGCTTTCTCAAGGTGGGAACGGATGCCTCTGTCTGAACAACTCTCTGGGGTATTAGAGTGGAGATTTCCCGTCGTCAGAATGCAGACTTGTGTCTTATTCCTCAGCAAGTCAACTCTTTGGGAGACTGGGCTCGTGCTTCCATTCAAACATCCCTCTTTTGTTGGAAATGTAGGTTTGAGGAGTGCGCACGACTTGGGGGAGGGGTAGAGGGACAGAATCTTCGCGGAGACAGCGCCACATAGCAGGGAGCAGCACAAGGATGTTCCATACCATCGCCCATGAGAACATGACCTTCGATGCAACCAAGAGTCAGATACTGAATGCACAGAGCCCACCACGTGTCGCTATCGTTTTCTCTTTTTCTAAAAGTAGAGTTGTCCTCCGAATCATTCCGTGTCTGTGCCAAAGAGCCATATTCTCCCTTGAAAGAGGAGACACCCGCAGACTTCCCCGGACTGTGGTTATGTTGCCGTGCAGGGCTCCTCCCAGTGGGGTTTCAGGACACCTGGCACATGCGGAAACATCAGGTGTCTGAATCACCCATTCACCACACCAATAAAGAGGCAGGACACACACAGGGCACACAAAACGTCCCGAGACTCCAAACATGCATACCTCGAAGCAATTCGAGAAAGGGAACACACAACACCATAAAGAGTCACACTACACCTACAACACCAACACTGCTAAGGCAACCAGAGAGTATAACTAACTTCATACCACAGCCACATATAGATTGTGAGAACGAATGAACACACACAGAGCACTCAGAGAACACACACACACACACACACACACACACACACACACACATACACACAGACGGGAAGGTCTGCAGATACAGGCAACTCCTCCCTCACTAGCACATGACAATTCCAACACACACCATCCCTACAGCACCGACATAAACCTCATGGCGTCCAAACTATGCCCAGCAAATCACCCCAAATACCCCACTCTGAAACCATGTGTATAAAACACAGCCAACCAAATTCCACCACTCATCCTTATCCCTTCTTGCACATGCCCGTCACAAATCATATACCAATGACACAGACAAACTAGGGAACACACACACACACACACACCCCTTCTCATATCGTTGAGACCACACACACGACCCTGTCTATGCTCCACACTCACTACACCTATTCCACCCAGAACACATATCTCCTGCACTCACCACCCATACAAAACACAAACACACCACCACACAACCAAGACACTCCACTCCACTGTGAGCACTCAAGTCACCTACTCCTTCACACTCACTCCACAGGCAACAAAGGAATCACGGCTCTTTCAGCACCCACAATCCGTGCATCCACTCCCTACCTACCACAACTCTACTCCTCATGCACACCTCATGTCGCTACACATGTACCGAAGGAATTCCTCCTATTCATTACAGACACCCCAGACATAAGCCAAGCACACACAGGAAACCCATGCCAAAAGCAACACATAGAGCCATCTGTTACATGGATCAATGCACACTGCACAGACAGCTTAAATTACGTGCCTACACTTCAAATGCAGGTGTCACATCACAACACACACCACTTCTAGACCAGTCGCACATACTCTTAGCCTACTCACTCCGAACAAACACCATACACACACCACGATTCACCACGCACACCACGCGTCTCCCACAACCACACTGCACAGAGACCACATGAATGGGCAACGCCGACACACCATGAACACCCTACAAATACCCCAAATTCAGCCCACCAAGTCCACCCTAATAGGCACTGCACACACACCAGAAGAAAAGAACACAAAAAACCCACACTGAAGACACGCCCCACTAACACAGTGCATGGATATCATGCATACACACCACCTACCCCACACCCATATGCACAGGAGAAACATAAATTATTCACCACAGGAAACACATCTCCCTCACACACCAGTGCCATGTAAACCCCACAAGACACACACCATAACATTCGGACTAGAGAACTGCGAGCACTCAACACACCTCCAGCTCAGATATACACTCACTGATCCAGCACACCTATGGACAACACACAACCTCTTCAAGAGTCAAAACACCTGTCAGATTCAAGCCATACAAAAAAGACACCGACCACACAAATAGTCACACACACACACACACACACACACACACACACACACACACACACACACACACACAGAGTTCGGCTTCCTTCTTGGGTGGCTGGTGTCAGCCTGCTTAAGCAGAGCCAGCTGGTCTCCTTCCCCAGGCTGACTGACCTGCCTTCATGAGGAAGAAAAGATGGCTAACGCCTGCCCAGAATGCTTCATAGCACAGTGTACTCTGAAAGAGCCCTTACCTGGTAGAGTGCCCTGGGTCCCAGCCAATCACGTTAGAGTCGCCCACCAAAGCACCCCAGCTCTTCCTGAGATGCTCCTGATGGTAGTCATCCTGGGAGAGCCAGGAAAAGGAGCCAGGGACAGCAGGTTTCATTGCCTTTTGGGAGAAAGGACCCAGTCGGCATGCTGACAGGGCTCACAGGTGTAGCCTCTGAACGTTCCCTTTGCCCGAGCCCACAGCTGTTTCTTATTGCTGATATGGGGAACTCGCTAGGAAAGCATGCTTGCTAGTCCCTTCCTTTTCCACACCATCACATGCTCCTCTGTGCTGAAGATATCTGGCCCTCGCTATCCACTTCCAAGCATTGCTTCTCATTCCATCCTAGCTTCTGGCATGAGGCCATTCGAATCCTGTGTTTCAGTGAAGCTGGGAGTCTGGCCGTGTCCTTGGGCCTGTACATTAGGTTGGGCCCAGGATGCGCTACACTCTGGTCTCAGAAATACATGGACATGGGGAGCGATGGGGGATTGCCTTTGGCAGCAGAGGCTGGGCTGCAGGTTCTCAGAGACACCTGGTTGGATTTCATAGCCAAGGGAAACAGAGTTTATGCAACGGTCAGATTGATTTCATTCCCTTTGGAATAGACCCCATTGTCCCCCCTGTAGCTCTTCTCCCAAGCTTGCTGAATTTCACACCTTCCCTTGGCTTCCATTCCAGGGATATGGGGCTGTCATGCACCCAGCCGGCACTCACTCGTCGGTGGCAAGTTTTCCTTGTGGTCCTGTGCTCAGTGAGAGCAGTCGGGGTTAGATATTGCCAAGGAATCTTTGGCTCCTGCTTGTGCCTTCATGCTGCTGGGCTGCATGGAGTAAGGACTGGAATGGCTGGTCAGCTGACTCTGTTCTTTGGCCGTCTCGGATGCCTCTGTTCTGAAGACCAGATGGCGAGGGTGGGCAGAGTATTATGCTCGTTCTTGTGAGGCCTTTATCAGAGCATACTCAGGGAATATTGACTGAAGGCCCAGTTGCAAAACAGGAGCTTCCACAGTGAGTAATCCACCTCGGCTTGCCCTGAACGACTGCAATCTCCAGTCACTGGCTTGAAGGGCAGGGAACACCCGAATGCCAGATGCAGTTCCGGCGCTTTCTCAAGGAGGAACGGATGCCTCTGTCTGAACAACTCTCTGGGGTATTCAGTGGAGATTTCCCGTCGTCAGAATGCAGACTTGTGTCTTAGTCCTCAGCAAGTCAACTCTTTGGGAGACTGGCTCGTGCTTCCATTCAAACATCCCTGTTTTGTTGGAATGTAGGTTTGAGGAGTGCGCACGACTTGGGGGAGGGGGAGAGGGACAGAATCTTCGCGGAGACTGCCCCACAGAGCAGGGAGCAGCACAAGGATGATAAATACCACCGCCCATGAGAACATGACCTTCGATGCAACCAAGAGTCAGATACTGAACGCACAGAGCCCACCACGTGTCGCTATCGTTTTCTCTTTTTCTAAAAGTAGAGTTGTCCTCCGAATCATTCCGTGTCTCTGCCAAAGAGCCATATTCTCCCTTGAAAGAGGAGACACCCGCAGACTTCCCCGGACTGTGGTTATGTTGCCGTGCAGGGCTCCTCCCAGTGGGGTTTCAGGACACCTGGCACATGCGGAAACATCAGGTGTCTGAATCACCCATTCACCACACCAAGACATAGGCAGGACACACACAGGGCACACAAAACGTCCCGAGACTCCAAACATGCATACCTCGAAGCAATTCGAGAAAGGGAACACACAACACCATAAAGAGTCACACTACACCTACAACACCAACACTGCTAAGGCAACCAGAGAGTATAACCAACTTCATACCACAGCCACATATAGATTGTGAGAACGAATGAACACCACACAGAGCACTCAGAGAACACGCACACACACACACACACACAGACCTGTAGATACAGGCAACTCCTCCCTCACTAGCACATGACAATTCCAACACACACCATCCCTACAGCACCGACATAAACCTCATGGCTTCCGAAATATGCCCCGCAAATCAGCCCACACACCCCACTCTGAAACCATGTGTATAAAACACAGTCAACCAAATTCCACCACTCATCGTTATCCCTTCTTGCACATGCCCGTCACAAATCATATACCAATGACACAGACAAACTAGGGAACACACACACACACACACACACACACACACACCCCTTCTCATATCGTTGAGACCACACACACGACCCTGTCTATGCTCCACACTCACGACACCTATTCCACCCAGAACACATATCTCCTGCACTCACCACCCATACAAAACACAAACACACCACCACACAACCAAGACACTCCACTCCACTGTGAGCACTCAAGTCACCTACTCCTCTCACACTCACTCCACAGGCAACAAAAGAATCACGGCTCTTTCAGCACCCACAATCCGTGCATCCACTCCCTACCTACCGACAACTCTACCCCTCATGCACACCTCATGTCGCTACACATGTACCGAAGGAATTCCTCTTATTCATTACAGACACCCCAGACATAAGCCAAGCACACACAGGAAACCCATGCCAAAAGCAACACATAGAGCCATCTGTTACATGGATCAATGCACACTGCACAGACAGCTTAAATTACATGCCTACACTTCAAATGCAGGCATCACATTACAACACACACCACTTCTAGACCAGTCGCACATACTCTTAGCCTACTCACTCCGAACAAACACCATACACACACCACGATTCACCACGCACACCACGCGTCTCCCACAACCACACCGCACAGAGACCACATGAATGGGCAACCCCCACACACCATGAACACCCTATAGATACCCCAAACTCAGCCCACCAAGTCCACCCTAATAGGCACTGACACACACACCAGAAGAAAAGAACACAAAAACCCACACTCAAGACACGCCCGACTAACACAGTGCATGGATATCATGCATACACACCACCTACCCCACACCCATATGCACAGGAGAAACATAAATTATTCACCACAGGAAACACATCTCCCTCACACACCAGTGCCATGTAAACCCCACAAGACACACACCATACCATTCGGACTAGAGAACTGCGAGCACTCAACACACCTTGAGTTCAGATATACACTCACTGATCCAGCACACCTATGGAAAACACACAACCTCTTCAATAGTCAAAACACCTGTCAGATTCAAGCCATGCAGAAAAGACACCGACCACACAAATAGTCACACACACACACACACACACACACACACACACACACACACCGACACACAAACACACACACAGAGTTCGGCTTCCTTCGTGGGTGGCTGGTGTCAGCCTACTTAAGCAGAGCCAGCTCGTCTCCTTCCACAGGCTGACTGACCTGCCTTCATGAGGAAGAAAAGATGGCTAACGCCTGCCCAGAATGCTTCATAGCACAGCGTGCTCTGAAAGAGCCCATGCCTGGTAGAGTGCCGTGGGTCCCAGCCAACCACGTTAGAGTCGCCGACCAAAGCACCCCAGCTCTTCCTGAGACGCTCTTGATGGTAGTCAGTATGGGAGAGCCAGGAAAAGGAGCCAGGGACAGCAGGTTTCATTGCCTTTTGGGAGAAAGGACCCAGTCGGCATCCTGACAGGGCTCACAGGTGTAGCCTCTGAACGTTCCCTTTGCCCGAGCCCACAGCTGTTTCTTATTCCTGATATGGGGAACTCGCTAGGAAAGCGTGCTTGCTAGTCCCTTCCTTTTCCACACCATCACATGCTCCTCTGTGCTGAAGATATCTGGCCCTCGCTATCCACTTCCAAGCATTGCTTCTCATTCCATCCTAGCTTCTGGCCTGAGGCCATTCGAATCCTGTGTTTCAGTGAAGCTGGGAGTCTGGCCGAGTCCTTGGGCCTGTACATTAGGTTGGGCCCAGGATGCGCTACAATCTGGTCTCAGAAATACATGGACATGGGGAGCGATGGGGGATTGCCTTTGGCAGCAGAGGCTGGGCTGCAGGTTCTCAGAGACACCTGGTTGGATTTCATAGCCAAGGGAAACAGAGTTTATGCAACGGTCAGATTGATTTCATTCCCTTTGGAATAGACCCCATTGTCCCCCTTCTAGGTCTTCTCCCAAGCTTGCTGAATTTCACACCTTCCCTTGGCTTCCATTCCTGGGATATGGGGCTGTCATGCACCCAGCCGGCACTCACTCGTCGGTGGCAAGTTTTCCTTGTGGTCCTGTGCTCAGTGAGAGCAGTCGGGGTTAGATATTGCCAAGGAATCTTTGGCTCCTGCTTGTGCCTTCATGCTGCTGGGCTGCATGGAGTAAGGACTGGAATGGCTGGTCAGCTGACTCTGTTCTTTGACCGCCTCGGATGCCTCTGTTCTGAAGACCAGATGGCGAGGGTGGGCAGAGTATTATGCTCGTTCTTGTGAGGCCTTTATCAGAGCATACTCAGGGAATATTGACTGAAGGCCCAGTTGCAAAACAGGAGCTTCCACATTGAGTAATCCACCTCGGCTTGCCCTGAACGACTGCTATCTCCAGTCACTGGCTTGAAGGGCAGGGAACACCCGAATGCCAGATGCAGTTCCGGCGCTTTCTCAAGGTGGAACGGATGCTCTCTGGGGTATTCAGTGGAGATTTCCCGTCGTCAGAATGCAGACTTGTGTCGTAGTCCTCAGCAAGTCAACTCTTTGGGAGACTGGCTCGTGCTTCCATTCAAACATCCCTGTTTTGTTGGAAATGTAGGTTTGAGGAGTGCGCACGACTTGGGGGAGGGGGAGAGGGACAGAATCTTCGCGGAGACTGCCCCACAGAGCAGGGAGCAGCACAAGGATGATAAATACCACTGCCCATGAGAACATGACCTTCGATGCAACCAAGAGTCAGATACTGAACGCACAGAGCCCACCACGTGTCGCTATCGTTTTCTCTTTTTCTAAAAGTAGAGTTGTCCTCCGAATCATTCCGTGTCTCTGCCAAAGAGCCATATTCTCCCTTGAAAGAGGAGACACCCGCAGACTTCCCCGGACTGTGGTTATGTTGCCGTGCAGGGCTCCTCCCAGTGGGGATTTCAGGAACACCTGGCACATGCGGAAACTTCAGGTGTCTGAATCACCCATTCACCACACCAAGACAGAGGCAGGACACACACAGGGCACACAAAACGTCCCGAGACTCCAAACATGCATACCTCGAAGCAATTCGAGAAAGGGAACACACAACACCATAAAGAGTCACACTACACCTACAACACCAACACTGCTAAGGCAACCAGAGAGTATAACCAACTTCATACCACAGCCACATATAGATTGTGAGAACCAATGAACACCACACAGAGCACTCAGAGAACAAATACACAGACACACACACACACACACACACACATACACACAGACGGGAAGGACTGCAGATACAGGCAACTCCTCCCTTACTAGCACATGACAATTCCAACACACACCATCCCTACAGCACCGACATAAACCTCATGGCGTCCAAACTATGCCCAGCAAAACACCCCACACACCGCACTCTGTAACCATGTGTATAAAACACAGCCAACCAAATCCCACCACTCATCGTTATCCCTTCTTGCACATGCCCGTCACAAATCGTATACCAATGACACAGACAACCTAGGGAACACACACACACACACACACACCTACTCATATCATTGAGACCACACACACGACCCTGTCTATGCTCCACACTCACTACACCTATTCCACCCAGAACACATATCTCCTGCACTCACCACCCATCCAAAACACAAACACACCACCACACAACCAAGACACTCCACTCCACTGTGAGCACTCAAGTCACCTACTCCTCTCACACTCACTCCACAGGCAAAAAGGAATCATGGCTCTTTCAGCACCCACAATCCGTGCATCCACTCCCTACCTACCACAACTCTACTCCTCATGCACACCAAATGTCGCTACACATGTACCGAAGGAATTCCTCCTATTCATTATAGACACCCCAGACATAAGCCAAGCACACACAGTAAACCCATGCCAAAAGCAACACATAAAGCCATCTGTTACACGGATCAATGCACACTGCACAGACAGCTTAAATTACGTGCTTACACATCAAATGCAGGCGTCACATCACAACACACACCACTTCTAGACCAGAAGCACAAACTCTTCGCCCACTCACTCCAAACAAACACCATACACACACCACGATTCACCACGCACACCACGCGTCTCCCACAACCATACCGCACAGAGACCACATGAATGGGCAACCCCCACACACCATGAACACCCTATAGATACCCCAAACTCAGCCCACCAAGTCCACCCTAATAGGCACTGCACACACACCAGAAGAAAAGAACACAAACAACCCACACTCAAGACACGCCCGACTAACACAGTGCATGGATATCATGCATACACACCACCTACCCCACACCCATATGCACAGGAGAAACATTAAATATTCACCAAAGGAAACACATATAGCTCACACACCAGTGCCATGTAAACCCCACAAGACACACACTATACCATTTGGACTAGAGAACTGCGTGCACTCAACACACCTTGAGTTCAGATATACACTCACTGAACCAGCATACCTATGGAAAACACACAACCACTTCAAGAGTCAGAACTCCTGTCAGATTCAAGCCATGCAGAAAAGACACCGACCACACAAATAGTCAGACACACATGCACATACACACACCGACACACAAACACACACACACAGAGTTCGGCTTCCTTCTTGGGTGGCTGGTGCAAACCTGCTTATGCATGGCCAGGTTGTCTCCTTCCCCAGGCTGATTGTCCTGCCTTCATGAGGAAGAAAAGATTGCTAACGCCTGCCCAGAATGCTTCACAGCACGGCATGCTCTGACAGAGCCCTTGCCTGGTAGAGTGCCCTGGGTCCCAAAGCCATACACTTGAGAATCGCCCACCAAAGCACCCAGTTACTCCTGACACACTCCTAATGGTATTCCGTATGGGAAAGACAGGAAAAGGAGCCAGGGCCAGCAGGTTTCATTTTCTTTTGGGAGAAATGACCCAGTCCTCCTGCTGACAGGGCTCACAGTTGTAGCCTCTGGGCGTTCCTTTGCCCGAGCCCACAGCTGTTTCTTATTGCTGATATGGGGAGCTCACTAGGAAAGTGTGCTTGGATACTCCCTTCCTTTTCCACATCATCACATGCTCCTCTGTACTCATGAAATCTGGCCCTCAGTATCCACTTCCTTGCATGGCTTCTTATTCCATACTAGCTTCAGTCCTGAGCCCATTCGAATACTGCGTCTCAGTAAAGTTGGGAGTCTGGCAGAGGCCTTGGGCCTGTACATTAGGTTGGGCCCAGGATGCGCTACAATCCCGGTCTCAGAAATACATGGACATGGGGAGCGATGGGAGATTGCCTGTGGCAGCAGAGGCTGGGTTGCAGGTTCTCAGAGACACCTGGTCGCATTTCGTAGCCACAGGAATCAGAGTTTATGCAATGGTCACATTGATTTCATTCCCTTTGGAATAGACCCCATTGTCCTCCCTGTAGCTCTTCTCCCAAGCTTGCTGAATATCACACCTTCCCTTGGCTTCCATTCCAGGGATATGGGGCTGTCATGCACCCAGCCGGCACTCACTCGTCGGTGGCAAGTTTTCCTTGTGGTCCTGTGCTCAGTGAGAGCAGTCGGGGTTAGATATTGCCAAGGAATCTTTGGCTCCTGCTTGTGCCTTCATGCTGCTGGGCTGCATGGAGTAAGGACTGGAATGGCTGGTCAGCTGACTCTGTTCTTTGACCACCTCTGATGCCTCTATTCGGAAGACCAGATGGCGAGGGCCGGCAGAGTCTTCTGCCGGTCCTGGTGAGCTCTTTTTCAGAGCAAACTCAGGGAGTATTGACTGAAGGCTCAGTTGCAAAACAGGAGCTTCCACAGAGAGTAATCCATCACGGCTTCCCCTGAACGACTGCTATCTCCCAGTCACTGGCTTGAAGGGCAGGGAAATATAGAATGCCAGACGCGGTTCCTCCTTTTTGTCAAAGAGGAATGGACGCCTGTTTCTGAACAACGCTCTGCTGTATCCAGAGACGATTTCCCGTCGTCACAATCCAGACTTGAGTCTTAGTCCTCTGCAAGTCAACTCGTTGAGAGACTGGGCTTCTGCTTCCATTCTCAAAGACACTGTTTCATTGGAAAGGCAAGTCTGAGGGGTACACATGACTTGGGGGAGGGGTAGACTGACAGAATCTTCATGTAGACTGTCCCACAGAGCATGGAGCAGCGCAAGGATGTTCCATACCACCTCCGATGAAAACATGACCTCGGAGGCAACCAAGAGTCAGATACTGAACACACAGAGCCCACCACGTGTCGCTATCTTGTTCTCTTTGTCTGAAAGTAGAGTTGTACCCTCCTAATCATTCCGTGTCCTTGTCCAAAGAGCCTATATGCTCCCTTGAAAGAGGAGACACCCGCAGACTTGCCGAGACTGTGGTTATGTTGCAGTGCAGGGCTCCTCCCAGTGGGGTTTCAGAACACCTGGCACATGCGGAAACTTCAGGTGTCAGAATCACCCATTAAACACACCAAGACATAGGCAGGACACACACAGGGCACACAAAACATCCCGAGACTCCAAACATGCATACTTCGAAGGAATTCGAGAAAGGGAACACACAACTACCATAAGAGTCACACCTACACCTACAACACCAACACTGCTAAGGCACCACATACGAGTATAACAACTCATACACAGTCCACATATAGATTGTGAGAACCAATGAACACCACACACAGCACTCAGAGAACACACACACACACAAAAGACATGTACACCAGATGGACAGCAGACACAGGCAACTCCTCCCTCACTGGCACATGACACTTCCAACACACGCCATCCCTACAACACCAACATACACGTCAGGCCGTCAAAACAATTCCCAGCACAAACACCCCCACACACCCCACACTGAAACCACGTGTTTAACACACAGCCAGCCGATTCACACCACTCATCGTTGTCCCTTCTTGTGCATGTCCATCAGAAATCATAGACACAAAACACAGACAACCTAGAGAACACACACACACCTACCCACGTCATTGAGACCACACACACGACCCTGTCTATGCTCCACACTCATTACACCTATTCCACGCAGAGCACCTATCACCTGCACTCACCACCCATACAAAACCCAAACGCACCACCACACCACCAAGACACTCCACTCCACTATGAGAAGTCAAGTCACCTACTCCCCTCACACACATTCCACAGGCAACCAAGGAATCACAGCCCTTTCAGCACCCACAATCCTGTGCATCCACTGCATAACCTGGAATGGCAGAGCACTACCTCTGTCAACGCAACCTCTCTACCTCTGTCGAAAAGGCTTCAAACGTGGTAAGAAAGTCTGGTTTTGAAAGGACTCATGGTAGTTTTCCGACCGTGGAAATCTGGAAAGTGTTGGAACTGTGCTGAAAACCTGAAGAGTTGCATACAGGGCCCTAACTCGAACATCCATACCGGTGACCATAGGAAGCTCTGTATTCAATGACATTTCTTCAGGCAGACACCCATTCATGGCAGTGTTTCCAGTTCAGGAAAGAAGCTTGAACACGGACGGACTCTGAGCCGCTTGGATACTCTGGGGTAAGTGCATGCCAAGGCTCTTAGACCTCCAAAACATGAAATGGCAGAGCACAACCTCAGGTCATCCAAACTGCCTACCTCTGTCAAAACATGGTAAGGGAAGTGTAGTTTAGGGAGGACTCGAGACTGCTTTGAGATGGCCTACTCAGGGAAGCTGGGGGAACTAGGCAGATCCCCATTCGTGATAGTGTGTTCCCACCTGAAGAAAGAAGCTAGAACAAGGACGGGCTCTGGGCAGGTTGGATACTTTAAGTAAAGTATCGAACCATGGCCCTTAGGCTTCCATAGCATGGAATGACAGAGCACGACCTGTGGTCAATGCAAAGTGTCTACCTCTGTCGAAAAGGCTTCATAAGTAGAAAGGGAATTGCGGTTTAGGAAAGAATCGCGACTGTATTTGACAGTGGAAACAGGAATCTGTTGGACGTGCCTGTTTTGAAATCATAGTGAGTTGCTTACAGGGCCCAAATCTCGAACACCCATACCTGTGACCATAGGATGGTCCATGTTCAGTGAAACATCTTCCAGCGGGCACCCATTCATGGCAGTGTGTTCTCAGTGAGGAAAGAAGCTAGAACAAGGACAGACCTGGGCACATTGGATACTCTGGGGTAAGTGCAGGCCAAGGCCCTTAAGCCTCCATAACATGTTATGCAAGAACATGACCACAGCTCATCCAAAATGACCTCTGTCAAAAAGGCTTCAAACGTGGTAAGGAAAGTATGGTTTAGGAAGACTCGCGACTTTTAGTTGATGGAAACTTGGAATCTGATGGATGTGCCAGCGTTGACACCATGGTGATTTGCTTCCAGGACACTAATCTAGAACATCCATACCAGTGAGCTAGAAGTTGGGTGTTCAGTGAAACGACCCAATGACTCTGGGGTAGTACAGGCCAAGGCACTTAGGCCTCTAAAACATGGAATGGCAGAGCACTACCTCAGGTCATCCAAACTGTCTACCTCTGTTGAAAATGCTTTAAACTTTGTAAGGGAAGTGTGGTTTAGGTAGGACTCGAGACTTATCTGAGATGGTCTCTTCAGGGAAGCTGTGGGAACTAGGCAGACCCCCATTTGTGACAGTGTGTTCCCAGCTGAGGAAAGAAGCTAGAACAAGAACGGGCTCTGGGCAGGTTGGATACTTTGAGTATAGTGCAGGCCATGGGCCTTAGGCTTCCCAAACATGGAATGGCAGAACACGACCTGTGGTCATCCATACTGTCTACCTGTGTCTAAAAGGCTTCAAATGTGGTTCCAGAATTGTTGTTTTGAAAGAACTCATGGCACGTTTTGTTTAGTGGAAACATGGAATCTGTTGGACATGCCTGGGTTGAAAAAATGAAGACCCTCAGATTGTTTTTCAGAGTCTATCATCTTTCATGGTCCATCTCTCCCTCCAATTTCCCCCAACTCCCTTCTTTCCAACTCCCCATGTCCTCCATTATTCCTTACGCTCAACAAATAAGCAAAACCATATGATAATCGATTCTCTCTGCTTGACTTATTTCAGTCAGCATAATCTCTTCCAGTCCCGTCCATGTTGCTACAAAAGTTGGGTATTCATCCTTTCTGATGGAGGCATAATACTCCATATTTTATATGGAACACATCTTCCTTATCCATTCGTCCATTGAAGGGCATCTTGGTTCTTTCCACAGTTTGGCGACTGTGGCCATTGCTACTATAAACATTGGGGTTACAGATGCCCTTCTTTTCACTACATCTGTATCTTTGGGGTAAATACCCAGGAATGCAATGGCAGGGTCATAAGGAAGTTCTATTTTTAATTTCTTGAGGAATCTCCACACTGTTCTCCAAAGAGGCTGCACCAACTTGCATTCCCACCAACAGTGGAAGAGGGTTCCCCTTTCTCCACATCCCCTCCAACACATGTTTCCTGTCTTGTTAATTTTGGCCATTCTAACTGGTATAAGGTGGTATCTCAATGTGGTTTTGATTTGAATCTCCCTGAGGGCTAGTGATGATGAACATTTTTTCATGTGTTTGATATCCATTTGTATGTCTTCATTGGAGAAGTGTCTATTCATATCTTCATATCTTCTGCCCATTTTTGATATGATTATCTGTTTTGTGTGTGTTGAGTTTGAGGAGTTCTTTATAGATCCTGGATATCAACCTTTTGTCTGTACTGTCATTTATAAAAATCTTCTCCCATTCCATGGGTTGCCTCTTTGTTTTCTTGACTGTTTCTTTGCTGTGAAGAAGCTTTTGATTTTGATGAAGTCCCAAAAGTTCATTTTGCTTTTGTTTTCTTTGCCTTTGGAGACATAGCTCGAAAGAAGTTGCTGTGGCTGATATCGAAGAGATTACTGCCTATGTTCTCTTCTAGGATTCTAATGGATTCCTGTCTCACGTTGAGATATTTTATCCATTTTGAGTTTATTTTTGTGTACGGTGTAAGAGAATGGTCAAGTTTCATTCTTCTGTGTATAGGTGTATAGCTGTCCAGTTTTCCCAGCACCATTTATTGAAGAGACTGTTTCTTTTTTCACTGAATATTTTTTCCTGTTTTGTTCAAGATTATTTGGCCATAGAGTTGAGGGTCCATATCTTGGCTCTCTTCTCTGTTTCACTGGTCTATGTGTCTGCTTTTATGCCAGTACCATGCTGTCCTGGTGATCACAGCTTTGTAGTAAATCTTGAAATCAGGTAACGTGATGCCCCAGTTTTATTTTTGTTTTTCAACATTTCCTTAGTGATTCGGTATCTCTTCTGTTTCCATACAAATGTTAGGATTATTTGCTCCAGCTCTTTGAAAAATATTGGTGGAATTTTGATCGGAATAGCATTAAAAGTATAGATTGCTCTAGGCAGTATAGACATTTTAACAATGTTTATTCTTCCGATCCAAGAGCATGGAATGGTCTTCCATCTTTTTGTGTCTTCTTCAATTTCTTTCATAAGTGTTCTGTAGTTCCTCGAGTACAGATCCTTTACCCCTTAAGCACCCTTTCAATGCTTCTCTTACCATTGTATATTTTCCTCAGAGAAATGCCTACTTAAATATTTTGACCATTTTAGTGGGGTTCTTCAACTTTATTATTTTTCTAGATGTAATGAGAAACAATTGACAGATATAATAATATATACTTAAAGTGCACAATGTGATCATTTGATAAATATATACACCAGGAAATAATCACCAAGATGAAGATAATTAACATACCCATCATCTCACAAGTTAAATATTTTGTGGCTGTGGGTGAGAATTCTTAATATATCAGCAAGTCACTCAGTCCCAGCAACTTCAAGTACTCAATGCCATATTAACTGTACATTGTTGTTAGAGCTTGTTCATCTTTTTTTTAAAAGATTTTATTTATTTATTTGACAGAGAGAAATCACAAGTAGGCAGAAAGGCAGGCAGAAAGAGCGGGGAGGGAGGCTCCTTGCTGAGCAAGGAGCATTGAGCCCAATGCGGGGCTCAATCCCAGGACCCCAGGATCATGACCTGAGCCAAAGGCAGAGGCTTTAACCTACTGAGCCACCCCGGTGCCCCAGGGTTTGTTCATCTTAAGTAAAAGTTGGTACCTCACAGTTTCCCCCTCCACCCATCTCTTACAGCAGTCTTATATATATATTTTCTCTTTATCAAATCAGCTTTAAAGAACCTACTGATAACAGTTTGTTTCTCTCCATCTGGCTTATTTCGCGCAGCATAATGCCTTCTACTTTAATCTATGTTGTCAGAAATGACAGGATTTTCTTTTATAATTGCTTAATAGTGTGTATGTAAACACATTTTTGTTATCCATTCTTACGTTGAAGGACACTTGGGTTGTTTCCATTTTGACTACTGTGAAAAATGCTGTAATGAACATGAGAATGTAGGTATATCTGTGAGATGCTGATTTTGTTTCCTTTGGAAAATACCAAGCGTGGGATTGCTTGATCTCATATTAGTTCCAATTTTAATATTTTGAAGAACATACATGGCTTACACGCACTGGTTTTACCAATTTACATTTCTACCAACAGTGCACAAATGTTGACTTATCTCAATATCCCTCAACAATGGACATTTTAGCAAGTGTGAGGAAATATCTTTTTTAAATTTTGATTTACAATTTCCTGATAGTGATATTTAGGAGGGGGGCCTGAGTGGCTCAGTCAGTTAAGTGTCTGCCTTCAGCAGACAGAGTCCTGGGATCAAGTCCCACATTGTCTTCCATGCTCAAGAGGGAATCTGCTTCTCCCTCTCCCTCTGCTGCACCCCCAGCTCATGCTCAGTCTCTCCCTTGCTCTCTCGCAAATAAATAGAATTTTAAAATATCTATTGAAATTCTTTGCCCATCTGTAATTGGAATATTTGTTTTTGTTTTGCTCTTGAGGTGACTGTGTTCCTTATGTATGTTGAATAATAATTTATCATTGAGTTTTGATTTGCCTTTTCCTGATAACGAATGATGTTGCGTATCTTTTTGTGTCTGTTGACAATCTATATGTCTTCTTTGGAAAAATGTCTATTCATACTTTCTGCCTATGTTTAAACTGGATTATTCCATTTGGGTGTGTTGAGTTTTATGGTTTTTATATTTTGGATACTAAGACTTTGTAAGATATGTCATTTGCAAATCTTCCCATCCCACTGGTTGCATTTTAGTTTTCTTGACTGTTTCCTTCACTGTGTAAAGCTTTTAATCTTGATGAAGTCCCAATAGCTCAATTTTGGTTTTGTTTCCCTTGCCTCTGGAGATAGTATCTAGAAAGAAGTTTCTATTGCCATGTTCTTCTTCAGGATTTTGATGGGTTTCCATCTCACATTTAGGTCTTTAGTGCATTTTGAGTTTCTTTTTGTGTGTGGTTTAAGAAGGTGGTCCAGTTTCATTCTTGGCATAGTGCAGTCTAGTTTTCCCAGCAGCATTTGTTGAAGAAACTATCTTTTTTCCAATTTGATATTCTTTCCTGGTTTTTTTTTGGGGGGGGAAGATTACTTGACCTTATAGGTGTGGGTTCATTTCTGGGTATTCCATTCTGTTCTATTGATCTATTTATCTATTTTTTGTGCCAGTACCAACTGTTTAGATTACCACAACTTTGTAATATAACTTGTAGTCCAGAATTGTGATGCCTCCAGCTTTGCTTTTCTTTTTCAGGATTGCTTTGGCTATACAGGATCTTCTGTGGTTCAATACACATTTTAGGATTGTTTGTTCTAGCCCTGTGAAAAACACTGGTGGTATTTTGATAGGGACTGCATTAAGTGTGTAGATTACTTTGGATAGTATAGACATTTTAACAATATTTGTTCTTCCAGTCCAGGAGAATGGAATATCTTTCCATTTATTTGCATCCTTTATATTTTCCTTCATCAATATTTTGTAGTTTTTAGAGTATAGGTTTCACTGCTTTGTTGATTCCTAGATATTTTCATGGATTTCTTTTATTTCTTCATGTGTTCTGGTTGCTGAGGCTAGGGCTTCCAGTACCAATGGTGACAGTGAACATCTATGCCTTGTTCCTGACTCTAGAGAGAAAGTTCTTGTTCTTTGCCTGTTGAGGATGATATTAGCTGTGGATTTTTCATATATGGCCTTTATTATGTTGAGCTATGTTCTCTCTATCCCTACTTTGTTGAGGGATATTATCAAGAATGGATGCTTTATTTGCCAAATGATTCTTCTGGATCTATTGAAAGGATCATATGGTTCTCTCCCTTTCTTTTATTAATCTGGTATCATGTTGATTGATTTGCAGATGCTGAACCACTCCTGCAACCCAGGAATAAATACAACTTGGTCATGATGCATGACTCTTTTAATGTACTGTTGGATTCAGTTATCTTTTTTTCTTTCTTTTAAAAAAAAAATATATATATATATATGTGTGTGTGTGTGTGTGTGTGTGTGCTCAAAGATTCATTGTTTATGCATCACGACGATTTCTTCATGCAATATGTGCCCTCCTTAATACCCACCACCAGGCTCACCTATCCCCCACCTCCCTCCCCTCCAAAACCCTCAGTTTGTTTCTCAGAGTCCACAGTTTCTCATACTTTATCTCCCCCTCCAATTCCCCCCAATTCACTTTTCCTTTCCTTCTCCTAATGTCCTCCATGTTATTCCTTATGTTCCACAACTAAGTGAAACCATATAATAATTGACTCTCTGTTTGACTCAGCATAATTTCCTCCAGGTCCATCCATGCTGATATGAAAGTTGGGTATTCATCCTTTCTGATGGAGACTTTCAATTTTCTTTTATTTCTTCTTTGTTTTCTTAGTTGACCCATTAATTCTTTAGTAGTATGTCATTTGACCTCCACATATTAGTGATCTTTCCTATTTTTTTCTTGTGTTTGAATTCTAGTCTCATAATGTTGTGGGAGGAAAAGATGCATAGTATGGTCTCAAATTTTCTTTTTACTTCTTGAGACCTGTTTTGTGACCTAGAGTGACATATTCTGGAGAACATCTCATGGGCAGTTGAAAAGAATGTGTATGTTGATTCTTTAGGATGAAAAGTTCTGAATATATCCGTTAATCCATCTAGTCCAGTGTACCATTCAAAGCCATTGTTTCCTTGTTGATTTTTTGTTTAGATGATCTGTCTGTTGATGTAAGAGGGGTGTTAAAGTCCCCTACTTTAATTTTGTTAAAGTAGGTGTTAAAGTCCCCTACTTTAGTTTTGTCTTATTGAGTTCCTTTATATTTGTTATTAATTGATTTATATATTTGGGTGCTCTGATGTTGGGGGCACAAGTATTTATAATTGTTAGATCTTCTTGTTGGGTAGCCCCTTTATTATGACGTAGTGCTCTTGTTAGATTGTCCCTTTTATTATGATATAGTGCTCTTCCTACATAGAGTCTTTGGGGTTTTTTTAAGCATTTATTTTTTCTTTATTTCCTTCTTTTTTGACAGAGTTCACACACAAGCAGGGGGAGTGGCAGGCAGAGGGAGAAGCAGACTCCCCTCTGAGCAAAGAGCCCTTTGCAGGAGCAAAGAGCCAAATTGCAGGACCTGGGATCATGACCTGAGCTGAAAGCAGATGCTTAACTGACTGAGCCACTCAGGTGCCCCACAGTCTTTGGTTTAAAATTTAATTTGTCTGTTACAGGTATTGTTACTCTCGCTTTCTTTTGTTGTCCATTTGCATGATAAGTGTTTCTCCATCCCTTTACTTTCAGTCTTCAGGTGTCTTCAGGTCTAATATGACTTTCTCATAGGCAGCACATATTTGGGTCTTGTTTTCTTATTGATTTTGACACCCTGTGTCTTTTGATTGAAGGGCTTAGTACACTTACATTCAGTGTAATTACTGTTAGATATGTATTTAGTGCCATTGTATTACTTGTTTTGTTGTTGTTTCCGGAGATTTCTGTATTGCTTTCTAGTCTTTGTTACTTTTGGTCTTTAATTTCATTCAAAGAGTCCTCTTTAATATCTCTTGCAAGGGTGGTTTAGTGGTCATGAACTCTTTCAGTGTTTGTTTGTCTGGGAAATTATGTCTTCTGTTCTAAGTGAAAGCCTTCCTGGATAAAGTACTCTTGACTACAGATTTTTCCCATTCAGCAAACTGAGCATATCAACCACTCCTTTCTGGCTTGTCACATTTCTGTTGAGAGATCATCTGTGTCTAGCATTATGAATCTTCCCTGGTAAGTTAGGGTCTTCTTTTGCCTGTTGTTTTTAAGACTTTTTTTTCTTTATTGCTATATTTCATTATTTATTTTTTATGAAGATTTTATCCATTTTTTTTGACAGAATTAGAGAGAGAGAGATCACAAGTAGGCAGAGAGGCAAGCATAAGCATAGGGGGAGCAGGCTCCCTACCAAGCAGAAAGCCTGATGTGGTGCTTAATCCCAGGACCCCAAGATCATGACCTGAGCTGAAGGCAGAGGTTCAACCCACTGACCCACCCAGGAGCCCCTATTTCACAAATTTAAATACAATATATCTCCTTTGTTAATTTTTATGGGAGTTACCTGTGCCTCCTGGATTAGGATATCTGTTTCCTTACTCAGAGTAGGGAAGTTTTCAGTTATGATTTCCTTAAATAACTTGTCTACCCCCTTTTTCTCTCTTCTTCTGTGACTCCTGTAACAGGAATGTTATTACATTAGATGTAACATTGCATCCCTAAATCTATTCTCATGATCCATAGTTCTTTCTTTCTTTTGTGCAGCTTCATTATTTTCCATTATCTTTTCTTCTATATCACTTATCCTTTCTCTTCCTTCTTTCAGCCTTGTGTTCATTGCATCAGGTCTGTTCTAATTTCAGTTATTGTTTTTTTTTTAATTTCTGACTACTCTTAACTCTTTTATCTCTGCTATAAAGACCTACCTTGAAGCCTTCCATTCTTTTCTTTTCTTTTTTTTTTAATTTTTTATTTTTTATAAACATATAATTTTATCCCCAGGGGTACAGGTCTGTGAATCGCCAAGTTTACACTCTTCACAGCACTCACCAAAGCACATACCCTCCCCAATGTCCATAACCCCACCCCCCTTCTCCCAAGCCCCCTCCCCCCAGCAACCCTCAGTTTGTTTTGTGAGATTAAGAGTCACTTATGGTTTGTCTCCCTCCCAATCCCATCTTGTTTCATTGATTCTTCTCCTACCCCCTTAAGCCCCCATGTTGCATCACCACTTCCTCATATCAGGGAGATCATATGATAGTTGTCTTTCTCTGCTTGACTTATTTCGCTAAGCATGATACGCTCTAGTTCCATCCATGTTGTCGCAAATGGCAAGATTTTATTTCCTTTGATGGCTGCATAGTATTCCATTGTGTATATATACCACTTCTTCTTTATCCATTCATCTGTTGATGGACATCTAGGTTCTTTCCATAGTTTGGCTATTGTGGACATTGCTGCTATAAACATTCGGATGCACGTGCCCCTTTGGATCACTACGTTTGTATCTTTAGGGTAAATACCCAGTAGTGCAATTGCGGGGTCATAGGGCAGTTCTATTTTCAACATTTTGAGGAACCTCTATGCTGTTTTCCAGAGTGGTTGCACCAGCTTGCATTCCCACCAACAGTGTAGGAGGGTTCCCCTTTCTCCGCATCCTCGCCAGCATCTGTCATTTCCTGACTTGTTGATTTTAGCCATTCTGACTGGTGTGAGGTGATATCTCATTGTGGTTTTGATTTGTATTTCCCTGATGCCGAGTGATATGGAGCACTTTTTCATGCGTCTGTTGGCCATCTGGATGTCTTCTTTGCAGAGATGTCTGTTCATGGCCTCTGCCCATTTCTTGATTGGATTATTTGTTCTTTGGGTGTTGAGTTTGCTAAGTTCGTTATAGATTGTGGACAGTAGTCCTTTATCTGATATGTTCTTTGCAAATATCTTCTCCCATTCTGTCCGTTGTCTTTTGATTTTGTTAACTGTTTCCTTTGCTGTGCAAAAGCTTTTGATCTTGATGAAATCCCAATAGTTCATTTTTGCCCTTGCTTCCCTTGCCTTTGGCGATGTTCCTAGGAAGAAGTTGCTGCAGCTGAGGTCCAAGAGGTTGCTGCCTGTGTTCTCCTCAAGGATTTGGATGGATTCCTTTCGCACATTGAGGTCCTTCATCCATTTTGAGCCTATTTTCGTGTGTGGTGTAAGGAAATGGTCCAATTTAATTTTCTGCATGTGGCTGTCCAATTTTCCCAACACCATTTATTGAAGAGGCTGTCTTTTTTCCATTGGACATTCTTTCCTGCTTTGTCAAAGATTAGTTGACCATAGAGTTGAGGGTCTATTTCTGGGCTCTCTATTCTGTTCCATTGATCTATGTGTCTGTTTTTGTGCCAGTGCCATGCTGTCTTGATGATGACAGCTTTGTAATAGAGCTGGAAGTCCGGAATTGTGATGCCACCAACGTTGGCTTTCTTTTTCAATATTCCTTTGGGTATTCGAGGTCTTTTCTGGTTCCATATAAATTTTAGAATTATTTGTTCCATTTCTTGGAAAAAGATGGATGGTACTTTGATAGGAATTGCATTAAATGTGGAGATTGCTTTAGGTAGCATAGACATTTTCACAATATTTATTCTTCCAATCCAGGAGCATGGAACATTTTTCCATTTCTTTGTGTCTTCCTCAATTTCTTTCATGAGTACTTTATAGTTTTCTGAGTATAGATTATTTGCCTCTTTGGTTAGGTTTATTCCTAGGTATCTTATGGTTTGGGGTGCAATTGTAAATGGGATTGACTCCTTAATTTCTCTTTCTTCTGTCTTGCTGTTGGTGTAGAGAAATGCAACTGAGTTCTGTGCATTGATTTTATATGCTGACACTTTACTGAATTCCTGTATAAGTTCTAGCAGTTTTGGAGTGGAGTCTTTGGGGTTTTCCACATATAGTATCATATCATCTGCGAAGAGTGATAATTTGACTTCTTCTTTGCCGATTTGGATGCCTTTAATTTCCTTTTGTTGTCTGATTGCTGAGGCTAGGACTTCTAGTACTATGTTGAATAGCAGTGGTGATAATGGACATCCCTGCCGTGTTCCTGACCTTAGCGGAAAAGCTTCCAGTTTTTCTCCATTGAGAATGATATTTGCGGTGGGTTTTTCATAGATGGCTTTGATGATATTGAGGTATGTGCCCTCTATCCCTACACTTTGAAGAGTTTTGATCAGGAAGGGATTCTGCACTTTGTCAAATGCTTTTTCAGCATCTTTTGAGAGTATCATATGGTTCTTGTTCTTTCTTTTATTGATGTGTTGTATCACATTGACTGATTTGCAGATGTTGAACCAAGCTTGCAGCCCTGGAATAAATCCCACTTGGTCGTGGTGAATAATCCTTTTAATGTACTGTTGGATCCTATTGGCTAGTATTTTGGTGAGAATTTTCGCATCTGTGTTCATCAAGGATATTGGTCTATAGCTCTCTTTTCGGATGGGATCCTTGTCTGGTTTTGGGATCAAGGTGATGCTGGCCTCATAAAATGAGTTTGGAAGTTTTCCTTCCGTTTCTATTTTTTGGAACAGTTTCAGGAGAATAGGAATTAGTTCTTCTTTAAAGGCTTGGTAGAATTCCCCCGGGAAGCCATCTGGCCCTGGGCTTTTGTTTGTTTGGAAATTTTTAATGACTGTTTCAATCTCCTTACTTGTTATGGGTCTGTCCAGGCTTTCTATTTCTTGCTGGTTCAGTTGTGGTAGTTTATATGTTTCTAGGAATGCATCCATTTCTTCCAGATAGTCAAATTTGTTGGCATAGAGTTGCTCATAGTATGTTCTTATAATAGTTTGTATTTCTTTGGTGTTAGTTGTAATCTCTCCTCTTTCATTCATGATTTTATTTATTTGGGTCTTTTCTCTTTTCTTTTTGATAAGTCTGACCAGGGGGTTATCAATTTTATTAATTATTTCAAAGAACCAGCTCCTAGTTTCGTTGATTTGCTCTATTGTTTTTTTTTTTTTTTTTTTTTTTTGGTTTCTATTTCATTGATTTCTGCTCTGATCTTTATGATTTCTCTTCTCCTGCTGGGCTTAGAGTTTCTTTCTTGTTCTTTCTCCAGCTCCTTTAGCTGTAGGGTTAGGTTGTGTACCTGAGACCTTTCTTGTTTCTTGAGAAAGGCTTGTACCGCTATATATTTTCCTCTCAGGACTGCCTTTGTTGTGTCCCACCGATTTTGAACCATTGTATTTTCATTATCATTTGTTTCCATGATTTTTTCAATTCTTCTTTAATTTCCTGGTTGACCCATTCATTCTTTAGAAGGATGCTGTTTAGTCTCCATGTATTTGGGTTCTTTCCAAACTTCCTCTTGTGGTTGAGTTCTAGCTTCAGAGCATTGTGGTCTGAAAATATGCAGGGAATGATCCCAATCTTTTGATACCGGTTGAGTTCTGATTTAGGACCGAGGATGTGATCTATTCTGGAGAATGTTCCATGTGCACTAGAGAAGAATGTGTATTCTGTTGCTTTGGGATGAAATGTTCTGAATATATCTGTGATGTCCATCTGGTCCAGTGCGTCGTTTAAGGCCTTTATTTCCTTGCTGATCTTTTGCTTGGATGATCTGTCCATTTCAGTGAGGGGAGTGTTAAAGTCCCCTACTATTATTGTATTATTGTTGATGTGTTTCTTTGATTTTGTTATTAATTGGTTTATATAGTTGGCTGCTCCCACGTTGGGGGCATAGATATTTAAAATTGTTAGATCTTCTTGTTGGACAGACCCTTTGAGTATGATATAGTGTCCTTCCTCATCTCTTATTATAGTCTTTGGCTTAAAATCTAATTGATCTGATATAAGGATTGCCACTCCTGCTTTCTTCTGATGTCCATTAGCATGGTAAATTCTTTTCCACCCCCTCACTTTAAATCTGGAGGTGTCTTCGGGCTTAAAATGAGTTTCTTGGAGGCAACATATAGATGGGTTTTTTTTAATCCATAATGATACCCTGTGTCTTTTGATTGGGGCATTTAGCCCATTAACATTCAGGGTAACTATTGAGAGATATGAATTTAGTGCCCTTGTATTGCCTGTAAGGTGACTGTTACTGTATATTGTCTCTGTTCCTTACTGTTCCTTACTGGTCTCAATATTTCCTGTAGAGCTGGTTTGGTGTTTGCAAATTCTTTCAGTTTTTGTTTGTCCTGGAAGCTTTTAATATCTCCTTCTATTTTCAATGATATCCTAGCTGGATATAGTATTCTTGGCTGCATGTTTTTCTTGTTTAGTGCTCTGAAAATATCATGCCAGCTCTTTCTGGCCTGCCAGGTCTCTGTGGATAAGTCAGCTGCCAATCTAATATTTTTACCATTGTATGTTACAGACTTCTTTTCCCGGGCTGCTTTCAGGATTTTTTCTTTGTCACTGAGACTTGAAAATTTTACTATTAGGTGACGGGGTGTGGGCCTATTCTTATTGATTTTGAGGGGCGTTCTCTGAACCTCCTGAATTTTGATGCTTGTTCCCTTTGCCATATTGGGGAAATTCTCCCCAATAATTCTCTCCAGTATACCTTCTGCTCCCCTCTCTCTTTCTTCTTCTTCTGGAATCCCAATTATTCTAATGTTGTTTCGTCTTATGGTGTCACTTATCTCTCGAATTCTCCCCTCGTGGTCCAGTAGCTGTTTGTCCCTCTTTTGCTCAGCTTCTTTATTCTCTGTCATTTGGTCTTCCGTATCACTAATTCTTTCTTCTGCCTCATTTATCCTAGCAGTGAGAGCCTCCATTTTTTATTGCACCTCATTAATAGCTTTTTTGATTTCAACTTGGTTAGATTTTAGTTCTTTTATTTCTCCAGAAAAGCTTTTATATCTCCCAAGAGGGTTTCTCTAATATCTTCCATGCCTTTTTCGAGCCTGGCTAGAACCTTGAGAATTGTCATTCTGAACCTTCCATTCTTTTCTCAAGCTCAGCTCGTATTCCTGTGATTATTGCTTTCAATTCTCCATCAAGCATGTTACCTATATCTGTTTCACTTAGATCTTTGGCCACAATCTTATCTTTTTGTTTCATTTGGGATGAATTCCTGACCTTGGCATTTTGTCTATGTCTCTGTGTTCTCTGTGTTAGAGAAGCCTGTTATGTTTCCTGCTCCCGAGAGAAATGCCTTTATGAAGTGATCATACATTGTCCAGGACCTACACTTCAAAGATGCCTCTGGTGTGTGCTTCATGCCTTGTGCTACAGTGTTTTTGCTATTCTGTCCTTTAGATCTTTCATCTGTGGCAGCTCTCCTTGCCTGCAGTGGGCAGTGTTTGGACCTTGGCCAGAACAAAGCTAGTTTTCACTAGGTGCCCTCTGGTCTGCTCCTTAAATGAGACCTGACGCCACTTCCATAATAAATGAAGCCCTACAGAACTCTTTGGTTGGGATATGTGGGGTGTGTGTGTGTGTGTGTGTGTGTGTGTGTGTTGGGGGTGGGGTTTCTGCTCATCTTCTGGGGAAGAGGCCCATAACACTGGGACTGATGCAAGCTTGACAAGATGGGAAGTCAACGCAGAATGCAGGGGTGTGGGACTTGGATTAAGCAGTTTAGGCAGCAAGTGCTGGAGCTGAGGTGCTTTACAGAGGTGGCTCTATGTTTATGCTGGGGGGTGGGGGAGGGAAATGTCTCCTTTGTCCTGGGGGAGCCAAAAGAAGTAGTTTTCTACTTCTAGGGATACCTCCAAGAAGAGGAGTCTCCCTCCTGTGCATCCCAGGCATTCTTCAGATTACTATTTCCATGCTCTCTGCATTGGCATTGTTTGCGGGCCTTCTGTCCAGGGACACAGTAGTTTTTTCAGGGCTCTATCCCAGCCAAGGCCACTGTCTTTTAAAATTCCAGTCTTTAAGTCCCACTTGTTACAAGAACTCACAAAACTCAGCCCCTCTCATTTTCCCAGCAATGGCTTTGAGGAAATATTTGCCTTGCGCAATCCTCTGTGTGCTCTACTCTCTCTGGCCTTTCTCTGGACCACAGCTCCCTCCTATCCTCAGCACCCACGTTCCATTTCTCCCTCAAACCATCTCCACACTTCCTACCTTCTTTGATGTGACTTCTTCTCTTCTTTTAGTTTTGGAGTTTATTTTTTCAGTCTTCAGGTTGATTCTGAGGTATCCAGAGATTTGATAGTGGTCTCCTTATGTTCTAGGGATGAGATGAACCTCAGGTACACTTACTACACCACCACCTTACTTGAAAAACACCCACTAGTTTGGGCTTTATAATTAAGAGACTGTTTGTTTATTTCTCTTTTTTATTCTTTTGCTCTTTTGTTTTGTTTCTTAAATTCCACATAGGGGAATAATATGGTATTTGTCTTTCTCTGACTTATTTCACTTAGCATCATCATCTCTAGCTCCTTCCATGTCATTGTAAATGGCGAGATTTCATTTCTATGGCTGAATAATCTTTCATTGTATATGATAAATATATGTATAAGATACACACACACACACACACACACACACACACACACACACACACACCATCTTCTTTATCCATTTATCAATCAGTGGACATTTAGGCTGCATCCACATCTTGGCTTTGTAGATAATGCTACCCTAAACATAGGGGTGCATAGCCTTTGGATGGGTGTTTTGTATTCTTTTGCTAAATACCCAGTATTCCAATTGTTGGATTAGAGATTAGTCCCATTTTTAACTTTGAGGAAACTCCATGCTGTTTTCCAAGTAGCTGCACCAGCTTACATTCCCGCCAGTTGTGTGCAAGCGTTCCTTTTTTTCAATCCTCACCAACACCATTTGTTTCTTATGCTGTTGATTTTAGTTGTTTTGAAAGGTGCGAGGTATCTCATTATAGTTTTGAATTGAATTTCCATGAAGATAAGTGATGGTGAATATCTTTTATATGTCTGTTGGCCATCTTTGTGTCTTCTGTTAATATCCTCTACCCATTTTTTAATTGGATTTTTTGTTTTGGGGGTGTTGAGCTATATAAATTCTTTGTATACTTTGGATACAAACTTTTTTTATTATTTTATTCACTTATTTGACAGAGAGGAAGATCACAAGTAGGCAGAGTGGCAGGCAAAGAGAGAGGAGGAAGCAGGATCCCCACTGAGCAGGCAGCCTATGTGGGGCTCAATCCCAGGACCCCGAGATCATGACCTGAGCCATAGACAGAGGTCTATCCCACTGAGCTATCCAGACGCCCCCAAACTTTTTGTCAGAGAGATAGTTTTTTTTTTTAAGATTTATTTATTTGAGAGAGAGAGAGAGCATGAATGAGCATGACTGGGTGGGGGAGGGATGTGGAGGGCCAGAGAAAGAAGCAGGGCCCATGCTGAGCAGGGATCCTGGTGTGGGGCTCAGTCCCAGGACCCTGAGATCACAACTTGAGTCAAAAGCAAACCCTTAACAGACTGAGCCACACAGGTACCCCTAACTTCTTATTTGAATATATCCCATTCCATAGTTTACCTTTTAATTTTGTTGGTTGTTTCCTTTGCTATGCAGAAGCATTTTATTTTGATAAAAACCAAGCTGTTTATTTTTGCTTTTTTTTTCCTTACCTCGATAGACATACCTAGAAAAATGTTGCTACCAATAATGTCACAGAAGGTACTGCCTGTGTTCTCTTCTAGGATTTTTGTGGTTTCAGGTCTCACATTTAGGTCTCGAATCCGTTTTGAATTTATTTTTGTGCATGGTGAAAGAAAGTGGTCCAATTTCTTTCTTTTGCATGTTGCTGTCCATTTTCCCCAACACCATTTGTTGATGGGAATTTTTTCTATTCAATATTCTTTCCTGCTTCGAGCACCTGGGTGGTTCAGTCATTAAGCATCTGCCTTTGGCTCAGCTCATAATCCCAAGGTCCTGGGATCGCAGGCCATATGGGGCTCCTTGCTCAGTGGGAAGCCTGCTTCTCTCTCTCCCACTCCCACTGCTTGTGTTCCCTCTCTCTCTCTCTGTATCTCAAATAAATAATAAATAAATAAATAAATAAATAAATAAATTCTTAAAAAAATATTTTTTCCTGCTTTGTTGAAGTTTAATTGGTTATATGATTATGGGCTTATTGGGTTTTCCATTCTGTTCTATTGATCTGTGTATCTATTTTTGTGCCAGTACCATACTATCTTTTTACTACAGTTTTGTAATATAACTTCAATTCCAGAATTATGATACCTCCAGCTTTGCTCTTCTTTGTCAAGATGGCTTTGGCTATTCTGGGTTTTTTGGTTTTTCTTTGTGGTTCCATACAAATTTTAGGATTGTTTGTTCTAGCTCTTTGAAAAATGTTGGCGTTTTGTTTGGTTTTGTTTTGTTTTCTAATTACAATGACATTTATTATGTCTATTCTAACTTCAATATAACTTCATCCCTAGCCAACTTTTCCTTAACAGGGTCCTGTTTCATTTCTTTTCTTCAAGATTTATTTCCTTTATTTCTTTTCTTTCCTTCCTTCTTTCCTTCCTTCCTTCCTTCCTTCCTTCCTTCCTTCCTTCCTCTCTTTCTTCTTTTTGGCTTAGGATTAGACTTCAGTGATTCATCACTTACATTCAACACTCAGTGTTCATCACAATAACAAGTGCCCTCTTTAATACCTGTCACCTGTTTAACCTATCCCCTCACACCACCTCCCATCAATCCTCAGTTTGTTCTCTGTAGCTAAGAGTATCTTAGTTCCCCTTCTGTTTTTAAACTTATCTTTCTTTCTCTTCTCCTATGAATGGTGGTAATATTTTGATAGGGATTGCATTAAATGTGTATATTGCTTTGTGTAATATAGACATTCTAACAGTATTTGTTCTTCTGATCCACGAGCATGGAATATATGTCTACTTCTTTGTGTCATCTTCAATTTCTTTCATCAGTCCTTTATAATTTTTAGAGTATAGGTCTTTCCTCTCTTTGGTTAAGTCTGTTCCTAGGTATCTTATTATTTTTGGTACAGTTGTAAATGGGATGATTTTCTTCCTTTCTTGTTCTACTATTTCATTATTATTGTATAGAAATAGAGCAGAGTTCTGTACATTAATTTTGTAACCTGTGACTTTATTGAATTTGTCCAACTGTTCTAGCCGCATTCTGGAGAAGTCTTTCAGATTTTCTATACGTAGTGCTGTGTCATCCACAAAGAGTGAAAATGTTACTTCTTCCTTACTAATCTGGATGTCTTTTGTGTCTAGTTGCTACGGCTACAACTTTCAGTACTCTGTTGAATAGAATTGGTAAGAGTGGATATCCTTGTTTTGTTCCCAATCTGAGATGGTAAGCCCTTAATTTTCACCATTGAATATGATACCAGCTGTGGGTTTTTCATATATGGCCTATATTATGTTGATGTGTGTTTCCTCTGAACCTCCTTTGTTAGAGTTTTCATCATGAATGGATGTGATATTTTGTCATATGCTTTTTTCTGTATCTACCAAAATGATCATCTGATTCTTCTTTTGAGGTATATCACATTGATTAATTGTTGAATATTTTAAATATTGAACTACCTTCACATCCCTGGAAAATATCCCACTTTCATCAGAGATTTTGGTCTGTAGCTCTTCTCTTCTCTTCTCTTCTCTTCTCTTCTCTTCTTTCTCTTCTCTCTCTCCTCTCCTCTCCTCTTCTCTTCTCTCCTATCCTCTTCTCTCTCTTCTCTTCTTTTCTCTTCTCTTCTCTTCTCTTCCTCTTCATTTATTTAAGAGATTTTGCTTTGCTTTGTTTTCTGTTTTGGCAACAAGCTAATGATGGTTTTGTTTAATAAATTTGGAAGCTTTCTTTCCTCTTCTATTTTTTGGATACTTCAAGAATAGGTATTAACTCTTCTTTAAATGTTTGGTAGAGGAAGGAGTCAAGATAGTGGAGAAGTAGCAGGCTGAGATGACATCGGGTAGCAGGAGATCAGCTAGATAGCTTATCAAACCATTCCAAACACATACAAATCCAACAGGAGATCAAAGAGAAGAAGAGCAACAATTCTAGAAACAGAAAATCAACCACTTTCTGAAAGGTAGGACCGATGGAGGAGTGAATCCAAAGCGACAGGAAGATAGACGGTGGGGGGAGGGGACGGCTCCCGGCAAGTGGTGAAGCAGTGGAGCAAAAAATCAGGACTTTTAAAAGTCTGATCCACTGAGGGACATCACTCCAGAAGCTAAACTGGGGTGAAGCCCACACGGGGACAGCATAGCCCCAGGTCCCATAGAGATCGCAGGTATTAGAGCAGGGAAGTTCGCTACAGAGACAGAGCCGAAAAGTGAGCACTCAGCTTGGGGTCACCTTAAGCCATAATCCGTGGCACAGGCCACTGCTCTCTGAGGGAGGTCCCCACAATATCCAGGGAGATCTCTGCTGGAAAAGCTCAGGAATCTGCATGGATTGGAGATGCGAGGTAGAGCTGTGTGCCACAGAGAGACGTTTGGTCATAGGCTGGGTGACGCGCAACGCTTTGACAGCTTTTCTATAAGAGCGCACTGAGGAGTGGGGCCCAGGCTCTCGAGCTCTCGGCTACTCTACGCGAGAGATTAGGAGGCTGCTATTTTCATTCCTGTCCGCTAAAACTCTACAGAACGCATTTAGGGAACAAAAGCTCCCAAAAGCAAACCCGAGGGGATTACTTAGCTTAGTCCCTGGTAAGGGCAGTAAAATTCTGCCTCGGGCATAGACATTTGAGAATCACTACAACAGGCCCCTCCCCCAGAAGATCAAAAAGAAATACAACCAAGATTAAGTTCACTTTTGAAGGAGAACAGCAGAATTCCAGAAGAGAAGAAAGCAAAACATGGAATTCAAGGTTTTCTTCCCATGATTCTTTAGTATTGCAAAGTTAATAAACTTTTATATTTTTATTTTTTTCTTCCACTTTCTTTTTAACTTTTACCCTTTTCTCCTTTAACATTTTTTTTAACTAGTTTACCTTAACAATACCTTTCATAAAAAAAAAAAAAAAAAAAAACTTTACGGGGGCACCTGGGTGGTTCAGTGGGTTAAGCCTCTGCCTTCAGCTCAGGTCATGCTCTCAGAGTCCTGGGATCGAGCCCCACATTGGTCTCTCTGCTCAGAAGGGAGCCTGCTTCCTCCTCTCTCTCTGCCTGCCTCTCTGCCTGCTTGTGATCTTTCTGTCAAATAATTAGATAAAATCTTTTTAAAAAAACCTTTTTTGAACCTTCATTATTATATCATATTTTATCCTTCATTGTGTCTAACTTTATTTTTTGTATACACATAGTGGTTTTTTCTTCTAAAAAATTTTAGGGTACAACTTCTAATAGATCAAAATATACCCTAAGTCTAGCACCAGGTTTGTTCCAAGCAAATACTCTCCACTTTATTTTTCTTTATTCTCCAAACCAACTTGATTTATCAAATCCTGTTTTAGAAATTAAAAAAAAATTTTCTCATCGTTATAGTCATACTCCATCCGTTCACTGTGTTTACCCTTATATATGTTTTTCATTCTTTAAAATTTGGGGAGGTAGTTTCTTCAAGAGACCAAAATACTCCCAAAATTAAGTGGGTGACTCTGTTATAGTCACCAGTCTTTTATATATATATATTTATTTTTTATATTTTTCCTTTATTTGTTTTCTTTTTAAAATTATTCTTTTTCTGAACTTATTTTTACCTCCTTTCTCCACCCACGCCCCCCACTATTTGGGGTCTCTTCTGATTTGATTAAAGCACATTTTCCTGGGGTCTTTGCCACCCTTTTAATATTTTATTTGCTCCTTCATATACTCTTATCTGGACAAAATGACAAGGCAGAAAAATTCACCACAAAAAAAAGAAGAGACAATACCAAAGGCTAGGGATCTAATCAATACAGACATTGGGAATACGTCAGATCTAGAGTTCAGAATGACGATTCCCAAGGTTCTAGCCAGGCTCGAAAAAGGAATGGAAGATATTAGAGAAACGCTGTCCGGAGAAATAAAAGCCCTTTCTGGAGAAATTAAAGAACTAAAATCTAACCAAGTTGAAATTTAAAAAGCTACTAATGAGGTGCAATCAAAAATGGAGGCTCTCACTGCTAGGATAAATGAGGCTGAAGAAAGAATTAGTGATACAGAAGACCAAATGGCAGAGAATAAAGAAGCTGAGCAAAAGAGAGACAAACAACTACTGGACCATGAGGGGAGAATTTGAGCGATACCATAAGACGAAACAACCTTAGAATAATTGGGATTCCAGAAGAAGAAGAAAGAGAGAGGGGAGCAGAAGGTATATTGGAGAGAATCATTGGAGAGAATTTCCCTAATATGGCAAAGGGAACAAACATCAAAATCCAGGAGGTGCAGAGAATCCCCCTCAAAGTCAATAAGAATAGGTCCACACCCCGCCATCTAATAGTAAAATTTAAAAGAGAAAATCCTAAAAGCAGCCCGGGACAAGAAGTCTGTAACATACAATGGTAAAAATATTAGGTTGGCAGTGGACTTATCCACAGAGACCTGGCAGGCCAGAAAGAGCTGGCATGATATATTCAGAGCAATAATGAGAAAAACATGCAGCCAAGAATACTCTATCCACCTAGGCTATCATTGAAAATAGAAGGAGAGATAAAAAGCTTCCAGGACAAGCAAACACTGAAAGAATTTGCAAACACCAAACCAGCTCTACAGGGAACATTGAAAGGGGTCCTCTAAGCAAAGAGAGAGCCTAAAAGTAGTAGATCAGAAAGGAACAGAGACAATATACAGTAACAGTCACCTTACAGGCAATATAGTTGCACTAAATTCATATCTCTCAATAGATACCCTGAATTTAAATGGGCTAAATGCCCCAATCAAAAGACACAGGGTATCAGAATGGATTAAAAAAAAAAAAACTAAAACCCATCAATATGCTGCCTACAAGAAACTCATTTTAGACCCAAAGACACCTCCAGATTCAAAGTGAGGTGGTGGAAAACAGTTTATCATGCTAATGGACATCCAAAGAAAGCTGGGGTGGCAATCCTTAGATCAATTAGATTTTAAGCCAAAGACTATAGTAAGAGATGAGGGAGGACACTATATCACACTCAAAGTGTCTGTCCAACAAGAAGATCTAACAATTTTAAATCTCTACGCCCCTAACATGGGAACAGCCAACTATATAAGCCGATTAATAACAAAATCAAACAAACACATTGACAATAATACAATGATAGTAGGGGACCCTAACACTCCCCTCACTGAAATGGACAGATCATCCAAGCAAAATATCAACAAGGAAATAAAGGCCTTAAATGACACACTGGAACAGATGGACATCACAGATATATTCAGAACATTCCATCCCAAAGCAACAGAATACACATTCTTCTCTAGTGCGCATGGAACATTCTCCAGAATAGATCACATCCTGGGTCATAAATCAGGTCTCCACCGGTATCAAAAGATTGGGATCATTCCCTGCATATTTTCAGACCACAATGCTCTGAAGCTAGAACTCAATCACAAGAGGAAATTTGGAAAGAACCCAAATACATGGAGACTAAACAGCATCCAGGAAATTAAAGAAGAATTGAAAAAAAATTCATGGAAACAAATGATAATGAAAACACAACGGTTCAAAATCTGTGGGACACAGCAAAGGCAGCCCTGAGAGGAAAATATATAGCGATACAAGCCTTTCTCGAGAAACAAGAAAGGTCTCAAATACACAACCTAACCCTACACCTAAAGGAGCTAGAGAAAGAACAACAAAGAAAGCTTAAACCCAGCGGGAGAGGAGAAATCATAAAGATCAGAGCAGAAATCAATGAAATAGAAACAAACAAACAACAACAACAACAAAAACAATAGAACAAATCAACGAAACTTGAAGCTGGTTCTTTGAAAGAATTAATAAGATTGATAAACCCCTGGCCAGACTTATCAAAAAGAAAAGAGAAAGGACCCAAATAAATAAAATCATGAATGAACGAGGAGAGATCACAACCAACACCAAAGAAATACAAACAAGTATGAGAACATATTACGAGCAACTCTACACCACCATATTTGACAATCTGGAAGAAATGGATGCATTCCTAGAGACATATAAACTACCACAACTGAACCAGGCAGAAATAGAAAACCTGAACAGACCCATAACCAGTAAGGAGATTGAAGCAGTCATCAAAAATCTCCAAACAAACAAAAGCCCAGGGCCAGACGGCTTCCCAGGGGAATTCTACCAAACAGTTAAAGAAGAATTCATTCCTATGCTCCTGAAACTGTTCCAAAAAATAGAAATGGAAGGAAAACTTCCAAACTCATTTTATGAGGCCAGCATCACCTTGATCCCAAAACCAGACAAGGATCCCATCCGAAAAGAGAATTACAGACCAATATCCTTGATGAACACAGATGCGAAAATTCTCACCAAAATACTAGCCAATAGGATCCAACAGTACATTAAAAGGATTTTTCACCACGACCAAGTGGGATTTATTCCAGGGCTGCAAGCTTGGTTCAACATCTGCAGATCAATCAATGTGATACAATACATTAACAAAAGAAAGAACAAGAACCATATGATACTCTCAGTAGATGCTGAAAAAAGCATTTGACAAAGTGCAGAATCCCTTCCTGATCAAAACTCTTCAAAGTGTAGGGATAGAGGGCACATACCTCAATATCATCAAAGCCATCTATGAAAAACCCACCACAAATATCATTCTCAAAGGAGAAAAACTGGAAGCTTTTCCGCTAAGGTCAGGAACACGGCAGGGATGTCCATTATCACCGCTGCTATTCAACATAATACTAGAAGTCCTAGCCTCAGCAGTCAGACAACAAAAAGAAATTAAAGGGATCCAAATTGGCAAAGAAGAAGTAAAACTATCACTCTTTGCAGATGATATGATACTATATGTGGAGAACCCAAAAGACTCCACTCCAAATCTGCTAGAACTTGTACAGCAATTCAGTAAAGTGTCAGGATATAAAATCAGTGCACAGAAATCAGTTGCATTTCTTTACACCAACAACAGGACAGAAGAAAGAGAAATTAAGGAGTCAATCCCATTTACAATTGCACTCAAAACCAGAAGATACCTAGGAATAAACCTAACCAAAGAGGCAAATAATCTATACTCAGAAAACTATAAAGTACTTATGACAGAAATTGAGGAAGACACAAAGAAATGGAAAAATGTTCCATGCTCATGGATTGGAAGAACAAATTGTAAGGTTTTGCTGGCAAGGTAAACACAACACCAGGCAAGGTAGGCACAAGGCAAGATTTATTAAAGGCTCTCTCCAGCGAAGTTTCAGGGCTCAGGAGAAGGGCAGCCAGGAAAGTCACACCGGGAGGAGGTGGGCGCCCTCGGGCGAGGTTCCTTGACTCCGGAAAGGGGAGTGGGGGAAGTCGCACTGGGAGGGAGTTGGCAGGGGTCTTTTATCGGGCCAAGGTAGGGCATGGGCTCACATCCATATTTGGTGATCAGAAGGTAAGGGGTGAGGGCTCCTGATACTCCTGTTTCCTGCATAGGTATCGGGTTACCCATGGAGACGTGACCTGGACGTACACCCTTTTGGCGGGAGAGTCTAGGGTTAAGGAAGGAGGGGGAGGGAACTTTAAGATGATGGCCCCGGCAGTCATTTCTGTTGTTCCTCCTGCATTCCCAGAACCGCGGATCCAACACAAATATTGTGAAAATGTCTATGCTATCTGAAGCACTCCATTCATTTAATGCAATCCCTATCAAAACCCCCTCCATTTTCTCAAAGAAATGGAACAAATAATCCTAAAATTTATATGGAACCAGAAAAGACCTCGAATACCCAAAGGAATATTGAAAAAGAAAGCCAAAGTTGGTGGCGTCACAATTCCGGACTTCAAGCTCTATTACAAAGCTGTCATCATCAAGACAGTATGGTACTGGCACAAAAACAGACACATAGATCAATGGGACAGAATAGACAGCCCAGAAATAGACCCTCAAATCTATGGTCAACTAATCTTCAACAAAGCAGGAAAGAATGTTCAATGGAACAAAGACAGCCTCTTCAACAAATGGTGTTGGGAAAATTGGACAGCCACATGCAGAAAATTAAATTGGACCATTTCCTTACACCACATGAAAATAGACTCAAAATGGATGAAATACCTCAATGTGAGAAAGGAATCCATCCAAATCCTTGAGGAGAACACAGGCAGCAACCTCTTGGACCTCAGCCGCAGCAACTTCTTCCTAGGAACATCGCCAAAGGCAAGGGAAGCAAGGGCAAAAATGGACTATTGGGACTTCATCAAGATCAAAAGCCTCTGCACAGCAAAGGAAACAGTTAACAAAACCAAAAGACAACGGACAGAATGGGAGAAGATATTGGCAAACCACATATCAGATAAAGGGCTACTATCAAAAATCTCTAAAGAGCTTAGCAAACGCAACACCCAAAGAACAAATAATCCAATCAAGAAATGGGCAGAGGACATGAACAGACATTTCTGCAAAGAAGACATCCAGATGGCCAACAGACGCATGAAAAAGTGCTCCATATCTCTCGGCATCAGGGAAATACAAATCAAAACCACAATGAGATATCACCTCACACCAGTCAGAATGGCTAAAATCAACAAGCCAGGAAATGACAGATGCTGGCGAGGATGCAGAGAAAGGGGAACCCTCCTACACTGTGGGTGGGAATGCAAGCTGGTGCAACCACTCTGGAAAACAGCATGGAGTTTTACTCTAAAAGTAGAAAATAGAGCTACCCTACGACCCAGCAATTGCACTACTAGATATTTACCCTAAAGATGCAAACGTAGTGATCCGGAGGGGCACGTGCACCCGAATGTTTATAGCAGCAATGGCCACAGTAGCCAAACTATGGAAAGAACCTAGATGTCCATCAACAGATGAATGGATAAAGAAGAAGTGGTGTATATATACAATGGAGTACTATGCAGCCATCAAAAGAAATGAAATCTTACCATTCAGGACGACCTAGATGGAACTAGACGGTATTAAGCTTAGGGAAATGAGTCAATTGGAGAAAGACAACTATCATATGATCTCCTTGATATGAGGAAGCAGAGATGCAATGTGGGGGATTTGGGGGTAGGAAAAGAATAAATGAAACAAGATGGGTTTGGGAGGGAGGTAAAGCATAAGAGACTTTTAATGTCACAAATGTAACATGGTGGCTGGGGGTAGTGGGGTAGGGAGAGGGTGGTTGTGTTATGGACATTGGGGAGGGTATGTGCTATGGTGAGTGCTGTGAAGTGTGTAAACCTGGAGATTCACAGGCCTGTACCCCTAGGGCTAATGATACATTATATGTTTTTAAAAAAATTTGAAACAAAATGAAATTTTTAAAAAATGGAAGTGAGATGTGGGAGTAAATGAGTGGCCCAGTAGGTTGGGTGGCTGCTTTTGGCTTAGGCCATGATCCCCTGGTCCTGGCATTGAGCCCCACATCAGGCTCCCTGCTTGGTGGGGAAACTGCTTCTCCCTCTCCTGTGCTCTCTCTCTGTGTCAAATAAATAAATAAAATCTTTTTTTTTTTTTTTAAAGTGACATGTGGCAGAGATGCCTGGGTGGCTCAGTCAGTTAAGTGTCTGCCTTCAGCTCGAGTCATGATCCTAGTGTTCTGGGATAGAGCCGTGCATCGGGCTCCCTGCTCAGCAGGGGGTCTCCTTCTCACTCTACCTGCGACTCCCCACTTGTGCTTGCTCTGTCACATAAATAATCAATCAATCAATCATCTTTTTAAAAAAGTGACTTGTTGTAGAAAAATAAAACGTGGCAGCATATAGGGAGGAGAACAAAGCCAGAGTGGCAACATATCTTGAAACTTACCTTGAGAGTCCATTTGAACATGGGGTGAAAGGAAGGCACTGGGCCAGGTTCATGGGGCAGTGCTAGAGATTTTGGGGAGGGAAGTTTTAAGGTCACTGAGGTAGGACAGCTGGTGTACCAGCTATGATATTCATGGCAGCAGAAGTGCAGAAAAGAAGAGAGATCTGAGAAATATGTGGGAGAGAAGTTCAGAAAATTTCTCAGTTTCTGACTTGAACAGGATGCCATCTTGAGGAGGAATGAGCATTTTGGCACAAGTTAAATGTGGGACTTGCTGAGTTTCAGGTTAGCCACAAGGGGGAGCAGCTGGACAAGAATATCTGGAGACTAGAGAAAGCGTCAGACTGTAGGGGAGAAACTGGCAATCATGCCCTGTCACAACAATGAAAGCCCTGAGAGCAGATGAGGTGGACAAGGCAGAAATAACGAAGACAAGAGGGCCTGGAAGGAGGGAGTCTAGGTAAAAGTGTATCTAAAAGACAAAGAGAAAAACAATACTGATGACTAAATGTCATGTGGGATCCTGGGACAGAAAAAGCCATTAGGGAAAATCTAAGTATGTCTGAATAAAAAAGTATCTTCCAAATGTCCTCTGAATAAAGTATAGACATCAGTCTTGTGATCAGGATGTCCATTCTCCCCCAACTTCTCCAGCAATTGTTTAAAACAATTGTTATTTTTCCCACTCCAAAGATTATATACCCGTTCATATAAAGACGAGTAAGGTAGTTTCTCTGCTGTGGCCACTTTGGCTCTATTTTAAAATGGTTCCAGTCATGTCAGTTTTTCCATTTTCCTCCTTTGACCTGCATTTTTCTCTGAAAGCATCACTGATCAACCTTTAGGGCACTGTTTGCCTGAAACTGGGTTCACCTCTAGGTGGCTGTGGAGACAAAAGACACAACCAAGCCAGACTAGAAAAGGAGGGGTTTTACTTGCAACAAGGGTTTTACTTGTAAGGAGAACACTAGGGTAGTTTTTAAAGTAGTGTCTCCCTGAACAGCAAAATTGGATAAGTTTAAAGCTAAGGGCACATACATATTCATGAAGAGGTTGCACAATGGGGAATTCAGTATAGAATTGGGGATAAAGTCCAGGTCCAAGTCATGGGACTAGCCAGAGTCATCATCATTACTTCTCTGGTTTTAGTTGCTCTGGTATCTGAGTGATCAAAGAGGTTTCAGTCTTGCAAATATAACTCAGCAATGTGTGTCAGGTCAATTTTTACCTTTGAACCAGCAGTTGGAGTTTACCACCGATTTTTTGTCCCTGGTATGATGAGGCTCTCTGCCTGGCCTGGAAGTGATCATGAGCCATCAAGCAATATTGATGTGTCTTCTTCGGGAAAACTCATTCCCAGTGTGGTGTCTCCCAGGAGGAGGAAATTGATTTCCTTAAGAGCTTTATGGTGCATTTGAGCAATAAGAATGCCAGAGCAGGAAAAGCCTTTACCATTAAGTTCTCTGAAGGCTTTATGTCTCCTGGAGTTTTTGCATCTTCCTCATGTGAGGTCCCATAAGCCTTAGAAATCACTTCAGATTGCTGAGTGACCATTATCTGGATGGTGTCTTAATAAAATGGAGTTATAGAGAAGAGGCAAATGACAAATGACAAAAATTCCAGTAATGGTAAATAAAATTCTGAATGCAAATAGGAGGAGTAACCTGAACCAGGAAGCAATTCTTGAGGGAAGTCAGCTAAAAAGATCAAAGAGCCATGAGTGTCACTGGGCACTGCATTTAACTTGTAGTTCATACCTGGATTTTATCTGGTTCCATTCCATTACCAGAAAAGTTAACCCATGTCAAAAAATTTTTTTAAATTAATCAATTAAAAAAACCAGGGAGTCTAGGAAGATAAAAAATAAGAAAATCCTAAGTTCACCTTGTCCTACCAATACACCAAAATTATAGCCCCATCAGTGCAATTAATCCAGAAAATGATCCAAAAACTGGCAGAACAGGCTCTCCACAGTTAATCTTAGATAGGAGGTCACACTTAGAATGGTAGAAGAGTTGAAACATGGTCAGGAACTAAAGTCCCAGTGAGGCAAGGAGGAGTGATGCCACACATGTAGAGAAGGGATAGGAACAGACCCATGTGAGGCACCTTAGATCCAGAGGACTTGCACTGGGAAGACAAGTCCCTGTAATATTTGGTCTTGAAAAACATTGGGGCTTAACTACAGATACTTTAAAAATCAGCAGACTTGGGTGCCTAGGTGTTTCAGATGGTTAAGTCTGCCTTCAGCTGAGGTCATTATCCCAGGGTCCAAGGATCCTGCTCAGTAAGGAACCTGCTTCTCCTTCTCCCTCTGCCCCTCCTGCCCACTAGTGTTCTTTCATATTCTCTCTCAAATGCATAAAATCTTTTTTTTTCAGATTTTATTTATTTATTTATTTATTTATTTGACAGACAGAGATCAAAAGTAGGCAGAGAAGCAGGCAGAGAGAGGGGAGGAAGAAGGCTCCTGCTGAGTAGAGACCCCCATGCGGGGCTCAATCCTAGGACTCTGGGATCATGACCTGAGCCGAAGGCAGAGGCTTTAACCCACTGAGACACCCAAACACCCCTCAAATACATAAAATCTTAAAAACAAAACAAAACAAAACAAAAACAGCAGACTTGGCTCTAGGAGAATGGGAAGGCAATAGGAAACTGAGTCCTCATCATTATACAGAGACTATAACAAGCAACCCAGTAGAGACAGAATAGAAGCACCAGTTTGAAAAGTGGTTAGGGTGTATGGGAAGGAGATTTATTTACTGGGCTCAGAACTTGTGCTGGAAGGGCATGGGTCTTTAGGGATTTCTAATAATGAAAGAGCCGATAAGCACCATTTCTTTCCTCCCAACTGAACCTAGATACCCAGACATCTATGAAAACCAGCACCAAGTGTCACCACCTAGCCTGCCAACATATGCCCCATCCAATATTTTCCATTACATTCAGCCCATTAAACCTTCCCCATTCAGCAGGAGTCCTTCCAAAGCAACACCTGAGGCAACTCATTCTGCAAGCAACTCTAACAGTGACCACCATCACTCCAAAGTGACTCTTACCTGGAAAGAAGGGAAGATAACCATACATACTAGTTTGATTACAGTCCCAGCAGTGGGCTGGGAACAAACATTCTGATCTCACTGCCAGACAACCCCATCAAAAAGCAAACAAACAAGCAACCTCAAAAGGGACAGCATATGAATAGGCCCTGTAGTTTGGGGTCACAGCAACCCAAACAGACATATTAGGGACAGACATCTGGTCTGATTGCAGGCCACGCCCATTAGTAAAAATTATCTCAGGGTACAATGCATGGAGAGAACCCATGTGGTGTGGAGTGCCCACATATCCAGCAATGGGGCTGAAGGCAGGCCATCTGGTCTGACTCAATGGCAAGCCCAAGTTTGCCCCATATTGGCTCCTTAAGAACAAAATGATCAAACCCTACTGACAATAGGCAAAAAGGAGCTGATTGGACAAAAGGCAAACATATCTCAATCACAACAGTAGGGCACATGCAACTAGAAACGCTTGAAGCACCTGTTCTGGTGAACAGGGGACATTACACTTCAAGAGACCACAGGACCTCTTCTTCATAAATCCACTACTTTCCTAAGAGATATAAAAAGAGAGTTAGACAAAATGAGGAGAAAGAGGAATATGTCCCAAATGAAAGAACAGGGCAAAATCACACACAACACACACACAAAATGGAGATAAATGTTATGCCTGATAGAGAATTGAAGTAATAGCCATAAAGATACTCATTAGAGGGGTGTCTGGGTGGCTCAGTGGGTTAAAGCCTCTGTCTTTGGCTCAGGTCATGATCCCAGGGTCTTGGGATCAAGCCCCACATCAGTCTCTCTGCTAAGCAGGAAGCCTGCTTCCCTCCCTCTCTCTGCCTGCCTCTCTGCCTACTTGTGGTCTCTGTCTGTCAAATAAATAAATAAAATGTTAAAAAAAAGATACTCATTGGATGTGAGAAGAGGAGGGGAGGATCTCAGTGAGACTGTCAACAAAAAGATAGAAAATATAAAAAAAGAACCAATCAGAAGGGAAAAATTCAATAACTGAAGTTAGAAATACACTACAAGGAATAAATAATAGACTACAGGAAACAGAAGGATGGGCTAGTGACCTGGAAAACAGTAATGAAAAGCCATCAAACTGAATATCAAAAAGAAAGAAAGAATAATAAAAAATAAGAATAGGTTAAGGGAACACAGTGACATCATCAAGTGTAATAACATTTGCATTGTAGTAATCCCAGAAGGAAAATAAAGAGAAAATGGGGCAGAAAATCTATCTGATAAAATAACAGCTGAGAACTTCCCTAATCTGGGGAAGGAAACAGACATCCAGATCCAGGAGGCACAGAGGGTGCCCAACAAAATAAACCCAAAGAGATCTTCACAAGGGCACATAGTAATTAAAATGCCAAAAAAATAGTGATAAAGAGAACTTTAAAAGCAACACAGAAACAGTTACAAATAAGAAAACCCCATCAAGGCATCAGCTGATTTTTTTCAGCAGAAAGTTTTCAGGCCAGAACCTAGTGGTATGATTATTCAAAATGTTAAAAAAGAAAAGAAGATAAAAGAAAAACTGCAGCCAAGAATACTCTATTCAGCAAGGCCACATTCATAATAGAAAGAGAAATAATATTTACCCTAAAGATACAGATATAGTGAAAAGGAGGGTCATCTGTACCCCAATGTTCATAGCATCAATGCCCACAGTTCCCAAACTGTGGAAAGAGCCAAGACACTGTTCAACAGATGAATGGATAAAGGAAATATGGTCCATATATACAATGGAGTGGAATGCCTACATCAGAAAGGATGAATACCCAATGATTGTATCAACATGGATGGGACTGGAAGAAATTATGCTGATGAAATAAGTCAAGCAGAGAAAATCAACTATCATATAGTTTCACTTACCTGTGGAGCATAAGGAATAACATGACAGACATTAGGATAAGGAAAGGAAAAGTGAATTGGGTGAAATCAGAGAGGGAGATGAACCATTAGGTACTGTGGACTCTGAGAAACAAACTGAGGGTTTTGGACAGAAGGAGTCTTGGGGGTTGGGAGATCCTGGTGGTGGGTATTAAGGAGCACACATATTGCATGGAGCATGGGGGTGTAGTGCATAAACAATGAATCTTGGAACACTGAAAAAATAAAATTAAATTAATTGTTTTTTAAAGGTAGTGTTAGCCAGTAAGGTTAGAACCTAGATGAAATGGATGCATTCCTGGAAAACTATAAACTTCTAAAATTGAGCCAGGAGTAAATTGGCAACCTGAATAGACCAATATCTAGTAAAGCAATTGAATCAGTGGTCAAAAACCTCCCAAAAAACAAGGGCCCAGGACCTGACGGATTCCCTGGGGAATTCTACCAAACTTTCAAAGAAGAAATAATACCTATTCTTCTGGAGCCATTTCAAAAAATTGAAGTAGAAGGAAAACTTCCAGATTCTTTTTATGAAGTCAATATTACCCTGATCCCCAAACCAGGCAAATACCCCATCTAAAAGGAGAATTTCAGACCAATATCACTCATGAATAGAGATGCTATGATTCTCAACAAGATCCTAGCAAACAGGATCCAACACACATTAAAAAGATTATCCCACCATGACCAGGTGGGATTTATCCTTGAGTTGCAAGGGTGGTTCAACATTTGTAAATCAATCAATGTGATAGAATAAATTAAGGAGAAGAGAGAAGAACCACATGGTCCTCTCAATTAATGCAGAAAAAAGCATTTGACAAGATACAGAATCCATTCCTGGTTAAAACACTTCAAAGTAAAGGTATAGAGGGAACATTCTTCAACATCATAAAATCTGTCTTCAAAGAGAAATTAAAGGTATTTGAGTTGGCAATGAAGAAGTCAAACTCTCTCTCATTACAGATGATGTGATACTTTATATGGAAAACCCAAAAGACTCCACCCCTAAACTACTAGAAATCATACAGCAATTTAGTAATGTGGCAGGATACAAAGTCAATGTACAGAAATCAGTTGCTTTCTTATACACTAACAATGAAAATATAGACAGGGAAATTAGGGAATCGATTACATTTACTATAGCACCAAGAATCATAAGATATCTGGGAATAAACCTAACCAAATAGGTAAAGGATCTGTACTCGAGGAAATACAGAAGACTCATGAACTTTACTACAAAGCTGTGATCACCAAGACAGCAGGGCACTGGCACAAAAAAAGACACATAGACCAGTGAAACAAAGTAGAGAGCCCATATATGAACCCTCAACTCTATGGTCAAATAATCTTTGACAAAGCAGGAAAAAATATCCAGTGGAAAAAAGACAGTCTCTTCAATAAATGGTGGTGGTAAAATTGGACAGGTATTTGTAGAAGAATGAAACTCGACCATTGTCTTACACCATACACAAAGATAAACTTGAAATGGATAAAAGACCTCAACATGAGACAGAAATCCATCAGAATCCTAGAGGAGAACATAGGCGGTAACCTCTTCGATATCAGCCACAGCAACTTCTTTCAAGATATGTCTTCAAAGGCAAAGCACACAAAAGCAAAAATGAATTTTTGGGACTTCATCAAGATCAAAAGCTACTGCACAGCAAAGGAAACAGTCAACAAAGAGGCATCCCATTCCGTGGGTTTGCAAATGACAGTACAGACAAAAGGCTGATATCCAGGATCTATAAAGAACTCCTAAAACTCAACACAAACAAAACAGATAATCATGTCAAAAAATGGGCAGAAGCCAATGTTCATAGCAGCAATGGCCACGGTCACCAAACTGAGGAAAAAACCAAGAATGCCCTTCAACAGATGAAAGGGTAAAAAATATATGGTCCATATATGCAATGGAGTATTATGCCTCCATCAGACAGGATGAATACCCATATTTTGTATCAACATGGATGGGACTGGAAGCAATTCTGCTGAGTGAAATAAGTCAAGCAGAGAGAGTCAGTTATCATGTGGTTTCACTTATTTGTGGAGCATAAGAAATAACACAGAAGACATGGGGAAATGGAAGGGAGAAGGGATTTGGGGGGAAATGGAGGGGGAAATGAATCATGAGAAACTGTGGACTCTGAAAAACAATCTGAGGGTTTTGGAGGGGCAGAAGGTGGGAGGTTGGGTGAGCCTGGTGGTGGGTATTATGGAGGGCACGTATTGCATGGAACACTGGGTGTGGTACATAAACAATGTATTCTTGTACACTGAAAATAAATTAAAAATAAAATAAATTTTTAAAAGTCAGGAAATGACAGATGTTGGTGAGGATGCAGAGAAAGGAAACCTTCCTACGCTTTTGAGGAAATGAAAGCTGGTACAGTCACTCTGGAAAACAGTATGGAGTTTCCTCAAGAAGCTGAAAGTAGAGCTACCCTACAACCCAGCAACTGAACTACTGGGTATTTACCCTAAAGATACAAATGCAGTGATCTGAAGGGGCATAGGCACCTGAGTGTTTATAGGAGCGATGTCCGTAAAAGCCAAACTATGGAAAGAACCTAGATGTCCATTAACAGATCATGTATAAAGAAGATATGGTCCATATATACAATGGAATATTATGTCTCCATGAGAAATGATGAATACCCAACTTTTGTATCAACATGGACATGACCGAAGGAGATTATGCTGATTGAAATAAGTCAAGCAGAGACAGTCAATGATCATACGGTTTCACTTACTTGTGGGACATAAGGAATAACACGGAGGACATTGGGAGTTGGACAGGAGAAGTGAGATGGGTGAAATCAGAGTGGGAGATGACCCAAAAGAGACTGTGGACTCTGAGAAAGAAACTGAGGGTTTTGGAGGGAGTGTGGTTGGGAGGTTGGATGAGCCTGGTGGTGGGTATTAAAAAGGGCACGTATTGCATAGAACACTGGGTGTGGTGCATAAACAACGAATCTTGGGACACTGAGAAAAATTAAATTAAATAAAAAAAAAGAAGATAGGGGCCATATATACAATGGAATATTATGCAGCCACCAGAAAGGATGAATACCCAACTTTTGTATCAACATGTGCGGGTTCAGAGGAGATTATGCTGAGTGAAATAAGTCAAGGAGAGAAAGCCAATTATATGGTTTCACTTACTTGTGGAGCATAAGGAATAATATGGAGGACATTAGGAGAAGGAAAGGAAAATTGAATTGGGGTAAATCAGAGGGGGAGATGAAGTATGAAAGACTGTGGACTCTGAGAAACAAACTGAGGGTTTTGGAAGTGAAGGGGATGAGGGAATGGCTGAGCCTGGTGGCGGGTATTAAGGAGGGAATGTATTGCATGGATCACTAGGTGTGATGCATAAACAATGAATCTTGGAACACTAAAAAAAATAAAATTTAATTAAAAAAAAGAGAAACAAAAATTTTCAGGACAAACAAAAATTAAATGAATTCATATCACCATTAAATTAGCCTTACAAGAAATGTTAAAGGGAATTCTTTGGAAAGAAAAAGTCATAATCAGGTGTATGAAATTTAATAAAGGGAAAAAATTCACAGGTAAATAAAACCATAATAAAAGTAGTAGAAGATTAAATGCTTTAAAACTAGTTAAATTACAAAAGCAATAATAAATCATATCTGTAAAAATTAGTCAAGGAGGTCTAGCTACTTCACTTGGTGGAACATATGACTCTTGACCTCAGGGTTATGAGTTTGAGCTCTGTGTTGGGTGTAAAGATTACTTAAAAAAAATCTTTAAAAAAATTAGTGAAAGAGTTCACAGAAGAAGATGTAAAGTGACATACACATGAAATGTGTTGGGGGAAGCAAAAAAAAAATCAGAACTTCTTGAATGAGTTCAAACACTAAGTGATTATCAGGGCACTTGGGTAGCTCCATCATCAAGCCTTTGGCTCAGGTCATGATCCCAGCGTCCTGGGATTGAGTCCTGCACCAGGCTCCCTGTTCAGCAGGAAGCCTTCTTCTCCCTCTCCCACTCCCCCTGCTTGTGTTCCTTCTCTCACTCTGTCTCTGTCTGTCAAATAAATAAATAAAATCTTTACAAACAAACATTAAATGATTCACAACTTAATATAGACTGCTATGTACATAAAATGTTATACATTAACCTAAGAGTAACCAAAAATCAAAAACTTGTGATAGACATTAAAAATGAGAGGAAAAAAAATCCAAGCATATCATAAAATAAAGCAAATTATAAGGGAAGAGAGCAAGAGAAGAAATGAAAAGAGTAAAACTACAAAAATAACTAAAACAAAGAACAAGATGTCAGTAAGTATATACCTACCAATAATTACTTTGAAATTAAATGGACTAAATGCTCCAATCAAAAGATGTGGGGTTACTGAATGAATACAAAAACGAGACTGATTTATATGCTGCCTACTAGAGACTCATTTAAGACCTAAAGACACCTGCTTATTGAAAGAAAAGGGATGGAAAACATTTGTCATGCAAATTAAAGCAAAAAGAAAGTTGGGGTAACAATGCTTATATTAAACAAAATATACTAAAACAAAGACTGTAACAAGAGCCAAAGAAGAACACTTTCTAATCATAAAGACAGCAATTCTATAAGATATAACAGTTGTAAATATTTATGCACCCAACATAGGAGCATCCAAATACCCAGTAAACTAATAACAAACATAAAGGATGAAATCAATAATAATACAATAGTAGTAATGGACTTAAATGTCCACTTATATCAATGGATAAATCATCCAGAAAAAAAAATAAGGAAACTATGGCTTCGAGTGACATATCGAACCAGAAGGATCTAACAGCTACATTCAGAAAATTTCATCCTAAAACAGCATAACATACATTCTTTTAGGTGCACATGGAACAATCTCCAGAATAGATCACACGTTATGCCACAAAACAAGTCTCAATAAATTCAAAAAGACTGAAATAATGTCATGTACTCTGTCTGACCACAGCAGTAAGAAACTGAATATAAATCACAAGAAAAAATCTGGAAAGGACATAAAAATGTAGAGGTTAAATAATGTGCTACTTGGGGTGCCAGGGTGGCTCAGCTGGTTAAGCATCTGCTTTCAGCTCAGGTCGTGATCTCGGGGTCCTGGGATGGAGCCCTAAGACAGGTTCCCTATTCAGCAGGGAGCCTGTGTCTCATTCTCCCTCTGCCCTTCTCCTTGCTTGTGTGTTCTCTCTCTCTCTCTCTCAAATATGTAAATAAAACCTTTTTAAAAAATCAGTTAAAAAATAATGTGCTACTAAATAATGAACAGTTAAGTGAAACAAAATATACATGAAGACAAATAATAAACAACACACAACAATTTGGGCTGCAACAAAAGCTGTTCTAAGATGAAAGATTATAACAATACAAACGTACCTCAAAAAAAAAAAAAGGAAAATTTCAAATAAACAATCTTCCTTTACATCTAAAGGAACTAGGGGGAAAAAAGTTAAAAATAGATAAGACAACAAAGTCCAAGCCAGGAGAAAGAAAGAAAGAATAACTATTAGAGCAGAAATGAATAAAATAGGGACAAAAAATGAAAGAAAGAAAAAGAAAGAAAGAAAGAAGAAAAAAGTACGGATCAAGAAAACTAGGAGCTGGTTCCTTGAAAAGAGCAACAAAATTGATAAATCTTTAGCAAGACAAGACTCATAAAAAAAGAGATAGAAATGATAGATAGGAAGATAGATGATAGATGGATAGATAGATGATAAGTATTACTCAAATAAATCAAATAAAAAATGAAAGAGGAGAAATAAAAAATGCCACAAAAATGAAGAAAAAGAGAATTAAAAATTATATGCCAGAAAATTAGATAAACTAAAATAAATGGATAAATTTCTGGAAACATTTTATCTACCCAAACTGATAAGGAACACATAGAAAAATTGTACAGATCTATTACTAGCAATGAAATTGTATCAGTCAATATGAAACAAAAGTTCAGGACCAGATGCCATCACAGGTAAATTCTACCAAACATTTTTTTTCCTTTTTTAAAAACATTTTTTATTTTTATTTTTTTATATACATATAAAGTATTATTAGTCCCAGGGGCAAAGGTACCCTCCCCAAAGTCCATAACACCAAGACCCTCTCCCTATCCCCTTTCTGCCAGCCACCCTCATTTTGTTTTGTGAGATTAAGAGTCTCTTAAGGTTTGTCTCCCTCCCTTCCTACTCCCCTAAACCACCACATTGCATCTCTGCTTCCTCATATCAAGGAGATCATATGATAGTTGTCTTTCTCCAATTGACTCATTTCCCTAAGCTTAATACCGTCTAGTTCCATCTAGGTCGTCCTGAATGGTAAGATTTCATTTCTTTTGATGGCTGCATAGTACTCCATTGTATATATACACCACTTCTTCTTTATCCATTCATCTGTTGATGGACATCTAGGTTCTTTCCATAGTTTGGCTACTGTGGCCATTGCTGCTATAAACATTCGGGTGCACGTGCCCCTCCGGATCACTACGTTTGCATCTTTAGGGTAAATATCTAGTAGTGCAATTGCTGGGTCGTAGGGTAGCTCTATTTTCTACTTTTAGAGTAAAACTCCATGCTGTTTTCCAGAGTGGTTGCACCAGCTTGCATTCCCACCCACAGTGTAGGAGGGTTCCCCTTTCTCTGCATCCTCGCCAGCATCTGTCATTTCCTGGCTTGTTGATTTTAGCCATTCTGACTGGTGTGAGGTGATATCTCATTGTGGTTTTGATTTGTATTTCCCTGATGCCGAGAGATATGGAGCACTTTTTCATGCGTCTGTTGGCCATCTGGATGTCTTCTTTGCAGAAATGTCTGTTCATGTCCTCTGCCCATTTCTTGATTGGATTATTTGTTCTTTGGGTGTTGCGTTTGCTAAGCTCTTTATAGATTTTTGATAGTAGCCCTTTATCTGATATGTGGTTTGCCAATATCTTCTCCCATTCTGTCCGTTGTCTTTTGGTTTTGTTAACTGTTTCCTTTGCTGTGCAGAGGCTTTTGATCTTGATGAAGTCCCAATAGTCCATTTTTGCCCTTGCTTCCCTTGCCTTTGGCGATGTTCCTAGGAAGAAGTTGCTGCGGCTGAGGTCCAAGAGGTTGCTGCCTGTGTTCTCCTCAAGGATTTGGATGGATTCCTTTCTCACATTGAGGTATTTCATCCATTTTGAGTCTATTTTCATGTGGTGTAAGGAAATGGTCCAATTTAATTTTCTGCATGTGGCTGTCCAATTTTCCCAACACCATTTGTTGAAGAGGCTGTCTTTGTTCCATTGAACATTCTTTCCTGCTTTGTTGAAGATTAGTTGACCATAGATTTGAGGGTCTATTTCTGGGCTGTCTATTCTGTCCCATTGATCTATGTGTCTGTTTTTGTGCCAGTACCATACTGTCTTGATGATGACAGCTTTGTAATAGAGCTTGAAGTCCGGAATTGTGACGCCACCAACTTTGGCTTTCTTTTTCAATATTCCTTTGGGTATTCGAGGTCTTTTCTGGTTCCATATAAATTTTAGGATTATTTGTTCCATTTCTTTGAGAAAATGGAGGGGGTTTTGATAGGGATTGCATTAAATGAATGGAGTGCTTCAGATAGCATAGACATTTTCACAATATTTGTGTTGGATCCGCGGTTCTGGGAATGCAGGAGGAACAACAGAAATGACTGCCGGGGCCATCATCTTAAAGTTCCCTCCCCCTCCTTCCTTAACCCTAGACTCTCCCGCCAAAAGGGTGTACGTCCAGGTCACGTCTCCATGGGTAACCCGATACCTATGCAGGAAACAGGAGTATCAGGAGCCCTCACCCCTTACCTTCTGATCACCAAATATGGATGTGAGCCCATGCCCTACCTTGGCCCGATAAAAGACCCCTGCCAACTCCCTCCCAGTGCGACTTCCCCCACTCCCCTTTCCGGAGTCAAGGAACCTCGCCCGAGGGCGCCCACCTCCTCCCGGTGTGACTTTCCTGGCTGCCCTTCTCCTGAGCCCTGAAACTTCGCTGGAGAGAGCCTTTAATAAATCTTGCCTTGTGCCTACCTTGCCTGGTGTTGTGTTTACCTTGCCAGCAAAACCTTACAATTTGTTCTTCCAATCCATGAGCATGGAACATTTTTCCATTTCTTTGTGTCTTCCTCAATTTCTGTCATAAGTACTTTATAGTTTTCTGAGTATAGATTATTTGCCTCTTTGGTTAGGTTTATTCCTAGGTATCTTCTGGTTTTGAGTGCAATTGTAAATGGGATTGACTCCTTAATTTCTCTTTCTTCTGTCCTGTTGTTGGTGTAAAGAAATGCAACTGATTTCTGTGCACTGATTTTATATCCTGACACTTTACTGAATTGCTGTACAAGTTCTAGCAGATTTGGAGTGGAGTCTTTTGGGTTCTCCACATATAGTATCATATCATCTGCAAAGAGTGATAGTTTTACTTCTTCTTTGCCAATTTGGATCCCTTTAATTTCTTTTTGTTGTCTGACTGCTGAGGCTAGGACTTCTAGTATTATGTTGAATAGCAGCGGTGATAATGGACATCCCTGCCGTGTTCCTGACCTTAGCGGAAAAGCTTCCAGTTTTTCTCCTTTGAGAATGATATTTGTGGTGGGTTTTTCATAGATGGCTTTGATGATATTGAGGTATGTGCCCTCTATCCCTACACTTTGAAGAGTTTTGATCAGGAAGGGATTCTGCACTTTGTCAAATGCTTTTTTCAGCATCTACTGAGAGTATCATATGGTTCTTGTTCTTTCTTTTGTTAATGTATTGTATCACATTGATTGATCTGCAGATGTTGAACCAAGCTTGCAGCCCTGGAATAAATCCCACTTGGTCGTGGTGAAAAATCCTTTTAATGTACTGTTGGATCCTATTGGCTAGTATTTTGGTGAGAATTTTCGCATCTGTGTTCATCAAGGATATTGGTCTGTAATTCTCTTTTCGGATGGGATCCTTGTCTGGTTTTGGGATCAAGGTGATGCTGGCCTCATAAAATGAGTTTGGAAGTTTTCCTTCCATTTCTATTTTTTGGAACAGTTTCAGGAGCATAGGAATGAATTCTTCTTTAACTGTTTGGTAGAATTCCCCTGGGAAGCCGTCTGGCCCTGGGCTTTTGTTTGTTTGGAGATTTTTGATGACTGCTTCAATCTCCTTACTGGTTATGGGTCTGTTCAGGTTTTCTATTTCTGCCTGGTTCAGTTGTGGTAGTTTATATGTCTCTAGGAATGCATCCATTTCTTCCAGATTGTCAAATATGGTGGTGTAGAGTTGCTCGTAATATGTTCTCATACTTGTTTGTATTTCTTTGGTGTTGGTTGTGATCTCTCCTCGTTCATTCATGATTTTATTTATTTGGGTCCTTTCTCTTTTCTTTTTGATAAGTCTGGCCAGGGGTTTATCAATCTTATTAATTCTTTCAAAGAACCAGCTTCAAGTTTCGTTGATTTGTTCTATTGTTTTTGTTGTTGTTGTTGTTTGTTTGTTTCTATTTCATTGATTTCTGCTCTGATCTTTATGATTTCTCCTCTCCCGCTGGGTTTAAGCTTTCTTTGTTGTTCTTTCTCTAGCTCCTTTAGGTGTAGGGTTAGGTTGTGTATTTGAGACCTTTCTTGTTTCTCGAGAAAGGCTTGTATCGCTATATATTTTCCTCTCAGGGCTGCCTTTGCTGTGTCCCACAGATTTTGAACCGTTGTGTTTTCATTATCATTTGTTTCCATGAATTTTTTTTCAATTCTTCTTTAATTTCCTGGATGCTGTTTAGTCTCCATGTATTTGGGTTCTTTCCAAATTTCCTCTTGTGATTGAGTTCTAGCTTCAGAGCATTGTGGTCTGAAAATATGCAGGGAATGATCCCAATCTTTTGATACCGGTGGAGACCTGATTTATGACCCAGGATGTGATCTATTCTGGAGAATGTTCCATGCGCACTAGAGAAGAATGTGTATTCTGTTGCTTTGGGATGGAATGTTCTGAATATATCTGTGATGTCCATCTGTTCCAGTGTGTCATTTAAGGCCTTTATTTCCTTGTTGATATTTTGCTTGGATGATCTGTCCATTTCAGTGAGGGGAGTGTTAGAGTCCCCTACTATCATTGTATTATTGTCGATGTGTTTGTTTGATTTTGTTATTAATCGGCTTATATAGTTGGCTGTTCCCATGTTAGGGGCGTAGAGATTTAAAATTGTTAGATCTTCTTGTTGGACAGACACTTTGAGTGTGATATAGTGTCCTCCCTCATCTCTTACTATAGTCTTTGGCTTAAAATCTAATTGATCTAAGGATTGCCACCCCAGCTTTCTTTGGATGTCCATTAGCATGATAAACTGTTTTCCACCACCTCACTTTGAATCTGGAGGTGTCTTTGGGTCTAAAATGAGTTTCTTGTAGGCAGCATATTGATGGGTTTTAGTTTTTTTTTTTTTAATCCATTCTGATACCCTGTGTCTTTTGATTGGGGCATTTAGCCCATTTAAATTCAGGGTATCTATTGAGAGATATGAATTTAGTGCAACTATATTGCCTGTAAGGTGACTGTTACTGTATATTGTCTCTGTTCCTTTCTGATCTACTACTTTTAGGCTCTCTCTTTGCTTAGAGGACCCCTTTCAATGTTCCCTGTAGAGCTGGTTTGGTGTTTGCAAATTCTTTCAGTGTTTGCTTGTCCTGGAAGCTTTTTATCTCTCCTTCTATTTTCAATGATAGCCTAGGTGGATAGAGTATTCTTGGCTGCATGTTTTTCTCATTATTGCTCTGAATATATCATGCCAGCTCTTTCTGGCCTGCCAGGTCTCTGTGGATAAGTCCACTGCCAACCTAATATTTTTACCATTGTATGTTACAGACTTCTTGTCCCGGGCTGCTTTTAGGATTTTCTCTTTTAAATTTTACTATTAGATGGCGGGGTGTGGACCTATTCTTATTGACTTTGAGGGGGATTCTCTGCACCTCCTGGATTTTGATGTTTGTTCCCTTTGCCATATTAGGGAAATTCTCTCCAATGATTCTCTCCAATATACCTTCTGCTCCCCTCTCTCTTTCTTCTTCTTCTGGAATCCCAATTATTCTAAGGTTGTTTCGTCTTATGGTATCGCTCAAATTCTCCCCTCATGGTCCAGTAGTTGTTTGTCTCTCTTTTGCTCAGCTTCTTTATTCTCTGCCATTTGGTCTTCTGTATCACTAATTCTTTCTTCAGCCTCATTTATCCTAGCAGTGAGAGCCTCCATTTTTGATTGCACCTCATTAGTAGCTTTTTAAATTTCAACTTGGTTAGATTTTAGTTCTTTAATTTCTCCAGAAAGGGCTTTTATTTCTCCGGACAGCGTTTCTCTAATATCTTCCATTCCTTTTTCGAGCCTGGCTAGAACCTTGGGAATCGTCATTCTGAACTCTAGATCTGACGTATTCCCAATGTCTGTATTGATTAGATCCCTAGCCTTTGGTATTGTCTCTTCTTTTTTTTGTGGTGAATTTTTCTGCCTTGTCATTTTGTCCAGATAAGAGTATATGAAGGAGCAAATAAAATATTAAAAGGGTGGCAAAGACCCCAGGAAAATGTGCTTTAATCAAATCAGAAGAGACCCCAAATAGTGGGGGGCGTGGGTGGAGAAAGGAGGTAAAAATAAGTTCAGAAAAAGAATAATTTTAAAAAGAAAACAAATAAAGGAAAAATATAAAAAATAAATATATATATATAAAAGACTGGTGACTATAACAGAGTCACCCACTTAATTTTGGGAGTATTTTGGTCTCTTGAAGAAACTACCTCCCCAAATTTTAAAGAATGAAAAACATATATAAGGGTAAACACAGTGAATGGATGGAGTATGACTATAACGATGAGAAAATTTTTTTTTAATTTCTAAAACAGGATTTGATAAATCAAGTTGGTTGGGAGAATAAAGAAAAATAAAGTGGAGAGTATTTGCTTGGGCTGGAGACTAGAACAAGCCTGGTGCTAGACTTAGGGTATATTTTGATCTATTAGAAGTTGTACCCTAAAATTTTTTAGAAGAAAAAACCACTATGTGTATACAAAAAATAAAGTTAGACACAATGAAGGATAAAATATGATATAATAATGAAGGTTCAAAAAAGGTTTTTTTAAAAATATTTTTTTATTTATTTGACGGAAAGATCACAAGCAGGCAGAGAGGCAGGCAGAGAGAGAGGAGGAAGCAGGCTCCCTTCTGAGCAGAGAGACCAATGTGGGGCTCAATCCCAGGACTCTGAGAGCATGACCTGAGCTGAAGGCAGAGGCTTAACCCACTGAACCACCCAGCCGCCCCCAAAAAAGATTTTTTTTTAATGAAAGGTATTGTTAAGATAAACTAGTTAAAAAAAATGTTAAAGGAGAAAAGGGTAAAAGTTAAAAAGAAAGTGGAAGAAAAAAATAAAAATATAAATGTTTATTAACTTTTCAAGACTAAAGAATCTTGGGGAGAAAGCCATGAATTCCATGCTCTGCTCTCTCCTCCTCTTGAATTCTGCTGTTCTCCTTGGTAAGTGAACTTGGTCTTGGCTGGATTTCTTATTGATTTTCTGGGGGAGGGGCCTGTTGTAGTGATTCTCAAGTATCTGCCCAAGGCAGAATTGCACTGTCCTTACCAGGGGCCAGGCTAAGTAAGTAATCCGCTGGGGTTTGCTTTTGGGAGATTTTGTTCTCTGAATGCTCTCTGTAGAGTTCTGGAGGATGGGAATAAAAACGGCAGCCTCCCAATCTCTGGCCCAGAGGAGCCAAGAGCTTGGAGCCCCACTCCTCAGTGTGCCCTCAGAGAAAAGATGTCAGTCACTCCCGTATCCCTTGCTCTACCTGTGCTCTGAGCTCACCCAGCCTGTGACCAAGCGTCTTTGTCTCTGGCACACAGCTCTGCCTGGAGTCTCCAAACCCCACAGGTCTCTGAGCTCCTCTTGAGGGGTCTCCCCAGATCTTGTGGGGACACCAATCACAGAGCAGTGGCCTGTGCCACGGATTACAGTTCGAGGTAACCCCGAGTTGAGAGCTCACTCCTCGGCTCTGTCTCTGTAGCCAGCTTCCCCACTCTAATACCTGTGAGCTCTGTGACACTCAGATACCCATGCTCCTTATGTGACCCCTCTGGACCTGAATGGCCTGTCTCCACACGGGCTTCTCCCCGGCTTAGCCTCTGGAGCAATGTCCTCAGTGGAGCAGACTTTTTTTTTTTTTAAAAAAAGTCTTGATTTTCAAAAGTTTCTGCACAGCAAAGGAAACAGTCAACAAAACAAAGAGGCAACCCACAGAATGGGAGAAGATATTTGCAAATGACAGTACAGACAAAAGGTTGATATCCAGGATCTATAAAGAACTCCTCAACTCAACACACACAAAACAGATAATCATATCAAAAAATGGGAAGAAGATATGAACAGACACTTCTCCAATAAAGACATACAAATGGCTATCAGACACATGAAAAAATGTTCATCATCACTAGCCCTCAGGGAGATTCAAATCAAAACCACATTGAGATACCACTTTACACCATTTAGAATGGCCAAAATTAACAAGACAGGAAGCAACATGTCTTGGAGAGGATGTGGAGAAAGGGGAACTCTCTTCCACTGTTGGTGAGAATGCAAGTTGGTGCAGCCTCTTTGGAGAACAGTGTGGAGATTCCTCAAGAAATTAAAAATAGAACTTCCCTATGACCCTGCAATTGCACTCCTGGGTATTTACCCCAAAGATACAGATGTAGTGAAAAGAAGGGCCATCTGTACCCCAATGTTTATAGCAGCAATGGCCATGGTCACCAAACTGTGGAAAGAACCAAGATGCCCTTCAACGGAGGAATGGATAAGGAAGATGTGGTCCATATACACTATGGAGTATTATGCCTCCATCAGAGAGGATGAATACCCAACTTTTGTAGCAACATGGATGGGACTGGAAGAGATTATGCTGAGTGAAATAAGTCAAGCAGAGAGAGTCAATTATCATATGGTTTCACTTATTTGTGGAGCATACCAAATATCATGGAGGACATGGGGAGTTAGAGAGGAGAAGGAAGTTGGGGGAAATTGGAAGGGGAGGTGAACCATGAGAGACTATGGACTCTGAAAATCAATCTGAGGGATTTGAAATGGCGGGAGGGGTGGGAGGTTGGGGGAACCAGGTGGTGGGTATTAGAGAGGGCACGGATTGCATGGAGCACTGGGTGTGGTGCAAAAATAATGAATACTGTTATGCTGAAAATAAATAAAAAATAAATTATAAAAAAAGTTTTTAATATTTAAAAAAAAAGTCTTGATTTTGTGCTCTGTTGCTCTGCCGCTTCCCGGGAGCTGGCCCCTCACCCCGTGATCTATCTTCCCGTCGCTTTGGATTCACTTCTGCACCTGTCCTACCTTTCAGAAAGTGGTCAATTTTCTGTTTCTAGAATTGTTGCTCTTCTTCTCTTCAATCTCCTATTGGGTTTGTAGGTATTTACAATGTTTTGATAAGCTATCTAGCTGATCTCCTGCTGCCTGATGTCATCTCAGCCTGCTACTTCTTCCCTACATCTCACTTCTAAAGTTACTTCTCAGGGCCCCTTGGTGGCTCAGATAGTTAAATGTCTGCCTTCAGCTCAGGTCATGATCCCAGGGTCCTGGGATTGAGCCCTGAGTCGGGATCCTTGCTCAGAGAGGAGTCTGTTTCTCCCCTTGCACATTCTCTCTCTCAAATAAATAAATGAAATCTTAAAAAAAAATGAAACTACTTCTCACAGAGGCCTTCCTGTAGGCAGGGCACCAGGGTGCAAGATCACCTGCTCTGGGATTCTCAAACAGACCAAGTTCACCCACTCGCTTCTCACAAAATCCAACGCAGAGAGACAAGTGGTGATAAAATAAGAAAGGATTTTATTTCAGTGATTTCACCGCAAGGAAGACAGCCAACTGTCTCAGAGACAGTTTCCCAAATGCCAAAAATACTTACATGTTTATATAAGGAAAATGTGGGGTTAAGGTGAGTGGGTACACGCAGGAAGGCAGTGAAGGTCAAGCCCTTATTGTCTTGCTGTCAGTCAAGAGTGTGTTCTTGCTGGCTCAGGGCAATCCTTATTTACTTGAAGGGGTAGTTATGGAGGATGCTTTGCCCTCAGGGTCTTCCACCTAAGCCAAGAGACAAGTTGGAAATAAGAGCCCAACTAGAAAGTTTGAGGTCAAAATGGAGGCATCCTAAATCCATTTTCATTCCCTGACCCCACAGAGTAAGGGAAACTTCCCTGATATATTCTCTCTGTATTCCTAATCTGTGATCCTATCACAGCAGTAATTTAAAAGTTATTTGTGCAATTTGTGATCTAATGCCTGAGATTGCAGCAGTGGGTTCAGCATGTTAGAAATGCCCAGACTACCTAGACAGGCTGCCTGAATTGGATTCTTGGGTCATCTGTGTCTCTTAAACCTATTTCTTAACCATTGTGCCTCACTTGTGAAATGAGGGACTAATTGTGCCTGTTCTACAGGATGATCGTGCAGATTCAAGTTTGCTTGTAGAAAGATTTTCCAGGCTTTTCTAATTGACATGGAGCAGTTGCAAGTTTCTTGCAGGTCATAGGATAGTTCCTGAACTTCTTTTTCTGCTTCTTAGTTCATCAACCAAAGGGAGGGTGGCATACTGTGGTTTAGATAAAGTCTTGCACAATGCAGGTAGCTTTCCCTTCCTAGGTCCAATGATCCTGACCTAGGGAAGAGCTCAGGTTATGGGTTTTATATACAATACACCTCTGTCTACCAAGCCCAGGAAGCAGTTACTGAGCAAACCTCTTAGGCTTAGAGCAGTTAAATGAGTCCCAGAAAACCACCTACAGCCATCAGAAAGTAGTGAGGCCAGAATCTGGTCAGGTCTCCTTCTTAGGTCTCTCCACTACACTCATGTGTTCTTTGGGAAAACAGATAAAAAGACAGAGGCTGGGGAGGGGCAGGAGATTAGAGGTGGGAGAATTATATACCTTCAAGATATCTGTGGTCAGTGTTTCCATGGCTCTCCCTGGGCATTTGATCTGATTATCAAGACAAAAAGGTGCACTGGAATACAAGATACCCAGAAATGGGCACCACCACCCAGCTTCTGCTGTAACCCTGAAATCAGTGCCCTGGATTTCCAAAAAGAGCCATCACTCTGAGTAGCTGGCACTAAGGAGTTTATGTCCATCTACCAGCATACAGCAGCCAAGTCAAGGGGTTCTGGCCTTTTAGAAGTTCCTCACCACCTGGCCAGCTGCTGAGGTGGCAAAGTTGAGTGAGACACAATGAGGACAGCTCCTAAGTCTTCCAGGAAAAACCAGTTCTCTCTTCCCATAGTCTCCCCTCACCTCATTTCAAAGCACATTGGGATCTTCTGATTAGAAATTATATTTTTTCCTTCTCTGGATTTGTCATGACTATTATGAGGGAACAGAAGGCAAGTTGAGGACAAAGCTGAAGCTGACACCAGGCAACCAACCTCCCCTCCACCCCATGGGATATATTTGACATTCCTCAGGCCCTCTGGGTGCCCTAAAGGAAAAACAAAAACAAATATTTAACTTGTAGAGATCACAATCCTGCAAGACTTGAGTTTTCCTCAGTTTACAAATGTCCTAGTGACTAAGGAAGAAGGTTTCTTATCAATAGCCTAACTTCCAGAGACCCATAACTCAGTTCCTGAAGCTCTAACAACACCCTCCCCTCCATAAAATTGAGGGAAGCTGAGGTGAAAGGAAATGCAAATAAAATTGAATTTCTTTTAAACCTATAGCCCATTGATAAGGGCCTGTGATAAGAGAAATGTCACATTCCTCTAGGAAGCTCCCAACTATCTTACTGTTAATGCCTTACTAGAAGGAAAAACAACCTTTACTTGACAAATAGCAAAACCTCTGGTATCCTGTGTGTCTTCCTTAATACATGAAAGTTTCTTTCAAAACCTCCCTTTTTTCCATACCTTCCCCAACCCCATAGTATATTATCAGTCACCCCACATAACCCCAAGGCAGCAGCTCTTTGTGCCCACAGGTACTGTCCCCATACTATCTATAAACCACCATTTTGCACCAGATGTCTCAAGTATTCATTCTTGGTCACTGACTCCAGACTCCACTCCACTGAACCTCACCACCATTCCAAAACAACATCAAATAAACCCTTACTTCCCAGAGCCTGAAGCTCACCAAGGCTGTAACTCAGTTTTCAGCTACACCTTGTGACCTGGACCCTGACATACCTGGAGGAAACTTGCTGGCTAGATCAACCCCCCTGCAACACATACACACACACTAGTCTTTCCAGAATGACCTTCCCCCAGGCTTAGGGGGATGAGCTCAAACTGGGGGAGGAGCAGGTTGTCTGGTTTCCAACAAACAAACATTTGTCTTATACTTCTTCCCAGGTGTCCATTGATGTAGTAAAGAACATTAAGGTTCAAAACCAATGGCCAAGAAAAAATTCTTGAGATGTCTTTGGTGCAAAAGGTGGTTTTATTAAAGCACAGGGACAGGACCTATGGGCAGAAAGAGCTGTACTAGGGCCATAGGAGTGGCCCATTATATACTTTCAAGTTGGAAGGGGCTTAGGGAGAGCAGAAGCCTCTAAGGAATTTTGGAAGCAAAACTTTCAGGACCTTGAGGGGGCTAGCTATTGTTGGGAAAATGTCATTTATAATTTTCTTATGAAACGTTAGTCATGAGACCCTTTAGATGTATATTGGTAGGCCATATGCTTGGGGAATGATTGCCAACATGCATCTTGTGGAGGTTTAGAGATAAGGGAAGTTTCCAGAGGAATTTTTATATATTAAAGTAGATTCACAGGATCCTGCTGGGGGGAGGGGCTTGGTCGACCTGGGATTGCCTTTTGCCCTTAGCAAAGTATTAACATTGAGGTGATTGAGTCCCTAGAGGAATGTCACTCTGCCTGTTTCAAGGACTTGTCAGTGGGCTCTAGGTAGTAAAGAAATGTAATAATTTTTATTCTGCCTTTGTTCCTACATCATCCAGGAAGATGCAAAAAAACAATTTTCTTTCCTCTGCCTCTTAAAACCTAGCTCAAAATCTCAAAAAATAGTGACAAAAATTATGTGTTCCATGTTCTCAGACTGTCCAGCCTAGAGGGAGAAAACTGTATCTATGACATTTATTCCCCCTCCAAGGAGACTTCCTGGGCTAGGGTGGAGGCAGTGGTAACACACAAGGCCTTCTCAGCCACCCAGCACCTTGCTCACCATGGCTAAGTAAAGCACACCATGGGTGAGGCACTTTGCAGCCCACATCCTGGGACATCACGATTAGCAGAATGATGGAAATCCCACACAGGTGCAATTTACAGTAAGCACTGAAGGACATTAGGATATGCCACCCCAAAATATGCCACCGTGAGGTAAGTACAATTTTGAGCTAAAGGCATTTGAGTTCCTGGAATTCCTTATTTGCCTAAAAGCAGTGCCTTGCAAATGAACTGATATCCTAAATCCCCTCCCCTCCTGGGAGCTTCACCAAAAGTCAATAAAGATTGACTTTTATCACAAGAAAGCAGATTAGAAATCAAAACATGGACATAGACTTTGCTACAAACTGTCGTACCTCCCATCTGTTTTCCTAAGGGCCCTGTAAGTCGTTTGTATGTCCATAAGTAAATCTTATGGAAGTATTATAGAAGTAAGACTTCTAAGAAGTAATTTGTTCTCCCCTCTGGCCCTCCCCACCAACTATTAAGATGGCATATAAGTCCCAAAGTCTAACCACCAACTTTTGAATCACATTTCTCTATGAATTTCTGTCTACACATGCATAAAAATCTGTCTTTTCTCTTGCTTATCTATATTTTGCCAGTTTAATCTGGAGGTTCCTAATTAATGAATAGAAGAAGGTAAAGAGTTTTTTTCTCCCTAGCAGTGCTCAGTAAAGACCAGCTGAGACCAGGCACAGAAACCCGGCTTTGAAACATGGAGAGAAGACAGGAAATTGGGACAAAAAGAACAGGATGGTACAGATGACCATGGACCCAGAGCAGATGCCAGCCCTGGATGAGGGAAACTGAGCTTCAGGAAGAGATGCCCCCCTGCAAGCTGCAGAGGTGCTCTGAAGCTGAAGGAATCTGCTGCAAGTGATGTGAAGAACAAAGGCAAAAGAAATGAGGATGAAATTAAATTTCTTCACAATTTGCAGCCCATTGACCAGTACTTTAGACAGGCAGAGTATGGCATTCCTCCAGAAACTCACAACTAACTGCCTTCTTTTTAATGTTTCACAGGAAGCAAAGTGAAACCCTACCTTGACAATAGTGATACCTCCAGGATCCTGGGAGTCTTCTTTAACATATGAAAGTCCTTTTGGAAACAAGGTTTCCAGGATCCTGAGAGGTTTAGGAAAGGTCATTTATTACTGTCTAATAAAACCTCAGTCATGAGACCCTTCAGATATAGGAGTGGGTCGTATGTTTGGGAGAGGATTGTCAACATGTATCTTGGAGAGCTAGATATAAAGAAAGTTTCTAAAGGGATATATATATGTTTAAAGGAGACTTACAGGATCCTGGTGTGGGGGTTGGGGGGTTTAGGCTAAGATTGCCTTTTGCCTTTAGCAAAGTATCAACCTTGAGGCAGTTGAGTTCCTAGAGGAATGTCTGCCTGTTTCAGGGACTTGTCAATGGGCTGTAGATAATAGGAAATTTAATAATTTTTATTCTTCCTTTGTTTCCCACATCAGCTCTATCCTGACCACCAAAGCCAAGGATACACCTTTATGCAAATATCAATAGCAGTGAGAATAATTAACCTCTTAGGAGATAGTGAATTCTTTAGGGAGAATTCCTTGTTATGCCACTGTTTTGACTCTTGTCCCTCTAATTCCATCTAAGATAAGGGGATAGTATAAAGGGATTTTAAAACCAGAGTCCGCAAATGAAGGGTCCCCCTGATGTAGGAAAGAAGTAGGGTTTGAAGCTAACAGCCAAGAAAGAATTCTTGAGGTGTCTTTGGTGCAAAAAGGTGGTTTTATTAAAGCACAGGGACAAGACCTGTGAGCAGAAAGAGCTGCACTGGGGTCATGAGAAGTGGCCCATTATATACTTTCAAGTTGGGAGGGAGTTAGGAAGAGCATAAAACTAAGGAATTTGGAAACAAGGTTTCCAGGACCTTAAGGAGGCGATTTGTTGAGAAAATGTCATTTTTTACTGTCTAATAAGACCTTAGTCATGAGACCCTTGAGGTGTATATCAATGGGTTGTATGCTTGCGGAATGATTGTCAACATGTATCTTGTGGGGCAGAGATAAAGGAAGTTTCCAAAGGAATTTTTATATGTTAAAGTAGACTTACAGGATCTTGGGGGGTTGGGCTAAGATTGCCTTTTGCCCTTAGCAAAGTAAGCAGTAAGTAAGCAAAGTAAAAGCATCTAAGCAGTTGAGTCCGTAGAGGAATGTCATTCTACCTGTTTCAAGGACTTGTCAGTGGGCTCTAGGTAGTAAGGAAATTAGAAAATGTTTATTCTGCCTTTGTTTCCCACATCATCCCTTCCCTGTGTTGAGTTTTGCTCAGCTTGTGAAAGGCACATTCATAGTCAAGACAATTTAATCTCGGGATGTTAGGTAGGAGAAGAGGGTGGGAAGCATGAAGTTTCAATCTTGCCACTCAAAGTAGAAACAATGGTAGTTTCTAGAGTTGGGAGCGATGTCCTGATTTGGAGCATAGCAGCCTCTGAATGGAGAAAAACAGGCCACAATATTCTTCTCAGCCCACCTTCCTGCTTCTCTAGTAGGTGGGCTTGGATAAGCTCCTAGGCAGAGAGATGCAGAATAGGAGGTATCAGGATGGTGGGCAGCTGGTGGTAATAGGGGGGCAGGAAGGAAAGGAAGAAAACATTCATGGGGCCTCTGTTTTCTATCTGTCAGCTCAAGGCAGTGGGTTATGGAAGTTACGAAAAAGAAAAGAGGGCAGAGGGGCACCTGGGTGGCTCAGTGGGTTAAAGCCTCTGCCTTCGGCTCAGGTCATGATCTCAGGGTCCTGGGATCCAGCCCCACATCGGGGTCTCTGCTCAGCAGGGAGCCTGCTTCCTCCTCTCTCTCTCTCTCTGCCTCTGAGTACTTGTGATCTCTGTCTGTCAAATAAATAATAAAATCTTAAAAAAAAAAAAAAAAGAAAAGAAAAGAGGGCAGGTGTTTGTTTAGGCTTCTAGGTGGACACCCAAGTATGGAGCATGGTAAGTGGTCAAGGGCACCAGCTTCTGGAGCCCAGAGGTAAGGTGCTCACCAGGGACATCATGTTCACATGTCCACTATAAGCTGCCTTGAATACTATCCAAACCATGGCATGGGTGCCATCAGGGAGCCAGGGACACCCTGGGTCTGTACAGAACCATCCTGAGAGAAACCAAGGATGCCTTTCTGTCAGCTAGGGCAGAGTCAGTTACATCCATGCAGCATATCAGAACCTCAGTGATGGCTCATATCATCTCTAAAGGTTATTCTCCTGGCTCCCAATTATTTACCCTTTTGAGGTTCAGTCATTCTTTGAAAAGTCACATCCTAAGAAGTGCCTGTAGATTGTGCATAGATAATATATAATATATAACATACACTTCCTCCCACCCCCTTCTTCCTTCTCTAAATGGGGAGCAAAGTCAGCAAGGAGGGGAATGGCAGGACTCTAGCAAGAGGTGGGACTGGTGAGTGGCCAGAAGCACCAGAATGGGGATGTCCAGAGCTCTATATAACCCTGACCCATGACTTCCTCTGGCTGTGCTATGGTTTATTCTGGCTGACTTCATCATGATATGCCCAGGACACTCAAGGGACTTGGAAAATTTCAGCATGAATTGAGAGGCTTGGAACAGAGCTCTGTCTTAAGCAGACCTAAATTTACTTTCATGAGGAAAAGCAACTATAGGCCTGACCAGCTGTTAACCTTGCCATAAGGTTACATTTTTAACTCATTCTAGACTTCTTGTCACCAGTTACCTGAGAGAGTGGGGATTTTGCCTTTGCAGCACAGAATTGGTCAAAGAAGTGGGAATCTAGGGGCACCTGGGTGGCTCAGTGGGTTAAAGCCTCTGCATTAAGCTCAGGTCATGGTCTCAGGGTCCTGGGGTTGAGGCCCAAGTCGGGCTCTCTGTGCTCAGTGGGGAGCCTGTTTCATCCTCTCTCTCTCTGCCTGCCTCTCTGCCTCCTTGTGATCACTGTCTGTCAAAAAAATAAATAAATGAAAGGGTCCGTAGACAAAAGGACGAGACCAATACAAAGCGGAAGTTAAGCAGGGCTTTATTTCCCGCTAAGCATCGAGAATCAAACTGACCAGCGAGGGCCGTCTCTTGCAAAGATGCGACCCCTCCCAGTCTCACAGACTAACTTTTATAGAGTAAAGGCCGTGTGGTTGAGCCTGGCCACACATAGGTGGCCAATTGAATTACAATTCACCCCATGATAGTCATTTAATTCAGCCTATAACCTTGGCTGGAATCGGCGCCTTTGTCTGGTGCCTGATAGGCGGGGCTCACACTCCTTGGCGGGTAATATGTGCGCTTTCCGAAACTTGATTGGACGTTTCCACCTGGCCGGACACATCCTTGTATGTGGGCTCCGTTATCAGGGGCTGGTCAGTCATATTTCACCAGTTCTGTTTCTAAGCGCTTTTCTCTTGTGGGGAAGGGGCAGGTTCAATCTAAGTTTACTGCATAAACAACAAAATGACTCACTCTGTCTAAGGAGGCCCTTACATAAATAAAATCTTAAAAAGATAAAAAGAAGTTGGAATCTAAGTGTGATGATTGATTATGTGTCAACATGGCAGGGCTATGGGGGACAGATATCTGGTCAAAATTTTTTTGGAGGGGCACCAGGGTGGCTCAGTGTGTTAAAGCCTCTGCCTTCAGCTTGGGTCATGATCCCAGGGTTCTGGGATAGAGCCCCACATCGGGCTCTCTGCTCCACAGAGGGCCTGCTTCCTCCTCTCTCTCTGCCTGCCTCCCTGCCTACTTGTGATCTCTCTTTCTGTGTCAAATGAATAAATAAAATCTTCAAAAAAAATTTTTTTTGGGGGGGGTGGGGTGCCTGTGTGGCTCAGTAATTAGGCATCTGCCTTTGGCTTGGGTTGTGATCACAGGTTCCTGGGATTGAGCCCTGTGTTGGGCTCCCTGCTCTGTGGGAAGCCTGCTCCTTCTTCTCCTACTCCCTCTGCTTGTGTTCCCTCTCTTGCTGTCTCTCTCTGTCAAATAAATAAATAAAAATCTTAAAAAAAAAAAAAGAGTGGAAAAAAATTTTTGGATGTTTCTGGGAAGGTGTTCTTGGGTGAGGTTAACATCTAAATCAGTAGGCACTGAGAAAAGCAGATTGCTCTCTGTAATGTGGGTGGGCCTCAGGCAATCAGACGAAGGCCGCTATGGACTGTATCTGCCCCTAATTTATATATTGAAAACTAACTAAACTAACCTCAGCCTAATGCTATGAGGAAGTGAAGCCTTGGGAAGTGATTAGGTTATGAGCCTATGATAGGATTAGTGCACCCTATAGGGAGATCCAGAGAGCCCCATCACCCTTTCTACCCTAAAGACACAGCAAGATGTATGCTTATGAACTAGGAAGTGGGTTCTCACCAGACACCAGATCTGCTGGAGCCTCCATCTTGGACTTTCCAACCTCCATAACTGTGAGCAATGTTTAAGAAACATTGTTTCGCCACTCAGTCTCTGGCACTTTTGTTATTGTAGCCCAGATTAAGACAAAAGCCTTAATAAAAGCCTGACTTTTCCCAAGAAAGAAGGAATTCTGGGAGCAGATTGCCTTTGGACTATAACTGCAAGTTTTCCTGAGCATCCAGACAGCCAGTACATCCTGTAGATTTCAGATTTGCCAGCCCTCACAATCAGGTGTGCAATATCCTTAAAATAAGTTCCTTTCTATATATGTATATATACACATCCTATATTGGTGCCATTTCTGTGGAAAATCCTGATAGATACTATTAAGATTTATTTTTTATTTTTATTTTTATTATTTTTTAATTTTCTAAATATTTTATTATTTATTTGAGAGAGAGAGAGATAGAGTGAAGAGGAGAGGGAGAAGCAGGCTCTCTGCTGGGAGCCCGACCTGGTCTTGATCCCAGGACCCTGGGATCATGACCTGAGCGAAAGGCAGATGCTTAGCTGACTGAGCCACCCAGGCACTCCAAGACTTCTTACTTTTTATTTAAATAATCTCTACACTCATTTAACATGGATCTCAAATTCACAACCCCAAGATCAGGATTTGCACACTCCACTGACTGAGCCAGCCAGGTGCCCCTCTTGACAGATACCATCAAATAAAAGAACAAAACAAAACAAACAAACAAACCAGCAAACAAAAACCCAAGAGACTCCTGGGTAACTCAGTGGGTTGGGCATCTGCCTTTAGCTCAGATCATGATACCAGGGTCCTGGGAAAGAGCCCCAGGTCAGGCTCTCTGCTCAACGGGGAGTGTGCTTCTCCCTCTCCCTCTGCCTGCTGCTCCCCCTGCTTGTGCTTTCTCTCTCTCCCTCTCACTGTCAAATAAACACATAAATCTTTGAAAAACAAAAACAAAAACAAAAACAAAACCCTCAACTGAGTAAATTCAAAGATTTAATTGACTTTAGTCAATGATTTATGAATTAGTCAGCATTGTCTAGTGGATAGAAGGGAAGGAACTCTGAGGTGCTATATAAAATGAAAGACCTTAATAGGCAGAATAGCAAGGAAGTCATAAAGAAAAGAATTTATTATTTCAGGCGAGGTCACTTTTGTGGTAAGGGTGAGGACCTATCATGCAATTTACCTTACTAGCGTTGATCAGGAAATTCTAGACTGAGTGGTTGGAAATTCTACTCTAGAATTGGGTTGGGTTAGTTATTAAGTCTTGATCCGGCTTAGCAAGAGGGAATCCACTTTGAGCTTGTTTCTTTTTATTAACACACTGAGATAGCATCCTGTCTCTCCTCTCACCAACCCCAGTGTTGCAGACTGGGATCCTGGCTCACCAGCAGACATCCTGGGTTCTTTCTCCTAGTCTAGGATCTCACACAAAGCCAAATTGTCCCCTCCTGCCAAGGAGGGTTCAGGTAACTATCCATAGATCTTTCAGGTTTAACACTCCGGGCTCTTGACAGAGGCGATCATTTCTTGGGGGAGTATTTTTTTATTGTTGAAAACCAGACTCTCAAGGTTGGTTTAATTTGTTAGCATGGTAGAACATTACCGATTAACTGGCTGGATTTGATTATAATCCTCCCTTGAAAGAATCAGATCCTCAGTAATCACCATAGTGAGTTCAACAGGCCCCCCCTCAAAGATCTGTTCCCTGGAACTTGTGAATGTAAGCTTATTTGGAGAAAGGGTCTCTGAAGATTAACTAAATTAGGGCTTTTGAGATGAGACAATCAAGGATTATGGTTGTTCTTAATTCCAGTGAAACAGAAGATGTGGTAAAGAGACAAAGGCAGGGTTTGGGATCCTGCAGTCACCAGCCAAGGGATGCCTAGAGCCATCCAAAGCTGGTGTAACTGGGGGATATCACAACAAATTGTCACAAACTCTGTGGCTTAAAACATTCAGAACATGTTCTGACACAGCTCTATTGGCTCAAAGTCTGAAATCAAGGTGTTGAAGGCTTAGGGTCTAGTCATTTCTTGCTTCTTCTAGCTTGCATTGGCTCGAGGCTCTCTCATCTTGTAGACACTCACTCCAACCTCTGCCTCTGTCCTGACAGACCTTGCTCCCAGGTGTATCCTCTTCTATCTGTGTCTCTTCTTCTAAGAACACTTGTCATTGGATTTCAGGTAATCCTGGATAACCTATTCCAAAATGTTTAACTTGATTATATCAGCAAAGACCCTTTTTCCTAAATAAGGTCACATTCACAGGTTCCGGAGGTTCAGACATGGACATATGCCTTTTTTTTTTTTTTTTAAGATTTTATTTATTTATTTGACAGAGAAAGAGAGAACATAAGCAGGCAGAGTAGCAGGCAGAGAGAGAGGGGGAAGCAGGCTCCCCGCTGAGCAGAGTCTGATGCTTAGGCTTAGTGGGTTAAGCCTCTGCCTTCGGCTTGGGTCATGATCCCAGGATCCTGGGATCAAGCCCCACATGGGGCTCTCTGCTTAGCAGGGAGCCTGTTTCCTTCTGCCTCTCTGCCTACTTGTGATCTGTCAAGTAAATAAATAAAATCTTAAAAAAAAAAAACGACAAGCACCATATGATTTCACTTATATTTGGAACTTAAGAAACAAAACAAACAAGCATGGGGGAAAAATAGACAAACCAAGCAGCAGACTTTTTTTTTTTTTTTTTTGACAGAGATCACAAGGAGGCAGGGACATGCAGAGAGAGAGAGATCACAAGGAGGCAGGGACATGCTGAGCAGAGAGCCTGATTTGGGGCTCGATCACAGGACCCTGAGACCATGACCCAAACTGAAGGCAGAGGCTTAGCTCACTGAGCCACCTACGTGCCCCAAGACTCTTGAGTATAGAGAACAGACTGCTGGTTACTGGAGGGGTGATGGGCAGGGAGATAGGCATTAAGGAGGGCACTTGTGATGAGCATTGAGTTTCTATGTAAGTGATAAATCACTAAATTCTATACCTGAAACTAATATTTTATTCTATATAAACTAACTTGAATTTGAATAAAACTTAAAAAAAAAAAGAAAAAGAAACATATGGCGCCTCATTGGATAGTGAGGGGTGGATATTTGTGCCTACTCATATGGAGAGTCTCAAGAAGAGCATTTAGGAGATGTGGCCACTGGTCTAAATGATTCTACATTAAATCAGCCCCCTGAACAGCCCTGAGGTCTTATATCAGGACCCTGACCAAGGTGTTCATAGTTCATGAGTCTTCTTCTTTCTTCTTCTTCTCCTTGCTCTCCTCCTTCTTCTTCTTTTTGAAAGGGAAAGGGGTGGGGAGGGGCAGCAGGAGAGAGAATCTTAAGCAGGTTCCATGCACAGCACAGAGCTAAAATCACAACCCTGAGATTGGGACCTGAGATGAAATCATGAATCAGACACTTCAGGAGCCACTCAGGCACCCAAGGCAAATTTCTTTTATGTCCTTCCCACTCTTTCTATCCCTTGACCTTTACTAATGTGCTTCTGTGCTCAAGGTTGTGCTGGTTTCCTGTTTCCAAGGGTTTTGTAGATAAATTGTGATTACAAATGCGGTGGAAGACAGGTTTCCTGGGAGTAGGAAACAGAGTCATTTCATGTCTTATAAACCTCTCTACCTGATCTGCTTCAAAATGAGAGGCTAGAAGAGGCCCCCTGACTGTCACTTCTTTGGGATGCAGGGGCCTGCCTTTCCTGTGACTGCTATTTTGTTGACAGTTTTGTGCAATGTGGCATCTGGAAGAATCCTCATGGAGCTGCTTCCCCCACCCCAAAAAGTCATATTAAATGCTTAGGGAATGTCGTAAAGTGAGTAAATCTGCTCATCCAGAGCATTCTTCTCTAGTCCAATGAAGAATTTGCAAACATTCACCTGGGCTGCAAACCATCTAAGAAAGGGGTCACATTGCCAAAACCCAACTAGGTGGGAGTTTCCACAGCTGTGAACCGAAAGAAGCATGACTAGGTCACTGCTGTCAAAGACTAGGTGTCTGTTTCCAGCTCCCACTTCTAAGGAGTAGAATGCAAAGTTTAACACAAACCAAGGAAGCTAATTGTGGATGGGAATCACAAGGTGTCTGTCTAGAGCAACAGATAGCTAGTTCCATGTTTGTTTTCTTGTGTTTAACACACCCATACCACCACTCATGGCTCCTTTACATCTGGGAATTTCCTAAGACAGGTACAGACCGGCATTATCTGTTGTAGACACAAAGGGGATGACTGCAGAGATACCTTCTCAAAAATCACATGGTATTAAACCCAAACACCTGCAACCCTTTACCACACCAGGCTAACTCCCTGAGTATGAAGTATTTCTTGAAAAATTCTCTTCTAGGAGTTGTCTCTGGTTACAAATGTTTAGGAGTGAAGGTCTCATGTGTGAGAATATTCACCTGCATGCATTCTTTCTCAAAGTTTGAACTTGATTCTCCATCTGGAAACTAAACTCATGGTGATGTAGTTTTTTTTGGGGGGGGGTGTTTTGGTGGGGTCTGGAGAAAGAATTCCTGAGATGGCTTCCATGCAAAAAAGTGGGCTTTTTTGTTCTTTGTTTTTTGTTTTAAAGATTTTATTTATTTATTTGACAGACAAAGATCACAAGTAGGCAGAGAGGCAGGCAGAGAGAGGAGGAAGCAGGCTCCCTGCTGAGCAAAAAGCCCGATGTGGGGCTCAGGCTCAGGCTCCATCCCAGGACCCTGGATCATGACCTGAGCCATCCAGGCACCCCCAAAAAAGTGGTTTTGTTAAAGCAAAGGGACAGGATGCATGGGCAGAAAGAGCTGTTGTCCTAGCATGGTGAGGGGCAACTGATTATATACCTTTCAGCTCGGGTGGGGTGAGGGGAGGGAGTAAAATAAAGGAAGTGCCAAAAGGCCTTTCATATGCTGAAGATGTACAGATTCTTGGAGGAATGTTCCACTCTGTCTATTCCGAGTATTTGTCAATGGGCTGCAGGACCTAAGGACTTCTACCTACATTTCCTTCTGCCTTTATTTCCCACATCAGTGGGGCTGATCTACTGACCCCTCCAGTGCCAGCCACCCTGACATACATAGGGTGCTGGGGATGGGGGCAGGGGGGGCTGTGGCATCTGTCGAGACAAAGGGGGTAAGAGCCCACCATCTTTGAGTAAAATCCTCAGAGCAATGGCCACTTTGTTGTTCCCCTAGTATATGATCGGTTGATTCTTTTAGCTCCTTGAAATCGCGAAGTATCCACAGTATTAGTACTAATAAAACCAGCTATTCCTAGGAAATTTCCTCCAGCATGCAGTTCTCTTCAGACTTGCAGCTCCAGCGGGTTCTGGGAACAACAGCATCTCTATGAAGCCAGCAAGCTGGCATCCTTAAATGAACCAGTGAGGTCAGGCTGCAGCCAGCACAGGGGTCTAGACAGTGGCAGTAGGGACAAGACAGGAGCAGAATGGGACCCACATTCTGAGGAGTCCTCTTTTAAGGAGGATCTGTAAGAAACCTCCCAGAGACAGTGAGGCATAATAATGAATATATCTGGTCTCTGTCCCTAGTTCCTGGCACAGATCTTCAAAAACCCTGCAAATATCCGGAGAGGTAATGTCTTTGTTATGCTGATGAGGTGTCTTCTCCTGGACAGCGGGGCCAGTAGCCTCAGGGTGGGGCCGGTCACCAGGAAAACCAGGCACTTAACGAAAGGCTAAGGACTTTGGACCAAATCCAGCTCTTGGGCAGGGAGTAGGGAGGGAAGTGCAGAGGTGATGTCAGCTACACAGGGCCTTGTAATGAAATCCTGCCAACAGTTCTGGACAGCTCCACTTGGGGGAGCTTTCTGATAGTGAACCCAGTGTGTTGTGCTGGAAGGGGGATGCACCCTGACTCCACAGGGTAAGAGCACAGAGACCTTCCCTGACCCTGCCCTGTGCATTCCTTCCATGTGGCCAGTCGTCACTGTATCCTTTATAATAAAAACTAACTATAAGGACAATGTTCTCAGTAAGTTCATTGGAAAATGAGGGGTCATTGGAGCCCTAATTTGCTGCCAGCCCAGAAGAAGTGTGAGTGGCCCCTGAGATGTGTGACTGACACCCAAAGTGGGGAGTTTTGTGCAGGATTTTGCCCTTTAACCTGTGGGATCTGATGTTAATCCCAGGTAGTTAGACACCTTACGTGGTGGACACTTATGTGGTGTCAAAGAATTGGCATTAGGACAGTGAGTGGCAAGCTTTCCTGGGGGACCTGGGGCCTCTATTTCAGTTTCTAGACAGCAGAAATGATAGTCCAGCCTTCTAGAACCCACAATCAAAGTTCCATTTTGTTAACAGATGCTGAGCTGGATGACATAAACAGATGAACACATTGAGGTTCCTGCCTTTGGTGAGAAGCTGTGGAGAAAATTTTGAGAAGATGCACTATGTATCTATGTGCTCTCTTCTTCCCAGCTACAATGTGGGTCTGTGCTCGCCTTCTCCGAGCCCTAAGACTGCCTACCTCCCTAACAGCTTTTCACAGGACAGGGGGTGTCACCAATGGCAGCTATATGAAAATCTCCACACAGGGATTATAGACTGCTTTCAAGATGCTGCCCCCCCACCCCTGCACACCTGTCCAGGTGGCTGTATTTGCTGGAACACCGGGCCTGCTTCTATAAATTTGGTGAGTGCACATCCAGACTTTTGGCTTCCTGAGCACAGATTAAAGGGAGTTGTTAGTGAAGGTTTCAGATTGTGACCACAGAATATCATGCTAACACCAGCCAAGCCATTTTAGAAAAACATGAGTAGTCAAAAGGGAGATGATACAAATGTAGTCCAGCTACCTACCCACCATCCCTGTCTCCCATTCCTACTCTCTCACCCCCACAACTGGAGGAGTCAGTGTTTGCTGAAGATGCAAAGTGCTGGTATGATTTCCACCTGAGTTTATATTCTTTCCCACGTCAGATCATTCTCTGGGGAAACACTTGGGGAAAACACTTAAAACTATCCAGAAATCTCACTCTGAATTTACCTTCACAGTGCGCTGGAGGCAGGCAGGTCCTGTCTCTTCTTAGAGCCATGCTTTCAAAAAAAGCTGCACGTTAATTTGGGTGGGATCAATTTGCCACTACTACAAGCTGTGTCTTTTCTGACCTGCTATGTTTTTTGAGCAGGTATCTGAGTACCTCCATATTTTGACAAGATGGAGCAAGAAGCAGAAGAGGAAGAAAAGGGCAATCTCTTGCCAATCGCTAGTGTGGTGAGACAGCCTTTGTCTTGTAGAGGTCACCAGCATGCCTGTGAGATCCTCGGCTGTAGCGAAAATATTGGAGGTAAGCCACTGGCCCTTCACAGCTGTGTGTTCCCAAGGAATCTGCTTCCCCATTTCTTCTGCAGAGAATTCTGCATCTTATGTGTAATTTTTATGGCTTCAATGTACTGTGATGATATGTACATTAATCATGGTGCCCTGATTGTAGGCTATGGTTTCCAGAAAGAATCAAGTTCCCAGCAGGTACTTGATGGTCACAGCAGGTATGGACAGAACCCCAGGGGTCTGCCCTTGATGAACTCATGATCTCTAATAACCAACTTCTGGATACTGGGTGCCCTGCATGTGGGGTGGGGTGGCAGATCATCCAGGCTTCCTCCTATCGCTCCTTTCCTGTCCAGTCTGCCTTCTTGATCTCTGTTCTTAACTTGTAGCCTTGTTGCATGGAGCACTGGTAGGCAGTGACCATCTTTTTTTTTTCAAAGCTCTATTCATTTATTTTAGAAAGCATGTGTGAACAGGCGGCAGAGGGAGAGGGAGAATCCTCAAGCGAACCATCCTCTGAGCATGGAGCCCTCCAGGGCTTGATCCCAGGACCCTGACATCATGACCTGAGCCCAAATCAAGTCTGTGGTTTGACCGACTGAGTCCCCAGGCACCCTGACTGACAGTATCAACTTTTGTTGTTAGTAGAAAATGTGCCTAGCCTTGTTTGATAGGACTGGAGACCATTAATTCCCCTATATTATGGAAGCAGAAGAGCTTGTGCCTCATCCAAATTCTGTTTTTGGCGGAGAAGGGAAACCATCTCGGGGGAGAGCAACTTGGACCAATTCCCAAGTCTAAGGCCGGTGTGGACGTGCGTCCTCTCTTCCATCTGTGTCATGGTGGGACTTTGGAATGGTGAGTCTCTCCCACCACTGGTCTCATCTTTATTTTGCCCAGATGGGGCAAGTGTTCAGGAGACATAGGATACACCAAACCCTAGCCAGTTTTGACTTAAATGGCTATGGTGTAACCAGGTGTGTAACTTACACCTGGTATTGGGAAACCTTTCCTTCCTCTCTCCTCTAGATCAGATGACTGAAACTATCTGAGACTTAAATTTCGCAAGGCGATATCATGCAGAACGGCCATTTTCAATATCCTCGCACACCTACGCTCTCCGACTGACCAGACTGTGCTTCTACTTTTTTGTTTTTTTAAATAATGTAAGTCTAACACAAATATTAATCCAGAAAATTTTTATTATGCACCTGTTACGTTTGTGGGAACAGTACCAAGGGATGAGAGGAACAGGGAGGGCAGATGCTTCTCAGATGTGTGGTCTCTGAACCTCATGGCAAGGTAGACATCTCACCTGCCTGCCCAGCTCCCACAGAGGAAGGAGGAACCAGATGGGCCAGCTCTCCTGTTTTCCCCAGTGTAGGAAGCTCTGGCTTCTGCATGGCATGAACCTGGCATCTGAGCTACACCAGCCTGGGCAGTTTCCAGGGACAATGTCAACTCCCAGGTTCCTTAGGCACCTTGGTCAGTTTTGGGTAACTGAATGCAAGAAGGCCTCACAATACTTGATGGACACTCAAAGAAATGCACAGCCTGTTACGTTCCATTTGTTTTCTATTTAGGACCCAATTTTACCCATAAAATACACAAGTTGAGTTGAGCAATGCCTCTTCTAGACAAGTTTCTTAAATGGGTGGGTTAATACACTCACCACCAATGCGAGAGCTCAGGTGGATGGGATAAGGACAAATGTGTGGAGTCCGATTTCTATTTGGAATTTTCCTCTCTTCTAGCCTTAAAGATTTGGGGGGTTATTTTCCCCCTCTTCCTGGCAGATCAACATAAGAGGCAAACTATTTAGAAACAAAGAGCCCAACGGTTTATTTTTTGTTGAAGGTATGACCAAATGGTTTTATTGCATTTACTGTCCCTGGGTGGGTAGGTACATCTGCGCAGGCACAGAGTTCAACTATAGGACCTGGTAACCCTTACACTGGTTTGGGGGAGTAGCATCTCCATGTGGTCATGAAGGGGTCATCTGACATGGTGCAATGGCAGCAGAGGGGCCCGGACATACAAACTATACAAAACCCCTACCTGGTTGCTACTGACTTTTACAACTGGCCACAGCGACTCATCAGCCCCCACATTTCCCTGTCATCGGGACACTAAGGGACACTGCATTTGTCCACAACAGTGAGCCCAGTGATCACTGCTCAAGTTTCCACTACCAGTGGTTGCTCCCAGTCCACAATCACGGGCTGCAGACTTCAAAGGTTCTTGTGCATTGGATACCCACCCTGGAAACAGAAGGTTGAGTCTGAATCCTGCTTCTGATGGATGGGAAAGCAAGCTCATTTGTACTGATTCTTCCATGAACTGGAACAGCAGCAGCACTGCAGGTCTATCTGGTGTTGTAGGCTGAACTGTGTGTCCAACTACACAACGTGCAGGTTTAAGTCCTAACCCTGGTACATCGGTGTGACACTGGAAATAAAGACCTGGCAGATATAATCAGTTAAGAAGGGCAGGACTTAGGTTGGTGTCCTTACAAGGTAAGTGTGGAGACAGACATACACAGAACACCATGTGAAGATAAAGCATGGATGGGGTGATGCTTCCAACAAGTCACGGAGTGTCAACCACTGCTAGCCACTACCTGCTAGAGGAGACATGTGACACAGACCCTCCTTCTCAAAAAACCAAGCCTGCTCACACCTCCATCTTGGACTCCTTCCTCCAGAACTCAGAAGATGTGTCTAAGCCATCCCACTGTTACAGATACGACTGGCAGGCTGAGTTAATGCTCATGGAACATCCTGTCCCCTGCCCACCTGGGGGACTGGCAGGTGAGCACCCCATTCCTAGATGCGGTGGGGTGGGATGGGGTGCCTTAGTGCTCTTCAAACGATAACCATGCTCCCACCCCACAACCCTTTATCAAGGGCCTCCCAGGGTACAGAGAAACATTTTGGGGAGAGTGTGCAACAATGTAAAAATGTGGGCTTTGCCTTCAATGAACTCACATTCCCTAATAACAGACACCATGACAAATAAAAGGGTGGGACTTTTTCGCCCTCCAAGCCTCGTGATGACTGTGGACTGCTCCTATGGGCCAGATGGTGATAGGGACTGACTTCTGAGGATTGGACATGGCTTGGAGTGCTTGGCCTGCTGCCCACAGGCACCAGAGGACACCTGCCTCCCAGCCTTCCTCCGAGCCCACCCCCACACGGGAAGCTTCTTGTTGGCACACAGAAGTACAGTTACTCCCAGACTGCAGGATGGGGGAAGGGAGGATGTGCAATAGGTACTTATGAAGAGTGTATTGAAGACTGGTTGGCAAGGGATAGACCCCTGTGGGGTCACCATAGTGGAGGAGACCCCAGGTCCTTCCCCACTTGGAAAGCAGTGCTGGGTTCTCTAAGACCTGGAAAGATGGAAAAGTCAAAACTGGTGGAGACAAGCCCTCCCTGCTTTTTGGCACAGCAGAGACAGAACAAATGCTCATTCGGCCACTATCTCGTTTCTACCTGAGAGCAAAGGGCAGGAAGGTGTGACTCTGTCCTGGGGGAGGTGCGTGGTGGGCGGGGTGTGGGACCAGTCCGAATGGAGAGCCTCACCCTGCCCTGGGGTGGGAGGAGGGAGACAGGATCAGGAAAGGGAACTGGATGGGAGGCCGCCCTGCCTGGGGAAGGAGCCCTGTCCCAGGAAGGGGGAGGGGACATGCTGCCAGTCCGGCAGGCCTCCTCAGTAGGAGTTCAGAGCCTGCTTGGAGCGGCGCTTCATGTGCAGACGCTGGTGGCGGAGGAGGTCGCAGTTCTGCGAGAAGCTTTTGACACAGTAGCGGCACTGGAAGGGCCGTGCCTTGTCCTTCACATGCGCGCTGCTGTGGTGGCGCGCCAGGTGCTCGGGCCTCTGGAACGCCTTCCCGCACTCGCGGCACTGGCAGCTGAGCTTGGGCGGGCCCTCGGCCAGCAGCGCGCCGGGCCCCGCTCCCGCAGCAGCTGCCTCTCGCTTCTGCGTCGGCTCCAGTCCCCGGGTCTGCAGGTGGATGCGCCTGTGCGACAGCAGGTGTGAGTTGAGGCGGAAGCTCTTTCCGCAGGCGCCGCAGCGGTGAGGTTTCTGGGCCTCATGGCTCTCCAGGTGCCCGTCCAGGTCCTCACTGTCACTGAACAGCTCCCCGCACACTGAGCACTCGTGTGGCTTCTCCTGCTCTCTGCGGCTCCGCAGGTGCCGGATGAAGTTGACCCTCCAGCGGAAGATCTTCCCACAGTTCGGGCAAATGTAGGACTTCTTGGAGGTCGAAGTCTGCACCTCATCCCCGGCCTCAGTGCCACTCCGGTGGGAGGCGGGGAGACTGCGTGGCTTTTCTGTGGGGCTCCGTGGTTCATCTGCACAGTAGGGGCCGTGCTGGGAGTCCTCGTCCCCAGAGCTGGACAGGACGATCTCGATGGTCACCTCCTCATCTAGGCCATTCTCAGGGGTCAGCGCGTCACCTCCAGCTATGGGAAAGCCACAGGGAGGGTCAGGGTGCTGCATCAGTCACATCCCCACACCTAGAAACACCAACCCGGAAGGCTCCACTTGATTCTTTCCCACTAGGACCCCAATCCCAATCTTTATTTTTCCTCTCTAGGCACTAAGACTCTTCAAGCCCTAACGACTTGTTTCTATCAGTGTCAGTCAAGTCGTGGCCATGCACATCAGTTAGCACTGCCCTACTTAACCAGAAATCGGGCACCTTAAAGACCATGGTAGAGAGAAAGACCCTATATCCTATAAAGGGAGTGGCAGGAAGCTGCCAGCTACTAAGGGGCTGAGCACTGAAATCCTTCAGAGTCTCTGCAAAACTTCTGACACCAATAGCCCCACTGGCTCCTGGACACCACCCAATGACCTATTCTTTGCCAAATTATACACACAAGCCAACTGGGGTGACACACTCCGGCCTCAGGGTTGAGGACAGAGTTAGCCTCGCTATGCTAATGATATCATGACTATCTGACCGTTCCTACCACCCAGGTCAACTATGTCACTTCTGATGCCCCACCAGCAGCCACCGTGGGGATAAGTAGTGGTTCTGGAGTTTATAACCTAGTCTGAAGCAGACTCACTGAATCCCAAATCTGTGATTTAGAAGAAGTGGGCGGGCAGTGGAGTGCCTGGCATGAGGTCCCAGCCCGCAGCCCACACACAGCAACCACTCGGGTGTTCTGGATGTAATCTCTGGAACAAGGAGAGTTCTGTGAGGTTAGGGCACCTGAGGGCAGGTGAAGCCAGAGAGACAGAAGCAGGGCAGGGAGACCGAGAAGCCAGAAAGCAGGAGACAGCAGGCAACAGCAGAGCCATGGGCGCATCTGTTCCTCAGAAGACAAAGGTCACGGGGTTCAGCTTGATATGAGGCTAGGGGGTGGGAAAAGACGAGAATATCTGGAAAATTCCCAGTTTCTTCCATACTGAAGATGACAAAGCATGTTTTGGAGAGAACACGGAGGGGCTGGGGAACCACCAGGTAAAGGGATTATGGATGTGAGCCACAGATCCAGACAGGCAACAGAGATGAAATAATCCAGGAAAGATCTGTAAAGGACTCTCCTGTTGCATGGCCTGAGTTCCTGGGGACTGCAAGGGCCCAACACTGGTTCTGAGACTTGTGTCTGAGTAGAAACATTGCCAGCCTAGACTAAAGAGCAAGAGATGGATGAACCTTGGGGTTCAGACATCTGGCATTCTACACAATAGGCCAGAGAGCTACTTATCCTTCATGCCCAAGGAAGACTGGCCGCCAAGGCTGTCCTTCGGGAGACAGGACTCCAACTGCTTCCCTGAGCCCGACAGCGACAGAGCCCTGAGCCCACTGCTACCTGTAAACTGTACCTTCTCATGGAATTCCAACCTTTGCCTGGGGGCCATCAGCCTTTCTTCTTCCTAATTTCTCCCTTTTCAAGATTTTATTTGACAGAGAGCATGAGCAGGGGGAGTGGGAGAGAGAGAAGCAGGCTCCCCGCTGAGCAAGGAGGCCGACACGAGGCTCGATCCCAGGACCCCAAGAGCTGAAGGCAGATGCTTAACCAACTGAGCCACCCAGGCACTGACAATTTCTCCCTTTTGAAATGAAAAGGTCCATTCTATGCCTGTCCCACAAATGCATTTTGGGAGGTACATAACATGATGTCTGGTTGCACAGGTTCACAGCTAGAGAGGAACATGCCTGGGTTTCACCTACACCTGATCTACAGGATATTTAGGTGAGATGGATGTAGGACGGATGTAGAATAGACTAAGGGATGTTTGGAGAGGGTGATTATCTGCTACATATGAAGAGGACAGGAATTTTGGGGCACCTGAAGGCAGAATGCAATGAACCGAAATGCATCCCCTTAAAAATCTGTATATTGAAGTCCTAAGCCCAGTACCTCGAATACGACACTATTTGGAAATAAGGCATTTCAAGGGGTAAAGAAGTTAGAATGAGGTCATCAGGGCAGGTCCTACTCTAGCAGGTGTCCTTCAAAAGATCACGGCATAGACATCCAGAGATGGGCCATGTGTAGATGCAGGGAGGAGACCTCTATCCGCAGGCCAAGGGAAGCCTCAGGGGAAGGTAACTGTGCTGCCCCCTTCAGCCTATGCTTTGAGCCCCCAGATTTCTGAGAAAATCAGTGCTGCCTGAGCCTCCCCGTCTGTGGTTCTTTGGTATGCAGCCCTAGGAGACTAACATAATGCATATGGGGTCACATCCACTCCAATCAGAGTAAACAGAAACAAATGCAGAGCTTCTACAGAGGGAGGAATAAATCAACAATAATGCCGTCACATGTTTTCAACACAACAACGTGAAGAACTCCAGAAAAGCTAAGACTCAGAGGAGTGCCCAAATACCAGGGGAAGAGGGACAGGAGCTCAGGGCTCAGCACTGAGAAGTAACTCAGGGTGTATGTGTGGGGGCGCACAGGATTACAGGAGGAAAGACGGGAGAAATTACTGGTCTGAGAGCTCTTTCGTCCATTAGTTAATCCTCAACAGAAACCACCTGGCAGCCAAGACTGTTATCTCGGAGAGACAAAGTTGCCCAGGGTTTCAGGAGAACAGAAATGTAGCCTGTGCTTAGCTAGCTGCAGGTGGGAAATACCAGACCATGGGGTGTGCTGGGAGCACAGCTCTTGCCTTGGGAAGGGCACTCATGGTCTGCAAACGCACCGCTCGCTCCCTGAGATGGAGGGCTGAGTCACGGCAGGGTCAGAGAGACAGATGAGAAAATAAACAAATAGAAATCCAGGCGTTATAAGATATACATTCTTGTCATGTTAGAATGGGGAGGCTTTTGGGGCGCTTGGGTGGCTCAGCCATTAAGCGTCTGCCTTTGGCTCAGGTCATGATCCCAGGGTTCTGGGATCGAGCCCCTCATCAGGCTCCCTGCTCAGCAGGAAGCCTGCTTCTGCCTCTCACACTCCCCTTGCTTGTGTTCTGTCTCTGTCAAATAAATAAATAAAAGTTTAAAAAAATGGGAGGCTTTCTTATAAGACACAAAACCTGAAAGGAGATATGAAAAATTCACATTTTTTAAATGTAGAAAGGGATGCCTGGGTGGCTCAGTCGGTTAAGCATCTGCCTTCAGCTCAGATTATGATCCCAGAGTCCCGGATCGAGTCCTGCATCAGGCTCCCTGCTCATCGTAGAGCCTGCTTCTCCTCCTGCTTGTGCCCCCTCACATAAATAAATAAGATCTTAAAAAAAAAAAAAATAAATGTAGGGAAGAAGTTATGGGCTGACATATAAAGTTTTATAAAATGGGGAGAAATTGTGTGCAAATACCTAAGAGGCAACAGATCCAGGCCCATAACTGAGAGTTTCTAGGAACAGATCCAGGCCCATAACTGAGTTTCTAGGATATTCCCAGAGAGGACATGCAATGGCTCAGTGAGGTACAGACAAGAGCCAGGAGGCCCTAAGCCCCAGTGTGAGGGCATCAGGCACTGGGGCCTTTGAGAGGTAGCTGGGCCTAGAAGCAGTCTTGAGGGTGGGAGCCTTGTGCTGGGATGAGCACTTATAAGGAAAGGAAGAGATGGGAGAGCATCAACTTCTGTCTCCAACAGCAGGCGTAGTGAAAGGCCACGTGAGCACACAGGGGGAGGGCAGGCATTCCATGGCAGAGCGTGTCCTCATCATCCACAGAGCCTGCCAGCACCTCCGAGGCTGGCCCTGACCCCATTCCAGGACCGGGAGGAGGGAAATGTCTGCTGTCTCGGCAGACCTCTTGGGAAGTGTCATCAGCACACAGGGTGCACACACAGCACCTCGCACAGACTACATGCTTCCGTAAGGCTTGGGTCCAAGCAGAGCTCACCCCGTGGGAGAGGAGAGGAACACAAGCCAACACCAGGACTGCAGAGTATTATGTAGGCAATGCACAGAGACAGCACCCTGAGCATGAAGAGAGAGTCCAGTGACGCATTACAGCGACCAGGCCTGGAGCACCCTGCATGCGAACGGCGGGGGACCAAGCCCCTCCCCTGCTCAGAGGCCATGGGCGACCAACGCGCTTGGAAACCTAGCATCCCTCCTTGTTCTCAGACAGCCACACTCAGTGTCTTGCCCATTCAGAGCCAAATCCCCCACAGGGCCTGGGGAGGAGGAGGTGGAGCTGAGAACAACCCAGGCTGGTTATCATCTACCTTCTAAAGAGGTGCTGAAGGCACTCAGAAGCCAGCAAGGATGCCAAGGCCTGTCCTGGGTACTCCTCAAGCCATGACCACCCTCAGCACACAGAACCCTTGTCCGCTGGCGGAGCCCTGGCTCTCACCTGCAGAGGGAAGGCAAGGAGGGGAGGGTCCCAGACTGGGAGAATAGCGCTATAGCATATAGTCCACAGGAGCCGTCAGCAGGGATCTTAGAGACCTAGGGACGCCCTCCCCCGAGCAGCACGCATACACACACACACACACACACACACACACACACACCGCACACACAGGTGTGCAGCCTCCCCAACCCAGTACCTGGGCAGGTGTTCTGAGTGAGTGTCATCTGCTGGCAGGTCTGGAACTCTGGCACCTGTAGCTCATCCCTTTTTCGTCTCTCTTCTATCTGGAATGGCTGGAGGCTTGGGAAGTCTGGAGAAATTGGTTGGAGAATAGCCCTGGGTTCAGTCAAGTGTTGTAGACAAGACAGGTCACCCCCCGAACCTGGGTGCTGAACTCAACAGAACTCCCAGCGCTCACTCCCACTTTCTGTGCTGGGTGTCTACAAGGTTCCCCACCTCACACAGATGCTGCATATATGCAGCGTGCAGAGTTAGCCAGGGCATGTGCATGCTTGTTCCAGGCGGGCATGGGGCGCAAACCTGGTCTGCTCCATGCCAGCTTTAAGGTTCCAAGGGGATGGGGGTTGCTGTTGATACCGCACAGAGCCCATTCCCATGAAGGAGCAGACATTTCCAGGACACAGAGGCTACAGACATGAGCTCGATGGACACGGTGTGGAGGAGGATGTGAAAAAACACCATGGCCAAGCCCCAGCTCCTCCCCGTGTGGCTGGGAGCCAGACAGTCTGAGTGAGCATCCACTCCTCCTCCCCAACCTGACTTCTGGAGAGGATCTAAGCTCACCTGTGGATGGGCCACCTAGTTAGCATAAGCCAGGCCCTACTTGCAGCACAGGGGATTCCTGTCATACTCTCACCTCTGGCTGAGGGGAATGGCAACGTGCTTTCTGGCAAGAGTCAGGAAGGAGGCCAGACAAGGTGTAGGAGTAACACCGAGCTGCAGAGAGATGGTGGTGGGAACAGGCCTGCCTCTGGCCGGTGGCAACCTTCTACCCAGTTCTGGAACAATTACTCACCCAAGTATGAGACCTGGGTCACATCCTTTCCTTGGAGGTCCTGCAACTCAGGGACCCGGGGTTCATTCTCCTCTCCCTGGGAGAGATCCAGCTGGGTGCCTGGGTCATCTGTTCACGAAGGGGAGGACACACACCCATCAGCCATGTGTTCTCACAGGAAGCCAGGGAGGGTGGAGGGCGGACCCCACACAGGTCCAGAAAGGAGAGCCAGAGACATGCACACCCCGTCACAGCCCCCAGGGGGGCCAGGAAGGGCTACTGAGAGGAAACAGGGAGGGGACAGGAGGAGAATTTGAAGGGAGGAGCTGTGGTTAGGGGGGTCTCCTTCAGGACCATCAGGGAAACAGAAGCAAAACGAGCCATAGCCTACACACACAGAAAACCAGGCGCATGGAAAGCATGTTATATTTGGCTTAGTATGCAAACCAGCCAGCTAGGCCTGATGTATGTGCAGTCAGTAGGCCTGAGGGTTCAGGGGTGAACACTGAAGCAGAGACTGGCCCCGCAGTTCTCTGATTTCAGGACAGAGGCAAGGAAGCCTTACTTGGAGGCAAGGAGACTCCACAGTCCTCCCCAATGATGAACTCTCCGTAGAAGCCAGTCTGTGCAGGGTCTAGAAGGGACCAGTCCTCTTGCGAGAAGCAGAAGATCATATCCTTGAAGGGGGACACCCGGTTCTGAAACCGCAGAACGGCGATACCTCAATCCTGGGTCAAGCTCAGGCAGGCTTGCGGGGCGAAGGGCAGAGCCTCCAGCAAGACAAGTGAGCTGGGAGGCTGCCCGGCGCCACCCCTCCCTTGCTCCAGCTGGCATCCTTCTCCCGCCCCTCTCGTCAGGCAGGTGCCTCACAGAGTGGCTGGGGGTGCACAGGGACAGACCTCCAACTCGGTGCATGATACCCGCAACTGTCAGGTGGGCAGACGCGGGACGCCCAACCCCAGTACCCATGTTGACATCCCACTTCCAGAGTTCATTCTGCATGCGGGACTTTTCATGGCAGCATTAGTGATACTGGGTAATAGCAGCATACTGAACACGGCCTCTGAATGGGGCAAGCTGCCGGGCACAGCACACACCCGTGAGGAAGCAGGAGGGCCTGTCTGCACACAGAAGGGACCCTCCACAGTCTGCTGGTGCATGAAAAGCTCCTGTGCAGAGGGCTGTCCAGCCTGTCCCCACAGGGAGGAGTCTCACCATCTGGGACGCCAGCAACTGCTACAGGGACCGCAGGTTACTACTGCAAGGAGACATTTCTGACACTTTTGAGTCATGGACCCCAGGAATGTGTCAAAATTGATTTTAATCTAAAATCTGATGGCATATCCATGTAACATGCCTCTTATTATTCCCTCACATACACACTTCCTTTTTTTTTTTTTTTAAGATTTTATTTATTTGACACACAGAGACAGACAGAATAGGAAAACAAGCAGGGGGAGTGGAAGAGGGAGAAGCAGAGCAGGGAGCCCAATGTGGGGCTTGATCCCAGGATCCTGGGATCATGACCTGAGCTGAAGGCAGACGCTTAACTGACCGAGACCCCAGGCATCCCACATACACACTTCTTAATTCTTAAAACTGAATCTGGAGACAAGAGATTGAGGCAGCAAACATGAGGGGTACAGAGCCACTCAGGCAGATGTACCAAGTTACCCCCATTCATATATGGTGCCAGATTCTCGTTCCCCTGACCACCGAGGAACTGCAGGCATGTATCAACTCAACATCTACCAGCGTGATTCTTTAAGCGAGGTGACTCTGGCCCAGTGGGGTGGTCTGCACCAGCCCAGAGGGACTGCCTCCCATCACCGTGGGGTGGGCTGCCCTGGCATCGACTGCCGAGCCTCGGACAGCCCCACGCAGCAAACAGTGACCCAGCCACCATGTCCACAGAGCCACAGCAGACAGACCACTCCACAACACCCCCAAACTGCCCAGGGTTCAGTAACCTCATCTTGTGTTGTGTGAATTATGGGTCTTCCTTTTTAAGGAAAAAAAAATTAAGAGTTGCAGAGGTGCCTGTAACAAGCAGTTAGGATGGGGAACCGCTGTGTTAACTTTCTAATGGGGACCCCAGAAACCTTGCTAAACTACCATCTATGCTAAACATGCTAAACACATCTACCATCTATGCTAAACATGCTAAACACATCTACCATCAGGGGTTCAAGTGGAAACAGTCCCAGTTTTGCGCTTACTTGGTTTTGTTTCAGGTTCCCTCCCCCACCCCAGGGAGCAGCTGATTGAAAAGGATTATAAGTATCATGCTCCCCTGTGTCCTCGAGAATTTGGGAAACAGGACCTCATGCACACTGAGTGGAAACGCATGTTTGTGGACCTCTGGGAAGATGTCACAAGCACGCCCACTGTTTCCAGGAGATTCAGAGGCGCAGGAAGGAATGTGTCAAACACAAAAATGTGTGTGGAACACCCACCGTGTGGAACCACATGAAGTTTCCTTTGCATGCTTTTCCCTCGTGTCTGACGGGGCCCTGAGCATGCATCCTCTACGATCAAAGAGACAAAATATGCAGGTCCCCAGCACAGAGGTGTAAAAACTACAAATACTGATAGCCTTTGCTTCAGGTCGGTGGGCCCCACAGGGGCCTGTGGTCTCCTCTGCGCAGCTGTGGCTCCAAGCCCCACCCCTAGGGCTGGTGGAGGGAGGACACAGTGTGGGCCTAGAGCTACATGGTCCGTGCCTACCTCATGACAGCCACCAGATGTGAACCCAGCCTTAAATCACACCACAGCACCGTTCTGCACACTTCAATGCTGAACTTGGCTTTCGCTTGCACTCCCACTCAGCTGTATTTCCATGCACGTGTGTCTAGTCCACGCACTTACCCAAAGGTGTGATTTCAGAACGCCGCTGATTCACCCCTTCTTCTGTCAGTAGCGTTGGGTGCCCCCCAACAGTTTGCTGCTACAGCAATGGTTCAGGGAGTTCTCTCATGGGCCTCCCCTGTCCATGGGCAAGGGACTCTAGGGACACGCAGCAGAGGAGTGCTGGACCCTGTTGACATGTATCTTCCCCTATATTAAATACCCCCGCATGGTTCTTGCTCCAGACTGCGCACCTATGTCTTGTCTCCCCACCATCTTGCCAGCACTGGGCGGCAATACTATCATGGTTCCAATAACCAGGTGAGTAGCTGTCCTCGTGGGGGCCCACCCTGCTCTCCACCAACCTCTCCTCTCGGTTTAGTGGCCAACCTGTGTTTGTCTGCTTTATAATTGTGGATATACTTCACTCTTACAAAAGAAAGCATAGTATTATTTTAATTTTATTTAATTTTTTAAAAAAGATTTTATTTATTTATTTGACAAAGACAGATCACAAGTAGGCAGAGAGAGAGGGGGAAGCAGGCCCCCCGCTGAGCAGAGAACCCATTGTGGGGTTCGATCCCAGGACCCTGAGGTCATGACCTGAGCTGAAGGCGACACTTAATGATTGAGCCACCCAGGTGCCCCGGAAAAGATAATTTTTATCTAACGTATTTGATATAGTTGGTTGACTGGAAATAAAACTAGATCCTGTTCCTTGACCAAACTAATATAAAAATAAAAACCCTAGGGGTACCTGGTTGGCTCAGTTGATGGAGCCTATGACTCTCATCTGGGGCAGTGAGACTGAGCCCATGTTGAGTGTATAGGTTGCTGAAAACAAATTTAAAAATTAAAACAAAAACAAAAACACACAAAAAAACCCCTAAAAACCTTAAAGTACCAGAAGGGCAAAAAATGGCTTCCAGGGAGTAAAAATAAAGACCATGTAAAGAATAATGGGCAGACACATAAAACTTAGAAGTATGCTCAGTAATGACACAGCATGAATGAGACAAATGACAAATGGGTACACAGGTCCACCATGAATGAACGAGAAGAGGGGCTGAGAATATACAGAGCACCTGTCTAGAGAGCCTTCCATATCCGTTACAGAGGGAGTCAAGAAAGTAAATACTTTGAAGTGTATGAGAAAAAGTTCACCTTGACTCGTGCATGAAAACATGCCTATGAAACCATCTGATGAAGACTGGAAGACAGGTGAGGAGATCTGTCTGCAATCCTGACCATTCAGCATGTGCTGGAAACTGCTGGCAGAAGCCACAGCCCCTGTAGTTATACCCAGAGAACTTCTGTCCCCTCACCACCTCCTGCTGGCCTCCGCCCTCTGGGGTCCCCCTCTACCTGCCAGGATTGCCCTACACCAGCTGGGGTCACCTCTACCTGCCAGGGACAACTGTACCAGCTGGGACCCCCCCTATGCCAGCCGGGGTCCCCTCTACCCAATCCAGTCATCCCACATCCAATTGGGATGCCCCACTTTTGGAGGACCTTGGCCCTAGGACTCTCCCCTGATTTCCCAGGGATCTCTAGGTACTCTCCCTGGTACACTGATGACCTCCTGTCTGGGTGATTCTTGGGTGAGGACCCAAAGCCCGGGGTGAACCCGCCATATGGCCCCTGCCCACAAGGATGATGGGTGTCCCCTCCCACCCTTCAGAGGGAACCCTCCCTCCCTCCCTTTCCCCACCAGCTCTGCAGCAGCAGAGCCACTGTTCTTCAACCAGGGCGGCTCTATGGGGTGGTCTGAAGATGCCAGGGCAAACAGGTGGGCTGCGAGCCCCTGGCGGGGGGATGGGTCAGGACCGCTTTCCCTGGCTCTCCTGCTCCGTCCCCCGAGTCTCTGTTTCCCAGTGTGCACAGAAACTAGACCAGGGTCAATCTGCCTGTGTTAGGAGCCGGCTGGGACGCTGTCCTCAGGTTGCTGTTCCCAGCTGCCTTGCTCCTTCTTCCATGGCCCTTGTCCCTTTGTTTCACCTTCAATCACCTGCCTGCTTTTCCTGGAAACCAGTTACGGCTCTCCCCACTTCTTCTCTTCTTAGCACTTCTGCCCTCAATACTCATGCTCCTCATTTTGGTCCCCTCTTTAATCTTTGTTAACTGGTCTCATCTTGAATCCAACAATTCTGTATGGGAAGGACTGCTGAACAGGGATTCCAGCCCATGCCACTGGAAGGGTCCCTTCCCCTAAATCCCATGGCCCTGACCACCAAGTAATATCACTCCAATGGCCCGCCAGCTTCCTAACCTCAAACCACACTCTGGTCTATAAATGAACTCCTGCTAGACAGACGCCCCCCACTCCCTGCCCCCATTCAGGAGGAAGCAGCTACTGAGGCCTCCAACCAATGCCAAGGATCTGTCCTTATCTATCTGTCGGGGGGCATGCAGAGGCTACTTCAGGAACGCTAAGTAAGACAGAAGGGCCCATGGTAGCCACTGGGTTGGCTGCAAGCAGGGCCATCGGGCAGCCCACCTCAGAACAGCCACAGGCCAGAGTGGGCCAACGGGCTACTTACCACTGAGCACAAACAAGGGAGCATTCCTTATGTTCCCAAACCTCCTCACCATCCCACCTTCCTCCTGAACCACCCCTCACCCTCCTGGCACATGGTCTCGGCTCTGCCGTCCGGCCCGCCACTCCCTGGCCCTGGATTCAATAAACCTGTATCTCCTCTCAAACCCTTGAACCACTGCCTCACTGGAGAGGCCAAAACTCCCACCACCCAATCACAGGACATGGTCTGGAATATTCTGGAAAGGTTTTATCCTGATAGGTAAAATTAACAAGGTTTCTGGACAGCAGGCCAATATACAATAATCATCTGTATTTCTATATCACTGTGTATGAGCAATAACTAGAAGATGAAATTTAAAAAAAAAAAAAAAAGGCTAGACCACTTACAAAATCAAAACCATGGACTTCTTAAGGAAAACGCATACAAACTCTACTCTGCATGTTGCCTGAACACGGAAGGGTTGAACATATTTCTAGACCATTAAGACGTCAGCTCACCCCACCATGACCTACAGATTCTAGGCGATCCCACACAAAAACCCCAGGGGGCAGTTTTATAGAAACTGATGTACTAATTCTGAAATGAATGTGGACAAGCAAGCATTCAGACCAGTGGAAAGAATTCTGAAAATAAGGAATCAAACAGGAGGACTCACACTACCCAGATGCAAACCTTCCATGAAGTTACGGTGGTTTTGTGTAAAGAATCAGAGCACGGATAAACCACGGCACGGCCAGGATATCCAGATGTACGTGCGCAACTGATTTTTTTTTTCTTTTTTAATATCAGAAGAAAATTTTTTAAAGGTTTTATTTATTTGACACAGAGATAGAAGTACAAGTAGGCAAAGTAGCAGGCAGAGGTAGAGGGAGAAGCAGGCTCTCCACAGAGCAGGGAGCCCGATGTGGGGCTCGATCCCAGGACTCCGGGATCATGACCTGAGCCGAAGGCAGCCACTTAACTGACTGAGCCACCCAGGCGCTCCCAGACAACTGATTTTTGATGAAGGTATCAAGGCCACTAAAGGAAAAATCTTTTTTTTTTTTTTTTAAACATTCAGATGCACTTTTTTTTCAAGATTTTATATACTTGCTTGACAGACAGAGATCACAAGTAGGCAGAGGGGCAGGCAGAGAGAGGAAGGGAAGTAGGCTCCCCACTGAGCAGAGAGCCCAATGTGGGGCTCGATCCCAGGACCCCGAGATCATGACCTGAGCCAAAGGCAGAGGCTTTAACCCACTGAGCCACCCAGGCACCCCAGGAAAATCTTTTCAGTGAGTGGTGATTAACAACTAAATATCAACATTAAAAAAATAACTCTACACCTCATACCAAACACAAAAAAATAACCTGAAATGAACCGAAGACCTAAAAATGTAACTAAGCCACAACTCTAAAGCTTCCAGGAGAAATTCTTTATGATTTTGGGGCAAAGATTTCTTAGGACATAAAAAGCTAAGTGACAAAAGAAAACAAAGTGATAAACTTGACCTTGTGAAAATTAAAGATGTCTGACCCTCTAAAGACACCATTAAAACAAGGAAACCACAAACTTCCAGTACATGTACAGGACAAACTACTGTCCTCCAGAATATATGATTTATACAAAGTTCTTAAAACATGGTAAGATGGGTACACAGCTGGCTCAGTCACAGAGGGTGAGTCCTGATCTCAGGTCCTGAGTGTTAGCCTCATGCTGAGTGTGCAGCTTATTTAAAACAACACTGTAAGACAAGGAACCACGTCATAGACAGGCTATGGGACACTTCACAAAAGATAGATACACTTCGTTGAGTCAAATGCAAAGGAAAACCATAATGAATATTTTAATGACCAAAAACATACTTTTTCTAAGAAAATGAAAAGTGGGGAAGAGGTGCATTCACTAGGTGGGAGCCTAAGTGGTCCAGGGAAAACAGCCATCTTTCGTAGAACCGATCACACACTTACCCTCCAACAACTTCACTCCCAGAGAAATAAAAACGTGTCTCTGCATGAAGACATGCAAATGTTCTAGAAGATCCTTTGTAATGCTGAAAATGAAGTGACTGAAATCCCCATGGACAGGGGACGACAGACTGGCTGTCACCACATGCGATGCTACTCAGCAATGAACAGGGCCTCACCGCTGACTCGCGCACGTGAGTCATGACTGGATCACTGGGCTGGTAACAGGAGCCGCCCCTAGGCCACATCCCATAGGATTCTGTTCATGTACAGTTCCAGGAGAGAAGCTCATGTTCAGTAGCAATGGAGAGAGGCGAGGCGCAGGCGTGAGGGCCTGGCTCCACCATAAAGGGGCACCAGGGAGCCTCAAAGGTGGTGCAAAGATGCTCCCTATCCTGACTGGGGCAACCAGGACAGCAATGCACACACTTGTCCAACATTCTGCAAGCCAGATGCTGAAACAGCTGCACTATATGCAGATTATAGCCCCAAATCAGCTTGTTTTTTAAAATCAGGGCTTGAACTCAGGACCCTGAGGTTATCACCCTGGTGCTCCTCAAAATTAGATTTAAGGAAGTACAAATATAGACAGCATTTTCCACCATCATTCTGGTGAAGATGATAAACAATTCTAATATAAAAGAACAGCTCTCTGTGGAACAATCATATACACACACTCTCCCTGTACAAGGTGTTAACCCCCGGAGACCTGTACTCCAGCGAGAGAGCCACATGACCCTGTGGGGCATGTGTGCCGGGGTGGACACAGCGCAGCCCGTGGGTTTGCCACAGTGTGCGGCCTGCATCTGCGCAGAGTTGCCGCTGAGTGAGGAGGGCCAGTCTCCACCTGTTGGAATGTGGGCATTACAGACCAGGAAAGCTCACCGGGGGCGCAGGGGGGATGCTGGACATCAGACGCAAACCCAGAAGCATAACCCTGGTTGCTCATTATCTCAACTGAAACTTCCAGAACGTGATACATATATCACACTCATGTATGCAGCTGGGCATGCTGTGGCCGGAGAGATAAAGATGCGTCTGACACTCTGCAGGGTTGGGGAAAAGATGAGCCTAGGCGGGAAGGTGGGGGCAGGGAGACAACACAGAAACTAAAGTGAAGGGCATTTGCAAGTCTCTTGTCCTACTCTCGCAATCTTCCTCAAGTTTGGAGTCCATTCCACAATAAAAGTTAAAATAAACAGAATAGTTCAGAAATGTCTAGGGTTGAACAGGAGTTGGGAACCGGCTTCCAAATCTCACAGACATGGATGAACCACTCAGTGTCTCCATACAAACACGCCTTGTCTAAGGAGGTCCACAGAGCCTGAGCAGCTGCGTCTCAACGGCCATGAAGAGGAGGCCAGTGTGGGGGCAGCACACAGTCCACAGAACGGATGACAGACTGCGGGGAAGCCATGGGCTTGCAGCATAGAACCAGGTGTTGGTCTCAGAGGGGGTCACAAAGGGCCATCCCCACTTGGGGACGCCACTTTGGAATCAAGACTTTCCAGCTGAGGGAAACTGAAGAATGAGAACAGACAATGTGCTCTGCTTGCCCCGTCTCTGCCTAAAGCCAGCACTGTTCTTCCTCATCAAGAGCCCCCTTGACTCTCCCCTGCCTGGAAGGGCCAACAGCCCTTAACCCCCAGAAAGGACAGCATTCTGGTTGGCTCAGACAACATCAAACGTCACCTTAGTGTCCATCACCAACTGCGTGGTCCCCGGCTAAACAGTCCTTCAGCCACGGACTTACCTGCCTGCCTGGGGTTCTCACACAGACACATGAAGTGCCCCCTTCTCGCCTGCATTCCGCCTGTCAGCCCCTGCGCAGGCCAGCACTGAGCCCAGGAGAGCACAGGAAGGGGCTTGCTCCCGACGGCCTGCGGAGGAGCAAGACATGGGAAGCGCCACAGCTGGTGAGACCGAAGGAAATCAGAGCTGTCTTACAGCAGTGCCTGCTGGCTCTGCAGGTTCTGGAGAAAACAACAGACTACACAGCAAGGCAAGAGTTATGGGTTTCCTTCCCTTGACCCTTGGATCAGTGCCCGAGAATGGACCAAAGCCTGGAAGAAGGAACGAAACACAGTGGGCAGAGACACTCATGGCCTCACTGATGCAAAACTGAGCCCCGAGGCCACGTGGGTGGGGTCACAGACTCGGCCACAAAGACCTGGGGAATTCTGCACTGCAGGGACATGTGCTCACATGTTGGCAGCAGCCGTGGTATACACTGACCCCATGTATCATCCTAGCTAGGCAGAAACAAAGGACACAGAAGAGTCTGGAAGAACGTTATAGAACACGTGGAGATCTCAGGTAACCGGGAATGTGTCACAGGCTTTCCATTTCTCAATCTTGCCAAGTTTCATCAGGAGAATGGATTTTCAGAGACTTCTGCGTCCTTCTGACACATGGAACAGATATATTTTCCCTAACTCTTGCCTCCAGAACAGAAATCCCAGGCCATTGATACCTAAAACCCACACTCAAGACTCTGAAAGGTGGAGAGAAGATGGGCTTTTGGCCTTGGACCAAAGAACTACAGCAATGAGCCCCTAGCCCTGCTCATGCCAGCAGGGAGCACATGGGAGTCATGCCTTGTGCCTTCAGTGGGGCACTGTGAGCTTCCCAAGCCCCTCTCCCCCTGCACGCCTGACCCACGCAGGAGCCCCAGCCGTGGCTGTGCCACCCCCCCCACCCCGTGCCCTAGCCCCACTCAGGAGCCCCTCCTATGGCAGTGCTCTCCCCCCACTCCCGCGCCCCATGCAGGAAACCCCCCATGGCTATGCCCCCCTCAATGCCCTAGTCCCATGCAGGAGCCCCACCATGGCTGTGCCAGTGGGGACCCTGAGGCAGCTTGACCCTATCTTCTGCTGGAACAGTGTCTGAAGGGAAAACCCAGCTGGACAGATGGTTTCAAGGAGACCTAGGAAGAGTGCGTGTGTCTGTAGAAAATCAGCCTACACCAAGTACCAAGAACCGGACTGAACACAGAAGACGTGAATACCGAGTTAAGTGGGAAGAGCAGAGCTGCAGAACAGAGGGCTCAGCAACTGCTGACGGCAACAAGAAGGACGGGGGGAGGAGACGGAGAAACCTGACGTGCAATCTGAATGATGGGCAGAGAACAGACTGCGAACAAGTGAGCAGAGGGTCAGGAGCCTGGGCAAGGGCCTCGGGAGAGCCGAAGTCCTATCGGCCAAGTCCTGCAGGCAGAGGGGGTGCTTGGAATTGACAGGACGAGAAACCAACTCCAGAATTCCTGTATATGTTAAAACACACAGCCCCGCAGACCCAGGCGGAGGGAACCGGAGACAGGCCGTCCAGAGAAATCGTGGCAAACACACCATATGTGGACTGGGGACTCTGGAGACAGGATGGGCACGAGCAACCCAGAAGTGGCCAGGGAAGGAAGATCCTTTTCCTGCAGGAGCAAAGACCCTTCAGAGCTTTGATAAGGAAGCTTGGAGCCCTCCATCCCAAGATCACGACCAGAGCCGAAACCAAGAATTGTTTCTTAACCGACTGCATCACTGGGGCATCCCAGAAGTGAGTTTCTTTGAGACAACAGAGTTAGGTCAGGTTTCTTAGTCTACTCTGCTAATCACTCGCTGTGATTTAATGGATGTGTTTAAGGGTACCTGACTGGCTTAGTTCTAAGAGCATGGGACTCTTATCTCAGGGTCGTGTGTTCAAGCCCCATGTGTGGTGCAAAGTTTCACTTAAAGATGTATTTAGACCATATATATTTTAATGTAGTTACTTCTTCCTAAGGATTGATTTATTTGAGAGAGACTGCACATGTGGGCGGAGTGTGGTTGGGATTCTTTTTCTATCCCCGCCCCCCACCATTCGTGTGCTCTCCCTCTCTCTTTCAAATAAATAAATAAATCTTTAAAAAGAAAAGAAACTCACTTCAAACATAATGGTACAGGCAGGTTGGAAGTAAAAAGATGGAAGGTATGTATGACACAACCATTGATCAAAGGGAGGAGGAGTAGTCAAACGCCAGATAAGGCCAACTTTAGAGCAAAGAAAACAAGACAGAACATTTTATACTAATAAAAGGGTCGTCCCCCAAGAAGGGACAGCAACCCTCACTGTGTGTGTCCCAAACCAGAGAGCTGAGAAACGGACACAAAGAGTGACAGAACTGGAAGGAAGAGAGGAATCGACCATTACTGATGGGGGCCTCAATTTGACTTCTGTCAAGCGAAAGAAAATACGCAAGAGCAGAAGCACACAACCTGTGTGTTCCAGTCCACACCACCCACAGCACCTACACTGTTCCCAACCCACACACACGGCTTGGCCAGACATGCTGCGCTCACCAGATCCTGGAATCGCATTCCTGGATCACAATGCAATCAAACCAGACATCAGGGATAGAAAATAAAGGGAGAATCTCCAAGCCCTTGGAAATTAAACAGCGCATTTTAAAACAAAGCTTGGGTCAAAAAAGAAGGGTCAGGGAAATTTAAAAAAGTCACTGAAATGAATGAAAGTAAAGTTACATCATTACAATCTGTGGGATACAGCTGAAGTAGTTCTCAGGGGGATGGTCATTGCATGGAAACACTTATATTAAAATTCCTCCATGTGAGGGGAGGTCTCAGATCCATAACCGAAGATCCCACCTCAAGAGCCAAGATCACAAACAGTAAGCAGGCAGGCAGAAGAAACAGTCAAGATGACAGCAGAAATCAATGAAACCAGAAAAAGAAATCACAGAGAAAAATCAATGAAACAATGAGCTAGTTCTCTGAAAAGATCACCAACATTGAAAACCTCTAATAAGACTGACATGGAAAAGAGAGAAGATACCAATTTCCAGTATCAGAAGTGAAATGGGTTTTGCAGCCAAACCAGATGGATGATACAGAACAGCATGAGCTCGTCTGTGCACATGGATCTGACAAGCTCGAAGGAAGGAGCTGACTGAGAAAGACCAGCACCTCCACCATCACAGAGGCAGCGTGGATGGCTCTAGGACTGCCAAGGAACTCAGGTCTATGATTAAAACACCACTTCCCCTCCACCCTATGAAACCTTTGGCTTCCCACGGTGTCATCTGAGAACTCTACCAAATGTCAAAGAATGAAAACCAATTCTAAACAATCTCCTTTAGAAATCAAGAGTGGACACAATCAGACTCGTCTTACAAACCTATTATTACCCTGATACCAAACTCAGACTGTTCTCTCCCCAAACGGCAGCTACAGAAATCCTTAACGAAATGTAGGCGACCCTTGGACTATGCAGGGGTCAGGGGCACAACCCTCCCCCTGCAACACACACCCCATGTATACCTTCTGACTTCCCCAAAACTTGACATAAAGAGTTGATGAACACACATTTTCTATGTTATATGTATTCCATGCTGTATTCTTACAATAAATTAAGCAACAAAAAGGACTATTACTTAAAAAACTATAAGAGAAAGCACACTGAGGTTACTATACTGTATGTCAAAAAAAAAAAAAATGTAAATGGACAAGCACAGTTCAAATTCATGTTCAAGGGTCACCTGTAAATGCAAATAAAATATGGCAATATACCCTTAGAATGTTACTCCGTGACCAGGGGAGGTTCGTTCCAGGGATGCAAGACTGGTTCGATATCCACAAATCGATAAATATAATCCACAACATTAACAATCTACAGAAAATACACCTGACCAACAGCAACAGAAAAAGTTTCGACAAATTTCAACAGCTACCCATTATAATAAAAACTACAGGAAAACAGGGATCGAGAACTTTCGCAACTGCATCAAGTGTATTTCCAGGGGCGCCTGGGTGGCTCAGTGGGTTAAAGCTTCTACCTTTGGCTCAGGTCATGATCCCAGAGTCCTGGGATCGAGCCCCATGTAGGGCTCTCTGCTCTGCAGGGAGCCTGCTTCCTCCCCTCTCTCTCTCTGCCTGCCTCTCTGCCTACTTGTGATTTCTCTCTGTCAAATAAAAGGAATCTTTAAAAAAAAAAAAAAAAAAATTTCTAAGAGTATTTCCAAACCCCTAAGGCTGCCATGGTCAGGGACAGTGAAAGACTGAATGAACTCTTTCCCATGAATCCTGGGGACAGACAGGGACAAGGAGCTCAGCACTGCCTCCCAACTTTGTGCCGGGAGTTCTCAGTGAAAGGAAGCCAGGACAGGGAACAAAGACTTAGACTGGAAAAAAGTAAAATTGTCTTCATGGGCAGAGAGTGTGACTGCGTACACGGAAAATCTAGAGCATGCCGTTTAAAAACAAACTGATCCAGCAAGGTGACAGAATCCAAGAGAAACAACAAAAACCAACTGCACTTGTTCTATTAGAAATGAGCACTCCTTCTGGAAAAGGACGCAGCAGTTTCCCACAAAATAAAACAGGCACATACCATACAACGCAGCAAGTGCAAACCTGGGCCTTCCTCCCAGAGCAAGAAGCTGACGCTCCCACAACAGCCCGCAAGCCGATATGTACACCAGCTTTATGCAACGCAGCCCCAGACTAGAAACAAGCCAGAGGTTACAACAGGGGAGAGGTCAGGCACACTGCGGCGAATCCATGCTGTGGAATCTCATCGCACACAGCAGGACTCGAGCCACAGACACCTGCAAAGCCCGTCACAGCTCCACTGTTTGCAGACTGAACACAGGCCGCTGTCAAGGGCAAAGGAAAGGATGGTTCCAAGGAAGCGCATGGTCCGCATCTTGTGTGCCTCCACACAAATAGGCTGGCCACGACCTTCTACAGTATTTTCACCATACACGACCGCATAGTGTGAACAGTACAAGGGAGCTCTGTCGTTTCTGGCCGCTGTAGATGAATGCAATTAACCTCAGACATAAAAAGATCAACAGCACATTTACGCGCGTCTGCCTATGTTCACAACAGCACCGCTCCCAGGGGCCGAGATCCAGATGCAAACCAGGAACAAGTGAGTGAAGAGAACTCATCACATACACACTGTGCACTGTTACCCGGCTGACCAGAACAAGTCACACAAACGCCGTGCACTCTTACCTGGCTGACCAAAACGCATCACATACACTCTTACCCGGCTGACCAGAATGCGCCACATACACGCCGTGCACTCTTACCCAGCTGACCAGAACAAGTCACACACACACCGTGAGTGTTATCTGGCTGTCCAGAACACATCACACACACATGGTGCAGTATTATCTGGCTGACCAGACCATGCCACATACATGTTGTGTAATCTTGGCCGGGTGACCAGAACATGCCACACACACGTGGTGCAGTATTATCTGGCTGACCAGAATGCCTCTCACACATGCTGTGCAGTATTATCTGGCTGACCAGAATGTGTCACACACGCGCCATGCTCTCTTACCCGGCTGTCCAGAACGCGTTACACACACGCAATGCAGTATTATCTGGCTGACCAGAATGCATCACATACACACCAAGCACTCTGACCTGGCTGACCAGAACGCATCACACACACACTGTGCACTCTTACCCGGCTGACCAGAATGCCTCACACACGTGCCGTGCAGTATTACCCAGCTGACCAGAATGTATCACATACACGCTGTTCAATCTTATCCAGCCTCAGAAAGGAAGGAAAGCCCACCACAGAAAAGTGTGACGGAACCCTGAGGACACCACACTGTGTGTAACAAGCCAGTCATGAAGACACAAATGCTGTAAAGGTGTAACTGCACTTACATGAACTATAGGGAGTAGCCAAATTCACAAAGGAGGCAGAGCAGCCATTTTGCTGGGGGTGTGGGAGAGAGGGGAGTTATATCCTAACATCCTAACCAGCAAGGGGTTTCCACTTCGGAAGATAAGAAAGTTCTGGAGGCTGTCTGCACAGTGGTGTGAACATACCTACACTCCCTGAGCCCTTAAAGACACTGCTGTACATTAAAAATAGTTAAGATGGTAAATTTTATGTAGTATGTATTTTACCACAATTAAAAATTTAAAAATTTCAAAATGATTCTGAAAAAATAAGACCTCTGTGATGGTGACTTCCAGTGCACTGAGCAGAAACTGTCTTCAGGGGAGTGACAAGATGGTACTGACTCACCGAAATCCATCTTCCCGTTGTAGAGGAGGACGTGGAGACTCAGAAGGATACCAGGCTCATCGGACTCTGAGCTCACAGTGCTTCTCTGCATGTCGTACCAGTCAAACATCTCTATCTTTAGTAAAAACTGGGCATTTTACCTCTGGGTCAGTCTGTTCCACAACTGTCACAGGACATCGGTGATATGGGAGTGCACGTTGCACACAAGAGCCCTTGGATACCGCTTGAAAGGGAAGACACACATCCCAAGCCACATACCTGCCAGCTCCTCCCCACCGTGAGCCGACCCCACTCCCAGGTCCCAAGTCCTGCAGGATGCATGGTGCTGAGGCATACCTGGGACCACCAGACAGTCCTCTATCTGCCAGGTCCACACCTCACATCACCCACTTCTCGATGGGGCAAGACCATATTGGCTGCCAGGCAGGGAACGTGTCAGGAAAATGGAGGAGGCATGATGAGCAGCTGCAGCCATTTGGCAGCAAAACGGCAGGAAAGAAGGGACGGAGACCCCTATCGGACGGGCTCTCTATTGCACCGGGGCACATGAGCAAGGACTCCTTGCTTGGCTGTGCGTAGTATCACATGGGAACATACCACGAAAAGTCCTGATGAGTGTGCCTGGCTGTGTACAGTACTGAAATGACATGTGCCTTCTCCCCTCATCTCCTAACACTTCTGGAATATAATCACTGTGATGATTAGGACAGAAACGGATATGCTGTGAGGTTCCCCCATCTTTCCCAGGGGGACCCTAAAGTGTCCAGAGGATGGCATACATTAACCTGAGGCTGTCTCTGCTCACATAGTGCGGTGGGGGAAGGGAGGGGCAGCACTGTGGAGTTCAAGGGCTCTGGAAAAAGTCACTCACCAGGGGTAGCTGGAGTTCCGTCACGGGCTGTGTATCCCTCAGACTTGCTTCCTGAAGAAGGGGGGTGTCTTGCAGAACTGAAAGACAGGGAAAGCGCGTCTCCTTCCTCATCCACAGGAAGGGGGAGTACAAGACAATGCACATGAAGAGTACTGCAAACCACAGGAATCTTTGTCACTGTGCTTTCCGATGTAGCCAGGAGAGGCCTGAGCAGGGAGGGCATGCCTGGGTTCAAGGCAGCTTTCCGTGCATGAGTGACGCCTACTTTCTCTTCTTGTTTGCTGTCCCTCCCAGTACAGTGAACACACACCGTTCTATCTGCATCAGGAGGACCATCTACCTATTCGAGATTCAACAATATATTACTCAACACACTCCGCTGCCTCCCACAGGTCGAGAGACCCAATACCGGGAAAATAAAGGTTTAAGCTCTACGGCATCGAGATGTCCCTAAGAGCTGCCAGCAACGAACATCACTGCGCGACCCGTGGTCACTTATTTACAAGTTGAGAAATCACACAGCTCCGGAAGAAAGATGGCTACCAACCACTAGCAGCTCCCAGCAGAGCCGTGGGCCAAGTGCTTTAAGGGCTAGCAGGCACGGCAGCGTGGCCCACCAGCAGCCTGGCCAACCCCTCCGCTCAGCTGCAGGAGGACCCCTCTCCTGCCTACACCAAACCGCACTGCAGATGGTGAGCCACACGCCTGGCCTGCGGGGCCACCCTGAAAAACGAGTTGTTTTGAAATCTGCTTCTTCCGCAAAGGAAGACTTGGAAAGCCGGCATCTGCAGGGTCAGAACAAATCCAGGAGAAGCCTACCTCACATGCTGAATCCCTCCCATCCAAGCTGATACCAGCATCCGGTGTGCCTCCCCTTGCAGGTCTGGGATACCAGCCTCCAACACAATGAGGGTGAGACAGGGAGAGCTCAAGAGCAGTGACAGGTGACCGCCCCAGTGGCCCAAGTGCAGGCTGCGTGGGCTCGGATGTGGGAGGACCGTTGTATTTCCAGTTTCACACGTGCTTCCTTCCAGGTTAACTACAGCCCTCCCTCACTCGTCCGCAAGAGAAAGGAGTACAGGGACGCCATGAGAATCACTGGAGAGCTCTCGGTCTCCAACAAAATCTACCTTTCTAGAAAGACCAGCAAGACTAGAACCTATATGGCTTCTACTGGAGGTTCATCCCCCAGTGACCAATCATGAACGTGTAACTTCAGAGTATGACTGCACTTGGAGATGAGGTCTTCCAAGGGGTAACTGAGCTACAGTGAAGTCCCATGGGTGGGTCCCGATCCAGTGACTCGTGTCCTGATCAAAAGGGATAGGACACAGATGGACATTCAGAGACAACTCTGTGAAGACACAGGGAGGAGCCTACAAGCCACAGAGAGGAGCCTCTTGAGAAAGCCACACACCCATGCCCTGATGGAGGGTACTGGCCCCCCAGAACTGTGAGAATATGCGTTTCTGTTGTGTGAACTGCCCAGTGGATGGTGCTTGGTCACAGAAGCCCCAGCAAGCCCCAATGGCCAGCAGCCCTGATGTTAAAAAAGAAAAATGAAACCTTACACAGAAGGCAGATTAATTACACACTGAGAGAAATTTAAGATTTTTTTTTGGAAACTAAAAACCTTACTACATTACAAAGGACCACTTGTGTGAATCACAAGCATGCACTCCTGGCTTTCTCCAGCTGTAATTACAGGACAATGTGGCAAGTCCTCCCAAACCGACCCTCCCATCGTGGATATCACCTCCCTCACCCTGAAGGCACTCAACTCCCGTGATGATCATGGGCAGCTCGGGTCCCTGCTCTCAGCATTCTGTGAGTCTCATCCTTCAATCCTCAACAAACCCAGGAAGGGTGCTTGATTTGTTACTGGGGATGCGCCTCCAGTAAAAGCCATATAGTTCCTAATTGTGCAGATGTCTCTTAAAAAATGTCTCTAGATTTCACTGGAAATCGGGACTTGGATTATGCCCTAGGTCAGAGCTCGAGGATTCAAAGCTGTCAAAACCACCTGCCTCCAGCCATGGGCGCTCTTCCCACAGAGAGCCAAATGCACCTAGGTGACACCCAGGCCCTGCACCCTGAAAACACCAGCCCGTTCCCTGTGAGGCAAATTTTATATTTCCTATGACACATCCCGAGGGCAGCTGTTCTGTAGCTGAGGAAAGAGCGGTTCAGGGAGACAAGGCATGGCTGCGCACAGCTGCCCACACAGGCCCTGCTGGGTGATGTTGCCTGGCTGGCCCCCAAGCCTACAAGATCCAGAAATGCGCCCTCCAAGAGATGGGCAGTGGTCCCCCTGGGAGGGCCTAACACAGTGAAGAGGACAGACATGCTCATCAGATTCTAAATGAATCACTTTAGGAAAGGACCCAGATCCCCAACATAGTTCATGGCTCTTCAGCAGAGGAGGAGAAAATACAGACACGGTGGGGTATGCATGCCCCTCCCCCACCCCCTTGGCAGTACCTGGATCCCCACTGAGCTGGCCTGGTGGTCTGCTCGGGAGCCCGGGGCCTGGCGCCAGGGCCACAGACTGCGTGTCCTGGCTCTTGGCAAGGTCGCTCTGGGCTTCTGCTGGCAGCCGCTCCTGCTCCTGGTCTGGAGGGCTGTCCCCATCCTCGATCACCACGGGGTCTTCACAGTGCTTGAGCTTCAGTTCCAGAGAGGGTTTTTCAGGGCCAGGTGGAGAGGTCCCCGGCCAGGAGAGAGCTGGCGGCCAGAGACTGGACCGATACCACCCATCCCTGGACCTGCTGAACACCCTCCTGGTGAAGCGCTAGAGGCTCAGACAGGGCCTTCTACAGGGCTGTGAGGTCACAAGTCACAGAACCCATTTTCTGAGGAAACCGAACTCCAACCTGAGCCTCACTGAAGCCTGGAGCTCCATAGTTTCTCACCCCTGGCCAGAGAACATGTAATACTGCTGAACATCCAAGGACACGGCTGCCCCTCTCCACAAATGTCGTCTAGACCCGCTCCTTGCCTCTCCCACCCAGCAACCCCCCAACACCCACTAGCCTGGCGTAGCACCCCCTGCTCACCCACTGCCAGGGTCTCCCTGGCTCCCGCTCCAGCGCCTCCACGGCTGCCACAGCCTGGTCACCACTCTCGGGCTCCTGGGCCCGCACCCAGCCCTGGATCTCCCGGGGTAGGATGGCCAGAAACTGCTCCAGCACCAGCAGCTCCAGGATCTGCTCCTTGGTGTGCCTCTCCGGCCGCAGCCAGCCCCGGCACAGGTCCCAGAGGCGGTGCAGGGCCTCCCGGGGGCCCGCAGCCTCCTGGTAGCGGAAGCGGCGGAAGAGGCGGCGGGAGGACTCAGGGCTGGGAAGCTCCCCCTGGGGGCTAGGGTTCTCTCCCGGTGGGCTCCTCATTTTCCTGGGTTCCTCACTTTCCTTTGGAGCCAAGACTCGGGGGCACAGGGCTGTGGGCATGATGGGATTTGATGGGGGTCAGCAGCAGAAGACGACCCTATTTCCAAACAGAAATCACTGGCTTCAATGTTCTGGTCTCCTGTGGTAGGTTTTTGGGGGTGGTGAAGGGGAGTGTGGCAAAGCCCCCAGAGACCAGCCCTCAGGAGGAGTTCTGGGACATGGGAGAGGGGTCAGCATGGCTGTTCCTTACACAAGGTGGGAGAGGGAAGTACCACCCTCTGCCCCTCAACAGCACCATCATGTGATTCCTCTAGCCGGTGACCAGACACGCGAGGCGGGGGCGGGGGATGGGGAGTCTGGAAGAAAAGCGCTAGCAGGACAGGACACCAGTGTTTCAAGCAACCAGAATCATGGATGGACCACAGGCAGGAGACAGATGGAGTGAAGGTGCTGTGGTACCTTCAGGAGCCAGGTTCTCCTGGACAGGACCTGAGACGCACACGCCAAGCAAGACGCTATCTTGAGGCTTTGGAGCCAAAGTCGCCGTCCTTGCCCTTGAGACCTTTGCAAAAAGAGCTGGAAAGACAAAGAGAGACATTCCTGGGAAGAGCCTTCATAGCAGACCCAGGACCAGAAGTCAACCCCATGTCTGGCCAGGGCCAAGGACCGGTGCTGGACCTGCCAGAGTCCCAACCAGCAGCGTGGAGAGGATGAAGCAGACAGCCCCCAAGACAGCAGACGAGAGATGCAGCCACATCCTGCGTGTAACCAGAGAAAATAACTGTGTATTTAGAAACAGCAGTGCTGGGGCGCCTGAGTGGCTCAGTGGGTTAAAGCCTCTGCCTTCAGCTCAGGTCATGATCTCAGGGTCCTGGGATCGAGCCCCGCATCGGGCTCTTTGCTCAGCAGGGAGCCTGCTTCCCTTCCTCTCTCTGCCTGCCTCTCTGCCTACTTGTGATCTCTCTCTGTCAAGTAAATAAAAATAAAATATTCAAAAAAAAAAAAAAGAAAGAAACAGCAGTGCTGCCTATCAGCCTGTGCTCCTCACCCCCATGTCATCCCCAAACCCCAAATGGTGAAGGCGACAGCACACAGCTCCCAGCTTCCTCAGGCACAGGGATTCCGGGGAGCCCCCACACCTCTCCAGGGACATCCGAGAGCAGCCAAGGCTACTCTAGACTGGGGGACTCCAGGAAAGTGAAGGGTGCATGAGGCCCATAGCCCCTTCCCTCATCCTCAGGCTTCTGCCACGCTTGGACAGCAGACTGCATAAGGCTACCCCTCACCCACGCTTCGCACAACAGCATGCGAGGCCACAGTAACAGCAAAGGCCCCTGACCTGCCACCAGACTCCAGGCTCTGGACCTCTTGGCTTCACGTAAGAACAGAGTAGGACACCGAAGGGCTCTGAGGGTGTGTACGCCAGCCACTGGAGCACCAGCCTAGCCCGAATTGCCCCCACCTCCCAGGAGCTCGGCCATCCCACAGCTGCAGGGCCTCTAGAGCGCTCAGGGCTGCCCCAGACTCGTGCCCCACCTTCACCGCTCAGGATGCTACGGGGCACCCTCAAGCGCACAGCCGGGGCCCTTTTTGTCAACAGGGCACCCGGCACGCAGGCGGCTCGGAGAAGATGCCTGATTAATGAACTCACTTTCGTCCCCGGGGCACTGCCGGAGGGGCGGGGCGTGCGGAAAGCAGCTCCGGGAGGACTCCGCGGGAGCAGCGGCGAGGAAGGAGGACCGCAGGCCAGGCCAGGCGCAGGGGCCAGCTTTCTTCGCCGCCTCCCCGCCAGACCGCAATCCCGCCAGCTCCCGGCTGCTCACCTCACCGCTCGGAACTCCTGCCAAGCGCCCAACTCGAGTCCCTCCTGCTGCGGCGGAAGTCTACGGCAGCAGCTCCGCATCCTTCCAGCCCGCTCCCCCGGGCGTCCCTCCTGAGGCCGGCCGGTTCCTCGCAGGGGCCGACGCCGTCCCCGGCTCATTCAGAAAACCGCGGCTGCGCTCGGTAGTGGAGAGGTGGGAGCAAATGGAGGCGCCTGCAAAACAGCATTTGTGTCGCCTTACGGCCCCGCCCGCACCGTCCCCGCCGCACGGCTCGGGGCAGGGCGGCCGGGGAGCGCGGACAGCCGGGGCGCGCGGGGAGCCGTGCGCGCGGGGCTGGGGTGCGCGAGTAGCCGGGCCGCCCAGGCCGCACTCACCCCCGCGGCGCGTCCCCGGTGGCGGGCCGCGCGAGCCTGGCCGCCGCGGAGCCCGCCGGACGCGCAGGAAAGGAAAGGCCGGAGCCCTCCGGCTCCCTCCCCTGGGACACTTCCTGCTCCGCTCTAGGACCGGGGAGGTCTCCGCATCTCAGTGGTTCGCTCCCCCGCCCCCCGGCCGAGGTGTGCGCCGGGGTGTGACATCCGACACCCCCGGCCCGGCCCGGCCGGCGCGCCCCGCCCCGCCCCGCCCCGCCCTGGCTCCGCGCGTCCGGGCCTGGGCGTCCGGCCGGGGGCTTTGTGGGCCCAGCGCGCCGCGGCGGCCTGGACGACCCGGGGCCCGTTGGGGGACGCGCGCCGGGGGTGGGCGAGCGGGGACGCGGGCGGCGGCGGCCGGGCGCGCTTGTGCCGAAAGGGCAGTGTTGGGGTTCTTTCCGTTGCTGGTCTCCGCAGCCCGGCCTTTCCCGGGACTGCGGGCGCCGTGAACGGCGGAGCGCGACCCCCGAGCCGCGCCCAGATGCTGGAAGTGGGAGGGGGGAGCGGAAGGAGGTGCGCCCCGCTCCCGCGCGCCTTGGGCCACTCCATCTCCCGGCCCGCCTGTGACCTTTCCGACCCCACGCCTTGGCGGATGCAACCCCCTCGCCGCCAGAACCCCTCCCTTCTGCCCGGCTCGCGGCCGCTCCACAGACCCCTCCTCCCCGCCTCGTTCATTCTGGGACGCCAGGCTTTCTCTGGATGAAGCCCGCGGTTTCTTGGGTTTTCAGAGTTAACAGTTTAAGAAAGGACGCCTGTTGTATGGCCCTTCTGAGCATCAGGACAACGCTGTGGAATGCGCAAAGGGGCCGGGGTCAGTCTCGACCCCAGTGGGTGGGCTGCTGGTTTCAGTGGAGGAAGCAGCTAGACGTTCCTATTGTGGCAGAGAAAGAGGTTATGGGCCTTTTAAGTCCGGTGCCAGTGAGGGGCAAGCGGGAATCGGGGCCACTGTACCCCAGACAGGGCTACTTGGCCTCTACCCTATGCTGAACATAGCCCAGTGACTCAGCAGGGTCTTCCTGGGTCCATCCCGCATCTTCCAGGTTCCCGAGCTTGGGTGAAAGCATGTTGGGTCCCTGTGCAGGCCTGACTGGCACCAACCCTTCCACATACCCTGCTCCCCTCTGATGCTGGCCTCTCCCACGGAAGAGAAGGCAAAGGAAAGGTTCCACGTCCCAGAGGGGCGCCTGACTGCAGATCACTGTTTGAAGCCAAGCAGAAATAAAACCAGTTCGCCCAAAGACCGTGTGGTCTGGAAGAACAGGGCAGGGGAAGGCGAAGGGATGAGAATCTGGACCCTTTTCTGTGTATTCTCAGTTGGTGCGCCTGGCGGCCTCCCATTTCCCATAAACTGCAAATAATTGCTCCTGATTAGTGGGGTTATTGGCAACCACCATTTGCCAAACGTCTGGATTCTGACATTAGTAGGAGATGCACCAAAGTGAAGGAGTAGAGCTTTTTGTGAACAGTGAGTGCTCCCCCAAATGACAGACACAGGCAGGGCCGCTGCCTTCGGACTTGACCAGACTCCCCGTGAGCAGGCTTCATGCACACCAGGAATCTCAGGAGCACCAGCTAGGCACCGTGGTTTGGAGGGGAGATGCCCCCAGGGAAGGACCAAGGATCACCCCAAAGGTAGGCTGGGCTTGGGTCTCTGGCACTGCTCTGGATATCCACACCCTCAGGGGGAGTCCACATTCTCCTCAGGAGTTCGAGCTCTGTGACTGGCTGTGGAACGAGCTGCTGAGGGCTGGGAATCTTGTGCTCATGGCTCTGACCAGTGCAGCTCACGCCAGATGAAACGTGGAGCCCAGAAATGGCTAGCATACAGCATCAGATCAATGCTGCTTAGCCCCATTCCCTCCCCATCCCCCGTAAACTGTGCGCCCCCACAGCTAGGAATAGGCCCTCCCTTTGCATGTTTTCTGCATTTCACGCAGCACAGGGGTTAAAGCCAACCCCTAGGTGAAATCCTGCCCCCTTGCGTCCTAACCGGGTCATTTTGGGCGTCCTCCACCTTTCTGTGACAAGTTTGTCTTCATCCAGGAGATGGAGATGAAGCTGTCCACCTCACTTAGTGCATTTGGGGTCCTTAAGGCACTCGATAAACACCTGAGCCCCTGCCTGGCACTCGGGGCACATCCATGAACACAACCGGTTCGTAGGGGCACGAACTAGCAGTTCGTGCAGTTAGCAGACTCTGTAACAGGATCTGCTGTGTTTGATGCCTGGTGCAGAAGTGAGTAGTGTCAAGGAACGTGGGGCTGGAGAGGGGCTGGTGGTGCTTGCGGTATTGGAGAGGTCAGGGCAGGATCCCGTGTGACTGGGATATCTGAGTTGGTCAAGCTCAAGCAGGGGTGAGAACAGTGTCCCAAGTGGAGGCCTAATGGGGAGCTACAGGGAGGTGGCCAGGGAGCCGGAAGAGTGGGCTCCTCGTGGGCAGGCGGGGCTTGGAGGCAGGGCCATGTCTCTTTCTGCCCCAGATGGGTTTGTCAGGTACAGTAGTGTGCAGCAGCATGGGATGAGCCTGGGTGGAGGCCCTGCTCAAGGGACGTCCACCATCTTTTGAAGGGACGCGGGGGTGGAGGGGGAGCTGGGTGGTGGGTATTAAGGAGGGCACGTATTACATGGAGCACTGGGTGTGGTGCAAAAACAATGAATACTGTTACGCTGAAAAGAAATTTAATAAATAAAAGAATAATAAAAAAAAAAGGAACATCCATCATCTTGCACCCAATGTGAACGTTTATTTGATTTACAGGACTGTTGCTGAACATGTATATTTCTATGTGATACTTTCCATCTGCCACCAATTCTTCCGTCCTTGGAGAGACCACAGTGTACAGAAGATCCTGGCTTCTGGAGGCTTGAAGGGAAATCAGATAGAAAATGAAACATTGGTGATAGATGCCATGAAAATGAAAGGCGTAAAATACAGCAGGGTGAGGAGGAGCCCGCCACGGAAGTCTGGAAGGAGCTGCATGAGGACACGTTTTAACAGAGAGCAGGGGGAGGGCTCAGCCGGTGCTCTGACAGCAGAGCAGGGGCTGTGGGGAAGAGCATTCCAGCTGAGAGAACAGTGAGAGAGCAGGGAGCTGGGGGAACAGAGCGACTGCTCTTTATACTCAGCAGGTCCAGTAGGGTCGAGGCTGAAGGGACTTTCATCTTCTGTGGTCACTGTGCAGAGCCGATTGGAGTGAGACAGAGAAGGCAGGCGCTATGTTCGAAGCTGCCAGGGAAGCACAGGCAGGAAGTGGTGGTTCCCTTATTGGCTGCTGGAGGTGCCTCTGGCTGGTGGGGCCGGTGGTGGCCCAGATTTCCCACTGATGGAAGGGCTGTGGTTGGAGTCTGAATTGGGTGAGGAAAACACTGGCCTGGGGTTGGGTAGAGATGCTCCTGAGCCGACTGGAGGCCGTGAAGGGCCGAGAGCTCACAGGCTGCGGGTGTGTGGCCATCTGGGAGTCCCGGTGACACACTCCACTAACAGAAGCAGGTGTAATGTCTTATTTTATGTGTCAGCTTGACTGTGCCCAGGTGCCCAGATTGTGATCAAACACTGGTTTAGATTTGCTAGGAAGGTATTTTTAAAGATTTATTTCAGAGAAAGAGAATGTGCCCATGAGTGGTGGGAGGGGCAGAAGAAGAGGGAGACTCAAGCAGACGCTATGCTTTGCGGGGAGCCCTCGGAACTCCATCTCAAGCCCCTCAGATTATGACCTGAGCCACCCAGGTGCCCCTGTGAAGGTGGTTGTAGATGAGATTCACACTGAAATCAGTAAACCCTGGGTAAAGCAGCTTACCCTCCATAATGTGGGTGGGCCTCATCCAGCCTCCACAGTCTTGAAAGCCAGTCCCCGTCTCTCTAAATCTCTCCATCTACACACTTACCCTAAATATCTCTACACACACAGCCTAAATATCTCTAAACAAACACCCTAAATATCTCTACACACACACCCTAAATATCTCTACATGCATACCCTACATAGCTCTCTGCATAGGTATCCTAAATCACTCTCTTCTACCCCCCACCCCCACACACATGATGCTGCAGGTCTGTTTCCCCAGAGAACCCTGGCCAACACAGGGTCCTGGGCTTACCAGCGGGGCAGGAGGGCATGGAGATGTGAGTGCCAGAGGAGGTGGTGTGATATGCTCATTTTGCACACTGGGAGGTGATGGGGATATCGCAAAGGAAGTGATGAATTCCTTCACCTATGGGATGGAACTGCTTACAGTGAGGTGTGAAGCGTAGCTCTCCTAAAACCCAGAGTCTGGGGGTGCCTGGGTGGCTTAGTAGGTTAAAGCCTCTGCCTTCAGCTCAGGTCATGATCCCAGGGTCCTGGGATCGAGCCCCACATCAGGCTTTCTGCTCATCGGGGAGCCTGCTTCCTCCTCTCTCTCTGCCTGACCCTGTGCCTACTTGTGATCTCTGTCTGTCAAATAAATAAATAAAATCTTAAAAAACAAACAAACAAACAAAAAACAAAAACAGAGTCTGTGAACAGCCAGGTCTTCCCTGGGGGCCTGGCTGGTCACTGCTGCACAAGACAGGCCTATGTGCCTACAGCAAATATGGGCATGTTGAGAGTGTGCTGCCTCCCCGCAGGGTCTCAGGCCAGCCACCTCCGCATTCCCTGGGAGCCCATTAGATGTAGAACCCCCAGGCTGCACACGTAGCCTGCATGGTTAGCCAGGTTCGGGGGACCATCCAGCTCTGTGATTTGGAAGCGCTGTTGCAAATGGGCCATCATTGTTCCCGGCATACCAGACACTCAGTAAACTCTAGCTTTGCAAAGAGGCCTAAGAATAATAGTGTCAGATATCACTGTGACTTATTCCCGGGCTCCCAGGCTCCCGGGAGACAAGGACAGCAGGGGCCTTGCCATGGCATCTCACATGAGATGCCAACAGAGGTCATATCTTGTGGAGAGGGCTCAGTGAGAGTCCATTGAGTTCTGGAACTTGGCTTCATTAATTTTGTCACAATATAAGCCTCCCAGCTGCCACAAGGGGGCTGCTCATCTGTTTTTTTGGGGTTCCTGTTTCTTTTGTGGAAGGACCAACATAACCAGCTGCTCAGGGGCTCTGATGAGAACCTCGGGAAAGGCCCCATTGTCCCTTGGGAAAGATGCCATCCCTTTCCTTTAACTCATTGGGTGCTGTGGTCAGAGAAATGAAACCAAGACCTCCCCAGTGTTTGTTTTGGGAGCTGTGTGTGGATGTGGGGGTGTAGAGGCATGAGTGCAGGAGGAGACACCAGGAGGCATCTCTTGTCAGCCAGTTCTGACAGCCCACCAGCAGCCAGCCTGTAGTCTGACACACTCACACTGAAACAACCAGGGTTTTGTCCTGGTGCCTTGAGGGCTGCAGCCAGAGGAGACTGGAGCCAGGCTTGATCAAAGGGGAAGAGCAGAGTTGCCCTGCAGGATGGAGGAGGGGGAGGGGAAGGGCACTAGGGAGGCTTCCATGGGTGGGTGCCGCTAGAGGCGGGCTCAGGAGAGCGGGGTTCTTGGATAGGAGGATTGCTGAAGTGTAGAGTCAAAGCTAGGCACAGTGAGATGATCGGGGGCATCCCAGGTAAGACAGGTGCATGGTGGCATTTCCTGGCTGCCACGAGACCGTGTTTCCTGGGAACACAACACGGCTGCTCTGCTGGGTCTCTCTTCCCTGCTGGACCTCCGTCCTGTTGATTTTCATGCTTTGGCCCTTAGAAGGTTTCCTTTCTGTCTGCTCAAGTCAGGTGGATCCCAGGATGCTGGAATTTCAGGATGGCCCCTGAGACTCAGGGAGAGGAAAGTGGTCAAGGGCCGCATGTGATGAGACAGGGGGGTGTGTGTGTGTGTGAGAGAGAGAGAGAGAGAGAGAGAGGAGTGATGAACAGAGACATTGTATAAGTTGTGTTTGGCATCTGCTAGGTGAACCACCAGCATTTTATCATAGTGCTCCCTGGAATCCCAGGAAGCTGGAGCCAAAGAACCGCATAGTTTGTCCTACAGGACAGGAGGAACCAGTGTATGCTGTGTGTCCTCATTCTTATGTGTATCCTGACCCTCTCAGAGCACAGCCTGATCCTGGATCCCACTCACTGTGTGACCCTCCTCTTAGAGCCTAGACCCCATCCTAGAACCCACACCCTGAGAATCCTTCTCAGGGCACAGACCCCATCCTGGATCCCACCGCCTGTGTGACATGATCCCTTCTCAGAGCATACATCCCATCCTGGATCTCACCTCCTGTGTGTCCCAGTCCTCTTCTCAGAGCCTAGACCCCATCCTGGATTCCACCTCCTGTGTGACCTGATCCCTTCTCAGAGCACACACTCCATCCTGGATCCCACCCCCTGTGTGTCCCGACCCTCCTCTCAAAGCACACACCCCATCCTGGAACCCACACCCTGAACTCCTCTCAGAGCACAGACACTATTCTGGCACCTCCATCTTCATCCACCCTGAGCACTGAGTCCTATAACTGTGGTGTTTTCTTTCAGTCCCAGGACCAGGGAAATCCGGTACCTGCCCCCACACTGTGTAAGGTACTTAAGTGTTGCTGAGAGGTGTAGAGATGTTTCTCTGTGAAGATCTGGTGATATAGCTCCTGGCTCCCATGGATCAAACAACAAAATGTTACCTGAGTATCCAGCACAAAGCCAGTGATACCAAGTGGGTACTTTTCCTCTCCTCCATTAGCTAGCTGCCTGTGAACCTCGAACCCTCTCATTTTAGTGTTTATCTGTTTATTCTTATGCTGTGGAAAACCCCTGGATCTATCTACAGAGTTTTGCTCCAGATGTGAATTCTGAATGACTGCAAGGGGAACTTAGTGCCACGTCTTCCGGAATTTCCTGATACTGTAGATACGAGCCCTTCCACATGTGCTGGCCTCTTCCTCAAGTTCATTACCTCATGTGCACGTCCAGGTGACACTGAGGTCAGACTGGGCACCACTGAGTCTCCCCAGCAAGATAGGTTGAAGCGATGACCCTTCATGCCTATGAATGTGATAGCTTTCTATCCACTGATTCATCTGATTACATCTTCAAAGATGTAATCAAGTTCAGAGTAGGTTATACTGAATTACACGAAGCCCTAAGTATTTTATTTTATTTTTATTTTTATTTATTTATTTTCTTTTATTTAAAGATTTTGTTTGTTTATTCAACAGAGGGGGCACAAGCTGGGGGAGCAACAGAGGCAAAGGGAGAAGCAGACTCCCCAAAGAGCAGGCGGCCTGATGTGGGACTCAGTCCCAGGACCCTGGGATCATGAACTGAGCCAAAGGCAGATGCCTCACCGACTGAACTACTCAGACATCATAGGGTGAACCCTAATTCTAGTGATGCCTTACACACAGGCCATGTGGGGCACCTGGCTGGCTCCGATGGTGAGGCATGTGACTGTGGATCTCGGGGTCATGAGTTCAAGTACCACATTGGACATAGAGATTATTTAAAAATAAAATAGCTTTTCAAAGTTTATTTATTGTATTGATTAATCTCTAGATCCAATGTGGGCTGAATGCACAACCCATGATCAAGAGTTGGTGCTTTTCCAACTGAGCCAAGCAAGCTCCCCTAAAAATGAAATCTTAAAACAACAACAACAACAAAAGTAAGTAGACCCACAGAAAGCCTCATGACAACACAGGTGGAGATTGGGGTGATGGGCTTCCAAGACCTGGAAAGACCCCCCCACACCAAACACACACCCACTAACTTGATTTGCCAAACTAGGAATTTTGTCTGATCGTCTTTGTTTTATAATGATTATTTCCAGTCTCCTGTGCACAGTCTCTTGTAGATAAATGAGAACCTTCAGTGGGACTTGAAACTTTTCACTGTCAGCTTTTTCCTGCCCTTTCTTTGCCACATCTAACCAGGCAGACTTGAGAACTGTTCCCCTGGCCATCTTTGCATTCCTGTCCATCTTGGTTGAGAGCCAACTCTTTGGAAAAGGGATCTTATTGCCAGCACATCTGCTGTCCTCTTTGTCTCTCTCCTCTATGGATTAATTCAGAGCATTTTATGAGTGTCATTTATGTTTATCAACTCAGAGTGGATGACCTGAAAACCTCATAGGCATGACACGAAGATGAACTAAGGGAACACGGGGCCATTAGTTGAGGAGGGCAGTGATCAACTTTCCTGGAGAGAAACAAAATACTTCCCTGTTGAGGGCTCCTCTTACCCAACCAGGACAGTCTGCAGAAGCCTCCCCACCCCAACCCCCACAGAGGTGTTCACAGCCAAGAAGGAACTTGCAGGTGACCAGGGGCCCAGCGTACTTTGAAGTGCACCCCTCCCAGCTTCAGACTTCCCTCCATGGTCGGCCTGCAATAAGGGCTCCAAGGTGGCATCAGTTATGTTTGGTTTAGGGTTATCAGGGGAGCTCACCAGCTTAAAAGTAGGAGGTTGGGGTACCTAGGAAGCTAACAGAAAGGTGAGGTCTCCTGAAAACTCTTGCTGTTTGGATGGAACTCTGTGACCCATAGACAAATTCACCAGGTTAAAGAACATGCATTTCATTCTGCGGGTCAGCATTTCTCCTGGTTTTTGTTTGTTTGTTTGTTTGTTTGTTTTGCAGGAAGACTAAACAAAGCACATGCCTCATGTTGCACTCTGATAATTTTCATTCTATTTTGCTAGAAAAGGTTGGGCTGTTGTAGGCAAACATTCTCTCCTCAGTGTAACTCCTGTCAGGCTTCCTGGGCATTATTTCAAGTAGACCTGGCTTCTGGCCTTCCCTGTTCATGTCTGCATCGTCCAATTTTAGCAACTGCCCCTGGAGATGCCTGATCACCCCAGAGATGCCTGATGAGGTGTCCCTTGGGTGATGTCAGATCACCCTGCTGTGGGAATCCCCTTGGGTCATGTAGCTGTGGCCAGGATCCCCTTTGACTCCTAAAATTTCCTTTTAGTAGCTTTTTATCCACTGACTCACGCCCTGCTCTATGGCCATAAATTCCCACTTTTCCTTGTTGTTTTCAGACTGGAGCCCAATCTCTCTGCCCCACTGCGAGATTCCATTGTCAGACCCCTACAACTATCTCTCTAGTCCTTTGAATAGACTGCCTCACAGTGTTTTAACAAGTGGTTTTTTTTTTTCCCTTTAACACTGGCACAGACTGTAACGCACTTTTTAATATAATGGGGGTCTTGATGATGGGTTCACAGAAGGCTGGGAGGATCTTGACAGGTAGCATTTTGGAAAAAGCCAGGAAAGAGAAGTGTGGGTTGCTGGCTCACTGACAAGAAAATAGACAATTGTCAGCACAGGAATTGAAGGCTGGAAAGACAGCTGCTTCTTAACTGGGACTGAATCCAGCAGTACCTGAAGGGGCCCTTTATATGTCTCAGCCACCAACAGGTTGTGGAAAGACAGTGTCAGGTAAAAATTCTCTCCCAGAACTGTGGGATGCCTGGGAACCAAAACCTCTTTAGCCTTTTGTGAGGGCTGCATTGTGGGAAATGTGGTAGTTCTGGCCCTTAACCCTCACCCAGGTTCTGGATCTGGTCACAGCTCGGGCAGGAGGGACAGATGAACCAGCTGGCTAGCTAGCTATAATGGACTCCGTGTGAGCCATGCCTGCCATGATCCAGGTTTCCAACTCCGGTAATAGATAGCTTAAATGTTCCTTTGCATTCTCATTGTCTTTCTTTACATATTCTTGTGTGGAAGTTGAGAATTTACTTGTATCCTTAGCCTCTCTCTCACACACACCTCCATGTTTCAAGATCAATTATTTTACGCCCACAGCTATGATACAATTTCTTTAAACAGTTTTTGTTTTTGTTTTTTTTAATTTTTAATTTGCTGCTTCTACTAACAGAGTTAATGCCATGATAAATCCTCACCAACTAGCCAAGTATCAAATTTCTGAATTGTTGAAACTAAGGCCCGGAAAACTTCAAGGGATTTCTGGGGACACACAGGGCCTTTGACTTTAGATTCCCCTCTCTGTTCCGGGATCGTTTCCAGGTAGTCTCTCTAGGATTCCAGACCCTTACCGGTGTGTTGAGCCAAACCCGTCATGACATTCCTCTCCCCCGTCCTCTCCACGGGACGCCTGGCTTCGGCAGTTCCTTTGCCACGCGGGGCCCTGTTACAGCCGGGGTCTCTGCCCCGGCTCCAGGAGTTTCTGGGGGCCCGCCCTGCATGCGGTGCGTCCTAGGCGGAACGGCCTCCGCGGTGGAACCCGCGGTGGTCGAGCCCAGGGGAGGGTCTAGAAGCAGACCTCCTCCGGGCGCGCCTTCCCTGGGAAGCCAAGGGTCGGCGAGTGGGAGCATCTCTGTAATGTTTGCATCTCTGCCAGGCTCTCTTTGGTGACTCGGCATCTGGCTGGACCCACCATCAATCACCGACCGACTTCGGTGTCGGGACTGGACGGTAGGGGCTGGCTCAGCCTCCAGCACCGTCCGAGGGGTGGAATGGAAGTCTCAAATAGCTCCACCCCTCCCCCAGAGACGAGCCCCGGAGGCTCCGGGGGCGCGTGCTTATTTCCAAATTGTCATGCAGATGTTTGAAATACAAAGTAAACCAAAGGCCAGTTCTCCCATTGCTAGGGCCGAAGGTGGTTTAAATAAAATTGTACAAGAAAATCTTGTTCCTAGGGCATCTCCTTTGGAAGGGAAGCTAGGGGGTCCCTGGCGCGAGATTGTTCCAATGCATTGTTAGCGACCATTTAAGGTCCTAAGGGGCGCGACCAGGCACGGAGCGGCGCCGGCTTCCTGCGCCTTAAGAGAATCCGCACCTTCGCGAATGCAAACTCAGTCCCAGACTGGAGAGCCCTCGCCGCAGGGGGAATCGCCTGCAGTTGCGAACTCTCACCCTCGGGCTTCAACTGCAGCTGCTCCCCGGGTTCTGCTAACTAGCGAGAGTGCTGTTTCCCTCTCCTCCCTCTTCCAGAAACGTCGCCAAACGCCTAAAAGCGATTCAAATATACATTTCAAAGAGGAGTGAGAGGAGTCTGGGGTTTCTTCAGAACAAAGAGAATGTAAGGAATTTTGTTGTGGTTTTTCAACTCTTGGAACTAGTGGCTTAGTTCTGATGTCGGAGGGGCTGCTTTTTCTCCTCAGTGTCAGGGTAGTCCCGGACAGTTGTTCTCATTGGACACATACACGCGGTTGCACTTACATAAATACAGTGTGAAATGAGTTTCTTTGGCTTTCAATTTAAGAACGCGTGAAAGACAGTAGCCTTATTAAACCCCGAGTTCCTAAAGAGCAGTCTGTGGGGTTACCTATATTGTACCCCAATCGTGTGCCAGGAAAATGCTGATTCCTGGCCGCTCCTCGAGCCTTCCCAGTAGGAAAAACGGGGAGAGCATGTCAATCTCCATTTCTCAAAACGCAGTAGGCCTGTACTCCCAGGATTTACTTGGTACCTGGAAGTTTGCACCTTCTGGCCACCTTCATCCATTTCACCCCTCCCCCCAGCGCTGTACTTTAATGGGTAACAAAAGACAGGCAGGGAGGGGCTGTAAAGCCGAAGCCTCCATCTCTGCCCACACTCCCTCCCTGGACTTGAGGCCGGGTGGGAGCCTGCACAGCCATGGGCTCTGCAGGAACGCCAAGGCCAATGTGGGCGCCCGTACCCTTGGCAGTGGAGTGGGGCGTGTAGTTTATGAGCTGCCTGCACAATGCCTGCTGACTGCATATCAGCAATCGCGCACTCTTCTAAAAATAAAGTGGCTTGCTGAAGATGGAAAAATTATCTTAAAAAAAAAATTAAAAAAAAAGTTAGTGTCCTGTGCGCCCTGCCTCACCCAGGAGATCCTCTGGAGCCCCCTTTCCGTGCCTCCCTGGCCTGTCGCCGCCGAGCGACTTCCTTGCAGTTTCGGCCAAAGTTTACTCTGAGGCATTCAGGGCATCAGGGCGCTCCCCTCCGGGAGTGACCACCAGAGGTCCTCCGAGACCACCAGAGGTCCTTGAAGTTCGGGGTGACAAGGGCGCGACTCTCCGTGCTGCATGGGGTTCAGGCTGCAGAGGGGCTCCAGACGCGCGGGTGCTGAGCAGAACGCGAGGGCACAGCTGGTCCGGTGGGGTGCACACATGTGGTGAAATGGTGACCGGTTTTTATTTTATTTCTTTTATTAAAGATATTTTATTTATTTATTTGACAGAGATCACAAGTAGGCAGAGAGGCAGGCAGAGAGAGAGAGAGAGGAAGCAGGTTCCCTGCAGAGCAGAGAGCCCAATGCGGGACTCGATCCCCGTACCCTGAGGTCATGACCTGAGCCGTGGGCGGAGGCTTAACCCACTGAACCACCCAAGCGCCCCTTTATTTTATTTCTTATACAGCTTGCAAGGTCAAGCGTTTCCCGCAGGACGCCTGCATAAATCCATCCGTGCACACCCGAGTGTAGCGGAGGTAAACTTGCCCAACAGTTTTCTTTTGCCATAGCTACCAGAGAGCGGAGAAGGTGCCGGAGGGTCGTTTGGCCTTCGGGTTCAAAACTGCGCTTTCTCCAATCTGCCGGCTGGAAAGGTGGTTTGGGAAGTGCTGCACTGGGAACCCCGGGGGCTGGCTCCCTTCTCAATGCTAAGAGGGTTCCTCACATCTGAATGGCCAGGTCTACTGGCTAGAGACGCCCCACGGTTCCGGTGCCCCGGATGCAGCAGCGCTCCACCGCCCACGCGCACTGAGCCCACCCAGCTCAGCGTGGCAGCACACCGACTCTGGGGGCAGCGAGCTTCCTTGCAGCGCCAGGGTGGGTCGTCTCTGTGCCATCCTTTCCTTCCTTTTCCCCTCCCCCCACCGCTACCCACCCCTCCACCTTTCCCCCTCTTCCAGCCAAGGGCCAGGCTGATGTATGCTTCCCAGGGCGCCTGGGTGGCTCAGTTGATTAAGCATCTGCCTTCTGCTCAGTTCATGATCTCAGGGTCCTGGGATGGAGTCCCCCACCCAGAGTCCTGGGATGTAGTCCCCCTGTGGGGCTCCCTGCTCAGTGGGGATCCTGCTTCTCTCTCTCTCTCTCTCTCTCTGTCTCTGCAGCTCCTGCCGCTTGTGCTTTCTCTCATAAAATAAAATAAAATAAAATACAATCAAGTCAAATCAAATCAAATCAAATCAATTTAAGCTTCCCAGACAAGGTGTAAAGCGCACCATTTGCCAACATTGTGGTCAGTGACAGACAATATCAAACTTTTAAAGTTTTAGCAAATCTGACAGGTGAGGAGTAGGTTCTTCTTGTTATTTGCATTTCCTCGTCTCTCTATGGATTAACCATCTTAATGTTGCTGACAGCCAGCATTGAAGGCGGCTCCTGTTCCATGTTCTGCTGTTGGGGCACCCTGGTTGTCCCTCCCCATTGCAGGAGGGTTTATCTGTGTGACCCTTAGCAGCACCAGGCAGAAGGGATGATGTATCTCTTCCAAGTCCAAGTGACAGAAGATTGCACTCTCCTGCCCACTTGTGCAGTCTTCCTCAGTCTCTTCCATCCTTGCTCTGGGGAGGCCAGCTATATAGGAGCAGACATGGTGGTGGTGGTGGTGGGGGGGGGGGGGAATTGTGGCCAGAACTGCGGCCTCCTGCCAGTGTCGGAGAGTGGGCCTGGAAGTGGATCCTGGAAGTGGACCCACACCCAGAGCCAGAACCCCGTCACACCCACATCTGGGAGGCACAGACGCATTTAACCCATGCTTGCTCTTCATAGCCCCTTGTTATACACATGGCAACAGCCAGCCAATAGGGCTTATTTGCTGGCTTATTTTTAGTAGGTTTTTACACACCTTGGATGTTAATAATTTATTGTATAAAATGAGAATATTTTCACAAATAATATTCTGCATCATTTGATGTTTTAACAATATGACATCTTTTGGGACATCTGGGAGGCTCCGTCGGTTAAGCCGCTGCCTTTGGCTCAGGTCATGATCCCAGTCAGGGTCCTGGGATTGAGTTCTGCATCCAGTTTCTTGCTCAGCGGGGATCCTGCTTCTCCCCTCTGCCTTCGGCTCCCCCTGCTTGTACTTTCTCTCTTTCTGACAAATAAAAAAATAAAATCTTAAAAAAAAAACCCACAAAAACTTTATGGCAGCTTTTGTCAAGTACAACGTTTAGAATCTAGGAAATGTGAAGCCGATTGGGGGTAAAGATTTCCAATTGAAGTAGGGAGAGAATGCTGTTAGCACTGAAGATTCCTGGAGGTGTGGCAACTGACAGCTCTGAGACAAATTCCCCTGGTTTCAGGGAGTGTTTGCAACAAGTGCACATTAGCAGCTAGTCTGCCAGCCACACAGTGTGAGCTTCTGTGCACCGTCGACCTTCTTTGCAGCACAGTTTGCTCACTTGTCCACTGATGGTACCAAATAAGGTTCCTACAGTGCAATATGATGGTACCAAATAAGGTTCCTACAGTGCAATACATAAACAGATGCACAGTGGTCTAGATTACAGCATGGTACCTCACACACAGTGTATGCATGACTGTGTGGGTATCACACCCCAGTTTAGAATGCTGTCTGCCATATGCACAGGACCACTGCCTACACAAAGCAGGTGTTGTGATGCATACTGTGATCATTTCCCGGGCTTCAGCATCCCTGTTGATAGAATGGAAGTGTTGAGCCTTCGTGATGCATGCCGGACAGGATGGCTGTGAGTGTGTGGTGTTAAATGTACATTAGGTCTTTGTCCTGTCTCCTGACATAGAATTTCTAGAGCCCTTGGAATTTATGGAGTGAGGTGGGTTAGAGGAGCATCTCTTGTTATTCTCAACAGGCCCCTTTTAAACACGCCTGAGTTTAAGCTAATGAGGTGAGTCTAGAAGGGGCCCCTGCATTGCCTTGGGGTGGGGGCTGGTTGGGCATTGGAAGCTTTAGCCCCATCCTCAGACCCCCTGGGAGGGGAGAGGACTGGAGATTGAGTTCCATCACCCATGCCCAATGATTGACTCATTCACGCATGTGTAATACCATCAAGTGAGGGGGTTTGGAGAACTTTCAGAAGGGCCAAGGCGGAGCCCTGGCAGGAGGATGTGGTGTCCACAGAGGGTATGGAAGCTCTGCCCCTGCCCTAAACTAGTCTGTGTGCAGCTTCCATTGGGCCTTTACTGAGTTGTATTCTTTATAACAAACTAGTAAAGTGCTTTTCTGAGTTTTGTGAGCCATTCTAGAAAGGCTTTCAACTCGAGGTGGGGAGTGGACGCGGAAACCCTTGAATATAGGAGATGTCACGAGACATCCCAGTGACAATCTGATGAGATTGGCATCTGCGATGGGGGCTGTCTTGTGGGATGGAGCCCTGAGTCCATGAGATTTGACGCAGACTCCAGGTACTGTCAGAATTGAATTATAGGCCTCCAACTTGAGGTCCAGAGAACTGGGGAATTGGTGAATGAAAGTGAGGGGTTAAATTGGGTGTTGTTAGCAAGGACACACAGTCTTCCATGATGGTCTTGAAATTACTGAGAAAGAAGAAACTGAGTCTTTTTATCTTGTTTAAATCCTCTGTCTTGATTTATGCCAAGCCCTCTTTTTAGTTTTTATGTTTCTCCCTGTTTTTATTTTATTTATTTATATTAAAGATGTTATTTCTTTATTCGAAAGAGAGTGAAAGTGAATGAGTATAAGCGGGCAGTGGGGGCGGGCAGCAGCCAGAAGAAGAAGCAGACCCCCTGCTAAGCCAGGGGCCCAACTCTGAGTTAAGCTCCATTCCAGGACTCTGGGATCATGACCTGAGCCAAAGGCGGATGCTTAACAGACTGAGTCACCCAGACACCCGTCATTTTTTATTTTTTTTATTTTTTTGGAAGTTTACCTCTTTCTTTATCTTTTAGTAATCTCTCCACATAACAGGGGGCTCAGATGCACCATCCTGAGATCCAGAGTTGCCTGTCTTTGTGAGGGAGCCAGCCAGAAGTCCCAAACTTGAGTCCTTTTAAACAAACATATGTCAGTCAATGGATGCTGACCCCGTAGGTGTATTTGCAGCCCTTGGTATCTCCTGGAAGACACAGAGACAGTAGCAGTCGTGTGTGACATGGAATGCAGACATGCCCTAATAGCTGGGAATAAAGGAAAGCTGAGAAATGGGGAGACAAGACTGAGTTGGCAGCCTTTTCCACGCCTCGCTTCCTCTGGGTCATTCCAGAAGAGTGGGCAGCCAAGGGTTAACCATGTGAGGTAGCCAGTGTGAGTGTGTTTTTGGTGGAGGTGAAAGCTCCAGGGCTCCGGAACGGAACGGGGATGGGGGCGGGGGTGGGTGACGGGGTCAGTGGGGCGGGGGTGGACCATGATTCCACCAGGCTGTCGGAGACATAGGCATGTTCAAATTGGTGATCTTGGGGCTGCCGTAAACACCACAGTGTGCCCCTGAGCCTGTGACATGCTGCCCGTGAGGTCGTCCCCACGGTGAGCCTGGGAACGCTGCCGGGGAGGCCATCGCCCATGTCTGTCTGTCTGCAAAGGAAGGCTGTCATGAGACCGTGTCAGCATCTCCTGGGTTGTGCAGTGTGGGGCCTTCTGCTGGGAATGGAGCGCAGCGCACGGAACTGCTTAGCCACAGTGTGGGTCAGACTCTTGTCTGGGAGGTGCCCCACCCTTGCTCTCCGGTAGGAGTATTTGGGTGTGGGATGAAGGCCACAAGGATGACATATGGGAACATCAGTGCAGCTCCTCTGCAAGCTCACAGGTGAAATCCTCAAGCCAGGCCTTGTCCTGCATCTGCTTCCCACGCGTCCACATGGGTGCCCAGAGCGTGTGCTGGGCAGTGCAGTGAGTGTTTCCAGTTGTCCTGGGGGCTGAGGAGCATCACCAGCGTTTAGTGAGGGGGAAGACAGGTTCTTCCTCAAGAGCTACATCGTAAAATCCCAGTATTGTCTGCTCCTAGCGCCTTGCACCCCTCATTGTGAACATGGGGTGGTGCAGGAAGAAGACACCAGGGTGGCGGTGTGTATGAATTTGCTGCATCGGCCGTAACATAAACATAGAAATTTGTGTTTTCACCATTGTGGAGGCTGAAGTCTGAGATCACAGTGTGGGCAGGGCTAGCTTCTCCTGAGGCTTCACTCCTTGGCTTGTTGATGACCATTTTGGGCTCACATAGCTGTCCCTCTATGTGTGTGGGTGTCCTAGTCTCTTCATACGAGGACATCAATTGTATTGGATCAGGGCCAACTCAAATGACCTCAATTTAATTGTAATTACCTCTCCAAAGACCCTATGTCCAAGCGACCTCTCTGACACTGTTGGTGGAAATGAAAGCTGGTACAACCTCTCTGGAAATGGTATGATGTTCTTCAAAAAGTTAAAAATACTGCTACCCTAGGAACCAGCAATTGTATTACTGGGTGTTCACCCCAAAGATACAGATGTAGTGAGAAGAAGGAGCACCTGTACCCCAATGTTCATAGCAGCAATGACCACAATAGCCAAACTGTGGAAGGAGCCAAAATGCCCTTCAACAGATGAATGGCTAAAGAAGATGTGGTTCATATATATAATGGAATATTACTTAGCCATCAGAAAGGATAAATACCCACTATTTGCATCCACATGGATGGAGTTGTGATGAGCACTGTGTGTTACATGCAAATAATGAATCATTGAACACTACATAAAAAACTAATGATGCACTGTACTTTTTTAAAACAGATTTTATGTATTTGACAGAGAGATCATAAGAAGGCAGAGAGGCAGGTAGAGAGAGAGGGGGAAGCAGGCTCCCCGCTGAGCAGAGAGGCTGAAGTGGGGCTTGATCCCAGCACCCTGAGATCATGACCTGAGCCAAAGGCAGAGGCTTAACCCACTGGGCCACCCAGGAGCCCCTGATGCACTGTATTGTGGCTAGTTGAGCATAATAAAAAAATACGATAATCCCCCCCAAAACAACCACAACAAAAAAACAAAGATCCTGTGTCCAAATATGGTCACATTTGGAGGTCCTGGGGATTAGGACTTCAACATAGGAATTTGGGAGGAAGACCAGTGGGTCTGAAACAGAGGAGATGGTATGAAAGCGTTGTATGTTCAAACAGCTGGGAGACATCACAGAGCCTCTCTAGACTATTTTCCGTTCCACTGTTGAAGGCAGGAAATCCCAGAGAGCTGAGAGAACCTGTGCTGTGGCTGAATGAAGCCCCATATGGTGTGTGAGTGAGTTTCGGTTGATCAGAGCACAAACACACGGGTATGGACAGTGCTGTCCTATCCCAGTGCAGTGGGCCCTATTGATTCTGGGAGCTGCTAAGGCATCTCAGAGTAAGCTGTTCATGGTTGGTGATCTCTTGAACTTCCAGGGACATGAGCATTTTCACTGACACACATGGGCGTGTGGAGTCTCGGAGGCATCACAGCAGATTTGTGGATGGCGGGGATGTTTGGGATGTGGAGGTGGGGTGCGCTGCCTGTCCTCCTGCAGATGTTGGGCAGCAACTTGGCTGGGGAGGGATGCTGATTGGCTTGGCCTTTGCAAGGCTGACTGGGAGCTGACTGGGAGCTGATTGGGAGCACCACTTGGAGAATGAGGGATCCCTTCCTGCAGAGACAAAGTAATATCGGATACTGCCCTCTGGCCTCGAGGTGTGCCCACCCTCCCCTCGCCCATAGGGCCCTGCACAGGGCAGGAGGACATGTGTGCAGAGCAGGAGTCTGAGCACTCCTGGCTGGTGAAGCACCTCTGGGCACTGGAGAGGCAGAGACTGATGCACTGGAACTAAGGACATCAACATCCAGCAGGAAAGCCAGACACAAACAAATGCAATGGGGGTCCCAGCCACCATGTGCACAAATTGAGTGTCTGCAGGGGACGGAGATGTTCTCATCCCACCGACATGCCAGCTCAGGTTTCTAAAATGTTTTAATGTCCAGAGGGATTAATCTTTCCTCTTCATTCTTTCTTTGCAGCATTTTCTCTTTGCTCATAAAATCCTGTGTGTCCCCATCTCTCATGCACAGAACCTATTGACTATTGACCCTAGAGATTGACTTGGCAAAAGCAGTGGTTTTAGGGTCCTGAGTCCTGCTAGCCAATGGGGGCTCACGTTTTCTCTAATCCCCTTCTATATTCCGTGTCTCTTCATATAGTATTGGCACATTTCTTTCTTCGTTTTTTCTTAGCTTTATATTTAAAAAAATAACATGCTCATTTTAGACAAGTTGGAAAGTATAGAAAAATAGAACAGAACAGGAAAAAAAATCATTATTAAAAATGTCTTCCCAAAAGTTCATTTTTATGATAGTATTTGTAAACATTCCTCTAATGTCTTGTACAGCTTTTCAAATATTTGAGTTTATACTAGTTAATATAAATGCTTTCCTTTATGGTACAAAATAAGCATTCCCCTGTACACTTGGTCAATCTGAGTTTTATAAGCATTTTATTACTTAGATGTGCCATAAGTTTTAACCATTCACATTTTATTGGAATTTTAAGGTGTGTCCAGTTTTTTCACCATCATAAATAAAGCTGAAATGAACATACACATGAAGATACAAAATGCTTGCACATTTCTTTCTTTTTAAAGTTTATTATTTATTTTAATCAATTTTTATTTTAATGAATTTCATCTCATTTATTTTTATTAATTTATTTTTAAAAATATTTTATTTATTTATTTGATAGAGAGTGAGCATGAGCAGGGTGAGGGGCAGAGGGAGAAACAGACTTCCCACTGAGCAGGGAGCCCAATGTAGGGCTTGATCCTGGGACTCAAGGATCATGAACTTAGCTGAAGACCGTCCCTCAACAGACTGAGCCACCCAGGTGCCCTCATTTATTTATTTTAGAGAGATAGAAAGAGAACATGTGCAAGCTGAGGTGGGGAGGGGCAGAGAGCGAGGGAGAACCTCAAGCAGACTCTCCGCTGAATGCAGAGATCGATGGGGGCTTGATCTCACCATCCATGAGATCACGACCTGAGTTGAAACCAAGAGTTGAGGCTTAACCGACTGAGCCACACAGGCGCCCCTTATGCACATCTTAAATACAGTTCACCTATTTGGTATTTATTCTTTTGTTTGCAGTTATAGATATACTTTTTTCCTTTTTAACTTTGATTTGCTTATATACATGAAATGTACTGATTTCTGCAGGTTTGTGTTCAGCTGTAAATTCTAACTTTCCTGCTTCTTAAAAATTTCTGGGTTAATTCTCTAGAAAGAAAGTTAGAGTTCCTCAGGAAACAATCACCTGGTCTGGAAAGAATGACAACTCGATATTTCTGTTTAGTTTTTATAGTGCCCATTTTTCTCTCACCTGATTGCAGGTCACCACCTCTGGACCAGGGTTAAAAATAATCTTGGGTAGACGTGTCCTGTTCCCACATGTAATTAGGACACTCTTTACGTTTTTCCATTCTGCATGAGGTTGACATTTGGGGGCATATTTGTTTTCTAGGACCGCCATAAGAAAGTGCTGCAAACTACATGACTTAACAGAAATTTATCGTCTATTCATTCTGAAGGCCAGACATCTGAAATAATGGTGTTGACAAGACCACATACTTGGACACCCAGGACAGAGCCCTTCTTTGCTTCTTCTAGATTCCAGTGTTTGCCAGCAACCCTTGGTGCCCCTTGGCCTGCAATTGTGCTCCTCTGCTGTCTGTCTGCATTCTCCCATAGCTATCCATGTGCCTGGGTCCTTCATCTAAGGACTAAGGGTCTACCCTATTCAAGCACAATCTCATGTTAACAAACCAGCGCTGCAACTAACCAATTTCCAAACAAGGTCACCTTCTGTGAGTTAGGACTCCAACCTATCAATCCCATCCATAGCTAAGTGGTGGTAGATAACGCTTATCATCATGGCATGTACTTGGTACTATGACTGTTACTTTAAGGAGTATTTATTTATTTATTATTTATTCTTTTTTTTTTTAAAGATTTTATTTACTTATTGGACAGAGAGACACACAGTAAGAGAGAGAGAGTGGGAGAGGCCGAAGCAGGCTCCCTGCTGAGCAGAGAGCCCAATGCTGGGCTGAATCCCAGGACCCTGGGATCATGACCTGAGCCGAAAGCAGACACTTAACAACTGAGCTACCCAGGCACCCCAAAAAGTATTTAAAAATCAAAAATAGGTCAATAAAACAAATCAATAAAGATGTTGAATTTTATTAATGTATCATTAGCTTTCATGGAGATGACCATGTGATTGTTTTTGTGCTTTTTTGTCCTATTAATATTAATGAATGACATTAACCAGTTCCTTTCTTTTCCAGTGTTACCTAGGTGTCGTTGACACATGCACTATTTAAATTTAGGGTGGACAGCACAATGACTTCTATATCATGAGATGACTGTCAAGAACATCATCACATATAGATACAAAAGAGAAAACAGAATGTGTTTTTCCTTGGTGATGAAAACTTACACAAATTACTCTCTTAGCAACTCCAACCATATCATCGAGCTGTGTTAACTCTGGTCATCATGAGGGACGTCCCATCACTGGTACTTATTTATTGAATAGCGGGGAACCTGGAAGTTTGTACTTTGTCCCACCTTCATCCAGTTCTCCTACACCCAAGTCCCTGCCTCTGGTAACCACAAATCAGATCTCCTTCTGCATGATTTTTTTTTTATTGCACATATAAGTGAGATTGTACAGTCCTAATTTTTTCTATCTGACTTATTTCACTCAGCATAATCCCCTCAAGGTCCATCCACACTATTGCAAATGGCAGGATTTCCCTTTCTTAAAATGTCTGAATATATCACATTTTCTTTACCCACTCATGTATTGATGGACATTTAGGTTGTTTCCATGTCCTGACTACTGGGAATAATGCTGTGATGAACATGGGGGTGCAGACATCTTCAGCATGAATTTCATTTCCTTTTGATATATACCCAGAAGTGGAATTGCTAGCTCATGTGACAGCTCTATTTTAAATTTTTTGAGGAACTTCCCTTTTGTTTTCCCTCATGGGTGTACTAATTTACAATTCCACCAACACTCCACAAGATTAACCAATTTCTTAACACCGGAAAGTCTCTCTCTACTCACCCTGCCTTTTTTTTTTTTTTTTTTTTTGTCTTTTGTTGTGCTACCATATCCAGGGGTTTGCTGATGCTCAGAAACTTTGTGTTTGTACTCCTCATATCTGGATTAAAACTGGAAGAAAAGAGCAACTTCCTTGAGTCCTGGAGCAGAGAGCTCCAGCGGGAGTTGGAGCAAGGCAGAGGAGAAGGGCCTGAGAGGTAGGGAGAGGCGGAGGGAGACACGCAGCACTCAGATTTGCAGCTCTCCCTCTTCATTCTGTGGGTCCCAGGACGGAGGCTGTCCTCCCTGCAGCAACCTTTGTGGGCTCCCTACTAATGGACTGAAGGCAAAATATCCTCAACTGCCTGGTTGGCCCTAGCTGCATGAGCCTAAACCACTAGCCACTGTTAAATTAAAAAGAAAGACAGCAGGAGTGTTTTCCACCCTTGGAGTGCATCAGGATGTAGAGTTTCCATAGGGAAGAACTTTCAGCGCTCTGTGTGCAGAGCCAAGCAGTGGGGAATGTGCTGGCACCAACAATTTGTGTCTACCACCCACAGCAATGCTGGAGCCCGTCTTCTGCAATTCTCCTTTGGGTTCCGTGAAGAGAAAACTGGATATCTTTTTGAGGTGATTCATGCAACTTCTCTTTTCAGTCCAGTCATCCCGAACATATTCTCCAGAGTTTTCTATAAAGCTCTAACAATAATTTTGATTTTTAAAAAATAAATAAATAAAGAGATGACATGATAATGCATAGTAGAATCAGAGGAGGTCAAGGCAGAAGAGAGAGGTTTGGGAGACACTCCAGATGTCTACCTGTAGTCCTTAAAATGCAGTAGGGGATACCTCCTGACCCTTGGCAGCCTTTCAGGGGGTCTGCGAGGTTCAAACTATTTTCATAATAGTATTCAGACATTTCTTTTTCACACTCACAAGGGTGCAGTGGAATTTCAGTAGGCTCCACGACGTATGGTATTGCAACAGCCAGTATGCAGAAGCAGATGTGAGAATTCAGTTTTCCACTCAGTCAGAGAAGTTCAGGAGATGTGCCAAAGGTAAAAGAAGGTCACTCCTCTCATGAGACATTTGTTTGTCAGGGGAAACAGTTATTTTTAAGAAAACTTAAGGTCACATGTTTTTATTATTATTTTAAAACAAATTAACAATTACAATTAGATTAACAATTACAATTGTCAATACAATTAGATTAACAATTACAATTGTTAAATTAACAATTACAATTAACAATTAGCATTTTCCTTCCTTTCTTTTCCTTTTGATTTATGACACCATAAGTATTGATAGATGGGATGCTCCCCGGAAAGCCCTCTGGGATTCTCATTTTGGGGAGTGTAAAGGGTCCTTGAGGCCAAACACGTGGAGAACTGGGGCTTCAGCCTTTTTAACACCCAGCACACAAAGGTCTCCAACCTTGCCTGAGTCTGGGTTAAAGAGAAAGCATTAGATGGGATGGTTTCCAATGTCTCTTCACTTCTGTACAGTTGCAGGCTTGCACGAGCCTTTCTTGTGACTGGATGTCGATGAGGCGGGGTGGGGGGGGGGTGCGGTAGGAAGGAGGTGAGGAAGGCGCTGGTGCACGGAGGGGAGGGCCTGCTGGGATTGGGGCTCTGCACTGCCCGGCTCAGGGGTTCAGTGGGTACAGAACAGGGATTTGATTTGAACAGGACTCCAGATCTGCAAGCACAGAGGAGCCCAAGAAGGGGCACGCGGGGGGTGGATCACAGCCTGGACAGGGTGTGGAGAGGGTGTGCAGGAGTTCACTAGCTGTGCAGGTGTTCAGGAGGGTGCATGGAGCCTTTGGTCCATGTTCCCAGCAAAGGATGCGCTGGCTGCTGCAGTCTCCTTGAAGGGAGCTCGGGGAAGGGGGTCGCTGGAGGGCTGCCTGGACAAGGAGTCACATCCTGTCCCATCTGGAAAAAGGGGCGCTCTCCGGGAGCTGCGTGGGAGACTTCTAGGATTCAGATTTCACGACTGGAGGCTTTTGCAAACAAAGGACGTTTTTCTCTCGCAAAAGTCCACGATAATCCCTGTATGCCAGACGTACTCCCTCGCCTGGCCTCTCCCACCCCTGCAAGCAGCGACATTCACGTTCATTCAAAGGACATCTTCCACAGGCATCCCGTCCTCTCTCTGTGCCGGCTGTTCCCAGGCCTCCTGTGCTCTTTCCTCCCTGAGGAACCTTCTCCATTTCCAGGCCTATGCATGCCCCTCCGTCCTTGCTTCGCTTGGGGGTGAGGGTGGGAGAGCACCTCTGACAGCCATGAGCAGTAGAGGGCAGCAGAAAGCAGCAGGTGAAGCTGGGGGGGTACTCCCACCTGCCTGGAGCTCAGAAGGCAGGTGTTGGGACTGCAAGGGCCAGGCCAGGCCTGCTGAGATTCCCCAGCTAAGATGCAGCTGCGCTCAGGTCCTAGAAAGGAGAAGTGTCCCGGAGGCGGGCAGGACAAGTATTGCGACAGCACAGTCAGGCCACTTCCATTTTTTTTTTTCTTCCCCTACTTTTTTTTTTTTTTTTTTTTTTGTGATTTGAGAATCCCAGCTCATTAAAAAAAGGGGAAGAAGGAGGAGAAGAAATGACAAAGCAGTTTCAAAACGGGTGTGTTTTCACTGGTTACCTGGAATGAACCTGCATTTACATGTATTCAAGGTCCCGTGCAATGATATTTTATTTCTAGGTGCCCAAAAAGACAGTGAGGGGGCTCTCTGGCAGGGTGCAGAATTTCAGGTCCTGTTTCTGAACACAGTAATCTCACTAGGGGACTCTAGCTGAGCTGGGGCGTTTTATACAATTAGGAGCTTGAACAACGGCTGTTCTTAAGGAATAAGAGATCATTCTGACACTTGTTATAGTGGAATGACTTCACAGGACTATTGTAACAGAGGTCTTGCAGGAGGGGAGAGAGATCCCTCTCAACATGAAATACAGTAGAGACAGCTGAGACAGTAGAGACAGGCCAGGACAACAGGGAGGAGATCTGTTGCTGAAGATTCTCCAGAAACTCAGCTAACATCATTCTTATTAAAGGCCAAGGGGCGGTGGGGGCTGCTGAGCCTTTCAGGGTGGGGGTGAGAAACCTGATGGGATCTGAGGGGGTGTAGGTGGGAGGACCTAGCAGAATTCTCCCTGAAGCTAGCGTGACTGTCAGAAGGCGGGATAAAGTTCAATTTTGGGGTCTCCTCAAGAACAGGCTCAAAGGAACCTAAGTGAATTCTGGGCAAGGTGAGACTTCTGTCACTGGACAACATTACTGGAAATGCTGATTTTTTTTTTTTAATCTCCTACTATACTTAGAAATACCTTCAGTAATATTGTGCTTTGAACATGAGACTTGTAGAAATATGAAAAAAAAATATTAGAATGTTGTACTGCAGGAACTATTAATGTAGGAAAGACATTAGGGTTTGAAGCCCATGGCCGAGAAAGAATTCTTGAGACATCTTTGGTGCAAAAAGGTAATTTTATTAAAGCATGGTGACAGGACCCATGGGCAGAAAGAGTTGCACTGGGGTCAGGAGGTGTGGCCCATTTTATTCTTTCCTACTTGGGAGGGGGTTAGGGAGAGCGTGAGTCTCTAAAGAACTTTGGAAGTAAAGTTTCCAGGACCTTGAGAAGGCTAGCTGTTGTTGGGAAAATGTCACCTACAAGAGAAAAGCTTACAGATTTATTTAATTCTTATTTTATATGACATAGGAACCTTTATGAGGGAATAAAGTTGTGAAGAAGCAGTTAAGTCTGAACATTTTTATCATAGTTTCACGAAGAGTGGAAAGTCATGGAAAGACGTAATAGGACCATAAAAGATATAAGATAAACTGCTTGTTATTTTACCAAGAAAAATGGGTTTATTCAGGAAGAGCAGAGGATTGAGGGTTTTATGACCTGCTTCAGGGAAGGTCAGAAAGGCCTTATTGCACCTGCCATTTCTTAATTCCTTCATCCTAAAATATTCCATTAAGGCAAGGCACCATATTTGGGGGCAGAGTGCCCTGAGCTCCATCAGAGGATTCTTTACTGCTCTATCCAGCATGTAAGGGAGGCAAGAAAGAAACCCAGGGGCCTCAGCATCCTATAGTCATGCTATCCCAAGACAGTCCACCTTCTTCTTTAGAACTTTCAGGTACTTCCTATGTGTTTTTATTATGTTGTATCCAGGATTCTTCAGTTATGCAAAGGAGGACCTGGAATCGTGTTACTTCATTTTCGTGGAGCCACAAGACTCTACCTCAGGTTTTAAAATAACCTGTTTATTAAAATATAAACCACTTCATTCTTTTTAGCAGCTCTGGAGCATTCCATAGTCTGGGTGTATCACATTTTATTTAAACTGTAGGAGAGCATTTATTGAAAATAATATCTGTAAACCCCATTGGGATTTCCATCACTCACATTCCTTTAGGAAAACCAACCCAAAGCAATCTACACATTCAATGCAATCCCTATCAAAATATCACCATCTTTCACAGAGTTAAAATAATCCTAAAAACAATCTTGGGGAAAAAAAAAAAAGCAAGCTGGAGGCAGCACAATTCCGGACTTCAAGCTGTATTAAAACACTTGTAGTGAGAAAACAAAACAAAACAAAACAAACAACAACAACAACAACAACAACAAAAAACTTGTAGCGATAAACACAGTATGGTACTGGCACAAAACCAGACACATAGATCTATGGAACAGAACAGAAAACCCAGAAAAAGACCCTCAACTCTATCGTCAACTAATCTTCAACAAATCAGGAAAGAATATCCAATGGAAAAAAGACAGTTTTCTCAATAAAAGGTGCTGGGAAAATTGGACAGCTATGTATAGAAAAATGAAGCTTGATCATTCTCTTACACCCAAAGATAAAATCTAAAGGGATGAAAAACTTCAGTGTGAGACAGGAATCCATCAAAATCCTAGAGGAGAACATTCACAGCAACCTCTTCAACATTGGCTACAGTAACTTCTTTCAAGACATGTTTCCGAAGGTAAGGAAAACAAAAGCAAAAATGAACTTTTGGGACTTCATCAAGATCAAAAGCTTCTGCACAGCAAAAGAAACCGTCAACAAAACCAAGAAGCAACCCACAGGGGGCGCCTGGGTGGCTCAGTGGTTTAAGCCTCTGTCTTCGGCTTGGGTCATGATCTCAGGGTCATGGGATCAAGCCCCACATTGGGCTCTGCTCAGCAGGGAGCCTGCTTCCCCCTCTCTCTCTGCCTGCCTCTCTGCCTACTTGTGATCTCTCTCTGTCTATCAAATAAATAAATAAAAATCTTAAAAAAAAAAAAAAAGAAGCAATCCACAGAATGGGAAAAGATATTTGCAAATGACATATCCAAAATCTATAAAGAATTTCTCAAACTCAACACCCAAAAAATGGATAATCAACTCAAAAATGGGCAGAAGACATGAGCAGACATTTCTCCAAAGACATAAGAATTGTTAACAGACACATTAAAAATGTTCAACATCATTAGCCATCAGGGAAATACAAATAAAAACCACATTGAGATACCACCTTATACCAGTTAGAATGGCAAAAATTAATTTCAAAATATAAAAGGAAGCTCAGCTCCCCATCATTTTACAGTGTCTTCTCCTTTTGTTACAGATAGGCTTAAATTTGTTCTCTAGCAGGGTTGTTTGTTTGTTTTCCTCCTTTTCCAAAAAGCAGGCATGGCAATGGTATTTTTGAGGTTCTTATCTGTTTGAAAATGCTTTTCTTGAGTATTTGCTTCAATGAATTAGCTGCATCCACAATTCTCTTTTTCTTTAATTTAATTTTATTTGACCCTGAGGTTGAGTCACATGTTCTACCAACTGAAGTAGCTAGACCTCCTTGACTAATTTTTATAGATAAAATTTATTTATTGCTTTTGTGCTTTAACCTCTGTACCAGTTTTAAAGAGTTTAATCTTCTACTTTTATTATGTTTTTATTTACCTGTGAATTTTTTCCCTTTATTAAATTTCATATACCTGATTTAGACTTTTTCTTTCCAAAGAATTCCCTTTAACATTTCTTGTAAGGCTGATTTAATGGTGATATGAATTCATTTAATTTTTGTTTGTCCTGAAAATTTTTGTTTCTTTTTCTTTTTTTTAAATTTGATTTTATTTTTTCAGTGTTCCAAGATTCATTGTTTATGCACCACATTCAGTGATCCATGCAATACGTGCCCTCCTTAATACCAACCACCAGGCTCTCCCAAACCCCTTCCCCTCTCCCCTCCAAAACCCTCAGTTTGTTTCTCAGAGTCCACAGCCTCTCTTGGGTACTTCTCACCTTCCAATTTCCACCCCCTTCACTTATCCTTTGCTTCTCCTAATGTCCTCCATGTTATTCCTTATGTTCCACAAGTGAAACCATATGATAATTGACTTTCTCTGCTTGGCTTATTTCATTCAGCATAATCTCCTCCTGTCTCATCCATTCGATGCAAAAGTTGGTATTCATCCTTTCTGATGGCTGAATAATAGTCTATGGTATATATGGACCACATCTTCTTTATCTGTTCATCTGTTGAAGGGCATCTCAGCTCTTTGCACAGTTTGTCTATTGTGGACACTGCTGCTATGAACATTGGAGTGCATGTGCCCCTTCTTTTTTATTAATATAATGTAGTGTTTATTTCAGGGGTACATGTCTGTGAATCATCAGTCTTACACAATTCACAGCACTCACCATAGCACATACACTCCACAATGTCCATCACACAGCTAACCCGTCCATCCCAACCCCCCTCCCCTCCAGCAACCCCTCAGTTTGTTTCCTGAGATTAAGAGTCTCTTATGGTTTGTCTCCCTCTCTGGTTTTGTCTTGTTTTATTTTCCCTCTTTTTCTCTATGATCGTCTCTCTTGTTTCTCAGATTCCTCCTATCAATGAGATCATATAATTGTCTTTCTCTGATTGACTTATTTTGCTTAGTGTAATACCCTCTAGTTCCATCCATGTCGTTGCAAATGGCAAGATTTCATTTCTTTGATGGCTGCATAATATTCCACTGCATGCACACGTGTGTATACCACACCTTTTTTTTTTTAAAATTTTAATTATTTAATTGACTGAGAGAAACACAGATAGAGAGGGAATACAAGCAGGGGAGAGGAAGAGGGAGAAGAAGGCTTCCTGCTGAGTCTGATATGGGGCTTGATCCCAGGACTCTGGGATTATGACCTGAGCCAAAGGCAGATGCTTAATGACTGAGCCACCCAGGTGCCCCCCACAACTTTATCCATTCATCTGTTGACAAATATCTAGGGTCTTTCCATAGTTTAAGCCAAACTTTGCTTTAAGATTTCAATTAAATGATGCTGAGACTTTGATCAAGTCAGGGTAGCTTGGTTGGTATCCTTTACAGATGATTTTATCAGTTCACTTTTGGCCATAGGAGTATTTCTCAGTCTCTGAAAGGCATGCCCAAATGTTGTACATCCCAAATCATTTTTCCTTGAGATGCATTGTGCTTTTTAGCTGGTAGATTCAAGCATGCCTTCATTTTAGGAAAGCTTTATTTAAGTTTTTTATTTTCTTTTTCTTTTTTTTTCTTTTTTTTCCTATTGCATTTGCTCTTGTCTTCAGGGATAAGCTTTATGTATATGTTGAATCCCCTTTTTCTTTACATCCTCACCAACACCATGTCTTGTTGATTTTATCCATTCTGATTGGTATGAGGTGGTATCTCATTGTGGTTTCACTTTGAATTTCCCTGATGATGAGTGATGTTGCATCTTTTCATATTTCTGTTGGTCATTTGGATGTCTTTTAGAGAAAATGTTTATTCAGGTCCTCTGTCCCTTTTCTTTTCTTTTTATTTTTTTTTTAATTTTTTTAAAATTTTTTATTTTTTATATACATATTTTTTTATCCCCAGGGGTACAGGTCTGTGAATCACCAGGTTTACACACTTCACAGCACTCACCAAAGCACATACCCTCCCCAATGTCCATAATCCCACCCCCTTCTCCCAAACCCCCTCCCCACAATGAGATATCTCCTCTGTCCCTTTTTATTCAGCTTATTTTAATTTTATTTACTTTTGGTTTTGAGTTTTACAACTTCTTTATATATTTAAATATTAGCCCCTTGGCAGATATACCATTTGCAAATACCTTCCCCATTAAGTATGTTGCCTTTTTTAATTTTTGTGCAAAAGCTTTTCAATGACCATGTTCCTTTCTAGAGGGTCTAGGTGAAGAATTGTTTCCCTGTCTTTTCCAGCTTCCAGAGTCCCTCTCACATGGAATCACTATAAACTCTTCCCTCCCTCCCTTCCTCTTTTAAGGACCCTGTAATGACATTAAGCCCACCTGAACAACCCAGGGTCCTCTCCCTAACTTAAGGTCAATGATGACCATGCTTCATGCCCTCTGCTGCCTTAACTGCCCTGGGCCATACACTGTAACATGCTCATGGCTTATGAGAATCAGCGTGTGGACACAGGGTGAGAGCATTACTATGCCTACCGAATATCCACCCTATTGGAGTGTTCTTCACTATCTTCTATTGGCCAGATGCCTTTCCTCCCTCTGCTCCCCCTATCCCCAATTATGTTTACACAGTTTTCATGATGGTTTCCTTAAAAAAAAAATCACATTTCTTTGAAATAATGGAGTTTTTCCTGGAGTAGCTGGAAATATTCCCAAGCATTCCGTGGCTATAATTTAGGGGTCTTTGAACATGGGTAGGAGAAAGTTGAATCTCAATTTTCTCTCACAAATGCAGGCAGTACAGCCCAGTAGCATCCATAAGTCATTTGCATTTGGTACCGTAGAAACTGGAGCCTTTCTCTGCTTGGTGTGAGTAATAGGAAGTGTCCTTGACTCACGTCGTGCTTGCATGACAGAGGTTTTGGGTGACTTTATTGGAATTCTCAGTGACCAGTGTCAGCCTGTGTTAGGTTTTTACTGTCTTATACTTTCTCTCCACACTGGTGACCAGTACCTGCTATTGAAAATACATGTCCCTGCTTCATCGCCAAAGCCTGTGGAGCATAGGATCCAAGTATGTTTGGTGGTTTGCCTGTTCACCTAGACTTCTAGATTCCAAGGAGGGTAGGTCTGGAGTGACTTCTTCCCACCCATGCATGTCCCCCCCACCCAAAACCCTAGATTCCCTTTATTTCCCTGCAGATGTGCTCCCTCCCTGTGTCCTCTGTTGCCAGCCCAGGCTCCATGGATCTAGGAGCCTCTCCTGCTTGGTGACTTTATCAAGTGGAGGTTCTTTCTCAGTCTCTCTTTCTTGTTGTCTTCAGTTGACTTCAGAGATGACACAAGGTTGAGGGCTTCCCCTCTGCCTTCTTTAACAGCTTGTCAGCTATTTTATATTTACTGAAGTCCCTTAGAACAAAGAGGTAGCACAGAACAGTGTGATGTAGGTATATCTTCCCACACAGAGTCACCTCTCTTAGGGGGTGACCTGAGAGGCAAAATATGTGTGGTATCTATTTTCCTGTCTTTTCTCTATTCTTATATTCAAATGTTTTGTGTTCAATCCATCTTCAATTTATATAGGTATATCTTATAAAGTGAAGTATAATTGCTTACTTTTAGCTTTATGAATGTAAAAAAGTAGCATTTATACTAAAGCTCTTGTTTATTTTCTTCTGGGCTAAATGTTCACATTATCGTGCAATGATTGCCACTGTCCATCTCAAACTGGACCTTGTACCCACTCAACAACTCCCTCTTTCCTTCTCCTTAGTCCCTGTCAACCAGGATTGTTGTGGAGAACTAACAGGAAGAGGAGGCAACAAGCCATGGTTGGAACCCCCTGACCAGGGTCTCCAATGCTAATGTTCCTTGTAAAGAGTAATTCTACAGAAAGGCTTAATGACACAGGCAAAATAATGGAAATGAACAACCTTGTAGAAATATGAGGCACAGGATTTTGAATGGAGGGCTTGCCTTTTGTAAAGTACGAACTGAGAACTATTTGTCATGATCACCAGCCAAATATTCTTCAATCCATATCCCCGGTGTAGAGGTCTAAGAATTTGGGGTTCATACACCCATGGAAACCCACCTTTTCTGGGGAGGTGGTGGTTTCAGAGATGGAACACAGTGACAGCATTGGATGCCTTGACCAGGCTTCTTCCTACAAGAACTCATGGACTCAGTAATGAAAAATCACAGCTTTATTTCCCAACCCTGCCTTTGTCTTTACACAGCACTGCCCCTGCCTGAACATCTTCTTTTCACCATGTGACTTGCTTTGGTTACCTGCATTTACAATGGAGTCTTTTTCAAGGAAAGCCTAGATACCTTGGGACCCCATGTCTCCTGTCCCTTCCCTTGTCCCTGGTAAAGGGAGGGTGTCCAGCTCTGGGGCTGCTCTCTGTCTTTGCTAGACCTCTTGGAGGTCTCCCTGCACTCACCTGGCTCCCCATCTTTCTCCCAGCTGCATCTGGCACCATGTCCTCATTGATCTCGGGTGCTCTGGGATTTCTGGTTGTTCCAGAATGCATGCTCCCTCCTTGGGTCTGGTCCATGGAGGGTTTTGTGCATACATCATGGCCTGGCACCTCACACACCATTTCCATATATATATATATATATATATATATATATATATATATATATATATATATATATATATAAAAGATTTTATTTATTTATTTATTTGTCAGAAAGAGAGAGAGAGAAAGCACACAAGCAGGCAGAGAGGCAGGCAGAGGTGGAGAGAGAGGCAGGCTCCCTGCTGAGCAAGGAGCCCGATGCGGGACTCGATCCCAGGACCCTGGGATCATGACCTGAGCCGAAGGCAGCGGCTTAACCCACTGAGCCACCCAGGCGTCCCCCATTTCCTTATTTTTGAATAGCGACTTCTCTGAGAGGTGTGTGCTCTTTCTGAGCTACATTTGGGATAGTGAAGCTTTTTTTTTTTTTTAATTTATTTTCAGATCCCCTCCACCTACTAGGAGCTTCTGTCAAACTCATCCTGGGAATTGCACCTCAGTTGTGTGGTTGGGCTCTGGGTCCTTACTCAGGGACTGTATTAGGGCTCTCCAGAGAAACAGCATCTGTAGGATGTGTACATTTATGTATGTATATATATGAATGTTGGTGTCACCCCCTGAAACTCATATGTTGAAACCTAATCCCCAATGAGATGACATTTGGAGGTGGGGCCTTTGGGACATCTTAGGTGACTAGAGTGTAGTTAGAGCTCTTGTGTAGGATATCAAGGAGAGCCCTCCCTCCTTCTTCATTGTGAGGACACAGTAGAGAGATGACCTAGAAGCTAGAAAGCTGACCCTCATTAGACACTGTATCTGCTTGTTCCTTTGTCTTGGACTACATGACTTCCAGAACTGTGTTAAATAAATGCTTATTTTTTAAGCCACCCATTTTATGGTCTGACATTTTTGTCATAGTTTTTTGAATAGATGCAATATATATGTATATATTGTACATATATCTTATTTATATATTGATCTATATTTCCCTACAAATCATCTATCAATAAACCATCAGTCAATCAATCTATCTGTCATCTGTCAATCAATCTACCTATTTATCTATGGGTATTTTAAAGAATTATCTCATATGATTGTGGAAGCTGTCAAGTCCCAAACTGGCAGGGCAGGCTGGAGACCTAGGAAGAAATGACATTGAAGTTTTGAATCTGAAGGCAGCTTACAGGCAGAACTCCTTCTTCTTTGGAATATCACAGTCTTCTTTCTTAAGACTTTCAACTGGTTACACAACTTGATCTCATCTAAAAAAGTACTCTCACAGCAGCATCCAGACCAAATATCTGGGTACCATGGACTGGCTAACTTGACACATTAAATTACCCAGTGTAGGGACTCTTCCGTTCTCCAATTCAGCCTCATGTTAAAATTTTCACCATAAGAGACTCTTAATCTCATGAAACAAACTGAGGGTTGCTGGGGGATCTAGGGGGGTAGGGATGGGGTGGGTGGGTTATCAACATTGGGGAGGGTATGTGCTATGGTGAGTGCTGTGAAATGTGTAAGCCTAATGATTCACAGACCTGTACCCCTGCAGCAAGTAACACATTATATGTTAATAAAAAAATTTCATGTTCTTTGAAATTGTCCTTACATCACCTCATAGTCTTCCCTGTGCTGTAGTATGAGATGAAATTTATTTCCTGAATTCATGAATGCTTATGCTACTAGGAGCTCAACAAAACTTTTCTCTCTCAAAAAGCCTGTATTTGCAGGGTCCACAGTCTGTCACAACTCATCTCCCTCTCTCATTTCTCCCCCTTAAGGAGGGCATGTGTTGTGACCAGAGCTGGGTGTTTTATGTAACTAATGAATCATTGAATGCTACATCAGAAACTAATGATGTATTATACAGTGGCTAATTGAAAACACACACACACACACACACACACACACACACACACACACACAGCCTGTATTTGACCACAGAAGTTCTTTGTTCAAAGTCGTCATTCTAACTTGAAATTCAGAGCTGGTTGAAAACTCCTTATTTTTGACCATGTTGCCTCAGGGAAAATTATGGTGAGCAATTAGTAAAGGGATGCTAGTGGCCTATAGCAGGAGAATTCTTGAGAAATATTTCATAGTCCTAGGGCACAGACACCCATCTATCAGACAGTCACATTGTCAGCAATATTACATCTGTACCACTAATTCTTAGCTCAAAGTCAGTTCCAGGGAAGTGGAAACTCAAAGAGAATAGTCAAATCTCAAAAATGGCATCTACTCCATATGTTGCCTTTAGATATAAGGAACAAAAAGAAATGCAAAATTGGCTTAAATATCGAGGCATATTATTGTTGGGTTTGTTGCATCAGTGGACATGTTCTGTGCATTCCTGGCTCTGCCATCCTTCTTGTTTTGTGCTCTCTCATAGCCACAAAATGGTCTCAGCTATTTCAGGCAGCATTTCATGCCAGATGTAAGATCCTTTATTAGTAAAGGAGCAAACATTATAAAAATTCTTTCATAGGAGCACAGACCTTTTAACCCCTGTGAAGTTCTGGTCTTCATAGGACTTACTCAATAGTTGACTCCCTAAAGAATCATTAGGAGAAGAAGATCCAATGATTGCCTTGCATAAATTGGAATACACTCCTGGAGTTGGAGGAAAGAGTTCACTTTTCTTGAGTCTTGTGGGGGAAAAGATGGACAATTATGCAAAACTGGAGTCTTATTACCAAGGAAGAAGACAGACAATGGATGCTGGTCTGACCACCTAAAGGATTTGCTCCACTTCTGTGGAATTCTACCTTCATTTTAGAGTATAGTACATACTTAGACTTTTGTAGTTCAGGCTTTGACATGAAATAGAAAGCAGGAAAAAAAGGATTAGTACCTGCTGGGGCAGAGAAAAAAAGACCATGATTAGATAGTGGGCTTGTATACTGATGAAGGCTGGAAGAGAAGGGCAGTCCAGTTGTCCCTACCATCCTATATTGAGGTGACCAAAATTCCACCAACTTGATACATGAGTTAGGTAACATTATCTCTTTGTTTTTCTTTTTATATTACAAAATTATAAGGGCACCTGGGTGGCTTAGTTCGTTAAACATTTGCCTTCAGTTCAGGTCATGATCTCAGGGTCTTGGGATTGAACCCCATGTAGTCTCCCTCTGTGCTCTCTATCTCCCAAATAAATAAATGAATAAATAAATAAATAAAATATTTAAAAAATAAGTTACAAAGCTATATATGCTTGTTGGAAAAAACAATTAATAAAGAAATGTACAAAATAATAGCATTTTTCTACTTTCTTTAAAGATTATTTATTTACTTGAGAGAGAAAGTGAGAGAGCATGAGCAGAGGGAGAGGGGCAGAGGAAAAGGGGCAGAAGCCCTGAGGCAAAGCAGGACTTGATCCCAGAATCCTGGGATCATGACCCGAGCTGAAGGCAGACATTTAATCAGCTGAGCCACCAAGGCACCCCACATTCCTTATTATTGTAGAAAATAAATATCCTCAGGAGCTTTCACTTCATATTTGCAGTTTCAAATATAGTTCTCCCAGATTTGTCTACATGTGTACTAGAAAATGCATACAAATATAAAAAAAAGAAAATAAGTAATATCATGCATACCTTCAACAAATTGCTTAGTGTGTCATAAAATATTCTGCAGGAGATTTTTTTTATTTTTAATTTTTATTTTTTAAATAAACATATAATATATTTTTATCCCCCAGGGTACAGGTCTGTGAATCGCCAGGTTTACACACTTCACAGCACTCACCAAAGCACATACCCTGGGATTGGGAGGGAGACAAACCATAAGTGACTCTCAATCTTACAAAACAAACTGAGGGTTGCTGGGGGGAGGGGGGTTGGGAGAAGGGGGGTGGGGTTATGGACATTGGGGAGGGTATGTGCTTTGGTGAGTGCTGATTCACAGACCTGTACCCCTGGGGATAAAAATACATGTTTATAAAAAATTAAAAATTAAAAAAAAAAAAGCACATACCCTCCCCAATGTCCACAACCCCACCCCCCTTCTCCCAACCCCCTCCCCCCAGCAACCCTCAGTTTGTTTTGTGAGATTAAGAATCACTAATGGTTTGTCTCCCTCCCAATCCCATCTTGTTTCATTGATTCTTCTCCTACCCCCTTAAGCCCCCATGTTGCATCACCACTTCCTCATATCAGGGAGATCATATGATAGTTGTCTTTCTCCACTTGACTTATTTCGCTAAGCATGATACACTCTACTCCCATCCACATTGTCGCAATGGCAAGATTTCATTTCTTTTGATGGCTCCAGAGTATTCCATTGTGTATATATACCACATCTTCTTTATCCATTTATCTGTTGATGGACATCTAAGTTTTTTCCATAGTTTGGCTATTGTGGACATTGCTGCTATAAACATTTGGGTGCATGTGCCCCTTTGGATCACTACATTTGTATCTTTAGGCTAAATACCCAGTAGTGCAGTTGCTGGGTCATAGGGAAGTTCTATTTTCAACATTTTGAGGAACCTCCATGCTGTTTTCCAGAGTGGCTGCACCAGCTTGCATTCCCACCCACAGTGTAGGAGGGTTCCCCTTTCTCCGCATCCTCGCCAGCATCTGTCATTTCCTGACTTGTTTATTTTAGCCATTCTGACTGGTGTGAGGTGATATCTCATTGTGGTTTTGATTTGTATTTCCCTGATGCTGAGTGATATGGAACACTTTTTCATGTGTCTGTTGGCCATCTGGATGTCTTCTTTGCAGAAAAGTCTGTTCATGTCCTCTGCCCATTTCGTTTTTTTTTTTTTTTTAAAGATTTTATTTATTTATTTGACAAAGAGAGATCACGAGTAGGCAGAGAGGCAGGCAGAGAGAGAGAGAGGAGGAAGCAGGCTCCTGCTGAGCAGAGAGCCCGATGTGGGACTCGATCCCAGGACCCTGAGATCATGACCTGAGCCGAAGGCAGCAGCTTAACCCACTGAGCCACCCACGTGCCCCTTCTGCCCATTTCTTGATTGGATTATTTGTTCTTTGGGTGCTGAGTTTGCTAAATTCTTTATAGATTTTGGACACAGTCCTTTATCTGATAGGTCGTTTGCAATTATCTTCTCCCATTCTGTCAGTTGTCTTTTGATTTTGTTAACTGTTTCCTTTGCTGTGAAAAAGCTTTTGATCTCGATGAAATCCCAATAGTGCATTTTTGTCCTTGCTTCCCTTGCCTTTGGCGATGTTCCTAGGAAGATGTTGCTGCGGCTGAGGTAGAAGAGGTTGCTGCCTGTGTTCTCCTCAAGGATTTGGATGGATTCCTTTCGCACATTGAGGTCCTTCATCCATTTTGAGTCTATTTTTGTGTATGGTGTAAGGAAATGGTCCAATTTCATTTTTCTGCATGTGGCTGTCCAATTTTCCCAGCACCATTTATTGAAGAGGCTGTCTTTTTTCCATCGGACATTCTTTCCTGCTTTGTCGAAGATTAGTTGACCATAGAGTTGAGGGTCTATTTCTGGGCTCTCTATTCTGTTCCATTGATCTATGTGTCTGTTTTTGTGCCAGTACCATACTGTCTTGATGATGACAGCTTTGTAATAGAGCTTGAAGTCCAGAATTGTGATGCCACCAACTTTGGTTTTCTTTTTCAATATCCCTTTGGCTATTCGAGGTCTTTTCTGGTTCCATATAAATTTTAGAATTATTTGTTCCATTTCTTTGAAAAAGATGGATGGTACTTTGATAGGAATTGCATTAAATGTGTAGATTGCTTTAGGTAGCATGGACATTTTCACAATGTTTATTCTTCCAATCCAGGAGCATGGAAAGTTTTTCCATTTCTTTGTGTCTTCCTCAATTTCTTTAATGAGTACTTTATAGTTTTCTGAGTATAGATTCCTTGCCTCTTTGATTAGGTTTATTCCTAGGTATCGTATGGTTTGGGGTGCATTTGTAAATGGGATTGACTCCTTAATTTCTCTTTCTTCTGTCTTGTTGTTGGTGTAGAGAAATGCAACTGATTTCTGTGCATTGATTTTATATCCTGACACTTTACTGAATTCCTGTACAAGTTCTAGCAGTTTTGGAGTGGAGTCTTTTGAGTTTTCCACATATAGTATCATATCATCTGCAGAGTGATAGTTTTACTTCTTTGCCGATTTGGATGCCTTTAATTTCCTTTTGTTGTCTGATTGCTGAGGCTAGGACTTCTAGTACTATGTTGAATAGCAGTGGTGATAATGGACATCCCTGCCGTGTTCCTGACCTTAGTGGAAAAGCTTTCAGTTTTTCTCCATTGAGAATGATTTTGCGGTGGGTTTTTCATAGATGGCTTTGATGATATTGAGGTATGTGCCCTCTATCCCTACACTTTGAAGAGTTTTGATCAGGCAGGGATTCTGCACTTTGTCAAATGCTTTTTCAGCATCTATTGAGAGTATCATATGGTTCTTGTTCTTTCTTTTATTGATGTGTTGTATCACATTGACTTATTTGCGGATGTTGAACCAACCTTGCAGCCCTGGAATAAATCCCACTTGGTCGTGGTGAATAATCCTTTTAATGTACTGTTGAATCCTGTTGGCTAGTATTTTGGTGAGAATTTTCACATCTGTGTTCATCAAGGATATTGGTCTATAGCTCTCTTTTTTGATGGGATCCTTGTCTGGTTTTGGGATCAAGGTGATGTTGGCCTCATAAAATGAGTTTGGAAGTTTTCCTTCCATTTCTATTTTTTGGAACAGTTTCAGGAGAATAGGAATTAGTTCTTCTTTAAATGTTTGGTAGAATTCCCCCGGGAAGCCGTCTGGCCCTGGGCTTTTGTTTGTTTGGAGATTATTAATGACTGCTTCAATCTCCTTACTGGTTATGGGTCTGTTCAGGCTTTCTATTTCTTCCTGGTTCAGTTGTGGTAGTTTATATGTTTCTAGGAATGCATCCATTTCTTCCAGATTGTCAAATTTGTTGGCGTAGAGTTGCTCATAGTATGTTCTTATAATAGTTTGTATTTCTTTGGTGTTAGTTGTGATCTCTCCTCTTTCATTCATGATTTTATTTATTTGGGTCCTTTCTCTTTTCTTTTTGATAAGTCTGGCCAGGGGTTTATCAATTTTATTAATTTTTTTCAAAGAACCGGCTCCTAGTTTCGTTGATTTGTTCTATTGTTTTTTTGGTTTCTATTTTATTGATTTCTGCTCTGATCTTTATGATTTCTCTTCTCCTGCTGGTCTTAGGGTTTCTTTGTTTATTTATTTATTTATTTTTAAAGATTTTATTTACTTATCAGAGAGAGAGAGAGGGAGAGAGAGCGAGCACAGGCAGACAGAATGGCAGGCAGAGGCAGAGGGAGAAGCAGGCTCCCTGCCAAGCAAGAAGCCCGATGTGGGACTCGATCCCAGGACGCTGGGATCATGACCCGAGCCGAAGGCAGCTGCTTAACCAACTGAGCCACCCAGGCGTCCCTCTTTGTTGTTCTTTCTCCAGCTCCTTTAGGTGTAGCGTTAGGTTGTGTACCTGAGACCTTTCTTGTTTCTTGAGAAATGCTTGTACCACTATATAGTTTCCTCTCAGGACTGCCTTTGCTGTGTCCCACAGATTTTGAACCGTTGTGTTTTCATTATTATTTGTTTCCATGAGTTTTTTCAATTCTTTAATTTCCTGGTTGACCCATTCCTTCTTTAGAAGGATGCTGTTTAGTCTCCATGTATTTGGGTTCTTTCCAAACTTCCTCTTGTGATTGAGTTCTAGCTTCAGAGCATTGTGGTCTGAAAATATTCAGGGAATTATCCCAATCTTTTGATACCGGTTGAGTCCTAATTTAGGACCGAGGATGTGATCTATCTGGAGAATGTTCCATGTGCACTAGACAAGAATGTGTATTCCGTTGCTTTGGGATAAAGGGTTCTGAATATATCTGTGATATCCCTCTGGTCCAGTGTGTCATTTAAGGCCTTTATTTCCTTGTTGATCTTTTGCTTGGATGATCTGTCCATTTCAGTGAGGGGAGTGTTAAAGTCCCCTACTATTATTGTATTATTGTTGATGTGTGTTTTGATTTTGTTATTAATTGGTTTATATAGTTGGCTGATCCCACGTTGGGGGCATAGGTATTTAAAATTGTTAGATCTTCTTGTTGGACAGACCCTTTGAGTATGATATAGTGTCCTTCCTCATCTCTTATTATAGTCCTTGGCTCTAAATCTAATTGATCTGATATAAGGATTGCCACTCCTTCTTTCTTCTGATGTCCATTAGCATGGTAAATTCTTTTCCACCCCCTCACTTTAAATCTGGAGGTGTCTTCGGGCTTAAAATGAGTTTCTTGTAGGCAACATATAGATGGGTTTTGTTTTTTTATCCATTCTGATACCCTGTGTCTTTTGATTGGGGCATTTAGCCCATTAACATTCAGGGTAACTATTGAGAGATATGAATTTAGTCCCATTGTATTGCCTGTAAGGTGACTGTTACTGTATATTGTCTCTATTCCTTACTGGTCTACCACTTGTAGGCTCTCTCTTTGCTTAGAGGACCCCTTTCAGTATTCCCTGTAGATCTGGTTTGGTGTTTGCAAATTCTTTCAGTTTTTGTTTGTCCTGGAAGCTTTTAATCTCTCCTTCTATTTTCAATGATAGCCTAGCTGGATATAGTCTTCTTGGCTGCATGTTTTTCTCGTTTAGTGCTCTGAAAATATCATGCCAGCTCTTTCTGGCCTGCCAGGTCTCTGTGGATAAGTCAGCTGCCAATCTAACATTTTTACCATTGTATGTTACAGACTTCTTTTCCTGGGCTGCTTTCAGGATTTTCTCTTTGTTACTAAGACTTGTAAATTTTACTATTAGGTGACGGGGTGTGGGCCTATTCTTATTGATTTTGTGGGGTATTCTCTGCACCTCCTGAATTTTGATGCTTGTTCCCTTTGCCATATTGGGGAAATTCTCCCCAATAATTCTCTCCAGTATACCTTCTGCTCCCCTCTCTCTTTCTTCTTTTTCTGGAATCCCAATTATTCTAATGTTGTTTCATCTTATGGTGTCACTTATCTCTCGAATTCTCCCCTTGTGGATCAGTAGCTGTTTGTCCCTCTTTTGCTCAGCTTCTTTATTCTCTGTCATTTGGTCTTCTATATTGCTAATTCTTTCTTCTGCCTCATTTATCCTAGCAGTGAGAGCCTCCATTTTTGATTGCACCTCATTAATAGCTTTTTTGATTTCAACTTGGTTAGATTTTAGTTTTTTTATTTCTCTAGAAAGGGCTTTTATATCTCCCGAGAGGGTTTCTCTAATACCTTCTATGCCTTTTTTGAGACCAGCTAGAACCTTGAGAATTGTCATTTTGAACTCTAGATCTGACATATTACCAATGTCTGTATTGATTAGGTCCCTAGACTTCAGTACTGCCTCTTGTTCTTTTTTTTTTTTGTGGTGAATTTTTCTGCCTTGTCATTTTGTCCAGATAAGAGTATATGAAGGAGCAAGTAAAATACTAAAAGGGTGGCAACAACCCCAGGAAAATATGCTTTAAGCCAATCAGAAGAGATCCCAAATTGTGAGGGGGGAGAAAGGGGATAAAAAGAGGTTCAGAAAGAAAGAAAGAGGAAAAAAAAAAGAAAGAAAAGAATTAAAAAAGATAATGAGTAAAGTATAAAAAAGAAATATATATATATATATATATTAGATAAACTAGTTAAAAAATGTTAAAAAAGAAAAGGGTAAAAGTTAAAAAAAATTTAGCAGAAGAAGAGAAAAAAAATGAAAAATAAGAAAAATTTAAATTAACTGCAAGACTAAAGAATCATGGGAAGAAAGCCATGAGTTCCGTGCTTTGCTTTCTCCTCCTCTGGAATTCTGCTGCTCTCCTTGGTATTGAAACTGCACTCCTTCGTAGGTGAACTTGGTCTGTCTGGATTTCTTGTTGATCTTCTGGGGGAGGGGCCTGTTGTAGTGATTTTCAAGTGTCTTTGCCCCAGGCGGAATTGTACCACCCTTACCAGTGGCCAGGTTGAGTAATCTGCTCGGGTTTGCTTTCAGGAGCTTTTGTTCCCTGAGCACTTTCCTTAGAGCTCCAGAGGATGAGAATACCAATGGCGGCCTCCTGGTCCCCAGCCCGGAGGAGCCAAAAGCCCGGGGCCCCACTTCTCAGTGCGCCCTCAGAGAACAGTGCCCAGTAACTCCCGTCTGCCTGACCTCCGGCAGTGCTCCGAGCTCACCAAGCCTGTGACCGGTTCCAGGTAACCCCGAGCTCTGTCTCTGTAGCCAGCTTCCCCGTTCTAATACCTGTAAGCTCTGCGACACTCAGACACCCCTGATCCTTCTGTGACCCTGCGGCACCTGAGGCCACGCTGACCCCATGTGGGCTTCACCCCGGTTTAGCCTCTGGAGCGATGTCCCTCAGAGGAACAGACTTTTAAAAGTACTGATTTTGTGCTCTGTTGCTCCGCCGCTTGCCGGGAGCCAGCCCCTTCCCCCGGGTCTATCTTCCCGTCGCTTTGGATTCACTTCTCCGCCAGTCCTACCTTTCAGAAAGTGGTTGTTTTTCTGTTTCTAGAATTGCTGTTCTTCTTCTCTTCGATCTGCTGATGGATTTGTAGGTGTTTGCAATCTTTAGATAAGCTATCTAGCTGATATCCTGCTAGCTGAAGTATTCTCAACCTGCTACTTCTCTGCCATCTTGACCCCCCTCTCTGGAATCAGTAATTAAAAACCTCCCAAGAAACAAAACCCCAGGACCAGATGGATTCACAGGGGAATTCTACCAAGCATTTAAAGAAAAATTAATACCTATTCTCAAATTATTCCAAAAAATAGAAAAGGAAAGACAACTTTCAAATGCATTCTATGAGACCAGAATTTCCCTGATATCTAAAACAAAGACTCCACTAATAAAACAGAAGTACAAGCTAATATCCCTGATGAACATGGATGCAAAAATTTCTAATAAAACACTAGAAAATTGAATCCAATGGTACATTAAAAGAATCATTCACCATGATACAGTGGAATTTATTTCTGGGCTGCAACGATGATTTCTTATCACAAATCAATCAATGTGATACACCAAAGCAATAAGAGAAAGGATAAGGACTATAACATCTATTCATGATTAAAACCCTCAATAAAGTAAGTTGAGACGGAATGTACCTCAACATAGTAAAAGCCACATATGAAAAACCCACATCATCTTCAATGGAGAAAAACTGAGAGCTTCTCCCCTGAGGTTAGGAACATAACAGGGATGCCCATTCCCACTGTTGTTCAACATAGTCCTAGAAGTCCTAGCTTCAGCAATCAGACAAGAAAAAGAAATAAAAGGCATCCAAATTGGCAAAGAAGTCAAACTCTCACTCTTCAAATATGACATGATATTCTATGTAGAAAACATGGAAGACTCCAGCAAAACACAGTAGGAACTGATACACAAATTCATAAAGTCACAGAATAAAAAAAAATAGTGTAAAAGAATGTTGCATTTCTACACACCAATAATGAAGTAAAAGAACAAGAAATCTAGGAATTGATCCCATTTCCATTTATACCAAAAGCAGTAACATATCTTGGAATAAACCTGACCAAAGAGGTAAAATATCTGTAGTCCAAAAACTATGAAACACTTATGAAAGAAATTGAAGGTAAAACAAAGAAATGGGAAAATACTCAATGCTTATGGATCAGAAGAACAAAAATTGTTAAAATGTCTATACTACCGAAAGCAAGCTACACATTCAATCTACACATACCGATAGCAATCCCTATTGACATACCACCAATTTTTGGTCAGAGCTAGAAAAAACAATCCTAAAATTAATATGGAACCAAAAAAGACCCCCAATAGAGTGCCTGGGTGGCTCAGTGGGTTAAGCCGCTGCCTTTGGCTCAGGTCATGATCTCAGGGTCCTGGGATCGAGGCCCGCATCAGGCTCTCTGCTCAGCAGGGAGCCTGCTTCCCTCTCTCTCTCTCTCTCTGCCTGCCTCTCTGTCTACTTGTGATCTCTCTGTCAAATAAATAAATAAAATCTTAAAAAAAAAAAAGACCCCCAATAGCCAAAGTAATCTTGAAAAAGAAAAGCACAGCTGGAGGTATCACAAATGCCAGACTTCAAGCTATATTACAAAGCTGTGATCAACAAGACATCATGGTATTGGCACAAAAACAGACACATAGATCAATGGAACAGAATAGATAACCCAGAAACAAACCCTCATCTCTATAGTCAAATAAACTTCAACAAATCAGGAAAGAATATCCAATGGAAAAAAAGACAGTCTCTTCAATAAATGATGCTGGGAAAGCTGGACAGTCACACGCAGAAGAATGAAACTGGATTATTCTCTTACACCATACACAAAAATAGACTAAAAACAGATGAAAGACCGAAATGTTAGACAGAAATCCATCAAAATCCTAGAGGAGAACACAGGCGGCAATCTCTTCGACCTCAGGTGCAGCAACTTCTTACTAGATATATCTCCACAAAACAAAAATGAACTATTGAGACTTCATCAATCTAAAAACTTTCACACAGGGGAATAAATAGTCCACAAAACTAAAAGGCAACCTATGGAATGCAAGAAAATATTTGCAAATGACATGACAGATAAAGGGGATGTATCCAAAACCTATAGAGAGCTTATCAAACTCAATACCCAAACCACAAATAATCTAATTAAAGCATAGGCAGAAACATGAATAGGCATTTCTCCAAAGAAGACATACAGATGGCCAATAGACTCATGAAAACATGCTCAACATCACTCAGCAACAGAGAAATACAGATCAAAACCCCAATGTGATACCACCTCACACCAGTCCGAATGGCTAAAATTAACAACTCAGGAAACAATAGATGTTGCAAAGATGTAGGGAAAGGGGAATCCTCTTACACTGTTGCTGGGAATGCAAACTGGTGCAGCTATTCTAGAGAACAGTATTGCAGTTCCTCAGAAAGTTAAAAATAGAGTTACCCAATGACCCAGCAATTGCACTACTAGGTATTTATCCAAAGGATACAGAAGTACTGATTCAAAGGGGCACCTGAAGCCCAATGTTTACAGCAGCAATGTCCACAGTAGTCAAACTATGGAAAGAGCCCAGAAGTCCATGGACAGATGAACAGATAAAGATGTGGTTCAGGGGGTAACTGGGTGGCTCAGTCTTTTAAGTGTCAGCCTTTGGCTCAGGTCATGATCCTGGGGTCCTAGGATATATAACCTTGCATCAGGCTCCCCTCCCATTCGGGAACCTGCTTCTCTCTCTCCACCCTGATTATCCTCTTTCTCACTATCTCTCTTTCTCTCAAATAGATAAACAAAATCTTAAAAAAAAAAAAAAGATGTGGTTCATATACATAATGGAACATTACTTGGCTATCAAAAGGAATGACATTTTGTCATTTGCAATGATCTGGATGGAACTAGAGAGTATTATGTTAAGTGAAATAAGTCAGAGAAAGACAAATACCATATGACTTCACGCGTATGTTGAATTGTAGAATCACTATGTTGTACACCTGAAACTAATATTTCACTATACGTTAGCTAACTAAAATTGAAATAAAACCTTAAAACTAAAAAAAAAAAAACAACTTTAGAAAAGTGGGGGAAAATGAAGTTGAATCGCAGTAAACACAGGTAGCTAATGGCTCCTATACTGATCACTGGAGGGCTAACAGACAGAAAGTAACAGCCACCCTGTAGACTGAGAGAATTTCTCTTCCAGGAAGCCAGTGTACTTCTTGCAACCCATGTGGGAGAAATAAAACTGTGTCCCCTGCCCACCCAGAGGGGATGATTGATGTGGCATGGTGTTCCCAGGGTAGGTGGAGGGAGCAGGGAGCAGGGTAAGGATTTGGGGTGTCCTGCTCTGTTACTATTGCTTTGGGTTTTCCAAAATGATCTTGACTTTCAGTATTTGGGTCTTTGTCCCCAGGTCTGGTGTGTGAATTTTTGGATCAGAAAAATCTGTGTGACATTTCCTGGCTCTGCTCCCATCTACTGAACAAGGGCTTGTCCTGGTCTTGAGGACTACGATGTAGGGAGGGCAAAGTATATCTGTGCTGGCCATATTGCTTTTCCCCTCACATTTGGTAGGCTGCTGTCCCTGTGGCTTACATTGGTCATTGGTTTCTCAGAGTGGGTTTATTTTTGTTTTCTTTTAGCTTCCTGTATTTCATTCAGTGAGAAAGAATTTGTGGCCACTTTGGGTTCTCCTTACAGTGTGAGCTTCGAGTGTTAAATAGGCTTTTTCTTCAGTTCACTGTTTAAAATTGTGGTTCTCCACTCTGTTTTTCAAGGAGGTATGAATACAAATGAAGAAGAAAGTATGTTTTACTTTTGTGGCTGACCATCCTTGCTTATTATTCATGTTGACTTTTCTATTCCCACATTTGAAAGGGAAAAGAGCATGGACCAGCCAATAGGGATAGAAGGAAATGAGGTTAAGCATTGTGAAGGCTGGAGATCATGTCTTTTCTTCCTCAGATTCCCAATGACTAATGTCCCTAAGTAATTGCAACTAGTCAAACTGCACCAATTTTCAAATGATTTCTTTAATTTCACAAGTTTCCTACAAACCTGTTACAATGGCTTAAACAAGTACAACACAACTGTTTCTGGCTAGGGGGCAGAGGGACTGGAGTCCTCATGCATGGTTGGTGGTGGAACCACTTTGGAAGATAGTTGGACAGTTCTTAGCATTTAAACACAGTCTTTTCATAAAATCCAGCCATTCCACTCCTAGATATCTACACAAGGGGAATGAAAGCATACACACAAATCTTCATGTGAGTGTTTATAGTGGCTTTATTAACATTTGCCAAAAATGAGACACAACCCACATGTGCTTGTGTGGAAAATAGACAAACACACTGTGGTTTGTGCACACCATGGAATCCATCTTAGCAGCAAAGGAGGATGGAGATGCAGCAGCAGGAATGAGGTTCATGGGCATCACAAGGAATGGAAGGACCTGGCCACAAAAGGCTACATGCCATTGGATTCTGTGTCTGTGACACTCTGGAAACTAGGTCCCCATGGATGCCTGGGTCTGTGGGTGGAAGAGGGAGGAGAAGAGGTTGGGGGATGTTGGAAGTGGTTTTTGTTGTTTGTTTTTGATTTTGTTTTGTTTTGTTTTTTGTTTTTTGCTTTCATCTATAAAAGACAATTATTCTGAGAATCTAAAATCTGGACAAAGAATGTTGAATTTTTAGAAAAAAGCCTACTCAGGATTTTGTTGTTTCTTCCTAATACATTAACAAATGTAATAATAGGGAGGAAAGAAAAATCTTTTAAAACAGTATTGCTCCAATTTGTCTTCAGTATAGGATTTAAAATATTTCTATTATATTGAGGTAAAAGCTCAATTTTTTTTTCAGTGTTCCAAGAATCATTGTTTATGCACCACACCCAGTGCTCTACGCAATACATGCCCCCCTTAATACCAACCACCAGTCTCACCCAATCCCATGTTCCCCTCCCCTCCAAAACCCTTAGTTTGGTTCTCAGAGTCCACAGTCCCTCATGGTTTTTCTCCCCCTACGATTTCCCCCAGTTCACTTCTCCTCTCCTTCTCCCAGTGTCCTCCATGTTATTCCTTATGCTCCACAGGCAATTGAAACCATATGATAGTTGACTTTCTCTGCTTAACTTATTTCACTCAGCATAATCTCCTCCAGTCCCGTCCATGTTGATACAAAAGTTGGGTATTCATCCTTTCTGATGGAGGCATAATACTCCATAGTGTATATGGACCACATCTTCCTTATCCATTTGTCCATTGAAGGGCATCTTGGTTCTTTCCACAGTGTGGTGACCATGGCCATTGCTGCTTTAAACATTGGGGTACAGATGGCCCTTCTTTTCACTACATCTGTATCTTTGGGGTAAATACCCAGTAGTGCAATTGTGGGGTCATAGGGAAGCTCTATTTTTAATTTCTTGAGGAATCTCCACACTGTTTTCCAAAGTGGCTGCACCAACTTGCATTCCCACCAGCAGTGGAAGAGGGTTGCCCTTTCTCCACATCCTCTCCAACACACGTTGTTTCCTGTCTTGCTAATTTTGGCCATTCTAACTGGTGTAAAGTGGTATGTCAATGTGGCTTTGATTTGAATCTCTCTGATGGCTAATGGTGATAAACATTTTTTCATGTGTCTGATAGCCATTTGTATGTCTTCACTGGAGAAGTGTCTGTTCATATCTTCTGCCCAGTTTTTGACATGATTATATGTTTTGTGTGTGTTGAGTTTAAGGAAACCAGTGAGAATGAAGACACATTGTTCCAAAACCATGGGATACAGCAAAAGCAGTCATAAAGGGGAAATACATAGACATCCAAGCCTCACTCACAAAAATTGAAAAATCCAGAGTACAACAGCTCTCTTTACCCCTTAGAGAACTGAAAAAATCAACTAATTAAGCCAACCCCATGCACAAGAAGGAAAATAAGATTAGAGTGGCGATCAATGAGATAGAAACCAGAGATACAGTAGAACACATCAACAAAACTAGAAGCTGGTTTTTTGAAAGAATCAATAAGATTGATAAACCACTGGTCAAACTAATCCAAAAGGAAAAAGGGAGGACCTAAATTAATAAGATTATGAATGAAAGGGGAGAGATCATGACTAACTTCAAGGAAACAGAAACAATCATCAGACATTATTATCAATAGTCATATGCCAGTAAGTTAAGCAACCTAGAAGAAATGGATGCATTTCTGGAAAGCTCTAAGACTGAGACAGGAAGAAACTGACAAACTGAATAGACCAATATCTAGTAACAAGATTGAAGCAGTGATCAAAAACCTCCCCGAAAAATAAGAGCCCAGGACCTGACAGATTCCCTGGGGAATTCTACCAAGCATTCAAAGAAGAAATAATACCTATTCTCCTGAAGCTGTTTCAAAAAATAGAAACAGAAGGAAAAGCTTCTAGACCTTGTTTTTTTTTTTTTTTTTTTAAATGAAGCCAGCATCACCCTGATCCCCAAATCAGGCAAAGACCCCATCAAAAAGGATAATTTTAGACCATCATCCCTGATGAATATGGATGCCAAGATTCTCAACAAGATCCTATCAAATGGGATCCAACAGCACCTCAAAAAGATTGAAGGTTTCTTTTAGATCTACTTTGAAGAAGTGGGGTCTATTAACTGATTAATTTATTTCTTACTCATATGAGTAATGCCTGGTAACAAAATAAAATTCAAATAGTACAGAAAGATAGAAAACAAAAGGGAAAGGCTGTCTCGTCCTAAAAGAAAAAAAAATTAAATTCCATGTTTTCTGGTTCAGCGTGATTGTCTGTGTCTCTGTCCTGACCATATGAAGTGCTTGCTACTCCTCAGATCGGTAAAGCTTGGCATTCAGGTCTGTTCTGCCCTTTCCATAGTAGGAGTAGGTATCTCTCTTTCTTCTCTCAGGACATTCTGCACACAATTGTATAACAATTGCTACTACCAGTAGCAGGACTTAATCACCGACTCCAGTTTCACTGAATCAGGTTGTGCTCATTTAGTCATTTGTTCAATCCCTAGGATAACTCTCTGCCTTCAGTTCCATCAGCACAGAGACAAAACCATTTTCCAGCACCCCTCCTCTGGACATGGATTCATGTCCCTCTCACTCAAGGGTTCTGCCCTGGCTTGGGGAGCTGAGCACCTATCCTCCACTATGCTCTATGAAACACATGACAGTGGCACACTCTGGTCCTGCAGCCACCATGAGTGCTGGGAAACATGGTCTGGGTGCTTCTCTGACCCCAGATCTTCCTGGGCCTAGCAAGGTGCTTTTCAGGCTTGCAGTCATGCCTGGCACACACCAGGTGCTCTTTAAGTGTTTGTAGACAAGTGAGTTAGTGAGTCAGGGAGCAAAGTTTGTGTCTGTCCAAAGGAATTGAAATCAGGCTCTCAGAGAGAGGCTTACACTCCCAGGTCCATTATAGCATTACTCACAATAGTTAGATATGGAAACAATCTAAGTGTCCATAAACTGAAGAATGGATGAAGATGGGGTGTGTGTGTGTATATATATACATATATATGTATATATATATGTATATATATCACACAGCATGGATATTATTCAGCCATGAAAGAAAAGGAAATCCTGGTGTTTGCAACAACATGGATAGACCTTGAGGGCATTATGCAAGGTGACATAGTCATACAGAGAAAGACAAATACTGTATGATGTCACATATATGTGGAATGTGAATTAGTCAAAATTATAGAAACAGAGAGTGGAATAGTAGTGGCCATGGGCTGGGGAAGGGAGGACTGGGGAAGTATCGGTCAGCGTAACCAAGTTTCTGTGATGCAAGATGTCCGAGTCCTGGAGATCTGTGCAGCACAGTGCCCATAACTGATCATTCTGTGATGTGCACTAAATATTTACTAAAAGGTAGATCTTGTATTAAGTGTTCTTACCATACACACAAAAAAGTAATGATAAAATAACAACAATAATACAAGGATATTAGGAAACTTTGGGAGGAGATAAATGTGGTCTGGTGGAGGTGATGTTTTCACAAGCATATTCTCACTTCAGTAAGGTGGTTACAGACAGTGACAGGTGATGTGGAGAGCCTACTGCCTGCCAACGGCTTCCATCTGATGGCTTGAAGGCTGGTCAGGCTTTTGATCCTGTACTTGCCAGCCCTGGCAGAATCCTTTATCCCACTCAGAACCTTCCCATGGCCACTGGAGACCCAGAGGGAACATCCCTACCCCAATGGCCACTGAGGACAGTGCAGACATCTCTGACTACAGCCAGAAATAAGAACACTATTCATTTCGTTTAGAAAATCCAGCTATATAAGTAACTGTTAGTCTCTGGCTTTGTCTGTGATGCAAGCTTGTTCACTCCATGCTGAGGCCACATCCTTCCTTCTCCTGCTGGGCTGTGACCATTATAAATGCATCAAGTTTCCTCTTGGGCTGTTTCTGAGGCTGTCGTCTGGGTGAGTCCAGTTCTGTGGAGCTGCATGGCTGGAAAGATCTGGGGAGAAATGAGGAGGGGATGTTGAGGGCCAGAGTTGTCTTGGTTAATACACTAAGGATTTCTTCTGACCACTTCCAAGTCTGCCCTTCAGCAATGATTCTGGAAATTCCTTTTATGTTTCTCATTATTGGGCTCTGTGCATGTATGCAAGTGTGTATGTGTGTAGGGGCAGGGGGTGAGGGAAGTAGTGTACAGCTTATACCCACAACTGCATCAGATTTGCCAAGCACGCCCCCCACCCCCTGCCAAGGAGTGGATGTGTATGAGGAAATAAATGTCTTGGACACCAAGGGACACAGGAGGTAAAAGGATAGAGTGCATGAGACTTAGGGATAGGGGTCACAGAGGAGAGGTAGAGTCCTGGTGTGGGTGGAAAGACTGATGGAGGGGTACCTGGGAAGGTCTGTAAAACTGATGGATCTATCTGGACATGCCCCACCTCCCTTTCAAATGCGTAAGGAATGGACTTGGTGGTTGTGTGGAGCCAAAAGTGAGCGGCAAGATGAAGGTACAAGGAGAGGTGAGCATGCTTCAGTTTTCTTGCACACTCGCTGTGGTCACACTAAATTCCCATATGCACTGTTCCACAGCTCCATAGGCCCTCTATCTCCTGTTAACATCATTTATGGCTTCGGGTTGGTGTGCTTTCCCAAATTCAGTAATGTGAGGGGATTGATCCCAAACAAAGACAAAGTATTTATTAATCCAAAATATGGGAGACATAGAACAGAGAAAGACACAGTAGCTGACCTCTGCTCTTTGTGAACCCTAAGTCTATGTAGTAAAACAGATCATGAACTCTGTAACAAGATGCTGTGTGTGGTAAATGCTGCGAAAGTGCTTTTTTGCCTTTTAACCATCTATTTTATTGTCTTTGATCTTGATTGTTGGTATCTGACTAAGGAACCTAGGTATGTAGTGGATGATAGAGTCACACACATTTTCATGCTGTGAAAGTAGTATTTAACATAAGTTCAGAAATCAGTGAACCTGATCTAAATTCTGGTTTTGAACCACCCCCCCCTTTTGTTTTGAAACCCTGGGCAACTCACTTAATTTCTCCTAAGACTCAGTTCCTCTTCCATAAAGTGGGTCTAGGCCTATGTACTACCTCCCAGGGCTTTGCAAGAGTTAAGAAAACACATTAGTGCAGGGTCCTGCCCATGAGAGGTTCTCAGTAACCAAGAGTTCTACAATGACTATGATTGTTAATGTTGCCAGGAGACCTCAAGGAGGTGTTATGTGTTTATCATTCCCCCTATGCATCCCAAATGTCATCTCATTTGTTTCTATCTATCAATAGATGGATGGAAGTGCAGTCGAAGACCATTCCCTTCTCTGTGCATGTCCGTCTTCTCCTTTCTCTGTCTAGCCACGTGCTGCTCTATTACAATTATACTTACTCACTTCCTGGGTCAAAACAGAAACAGGGAACCAGAGCCTTTCAGTTGGGAGGAATAGAAAAGGCATATTTTCCATTCTGTCATTTTATAGATGAAGAAACAGAAGCTGAGGAAGAGTTTGTCCTAGAACATAGTCCAGGAAACAGTAAGAACAAAGTTCTCCCCGTGGTATGTTGAGGGGACATTGTGAAGCGGTTTGGGCATATAGTACTGTGGACATGATTGCGTTTGTAGGTTTAACTACTGTTTCTCTCTATAGGGACACCATTTTTCCATGGATCAGGACACACCCCTGAGTCAAGCCAACAGGAAAACGTTGTGGTGGGTATTTGGGTCACTTTTCAAAACTAAAGATGGCATCTAATTAAAGTTCAGTGTATATATATATATATATACATATATATATATGTATATATATATATTTTTTCCTTTGTATTGTGGGTTTTTCATGGTTTAGTTCTTTCTAAAGAGGATAGACTTTATTGAAGACTCTCCTTGCATGTGCACTGTTTTCACCATCCAGCTTCCTTGTGTGAATCTCTACACAAGGACCCTGAGAAAAGCCACAGATGAACATGACTAGTGTCCGTTGCAAGCTGGCCCGTTACCTGGAGGATCTGGAGGATGCAGACTTTAAGAAGTTCAAAATGCACTTACAAGACTATCCTTCTCAGAAAGGGTGCCGACCACTCCCTCGGAGTCAGACAGAGAAAGCCGACCACATGGATCTGGCCACTCTGATGATTGACTTCAATGGTGAGGAGAAGGCATGGGCCATGGCAGTGTGGATTTTTGCTGCAATCAACAGGAGAGACCTTTATGAGAAAGCTAAGAGGGATGCACCAGAGTGGGGTGAGTGGAAGGAAGACAGCATATTTTTAAAATCATAATAAAATTCATATAACATAAAATTACCTTTTTAAGCCATTTCTCAGCATACGTTTCAGCAGTGTTAAGCACATTCCTGTTGTGCAATCAATCTCTACTTTTCTTCATCTTGCAACACCCTGTGCCCATTAAACAACAATTCCTCTTTTCCCCTCCCCTCAGACCCTAGAACCACCACCTTCCGTCTCTATGAATTTAACTACTCTTGGTACTTATAAACTGCATGATAAAGTATTTGTCTGTTTGTATCTGGCTTACTTTATGTAGTATAAAGTCCTTGAGCCCCTTCCATGTTGTCACATATGACATGATTTCAGTCCTTTTTAAGGTAGAATAATATCCTGTGGTATGTGTATACCACATTTTGTTCATTTATTTATCCATCAGTGGACATTTAGATTGCTTCTAGTTTATTGTGAATAATGATGCTAGGAACATGAAGGTACAAACCTCTTTGAGACCCTGCTTTCAGTTCTTTTGATTATATGTTCAGAAGTAGAATTGTTGTATTATGTAGTGACTCTAGGTTTCATTTTTTGAGGAACCATCATAATGTTTTTTATAGGGGCTGCCCCATTTTGCACTTCCATCAACAGGGTACAAGGGTTCTAATTTTTCGTCATCATCACCAATGTTTATTTTATTTTATTTTTGTTTTGATACTAGTTATTCTAATGGGTGTGAGGTGATATCTCCTTGTGGTTTTGGTTTGCATTTCCCTATTGACTACTGATACTGAATGACTTTTCATGTGCTTGTTCACCATTTGTTTATCTTTGGAGAAATGTCTATTCAACTTTTCCCCATATTTTAATTGGGTTATTTTTTTTGTTGTTGACTTATAAGGGTTTTTTATATATCCTGGATACTAACACTATCAGATATATGATTTGCAAATGTTTTCTCCCATTCCATGGATTACCATTTCATCTGTTGATGGTATTTTTTGATGCAATGAAGTTAGTATGTTTGTTTTTCGATAATTCCTTTTACCATCTTGGCTTTATCCTCTGTTTTCTTCTCATGATAGTGCTATGAGAAGTTGGAGAAAAACGGTTTTCTTTTTTCTAGTTTCTTTAAAAATGAAACTAGAATGAAATGAAATGAAATTTTCTTTAAAAATGAAAGTCAGGGCTCACCTACCCCTAGGACTATGGAGATGCTAGGAGTGAAGTTTTTATTCTTTTGGCTTGGTGTTCAGATCATGGGAAGAGCACAAGCAAGGGCTCAGAGGAATCTAGAAAATCACAGGATGGTGATGTTGAACTAGTTGAAAAGAGGAATAAAAATGGAAAAGCAGATTAGGAGAAGCAGGGTGAGTGGAGCAGCAATATGGGTGAAATGAGGGAGAGACACATGACATGGAGGCATGAGGCAGGGGTGCACGGTAGGTGGATGTTATAAACAAATTGCATATAATAACACAATTATGATTGTGTCAGTGCTTATATACTAGCTAACCAAATTTAAGTTACAGAAGTGAGTTTACTAAGCAGTTTTTACGGATTTTCATCATTCCTCATAAAAACACCACAAAACTGGCATTTTACCTTTTTTTTTTTTTTTTTTTGTAGTCTGTACACGCCCAGGGCTTGAACTCACAATCTCTAGATCAAGAGTTTCATGGCCTACCAACTATACCAGCCAGCAACCTTCAGGCTGCACTTTCGAAAGAACTTTCAATTTCATTACTAAACGAAGTACACCAGTCACGAAAAGACAAATGCAGTATGATTCTGTTTGTAATAGGTACTAGAGTAGATAAATTTATAGACAAGAAGTGGTTGCCAGGGGCTGCCGAGTAGGGACTGGGGAATTTTTAATGGCTATAGAATTTCAGTTTTGCAAATAAAAGATAATTCTGGAGGTCAACCAACCACGTAAAGTGAGCCTGAAAGAGATTTTGGTTGCTTGTGGTTCTCTTTCAGTCAGAGCCAAGGCCTGGGTTCAATGTTGGGTGTGTCTTTGGCTGGAATCTGGCTCTTAACCACTAGGCTATTTTGGCTTCTGTAACTGGGCTATGAGATGGAAGAATTATACCTAGTAAGAAGTTTGTTTGTCTTTTGCTGGGGAGGACCAGATTATAGGGTAAGGCTTTAGATAAGAATTAAGTCATGATTTTGGCATGAGTTAATGTTTAGATTTTGTTTTGTAATTGGGGTCACCAATAGCTTTTGCATTCAGACTGAGTAGACGCCTACCAGGAATCCTTTATGTTGATATTGGGTTCATCTCCCAAATATTTCCCCTGGTGCTTAGCACTCATTCTTTTGTACCTCAGTTTCTCCAGTGAAGTGCCTCCTCTTTAGGATGTGTAATTTAGTGACTGCTTAGATCTATGATTCTTTTTTAAAGATTTATTTATTTATTTATTTGACAGAGAGAGATCACAAGTAGGCAGAGAGGCAGGCAGAGAGAGAGAGAGGAGGAAGCAGGCTCCCTGCCGAGCAGAGAGCCCGATGCGGGACTCGATCCCAGGACCCCGAGATCATGACCCGAGCCGAAGGCAGCGGCTCCACCCACTGAGCCACCCAGGCGCCCCCCAGATCTATGATTCTTAACTGTAGATGCATGTTGGAGCTTTCAAAATATAATAGTGCATGTGCACCCGAATGTTTATAGCAGCAATGTCCACAATAGCCAAACTATGGAAAGAACCTAGATGTCCATCAACAGATGAATGGATAAATAAGTGGTAGTATGTGTATATATATATATATATACACATATATATGTATATATATATGCATGCATATACACAATGGAATACTATGCAGCCATCAAAAGAAATGAAATCTTGCCATTTACGACGACATGGATGGAACTAGAGGTTATTATGCTTAGCGAAATAAGTCAATCAGAGAAAGACAACTGTCATATGATCTCCCTGATATGAGGAAGTGGAGATGCAACATGGGGGGTTGGGGGGAAGGAAAAGAATAAATGAAACAAGATGGGATTGGGAAGGAGACAAACCATAAGTGACTCTTAATCTCACAAAATAAACTGAGGGTTGCTGGGGGAAGGGAGGTCGGGAGAGGGTGGTTGGATTATGGACATTGGGGAGGGTATGTGCCATGGTGAGTGCTGTGAAGTGTGTAAACCTGGCGATTCACAGACCTGTACCCCTGGGGATAAAAATACATTATATGTTTATAAAAAAATAAAAAATATATAATGGTGTTGGTCACACCTTGGATAGACTGAAAAATATTTACTGGGGGTAGAGCTTTTTAAAAACTTCCTAGGTGAATTTCAAGTCAGTAGGGATTATGAACCACTGAGTTAAACAAACCAGCTTGACAATTCTGTCTTGAAGACTCAGAATGTGTGTATGATTAATCCAGGCATTTGGGGGCAGGGGAGGAGGAGAATCCTGCTGGCCCATAACCATTTTGGGGATATTTAGATATTTAGTGTGGGGATGGCCTCAAAACCAGGGCACCAAGGGAAGTTTGCCAAAAACAAAGGATAGGAGAAACCTTGCCTATCTCATGTGTTTGCTGATTGATTTCTGAGCCTGGGAGAGATCCTGAGACTGGATACTGCGGGCACACAATGCTAACTGGGTAAGTGATAGTGACATCCATTGCTTTGAAATTAGGAGTGCACAAATGCCACAAACTGGATGTTAAACTGTACACCTGTCATCTGAAGTTCAAAGCTATGTTTTTGTTTGCAAGATGTCTGGGATAGTGACTTTGAGCTGTGCCAGGTGTTGAGTACTGGGTGTCAATTACATCATCTTATTCAGGAGTCCTGATTTTTAACTTTGTATTTCTTTTTTTTTTCTTTCTTTCTTTCTTTTTTTTTTTGTTCTTCCAGATAATGTATATGTGGTATGCCAGGAAGAAAGCCTTGAAGAAGAGTGGATGGGTTTATTGGGGTACCTAACCAGAATCTCTATTTGTAAAAAAAGGAAAGGTAAGCAATGAGGGTAGTGCTTCCTATTGCATTTGGAAACCCAGTTTTGGAAGCTGAGAAGCTTGATCATTCTAAATGTTACTTCTCCTTGGTGAGCAAAGGCCCATTTCAGGAAATCCACTAGAGCTGAAAAACAGATCAGTGTTCACATGGCTCCTTGTAGTCCCAGAACCAAGTGGAGGTGATTGAGTGTCTCAGGTTCTAAAAGGTATGGGATGCAGACTACCTAAAGGAATATAACTGAATAAGAGGAAAAAAAAAAACCAAATAAGAAGGATTTTCTGGCAAGTGACAGTACCTATGGCACTTTGCTGTTCTCCTGGTCAACTGTGTATAGGAAGATTTTGACATCCTAGATTTTCTCGGGCTGTCCATACCCACAGTGAAGAGAATGTGCATCTCCCTTTCCTTAGCTCTGTTCATCACTCCCTCTGGACCACAGATCCTTGTTGATAGCTCATGTATGCTTGGACTTCTCCCAAATACTACCTTTCTGTCTTTACCCCAGATTACTGTAAGAAGTACAAAAAACACGTGAGGAGCAGATTCCAATGTATTAAAGACAGGAATGCCCGTCTAGGTGAGAGTGTGAACCTCAACAAACGCTACACCAGGCTGCGTCTTGTCAAAGAACACCAGAGCCAACAGGAGAGGGAGCATGAACTCCTGGCCATTGGCAGGACTTCAGCCAGGATGCTGGACAGCCCTGTGAGTTCCCTGAATATGGAATTGCTGTTTGAGCCTGATGACCAACACTCAGAGCCTGTTCACACGGTGGTATTCCAGGGAGCGGCAGGCATTGGGAAAACAATACTGGCCAGGAAGATCATGTTGGATTGGGCATCAGAGAAAATTTACCAGGACAGGTTTGACTATTTGTTTTATATCCACTGTCGGGAGGTAAGCCTCGGGACACGGAGGAGCCTGGGGGACCTGATTGTCAGCTGCTGCCCTGATCCAAACCCACCCATATATAAGATTGTGAGCAAGCCTTCCAGGATTCTCTTCCTCATGGATGGCTTCGATGAGCTGCAGGGTGCCTTTGATGAGCACACAGAGACTCTATGCACAAACTGGCAGAAGGTGGAGCGGGGAGACATTCTCCTGAGCAGCCTCATCAGAAAGAGGCTCCTTCCTGAGGCCTCTTTACTCATCACCACAAGACCTGTGGCTCTGGAGAAACTGCAGCATTTGCTGGACCGTCCCCGTCATGTGGAGATCCTGGGTTTCTCAGAGGCCAAAAGAAAGGAATATTTCTTTAAGTATTTTTCAGATGAGCAACAAGCCACAGAGGCCTTCAGGCTGATTCAGGAGAATGAGGTCCTCTTCACCATGTGCTTTATCCCCTTGGTCTGCTGGATTGTATGCACTGGGTTAAAGCAGCAGATGGACAGTGGCAAGAGTCTTGCCCAGACATCCAAGACCACCACTGCTGTGTATGTCTTCTTCCTCTCCAGTTTGTTGCAGTCTCATGGAGAGAACCAGAAACACCAAGTCTCTGCCAACATCCGGGGTCTCTGCTCACTGGCTGCAGATGGAATCTGGAATCAGAAAATCCTGTTTGAAGAGTGTGACCTTAGGAACCATGGCCTTCAGAGGGCTGATGTGTCTGCTTTCTTGAGGATGAACCTATTCCAAAAAGAAGTGGACTGTGAGAAATTCTACAGCTTCATTCACATGACTTTCCAGGAGTTCTTTGCTGCCATGTACTACCTGCTGGAAGAGGAGGAACAGGGAGAGTTGAGGCACCTGCCATGGAGAAGTTCCAAGCTTCCCAACCGAGACGTGACTGTCCTTCTTGAAAACTACGGCAAATTTGAAAAGGGATATCTGATCTTTGTTGTCCGTTTCCTCTTTGGCCTTGTAAACCAGGAGAGAACCTCCTACTTGGAGAAAAAACTGAGTTGCAAGATCTCTCAGCACATCAGGCTGGAACTGCTAAAATGGATTAAAGAGAAAGCCAAGGCCAAGAATCTTCAAATCCAGCCCAGCCAGCTGGAATTGTTCTACTGTTTGTATGAGATGCAAGAGGAGGATTTTGTACAAAAAGCCATGGGCCATTTCCCCAAAATTGAGATCAGTCTCTCCACCAGAATGGACCATGTGGTTTCTTCCTTTTGTATTGAGAACTGCCACAGCGTGGAATCACTTTCCCTGAGGCTGCTTCATAACTCCTCAAAGGAGGAGGAGGAGGAAGAGGAGGAAGAAGGGGAAATGCAGCTCTCTGAGGTGGATCACTGTGTCCGCCTAGATCCTCATGCTGCCTGTACTCACCGGTAAGGTGATTTGCCTTCAGGTAGGTATTAGAATGGTAGGGCTGCCCTCCGCCATCTAGCCACCTTTCTCTGGGCATTTGTTCTTTCTGCCTGCTTCTTAACTGTCTTTACAATATGGTTGCCATAGCTACATAATAATACCACCACCCCCCATTTCTACCAGACTCCTTCAGTGGCAGAGATGGACAAGTAGAGGAAAGGGAGGTGGATAAATGGATGAGGAGAAAAGCCAATGAAGAAAATAAGCAAGTGTTTGGTAGATGCCAACTCAGTGCAAGGTATTATGTGGGTTACAGAGTTGAATAAAAATGTAAACTCAAAATGCTTGCAGTCGACTTGGGGCTCTACTGCATAGTATTCAGTTAACACACAAGGAGCCAAACAACCCCAGTGACTGTCCCAGGAACACAGAGGACAGAAAGCCTTTAGTTCTGGGTGCTGGGGGGAGGTTTATCAGAGGAGTAAGTATTGAGCCTGCCTTGAAGGACTGGTAGGATGTGGGTGAGTGCAGGAGAAGTTAAAGGGATTCTAGCAGTAGAGTCTGGTGTCTGAGGAACAATGTACATAGGAGACTATGCCAAGGGACATGGCTTCATTGGAACAGATATAATAAGGGAAAATTGAGGGATATAGGCCTGGGAAGGAGAGGGTGCTTTTAAGCTCCTGCACTGTGTTTACAACCAGGAAGTCACCAACAGCTCCCTCTTTGGGGTCTGTTCAGTAATGTAGGAGATCAGAGGCGAGTTGCTATGTTGGGACAGCAATGCAGTTCAGTTACCTGACCTCTGAAGTCCCTGCTTGGGAACTGCCACAGCTACGGTGGGAGGGTGGATAGTCTATGAAAGCTTGGGTTTAACCTGCACAGAAAGCACTTGATACGGGATAAAATTAAGGAGAAAGGGGACTGGCCTTTCCACCAAGAATAATAAATTTTCAGCTCCTTCTTTCATCCTTGGCATCACTAGCAGGATGACCTTTTAATTTATCATTTGGTCATCCAGGACCTCCTGCTGGGGCTTCAGTGGTGATGAAGACCCAGGCCTTGCTCATAGAAACTTAAGGTTCAATTGTGGGGATATCTGGGAAAAAAGGACAGACAGTGGAGAGGATGGGCTATGGCAAGAACACATATAGAATGCGCCAGAAACACATGGTGGGAAGCCCTTGAACAGCTGGACTCTGACACATGGAGTATGAGAAACCTGAGTGTGGGCAAGGGGCAACTCAAACAGAGGGAACAGTGGGTTCAGAGGGCAGAGGCTGGGGAAACAATTATGTCCCTATGATGGCAAATGATTCAGAAAACCTAGAGAGGGTGAGAGAAAGGTAATGAGGGAAGGAAGCACATCTGTCTCTTAGGGCCCTAAAAACTATGTTGGAAAGAAACCTGATCAAGATTACAGAGCTATAAAGAAGGCTGGCAGAGACTTGAATTAAAACTCCTGATGAAAAGCCTGATGCCCATTTGATTGGGTGACAGTTACCTTCTTCTGAGGGCAGGAGCTTGCTTTGTGTGTTCCAGAACCTTCTGAAGGCCAGCAGCATGGATATCCCACCCCATGCTGTCAAAAGTGCAGAATTGCAGGCACAATCTTAGACACACAGAGCCAGAATCTGTATTCTTACAAGGACTGCATGTTGGAACCATGTGGAAGTCTTAAAACTATTGATATACTTGGTCCTGCCTCAGAGATTCTGACTTTAGTCCTATGGTGTGGCCTGGCTCTCTTTTGAGAACATTGGTGATGCTATTATGCAGCCAATGTGAGATCTGAGATCTGGATCTCACAGTGTAGTCTCTGGATCACTTAACAGAAAACAAGGCCTTGGGCAGGACAGCTGTCTGATGACAGAGGGAGGAGAAAGACATCTGAGGGAGGTACTGGAGGGTGTGCCAAGGCAGCCAGTCACAGACTCATGCTGTTTCCATAATAAGGTATGCAGGACAGTCTTACCATGGCCCCCTGGTCTTTGTCATTCCTTAGTAGGCAATTTTTGGTTCTGTGAGTCAGTTCTTAATCCTTGGGGAGTCTTTGAACTGGGGCCAGACACTCCTGATTTTCTTTTCTTTCTTCCTTCCCTACAATTTCAGGTTGGTGAATTGTTATGTCACTCTCAGCCTTTGGCAGGGGCTTTTCTCAGTCCTAAGCACTAACTCACTGAACCTCACTGAACTGAACCTCAGTGACAATGCTCTGGGGGACCCAGGGGTACAGGTGTTATGTGAAATGCTCCAGCGACCCGGCTGTAATATTCGGAGACTGTGGTAAGAAACTGTGTGTGTGTGTTTGTGTGTGCACGCATATCTGTGAGTGACACAGAGAGCAGAGTGGAGGAAGACCTCAGGGTCCAGATCAATGGTTTGTTAATTTTCTAGGGCTGCTGTAACAAAGTACCAGAGAAAAAGAAGCTTGAACAATAGAAATTCATATTCTCATAGTCCTGGAGTCTGGAAGTCCAAGCTGAAGGTGTCAGCAGGATTGGTTTCTCCTGAGTTTCTCTTTTTGGCTTGTAGATGGTGGTCTTCTCCCTAAGTCTTCATGTGGTCTCTGTGTTCGTGTCTGATTTCCTAAAGGATACCAGTTATGTTGGATTGGGGCCTGTCCTCATGACTTCATTTAAGGGTCTAAAACCTGATCTCCAAATATAGTCACAATTCTGAAATCCTAGGGATTAAGACTTCAACATATTATATTTTTTGGGGGGGGTGGACACAGTTCAGCCCATAACAAGTAGGAAAGTAAAATGGATTGGAGGTCACTTGTTTAGAAAGCTTCAAATAGGGAAGAATGATGGGGAACTGAAAGTAAGCCATTTCTTGGTGATAGGACAAAAAGTGCATGGCCCTCAATACCTTCTGTTTCCTCACTGGCTCTCATCACGGCTGAGAATTGGAGAGTTTCATCATATACAATGTCTACCTGTGCTGGACCCCATCAAAACATTTCATATAGGTTGAAATGTCACGGAGAATCTCTTTCAGCTTTCTTAATAAAGAGTGCTTGCTCTGGACTCACACTGTGAATCAGACTCCCATTCCCCAAGATAATACATGAGTGTCTGGGCCATCCTACAAACACTCTTCCATCACACATCTGCATTTTTTATGAGCTACATAGCCAGCACTAAAGCCCATCCCTCCAGGGTGTTTTCATACATCCTTTTCTTGATCATTATACCCACCCTAACACCAACTTTATCAATTTTATTTCCTATACAAACCAGTAGCCCAGGCCCAGTAACCATGACTGTTTGCCATGATATTGCAATACAATTCAAGATCATGGGACAGAATTTGTGTTCATCTTTCCACTGTTCCTACAATGTCTGGACAAGTGTCTTAGCACACATCAGTGCTCAAAAATACATACTGAGTGACTACTGACTGGTTTTCCCACATCCACCCTTACCACCTTCCTATTCTCCATATAGCACCAACCTATTCTCCATACAGAAGTCAGAGGGTTATTTAGAAAATTCTACTTTAATTATGTCATTCCCTTGCTTGAATGCTTTCTCTTTGTTCTTTTGATAAGTTACAAATCCTCCTCTTGCCTTCAAGGCTCTGGCTGCTTTGGGCTCCTTGCCTTCTCTATCCCATGCCAGTCTTCCCACTATCCTGCTGGGTGCCCCTGTGTGATTCCATAGAGTGAGACACAAATAGAGAGACATGGGTGATGATGAGATATTTTGCAAGTAAATAGAGGTTTAGTCATGCGTTCAGCTCTAGTTGGTGTGAAGATAGGGGTATAAAGGAAGATGTTAACAGGCTCTAGGATGATGAAGTATTCATCTGGAAAGAAGAATCAACATTCTTAGTCCTCTGACACAGGCACTCCTAGTTGTTGTTGTGGATGATGGTGATAATGGTGTCTTTGTGTGTGTCTGTGTGTGTGTTGGGGGGAGTTGTAAATCAAATCAAGAAACAGAGCTTCCTGCTATTTTGGTGTAGGTGGAGGGCTGGAATTTAATCATTAAACAGAACAATGGAGACAAGATTGACAGAGAAGTAGATAAGTTAAAAACCCCAGAGAGATCAGTGTCCACCTGAGGGATTTTTGCAGTGAAGAACATGTGATACAGAGGTGGGACACAGATTTACCTCCTTTTTCATTTATAAAACAGGGACATGCCTGTATATATTGTAGAGCTGACCATTATTTATGGAGGGAGTTCACTGACATACTCAGTGGTTGTGGTCCCAGGCTATGAGTTCATAAGCCTGGGAACTAACTTCACAATAAGTCTCAGCCTGCATGTAGGAGTTCTGGTAAGATCATACTCTCACCTAACTTCTTTCCTTAAAATTTTCCCTTTGTAACATGAGACCACAAATTGCCCCAGTTGGTGCTGAAAACTGGCATAGACCAGAAGGCAGTGTCAGAGAAGCAGCCTTTGTTCTGATGCTTTCTGCTTCTGTACTTGGCATGAAGGTTGGGGCGGTGTTGCCTTTCCCATCACTGCTGCTTCAACATCTCCTCAGTCCTGAGCAGCAACCAGAAGCTGATGGAATTGGATCTGAGCCACAACACCCTGGGAGACTTTGGAATTAGACTTCTTTGTGTGGGGCTGAGGCATCTATTCTGCAATCTGAAGAAGCTTTGGTGAGTCTGAGCTATTTTCCTTCAGGTAACATGAGCTGTGGCTTCCGGGATCTATGATGCGCTACAGTTTTAGCATGAGAATAGACTTTACTGCTCAGAAGATTTCCAGGTGTTTATCAGTAATTCATTCAGTTAGTGTTTGTTGTGGGAAGAGCCATATACTAAGTCTTAGAAATGAACTTAAGTAATCCAACAAATCATGCTCACTTTTAAGGTATTTACAGTCAAGCTGAGAAAATACAACCAGTGTAATGCATTGCTCCAGGAGAGTTTTGGGACTTTATGACAAGCTCTTGGTCTCCACACAAAACAGAAAAGAGGTGTTAACACACTTGATCTTTTATGAAGCCCTTCACTAAATGTTTCTGGGAGACTTAATTTTTGAATAAGAGAAAGCACTTGAAAATGGTAGGGCCAATTCACACCCATTAGGATGGCTATTATAAACAAACAAAACAAAACAAAAGATAAGTGTAGGTGAGGAGAAATTGGAACCATCATAATGGCTGGTGGGAATGTAAAATAGTATAGCTGGTATGTTAGTTCCTCAAAGTGGACATAGAATTACCGTATGATCCAGCAATTTCACTTCCAGGTATATAAAAAGCAGTGTAATCAGGGATCCAAACCTGTATTTGTACACTTGTGTCCATAGCAGCATTATTCACAATAGCCAGAAAGTAGAAACAACTCAAATACCCATGGATGAATGAATGGATTAAACATGTGGTAAGGGGGTGGGGTTGGGGGTAGAAGAATGTGGTAGATATATGCATACAGCCTTCAGGAGAATTCAGACACATGCTGCAACATGGATGCATCTTGAAAACATTATACTAATTAAAATAAGCCATACACAAAAGGGCAGAAATGTGTGATTCCACTTACAGGAATGACCTAAAATAATCAAATTCATACAGGCAAAAAATAGAATAGTGGGTCCTGGGGGCTGGGGGAGAGAGGAGTGAGGAGTTAGTGTTCAGTATGTACTAAGTTCCAGTTTGGAAAGATGAAAACCTTCTGGAGATGGATGGTGGTCACAGTTATACAACAATGAGAAGGTAACTTAAATGCTACTGAATTGTACACTTAAGGATTACAATGGTAATTTTTATGTTATGTATATTTTACCACAATAAAAAAAAGTATAGGGAGCTGATAAGATGGAGTATTGGCATGGGCTTGGAAGGTGTTTACTTGCTATTACACCAAACAAAAGGAAATAAATAGTTAATATACAGTTTGGACACTCTTCCTGTGTGTGGAAAGGACTAGAAGCAGCATTGGAGCAAATGCTTCCATGACTCACAGACAGTGAGGTGAGAGAAATGTCTGACATTCTGCCATCTTTATGGAAGGTTGGTCAGTTGCTGTCTCACATCAGCATGTTGTGAGGACCTTGCATCCGTCCTGAGCACCAACCAGTCCCTGACCAGACTCTACTTGGGGGAAAATGCCTTGGGAGATGCAGGAGTTGGAATTCTATGTGAAAAAGCAAAGCATCCACAATGTAAGCTGCAGAAACTGGGGTAAGTCTTCATTGGTATCTCAGTAGAAATCAGCTTCTCTTCACGATGTATTGCTTGGGAAACATGGATGAGGGTCGTTCTATAGTAGGATGATCAGACAGAGTTGAGGGTAGAGAATGGAGGAGACAGTATATGAAGTCGTTGGAATACTAGATACTACTTTCTACTAGTAAGTTATTTATGACTATAGAACCTAAAGAAACCTTAGGGATTGCTCAGCTCAATCCCCCACTGAGGGAAACCATTGTTTTCTCAGACATTCACATGGATAGTTACTGGTTTCATGTGTGGACTCTTCCAAGCACACCAGCCATTGCTGCACATGTGGCCACTGCAGTAAGAGAGAGTTCTTATTTCTACATAACACCTTTGGTTTCTGTGTGTTGGTCCTTGCTCTGCTACGCAGGACTCTGCTGAGAGATATTTATCTCAGTTCCCCAGAGACAATACTCACATTCTAGGCCTTCTCCTCTCTTGCCTGGACATCTCTAAATTCTCAAGAAGGATATAGCTTCACGCCTTCACCTACATAGTCATGTTGTCCTAGGGAAGGGCTGTTCTGTTCGTGTCCCTATTTGAAGTACATTGCCCAGACCTGAACCTGATACTCCTAGAGATGTATGGTGGAATTTTCACCTCCTGTGGCAGGGCCCTGTAACTGTCACAGAGGGAGCCTCTGATTTTCTTGTGTTTCTGGCAGTCACATCAGATCACAAGTTCAAATTGGAATTCTGTAGTACATAATAATGTGAAATTCTGGTGTGTTTTCTAACATTAACACCCAAATCTCTGCAGACTTCCAACTAGGTGCCGTACAAGTCAATTCAGTTTTGACACTATCTACTCAGGGGTAGTGCGGACCCCACAGGTTAAGAACCTAGTCCTACATGTTCCCACACTGGCAATATCAGATATCATCGCAAGTAGTGGCACAGGTTACTTGCACTTCTTTCTTTATGACCTGGGGGTTTTTACACCCCCCTCCTCAGGTTTTAAAGTTTGCTAGGACCCCTCACAGAAATCAGGGAAACACAACTTACAGTTACATTTATTATAAAAGATATTATAAAAAATACATATAAACAGTGATACAGGGTGAAGTCGAGAAGGGTCCGGAGCACAGGGACACTTGTCCCCATGTATTTGGGGCATTTCACCCTCCCAGCAACAGATGCATTCACCAACCCATAAGGTCCTCATTGTTTAAGAGATTTTATAGAGTTTGATCAGCCTTCCTCCTTTCTGCCTCCTCAGGGTTGGTGGATGGGTTGAAAGTTCCACCTCACCAACTGCGTGATCATTCTGGTGACCAGCCCCATCCCAAGGCTATCTGTGGGACCCACCTTCAGTCACCTCATTACTACAAACTTACCTGTGATCAGAAAGGGCTCTTTTGAATAGGAAAAGAGGCTGCTTCACTTAGGACATTTCAAGGGTTTTAGAAGCTCTGTGCAGAAACTGGGGACAAAGACTAAATGTATTTCTCATTATGACACACAAAATATCTACTGATAATCATGTAGTTAAACATGTATCATGGCTTTTCCATGATCATTTTACATGGATTATCTCAGCTGACCTCATAAAAATTATGCCAAGTAGATATTAGTGTCTCTAACTCAAATAGGAACAAATGAGGCCAAGAGAGCTTAAGACCTTTTCCCAAGGACACTTGGATAGAAGGCAGTGGAACCCATGAAGACACAGCCCAGTGTAACCCCCTGCCTGTTGCCTTAACACTAGTGCAATACTGAGTCATGAGTCTTGCTGTCAGGTTTTCTATGGGGCATTTACATCCCTGTCTGGGCCTCACAATCTTATCTTTTTTTGGACAGATTGCTTAGGCATTTTTGAATTGTGATTCTGTCAATGTTATCTCTACCTACAACAAGCAAACTGTAAATGTCTTCATTGACATTACTGATATGAATACCAACCATATCAGCACCAAGACAAATATAACAGAAAGGGTCTTTAATGAGGAATAATACATTAATTCATCATTACAACCTGCATAGGTTCACAACACTCTGATATCCTTCTATCTGTCCCATCAACCCATCCTCAGATATCACCGCATCTCTTTCCTTGGAAAGCCCTGTCTTCAACGTCTCCATATCCTCTCCTTCTTACTCTACCTCAGCAGTTTGGCTTCTGCTACTCCCTATTTGTTCAACAGACATATTTTGGCTCCTTTATTTCTGGGCATGCTGGAGGCTCACTTGTAGTTGCTGACAGTGGCAGTGAGTAAGACAGACCAAGAGTCATTTTTCACAAATATTGGTAGAACAGGCAACAGACACTAGACAATAGACAAACAATATACAGTACATGCAAGTGACATAATAAAACTGGAGTTGACAGTAAAAGTCTGCTTTCTTGTCCAAGTGTTCCTCAAATGCCTCTTGAGTGACGTGGGATCAAGTACTTAGTGAAGTGAAAGTATGAGTGGTGAAGGAGTCAGGAAAAAACAAACAAACAAACAAATGAAAAACAAAACCCAAAGGAAAAATAGAAGGAAGAGGTCCAGAACATAGACTCTCAGTTGGTCCTCAGTGATCCTGGTTCTGACGTATACATCCTTCCCAGTCTCTATTTTCATTGACATCTGTTGCCTTTAATTCTCCTCATTTTCCTGAAACTATTCTCTCTTATTTTTGGGGAATTGCTCATTCTTTCCTGTGAATTCTAAAACTTCTCCTTCTCTGGGTCCTGCATTGACTTCTCATCCTGTGGTCTGGGGAATTTCACCACTGGTTTTCTTTTTTACTGATGTTTGTACACTCTCTGGGAACTTTTATATGCCACTTAGCCTCAAAAACAATGTGTACAGAGGTGGCTCTGAAAAATTGTCTTAAACCCAGGTATTGTTCATTAACTTTTCTTTTTTAATAGATTTTCGTACCTTAGAGCAGTTTTAGATTCACTGAGGATTGAGGGGAAGGTACTGAGATTTCCTATATGCCTTCTGCCCCCTTACATGCATAGTCTCCCTGTTATCAACATCGGTGACCACAGTGGTACATTTATTACAGTTAAAGACTTAATGGCATATCATTATCACACAAAGTGCACAGTTTATATCAGAATTCACTCTCAGTTATGTACATCATATGAGTTTGGGCAAGTGTATAATGACATGTATCTACTACTGTAGTATCACAGAAAGTAGTTTCATTGTCCCCAAATTTTTTGTGTTTGGACTATTCATCCATCCCTTTTGCTAATTCCAACCAACGACTGTTTTTTGCTTTTTAATTGAAGAAGAGTTAACATAAAATGTTATATTAATTTTAGGTGTACCACAAAGTGATTTGGCAATTCTATACATTATGCTATGCTTACCATGATAAATACAGTCACCATCTGTCAGCATGCAAAGTTATTACAATTTTATTGACTATATTCTCTATGCTGCACTTTTTGTCCTCATCACTAATTTATTTTTTAACCACAAGTTATCCCCTTCACCTATTTTGCTTTCTCATTTGTCTCCATCTCCATTTGTCTCCATTTTGTTCATGGAACCACCAGTTTGTTCCCTGTATTTATGATTCTGTCTCTGTTTTTTGTTGATTTCTTGTTTTGTTTTGTTTTTTAGATTCCATATATATATCATGTGATATATTAAATAGGATCATTTTCTCAATTTCTCTTTCTGTTCCATTATTAGTGTATAGAAATGCAACCAATTTCTGTATATTAATTTTGTATCCTGCAACTTTACTGAATTCATTTATCAGTTCAAATAGTTTTTTTGTTGTATTCTTTAGGGTCTATAGTATCATGTGATTGGCAAATAATGAAAATCTTTCTTTTTCCTTACCACTTTAGATTCCTTTTTTTTTTTTCTTGTCTGATTCCTGCAGCTAGGACTTCCAGTAACATGTTGAATAACAGTGGTGGGAGTGGCAATCTTTTCTCATTCCTGGTCTTAGAGGAATTCTCAGTTTTTCACAATTGAATATGATGATAGCTGTAAGTTTTTCCATGTATGACCTTCATTATGTTGAAATATATTCCTTCTGAACCCACTTTGTTGGGAGGTTTTATTATGAATGGATGTTGTATTTTTTCATATGATTTTTCTACATGTATTGAGATGATCATATAACCTTTCTCTTATTAATGTGATGTATCACATTGATTGTTTTGTAAATATTGAAGCACTCTTGCATCCCTGATAAATCCTACTTGACCATGATGAGTGATTTTTTAGTGTATTGTTGAATATTGTGTTGAGAATTTTTTCATTTAGCTTCATCAGGGATATTGGCCCGTAGTTCTCTCTCTCTCTCTCTCTTTCTTTTTCTTTTCTTTGTGTGTGTGTGTGTGTGTGTGTGTGTGTGTGTGTGTGTGTGTGTCTTTGTCTGGTTTTGGTATTGGAGTAATGCTGAATTACAGATTGTTTCTTGTAATTCATGAATGAATTACAAGAATGAATTTGGAAGTTTCCTTCCTCTTCTATTGTTTGGAATAGTTTGAGAGGAATAGGTAATACTCTTTTTTTAAATATTTGATAGAATTCACTTGTAAAACCATCTGGCCCTGACTTTTATTTGTTGGTAATTATATTTGATTACTGATAACATTTCATTAATTGGTCTGTTCAAATTTTCTATTTCTTTCTGATTCAATTTTGAAAAATTATGTTTCTAAGAATTTATCTACTTCTTATAGGTTGTCCAGTTTGTTGGCATATACATTTTCATAAAATTCTCTTATATTCATTTGTACTTCTATGGTGTCTGTTGTTATATCTCCTTCATTTCTATTTTCATGTATCTGGGTCTCCTTTCTCTCTTAATGAGTCTGGCTAAGGGTTTTTAATTTTGTTTATAGTTTCAGAGAACCAGCTCCTGGTTTCATTGATCTTTTGCACTGTTTCTTTAGTCTCTATTTAATTTATTTATGTTCTAGTCTAGAACATTTTTTCTTGTTTCTTCAGGCAGGCTTGTATTGCTATTAAGTTTTCTCTTAGAACAGGTTTTGCTGCATCCCAAAGATTTCGGATTGCTCTGTTATCGATTTGTCTCCATGGTTTTAAAAATTTCCTCTTTGATTTTTTGGTTGACCCATTCATTGTTTTGGAGAATGTTGTTTAACCTCCATGTATTAGTGTTCCTCACAGATTGTTTCTTGTAATTCATTTCTGGTTTTTTACTGTTGTGGTCAGAAAAGATGCTTGATATAACTTCAAACTTCTTAAATTTATTGAGATTTGTCTTGTGGAGAATATTTATATGCACTTGAAAAGAATGTGTATTCTGCTGTTTCTGGGTGGAATGTTCTGTATATATCTGTTAGGTCCATCTGGTCCAATGCGTTATTCAAAGCCACTGTTTTCTCATTGACCTTCTGTGTGGATGATCTGTCCATTGGTGTAATTGGAGTGTTAAAATCACCTATTGTAATTGTATTACTGTCATTTTCTCCTTCTATGCCTGTTAATAACTGATTTACTTATAGGTATTCCTATGTTGGGTGCATAGATATTGACAATTGTTATAGCCTCTTATTGGATTTTCCCATTACCATTATACAGTGCCTTTCTTTTTTCCTTTTTTTTATTACAATCTTTGCTTTATTTTTATTTTTTTAAAAGATTTTATTTGACAAAGATCACAAGCAGGCAGAGAGGCAGGCAGAAAGAGAGGAAGGGAAGCAGACTCCCTGCTGAGCAGAGAACCCATTGCAGGGCTGAATCCCAGGACCCTAGGATCATGACCTGAGCCGAAGGCAGAGGCTTTAACCTACTGAGCCACCCAGGCACCCCACAATCTTTGCTTTAAAGTTTGTTTTGTTAGAGACAAGTATTACCACTTTGACTTTTTTTTTCTTTTCTATTTGTATAGTATATTTTTCAATCCTTTCACTTTTAGTCTGTTTTTGTCTTTTTTTAAAGATTTTTTTTAAGATTTTATTTTTTTATTTGACAGACAGAAATCACAAGTAGGCAGAGAGGCAGGCAGAGAGAGAGGAGAAAGCAGGATCCCTGAAGAGCAGAGAGCCCAATGTGGGGCTCGATCCCAGGACCACCAAGGTACCCCTTTTTTCTAAAGATTTTATTTATTTATTTGATAGAGCGAGCACAGTGAGAGAGGGAACAGAAGCAGGGGGAGTGGGAGAGGGAGAAGCAGACTCCCCGCTGAGCAGGGACCCTGATGCGGGGTTCAATTCCAGGACCCTGGGATCACGACCTGAGCTGAAGGCAGATGCTTAATGACTGAGCCACCCAGGTGCTCAAGTCTGGTTTTGTCTTTAAGTTTGTAGTAAATTTCTTGCAGGGAACATGTAGATGGATCTATTTCTTTCTTTTTTTTTAAATTTATTCAGTCAACCTATGTGTTTTGATTGGAGTACTTAGTCCATTTACATTTAAAGTGGTTATTAATAAGCATGCGTTTATTTCCATTTGGTTAATTGTTTTCTGGTTGCTTTTGTAGTTCCTTTCTTGTCTTCTTGTTCTCTTCCCTTGTGATTTGATGACATTCTCCAGTGTTATGTGTAGATTAAGTTAAAAATTTTGGGGGTAGGTATTTATTATAGGTTTTTGATTTGTAGTTACCATGAGGTTCATATATAGCATCTTAGGCATTTATCAGTCTATATTAAGTTAATGGTTGCTTGAGTTTGAACACATTCTAAAAACACTAAATTTTTACTCCCCTTCCATGTTTTATGTATATGATGTCATATTTTATCTCCTTTTTTAGTTTGCGTATCGCCTGACTGATATTTGTAAATATAATTGATTTTATTACCTTCTTGTTTTAACCTTCATACTAACTTTATAAGTGATTAGTCTACTACCTTTACTGAATGTTTTTTATTATTGATTTTTTTTCTTTTATAATTTTCTTACTTCTAGTTATGGCTTTTTCTTTACATTGAAAGCTTTTTCTTACATTTCTTCCTTTTGCATTTCTTGTAAGGTTGATGTAGTGGTAATGAACTCCTTTAACTTTTTTTCATCTGGGAAATACTGTGTCTCTCTTTCTATTCTGAATGATAATCTTGCCAGGTAGGATATTCTTGATTGCAGACTTTTTCCTTCCAACATTTTGAATATATCATACCACTATCTTCTGGCCTGAAATTCTTTTGCTGAAAATTAAAAAAAAAAATTCTATCATTACTTTTTTGTCATTTAAATTGTTATGCATTCTTGTGTAAACCTCTTTAGGTTTATCTTGTTAGGAACTCTGTGCTTGCTGGACCTGGATGTCTATTTCTGTCCCAAGATTAGAGAATTTTTCAGCTATTATTTCTTCAAGTATGTTATTGCTCTTCTCCTTCTGGATCCCTAGAATGTAAATGTTATGCTTGATGATGTTGGTAAAGTACTTTAATCTATTGTAATTTTTTCTTTTCTTTTTTCTTCTCATTGTTCAACTTGGTTGGTTTCCATTACCTTGTCTTCCAGATTTTTGATCCATTACTCTGTATCCTTAAATCTGCTGTTGATTCCCTCTGGTGTATATTTTATTTCAGCTATTGAATTCTTTATATCTGGCTTGTTCTTTTTTATATTTTCTATCTTTTTGTTGAGGTTCTCTCTGAGTTCATCTACTCTTTTCTCAAGTCCTTTATCTTTATGACTGTTACTTTGAATTCTTTACCAGGCATATTGGTTTTCTGTGTTTTATTTAGTTCTTTTGCTGTAAATTTGTCTTGTTTTTTCCATTTGGGACATATTTATCTTCCTCCTCTTTTTGTATGACTCTCTGTATTTGCTTCTTTGTATTAAGGAAGTTATCTACATCTCCTGGTCTTGGAAGTAGTGAACTTGTGTAGAAAAGATTCTTTGATTCCTTATGGTGCAATGCTCCTGGTTAACAGAATCAAGAATTCCAGGTGTGCTCTTCTATGTGGACTTCATACACCTTCTTGTGCCTACTGTAGGTGCAGTGGATGGGGTTTAGTTCCTGCTCTGTTGAGGAGCCTTCTGAGGCTGCTACAGGCTTATAGGTAGGTGGGGTCAACAATCAGGCTAGTTTTCTGGACTTAGCCTCTCTGCTACAGATGTGGGTACATGGAAAGGCAAGGCAATCTTCCTGTGCAGCCAGCTTAAAGGCTTAGCTGCTGAAGCTGGTGTGTGGGGTTATCTTCCTATCTCTAAAGGACAAGAGTCGCCTTGGAGTGGTGCAGGTCCCTGCTGGGGTGGCTTACTGGTTTTGGTGGGGCAGCCATTTTGGGTGGACACGTTGAGGTGGGTGGTTTGGATATGATGGATCTGCAGGGGAATACAGAGAAGGGCATGCAATGTTAGTAAGGTAGGTGGAGAATGTTAGTGCTGGCTTTGGCTAGTTTCCAGCTATCTAGGTGAGGAAGGAAAAGAGAAATGGTACCAACTAACACTTTTACTCTCAGAAAAATCTTCTGAAGACTACTGCCCCTCCAGAAGGTGATCTTAGATAAGAAAACAAATCACTTTTGGGGCGCCTGGGTGGCTCAGTGAGTTAAAGCCTCTGCCTTTGGCTCAGGTCATGATCTCAGGGTCCTGGGATTGAGCCCTGCATTGGGCTTTCTGCTCAGCAGGGAGCCTGTTTCTCTCTTACTCTCTGCCTGCCTTTCTGCCTACTTGCGATCGGTCTGTCAAATAAACAAATAAAATCTTAAAAAAAAAAAAAGAAAATAAATCATTTTCACATATACCCCAGGCACTTAAAAAAATATATTAATTAATTAATTAATTAAAAAGGGGATGAAGGGCAAAGGGCAAAGAATCTCAAACAGGCTCCCCACTGAACATGGATCCTGACACAGATCTCAATCTCACAACCCTGAGACCATGACCTGAACCAAAAATCTACTGAACCACTGAGGCTCTTCCCCTCTGACTAGGCACTTTTCAGTTGTGTGTTGTGTTTTGGGCTATATTATCTTTTATGCTGTTGTTGTTTTTTAAAATATTTTTAACTTGGGGCACCTGGGTAGCTCAGTCCAGTAAGTATCAGACACTAAGTGTCTGACTCTTGATTTCTAGTCATGTCATGATCTCATGGGTTATGGGATTGAGTCCTGCTTTGGGCTTCCTGCTCAGCAGGGAGTCTGCTTGGGGTTCTTTCTCTCCCCCTCCATCTTCTCCTTCTCCCACTGTTTCTCTCTCTTTCTCAAATAAACAAATAAATAAATAGTTTTAATTTTTTAAAAAAATTACTCTCTGTACCCAACATGGGGCTTAAATTCATGAATCTATCAAGAATCCCACACTCTTCTGACTGAGCCAGCAAGGATTACATTTTTTGTTGTCCTCTGGCTCTCCTAAATTTTAGTCTGCTGATTTTTAAAGTGCCCAGAGTTAAGTCCTGCTTATTTTCAAAGCTAGATGTTATGGTGAATTTTCTTCACAGTTTGAGTCCCTCATGCTTGTGTTGTCCATCTCATTTGTGGTTAGACTTGCCAGGCATTTTGTTCTTAACTGGGCCTCCATGACTGCTATCTGTTTCCATGTGGCCTTCTCTCTGTGGAATATCTTTTCCACCAGTTTTCCAATTATTTTCAGAGTTTTAGTTCTAGAGATGTAGCTCTTGGTATGTCCATGGGTCAAGGTGAACTCAGGATCCTCTTATACCACCATCTTTTAAAAAAGTTTTAATTTAAATTTCAGTTAGTTAACGTACAATGTACCATTAGTTTCAGATGTATAATACAGCACTTCCATACAACAGTCAGTGCTCATCACAAGAAGTGTTCTTAAGCCCTATCACCATTTCACTCATCCCCTCACCCACTTCCCCTCCGGTAACCATCAGTATTTCTCTATAGTTAGAAGTCTGTTTCTTGGTTTGTTTCTTTTTCCCTTTGCTCATTTGTCTTGTTTCTTAAGTTTCACACATGAGGGATGCCTGGGTGGCTCAGTCGGTTTAAGTGTCTACCTTCAGCTCAGGTCACGATCCCAGGGTTCTGAAATCGAGTTCCACATTGGGCTCCTTGCTCAGCAGAAAGCCTACTTCTCCCTCTGCCTACAGCTCCCCCTGCTTGTGCTCACTCTCTCTGACAAATAAATAAATAAAATTTTTAATTAAAAATTTCTACACATGAGTGATACTCTATGGTATTTGCTATTCTCTAATTGACTTACTTTGCTTAACATAATACTCTTTCACTCCATCTATGTCATTGCAAATGGCAAGGTTTACTCTTTTTTTTGGTTGAATAACATTCCATTACACACACACACACACCCCACATCTTGTTTATCCATACATCATTCTGTGGACATTTGGGCTCTTTCCATCATTTGACTATTGTAGATAATGCTGCCATAAACATCAGGATGCATGTGTCCCTTCAAATTAATGTTCTTGTGTCCTTTGGGCAAATATCTAGAAGTGCAATTGCTGGATCTTAGAGTAGTTATATTTTCCACGTTTTGGGGAACCTCCATACTATTTTCTGAAGTGGCTGTACCAGTTTACATATCCACCAGCAGTGTAAGAGGGTTCCCCATTCTCCATATCCTTATCAACACTTATTTCTTGTGTTGATTTGAATCATTGTGACAGGTGTGGGGTGATGTCTCATTGTAGTTTTGATTTGTATTTTCCTGATGCTGAGTGATGTTGAAAATATTTTCATGTGTCTGTTGGTCATCTGTATATCTTCTTAGAAAATATGTTTATTCATGTCTTCTGCCCCTATTTTAAGTGGATTGTTTGGTTTTTGGGTGTTAAGTTTGAGAAGTTCTTTGTAGATTTTGCCTACTAATCCTTTATCAGATATGCCATTTGTAAATATCTTCTCTAACTCAGTAGGATGTCTTTAGTTTGTTGATTATTTCTTTTGCTGTGCAGAGATTTTTATCTTGATGAAGTCCCAATAGTTTATTTTTGCTTTTGTTTCCCCTGCCTCAGGAGACATATCTAGAAAGAAGTTGCTATGGCTGACCAAAGAGGTTATTGCCAGTCTTCTCTTCTAGGACTTTTTATGGTTCAGGTTTTAGGTCTTTTATCCATTTTGAATTTATTTTTGTGTAAGGTGTGATAAAGTGGTCCAGTTTCATTCTTCTGCATGATGTTGTCCAGTTTTCCCAACACAATTTTTCCAATAGATATTCTTTACTGCTTTGTTGAAGATTAGTTGACCACATGGTTATAGGTTTATTTCTGGGTTTTCTATTCTGTTCCATTGATATATGTGCCAGTTCTGTGCTGTTTTGATTACAGCTTTGTAATATAACTCGAAGTCCACAATTGTGATGTGTCCAGCTTTGCTTTTCTTTTTCAAGTATTCTTTGGTTATTCAGTATCTTTTGTTACTCCACATAAACAATCTTTTTTTGTGTGTTTTTTGATGCCTGATTTGTGACCTAATGTGTGATCTATTCTGGAGAATATCTTATCTGCACTTGAAAGGCATGTGTATTGTGCTGTTTGAGGATGTAATGTCTGAATATATTTGTTAAGTCCATCTGGTCTAGTGTGTCATTCAAAGCCATTGTTTCCTTGGTGATCTTCTGCACATGATCTGTCTGCAGATGAATTTCTACAGATTTTCTGTAGATGATCTGTCCATTGTTGTGAGTAAGGTGTTAAAGTCCCATATCATTAAGGCACCACTTAACATTATATTTTGAAAATCTAATTACAATATATCTTGGTGTTGACTTGCTTCTCTTGATTTTGATGGGAGTTTTCGGTGTCTGCTGGATCTGGATATTTGTTTTCTTCCCCAGATTATGGAAGTTTTCAGCTGTAATTTTCTCAAATTAATTTTCTGTCCCATTTTCTCTCTCTTCTTCCAGGATTCCTAAAATACAAATGTTATTATGATTGATGGCAGCCACTGAGTCCCTAAGTCTTTTCTCATGATCCATAATTCTTTCTCTCTTTTGTTCAGCTTTATTATTTTCCATTATCTTGTCTTATATGCCACTAATTCCTTCTTCCACTTCTTCCAGTTTGCTGTTCATTGCATCAAGTCTGTTTCCAGTCTCGTTTATTGTGTTCTTCATCTCTGATTCTTTTTAACTTCTATCTCTGTGGTAAGGGTCTCATTGTGGTATTTTGTCTCTGTGGTAAGGGTCTTCTTTTCTCAAGCCCAGTCAGTAACCTTATGCTGGTTGCTTTAAATTCTCTACCACACATTACCCATAACTGTTTCAATTAGATCTCTGGCCATCCCTTATCTTGTTCTTTCATTTGGGATAAATTCTTCCATCTTGGCGTTGTGTCAAGGAGAGATCATATAGTGTCAAGGTTCTGGTGCCTCAGGGAGTATCTCTGGTGTGTGTTGCATGCACTGTGCTTTTGTGTTCTGGCTGCTCTATCTTTCAGGCCAGTCATCTGAAGAAGCACTCTTTCCCTGCTGTGGGCAGTGTTTGGTCCCTGACTTGCATGTGGTAAGTTTTAATGTGATATGTTCTTGTCTGCTTATAAAATGAAACCTGATACCACTTCCATGAGATCAGGGGACCCTATAGAACTCTCTGGTCAGTTGATGTGGTGGAGGCTGTGCTATGTGTGGTCTTCTGTGGGGAGGGCCCCACCATGCTGAAAGTGAGGCAAACTTTGCTGAGAAGGGCAGAGTCTCCAGAGCACAGGTGTGCGGGGCTTGGTGTAAGCAGGTTAGGCAGCCAATGTGGGTTCTGCCTTGCTTTCTGCAGGTGATTTCTGTTTATGCTGAGGGATGGAGGAAGGAAATGGCACTAGCTACTTCCTTTGTTCTGTAGAGGGTCTCCTTGAATGCTTCCTTGAGTGGGAAAGTGTTCCAGGAAGAGGGAATAATTGTCCCACTGTGTGCCCCAGGCATTTTCAAATTACTCTTTCAATGTTATCTGCTGTAGGAGTAGGGTAGCACCCTCTAGGCTGTATCCCAGCCAAGCCTGCTGACTTTTAAAATCCAAGCTTTAAGCCCTGCTGGTTTTCAAGAACTCACAAAATTCAGTCTTTCTCACTTTCCCAGCCAATGCCTTTGGTGAATTTTTCTCCTTGAACTTCCCATATGTGCTTGCTCTCCTCTCTTTTACCCGTCTCTGTTACCATGGGTCCCATCCCACCAGACACCCATAATCCATTTCTCCCTCAAACCACGTCTCTGACCTTCCTATCTTCTTCTTCAGTGTGCTCTCTTATGTCCCTTTAGTTCTATAGTGTGCTCTGTCAGTCTTCAGGTCAGTTTCTGGAGGTTTTTAAGATGATTTGTTAGATATCTAATTGTGTTCATGGAAGAGATAAACCTAGGGTCCTCCTACTCTGCAGCCATCTTTTGAATTTTTCCTACTCCATCATCTTACTGAACCTCTTGTGTTCAAGTTTTGATATGTATGAATTAGGGGGCATACACATCTGTGTGAAGGTTTTTGCATGGAAATAAGTTTTCAGCTCCTCAGGATAAATATCAAGGAGAGATATTGCTGCATTATATAATTAAAGGATGTTTAGTTTTGTAAGAAATCTCAAACGGGCCTTCTAAAGATGGTGTGTACCATTCTGCATCCCAAACACCATGAATGAGCACTTGTGTTGCTTCATATCCTCACCAGCAATTGGCATTGTCAGTTTCCATCATGGCAATTTTAATATTCATGTAGTCATATTTTGTTTTTCTTTTTGTTTTAGTTTGCATTTCTTTGATGACTTATGATATTGAGTGTCTTTTCATAAACTTATTAGTCATTTGTGTGTATTTTTTGGTAAGGTGTCTGTTATAGTCTTTGGCACATTTTAAATCAGGTGTTTTATGTTCTTATTGGGTGTTAAGGGTTCTTTGTATATTCTAAATAGCAGTCCTTTATCAAAAATGTCTTTGGAGATATTTTCTCCCAGTATGGCTTGTCTTTTTATTCTTTTGATGGTATCTTACAGAAAATAATTTTAATTTTAATAAAGTTCAACTTACTGATTCTTGTTCCCTGCATCTTGCCTTTGGTATTGTATCTAAAAACTCATTGTCAAGCACAGGTGATCTAGGTTCCCTCCTGTTATCTTATAAGAGTTTTATAATTTTGTGTTTTTTACATTTAGATCTGTTTTGCATCAATTAAATTTTTTTTACATACATACATGAAATGCACTAAGATCAGTGTCAAGAGACATTTTTTATTTTTTTATTTTTTTTCACGTGGATGTCCAGTTGTTCCTGCACCATTTTTTGAAAAGATTAACTTTGGTCCATTGTTTCTTTGTCAAAGATCAACTGATGATGTTTATGTGGGTCTATTTTTGAGCTTTCTATTCTGTTCTGTCTGTTACTTTGGCAGTACCACATTGTCTTCATTATTGTTGCTTTATAGCAACTCTTGGAGTTCAGTAATGTCAGTCCTCTGAATTTGTTCTATTCCTTCAATACCGTCTAGGTTGTTCTGGTATTTTTGTCCACCCATATAGACTTCAGAGTCAATTTGTCAGTATCTTAAAAACATTTTCTGGGATTTTGTTGGAATTGCATCAAATCTATAGATAAAATTGGGCAGAACTGACATCTTGACAACACTGAATCTTCTAACTATGAGCATGCACTGTCTGTTCATTTATTTGTTTTTTCTCTGATTTCTTTCATCAGAATTTTGTAGTTTTTCTCATACGGATCTTGTACATATTTTGTGATATATGTCAGCATATATTTCATTCTAAGAGTTTTTTAGTAAATTCTTTCAGATTTTTTATGTAAAAGATCATGCCATTTCCAAACGGTTTCATTTGTTCCTTTCCAATCTGTATATTTCTTTGTGTTTTACCTTTTGTTGTCATATTGCATTAGATAGGACTTCCATTAGGTGAATTAAAAGAATTAAAGAATGTGAGCATCCTTGTCTTTTTCTGATTTAAGTGGGAAAGCTTTGAGTTTCTCTCCACTATATATGCTGTTGCAGTAGATTTTTTTTGTAGATATTCTTTGTTAAATTGAGGAATTTCCCCTCTATTTTTAATTGGCTGAATACTTTGATCATGAATGAATATTGGAATTTTGTCAAAAACTCTTCCTGCATCTATTGATATCATCATGTGATTTCTCTTCTATAGTCTTTTGATGTGATGTGTTATATTAATTTATTTTATTTTATTATTTTTAAAAAGATTTTATTTATTTATTTGACAGACTGAGATCACAAGTAGGCAGAGAGGCAGGCAGAGAGAGAGGGGAAAGCAGGCTCTCTGCAAAACAGAGAGCCCAGTGCAGGGCTCGATCCCAGGACCCTGGGATCATGACCTGAGCTGAAGGCAGAGGCTTTAACCCACTGAGCCACCCAGGTGCCCCTTAATTTATTTTTAAATGTTAAGTAACTTTCAAAGGTAGATTCAGCTTTGTGTACTGGGAATAAATCCTATGTGGTTGTGGCATGTAATTCTCTTTATACATTGTTGGATTCAATTTGGTGATATTTTGTTGAGATTTTTGAACTTATAGTTATAGGAAATATATGTAATTTTTTTCTTGTAATATCTTTGTCTGGTTTTGATATTAAGTTAATATTGGCCTTATAGAATGAATTTGAGAGTATTCCTTTTACTCTTTTCTTTTCAGAGAGATGTAGATAATTGACAAAATTTCTTCCTTAAATATTTGCTAGAATTAACCAGTGAAACAGTCTGAGTCAGGTGCTTATGTGTGTGTGTTTGTATGTGTTTAAATTGATTAATTATTGATTCAATTGCTTTAATAGATAAAAAGCCTATTCAGATTGTGTATTTCTTCTTGTGTGAGTTTGGCAGATTGTGTTCTTTAATCATTGGTCCATTTAACCTAGCTTATTAACTCTGTAGGCATAGACATATTTATAGGATTCTTTTATTTTTATTTATTTATTTATTTTTAATAATATTTATTTTCAGCGTAACAGTACTTATTGTTTTTGCACCACACCCAGTGCTCCAGATTGTTTTTCAGAGTCCATAGTCTCTCATGGTTCACCTCCCCTTCCAATTTCCCCTAACTCCCTGCTCCTCTCCATCTCCCCGTGTCCTCTATGCTATTTGTTATGCTCCACAAATAAGTGAAACCATGTAATAATTGACTCTCTCTGCTTGACTTATTTCACTCAGCATAATCTCTTCCAGTCCCATCCATGTTGCCACAAAAGTTAGGTATTCATCCTTTCTGATGGAGGCATAATACTCCATAGTGTATATGGACCACATCTTCTTTATCCATTCATCCATTGAAGGGCATCTTGGTTCTTTCCACAGTTTGGCAACCGTTCCACCCACCTATCTTAATACACTCAAAATAAATTGGTTTTCTAGGTCTGCTGTAACCAACATCCACAAAAGGGTGGTTAACAAGATTCATTTATTTTCCTTTAGCTTTATTGAGATTCAGTTAACACCCAGCACTGTATAATTTAAGGTCTAAAGCATAATGACTTGATGTACATATACTGTAAAAATCATCACAATAAGTCTAGTTAACATCCGTCAACTCGTTTAGTTACAAAAATATGTTATTTTCCCTGTAATGAGAACATTTAAGATTTACTTTCTTATCACTTTGAAGTATTCCATACAGCAGTATTAACTATAGTCATTATGTTATGTAATGTCCCCAGTACTTATTTATAACTAGAAGTTTATCCCTTTGACCACCTTCATCCAGTTCCCCCACTCCCTTCCCCACATCTCTGATAATCACAAATCTGATATCTTTTTCTGTAAGTGTGGTTTTAGTTTTTAATATTTTAAATTTCATGTATAAGTGAAATCATAATATTTGTTTTTCTCTGACTTGTGTCATTCAGTATAGCGTTCCCCAATGTCCACCCATCTTGTAGTAAATGACAGAATTTATTTCTTTTTTATGGTTGAACAGTATTCAGTTGTATACACAATCATATCTTATTTACCCATTCATATGCTGATGGACAGTTAGGTTGTTTCCTTGTTTTGGCTATTGTATATAATGCTGCAATGAACATGGGGTGCAGATATCTTTCATATACTGATCTTATTTCTTTTAGATAAGTACTCAAATGAGAAATTGGTAGGACATGATAGTTGTATTCTTAATTTTTTGACATCCACACTGGTTTCCACTGATCTTACCAATTTGAATTCCCACCAACATTTCATGAGAACTCCCTTTATTCCACATCCTCCCAGCATTTGTTATCTCTTGTCTCTATAATGATAGTCATTTTGGCAGGTGTGAGGTGGCAATCTCTTGGTATTTTTGATTTGCATTTTGCTGATGATTAGTGATGTTTATATATTTATTGATGTTTATCCACTTTGGATATTAGCCCTTTATCTGATATATCATTTGCAATTTTTTCCCCCATTTTGTAAGTTGCCTTTTCATTTTGTTGATCATTTCCCATGCTGTGCAGAAGATTTTTAGACTGGTGAAATTCTCCATGTTTTTTGTTTGTTTGTTTGTTTTGTTTGTTTATTTTATTGCCTGTGTTTCAGGTGTCATATTAAAAAGAGATCATTCTTAAGACTTATGTCAAAGAGATTTTTCCCTGTATTTTCCTCCATAAGTTTTTATGGTTTCAGGTCTTATTTTAAATCATTAGTTCATTTTGAGTAATTTTTGTGAATGGTGTAAAATAGGGGTCTAGTTTTATTTTGTTTTACATGTGAATATTCAGTTTTCTCAGTACCATTTATTGAGGAAATTGTCTTTTCTCTACTGAGTAATGTTAGCTTCCTTATCTAAGTAACTAAGTATCTAAATAAGTAACTAATACTTTAAGTATTAGTTAACCATATTCACATGGCTTTATTTCTGTGTTCTTGATTCTGTTCCATTGATATATGTGTCTGTTTTTATGTCAGTACCATACTGTTTTGATTACTATAGCTTTATAATGCCATTTGAAATCAGGAAGTGTGATGCCTATAGCTGCATTCTTCTCTCTCATGACTACTCTAGCTATTTGGGAGATTTTTGTGCTTCATACAAATTTTAGAATTTTCTTTTTTCCCACTTAAAAATGCCACTGGAGTCTTGATATAGATTGTATTGAATCTATAGATGGCTTTGGATAGAATGGACATTTTAATAATATTAATTATTTTTTTAATATGGTTACTTTTTAAAGATGATTGATTGATTGATTGACTGAGAGAGCATGAGAGGGAAGGGCTGAGGGAGAGGGAGAGTAAGAGTATCTCAATCTTACTTCACACTAACTGTAGAGCCCAACACAGAGCTCGATCTGAACCAAAACCAGGAGTTAAAACACTTAATTGAGTGCACCACCCAGGTGCCCCAATAATATTAATTCTAATCCATGAACCAGGGTATCGTTACATTTATTTGTCTCATCTTCAATTTTGTAGATTTTAGTAGAGATCTCTCCATTCCTTGGTTAAACTTATTCTTAAATAGTTTATTGTTTTTGATGTTATTGAAAATGAGATACTTTTAAAAATCTCATTTTCAGATAATTCATTATAGAAATAGTACTAATTTTTGTATATTAATGTTGTATCCCACAGCTTTACTGAATCCATTGATTAGATTTTTTTAAAAGAATTACCTACTTATTTATTTGATAGAGAGAGAAATCAGAAATAGGCAGAGAGGCAGGTAGAGAGAGAAGGGGAAGCAGGCTCCCTGCTGGGCAAAGAGTTCAATGCGGGCCTCGATTCCAGGACCCTGAGACTATGACCTGAGCCAAAGGCAGAGGCTTAACCCACTGAGCCACCGAGGTGCAGGCTGTAACTGTTTTTTGGTTGAGTCTTTTGGATTTTCTATCTATAAAATCAAGTCAACTGTAAAAGTCATATTTACTTCTCCTTTCCAATTCTGAGGACTTTTATTTCTTTTTGTTTCCTGCTGGCTCTGGCCAGGATTTCCCAGACTATGTTGAATAGGAGTGCAGGGAATGAGTACTCTTGTTTTGTTCCTGACCACAGAGAAAAAACTTTCAACCTTTCACCATTGACCAAGATGTTAGCTCTGTGCTCACCATATATTGTTTTTATTATGTTGTGGTACATTCCTTCTATGCTTAATTTGTTAAAAGTTTTAATAATGAATGGATGTTGAGTTTTATTAAATGTCTATTCCGCTTCTATTAAGAGGATCAAATGTATTTTCTTCCTGTTCTTTCTTTTTAGATTTATTTTTTTAAATTTCTTTTTTAAATTTAAATTTCTTTTTTAAATTCTTTTCAAAATTTCTAGAATGCACTCTTTATGCACCCCACCCAATGCTCCATGCAATACGTGCTCTCCATAATACCCACCACTGGATCAAATGAATTTTATCTTTCATTTTATTACTGTTACTTATTACATTCATTGATTTTCATATGTGGAAACCATCTTGGAATCTTAGGGATAAATTCCACTTGACATAATTAATCTTTTACATATGCTGCCCAATTCTGTTTACTATTATTTTGTTGAAAATTTTTGCTCTATATTCATGAGGAACATGGACCTCCGGTTTTCTTATAGTGTCTGGTTTGTTAACATCAGGGTAATGTTAGTCTCAAAAATGACTTTGAGAGTATTCCTTTCTCTGAATTTTTGGGGGAAAGTTTGTCACCATTGAAGCCATCTGTTCCTGACTCTTTCTTTGTGGGGAAATTTTTGATTATTGGTTCAATCTCCTTTCTAGTAGTTGTTCTGCTCACATTATTTCTTCTTTGTTCAGTTTTGGTAAGTTGTATGTTTCTAAGAATTTTTCCGTTTCTTCTGGGTTGTCCAGTTTGTTGGTTATAGTTGTTGTTGTTCTTCCTTTTTTTTTTTTGAATTTTTAAATTTAAATTCTGGTTAGTTAACAATAGTGTAATATAGGTTTAAGGAGTAGAATTCAGTGATTCATCACTTACATCAACACCCAGTGCTCATCAAAACAAGGGCCCTCCTTAACACTCATCACCAATTTAGCCCATCCCCACCCACCACCCTCCATCAACCCTTAGTTTGTTTTCTATAGTTAACAATCTCTTGTGATTTGCATCCCTTTCTCTTTTCCCCCTCCCCTTATGTTCATCTATATTGTTTCGTAAATTCCACATGTGAGTGAGATCATACAGTACTTGTCTTTCTGTGACTGACTTATTTCACTTAGCATGATACACTCTAGCTCCATCCACATCATTGCAAATGATAAGATTTCATTCTTTTTGATGGCTGAGCAATAGTCCATTGTGTGTGTGTGTGTGTGTGTGTGTGTGTATGTATATATGTATACCCCACATCTTTATCCATTCATCAGTCATTGTATATTTGGGCTCTTCCCATAGTTTGGCAATTGTTGATAATGTTGTTATGAACATCAGGGTGCATGTGCCCCCTTCAAATCCGGTTTTTTTTTTTTTTTTTTTTTTTTTTAGTGTCTCCAAAGCATAGAACTAAGGGCCATCTAACATTCTTTTATTTTTTAAAATATTTTATTTCTTTATTTATTAGAGAGCACAAACAGTGGGAGGATCAGGCAGAAGGAAAAGCAGGCTCCCTATGAGCAAGGAGCCCAATGTGGAACACGGTTCTGAGATCAAGACCCAAGCCAAAGGCAGATGCTTAACTGACTGAACCTGTCCCCAAATCTGTATTTTTATATCTTTTGGGTAAATGCCTAGAAGTACAATTGTGGGGTTGTAAGGTAGTTTTATTTTTAACTTTTTGAGGAATCTCCATACTACTTTACAGAGTGGCTACACCAGTTTACATTCCTATCAACAGCATAAGAGGGCTTACCTTTCTCCACATCCTTGCCAACATCTGTTGATTCCTGTGCTTTTTAGCCATTCTGACAGGTGTGGGGTGCTCTCATCATGGTTTTGATTTGTAGTTCCCTGAAGGTGGGAAATACTGAACATCTATATCATGAGTCTATTGGTGATCTGGATGTCTTCTTTGGAAAAATGTCTATTCATGTCTTCTGCCCATTGTTTTTTAAATAATTTTTTATTTTTTATAAACATATATTTTTATCCCCAGGGGTACAGGTCTGTGAATCACCAGGTTTAAACACTTCACAGCACTCACCAAAGCACATACCCTCCCCAGCGTCCATAATCTCACCCCCTTCTCCCAAACCCCCTCCCCCCAGCAACCCTCAGTTTGTTTTGTGAGATTAAGAGTCACTTATGGTTTGTCTCCCTCCCAATCCCATCTTGCTTCATTGATTCTTCTCCTACCCACTTAAGCCCCCATGTTGCATCACCACTTCCTCATATCAGGGAGATCATATGATAGTTGTCTTTCTCTGCTTGACTTATTTCGCTAAGCATGATACGCTCTACTCCCATCCACATTGTCGCAATGGCAAGATTTCATTTCTTTTGATGGCTCCAGAGTATTCCATTGTGTATATATACCACATCTTCTTGATCCATTCATCTGTTGATGGACATCTAGGTTCTTTCCATAATTTGGCTATTGTGGACATTGCTGCTATAAACATTCGGGTGCATGTGCCCCTTTGGATCACTACATTTGTATCTTTAGGGTAAATACCCAATAGTGCAATTGCTGGGTCATAGGGCAGTTCTATTTTCAACATTTTGAGGAACCTCCATGCTGTTTTCCAGAGTGGCTGCACCAGCTTGCATTCCCACCAACAGTGTAGGAGGGTTCCCCTTTCTCCGCATCCTCGCCAGCATCTGTCATTTCCTGACTTGTTGATTTTAGCCATTCTGACTGGTGTGAGGTGATATCTCATTGTGGTTTTGATTTGTATTTCCCTGATGTCGAGTGATATGGAGCACTTTTTCATGTGTCTGTTGGCCATCTGGATGTCTTCTTTGCAGAAATGTCTGATCATGTCCTCTGCCCATTTCTTGATTGGATTATTTGTTCTTTGGGTGTTGAGTTTGCTAAGTTCTTTATAGATTCTGGACACTAGTCCTTTATCTGATATGTCGTTTGCAAATATCTTCTCCCATTCTGTCAGTTGTCTTTTGATTTTGTTAACTGTTTCCTTTGCTGTGCAAAAGCTTTTGATCTTGATGAAATCCCAATAGTTCATTTTTGCCCTTGCTTCCCTTGCCTTTGGCGTTGTTCCTAGGAAGATGTTGCTGCGGCTGAGGTCGAAGAGGTTGTTGCCTGTGTTCTCCTCAAGGATTTTGATGGATTCCTTTCGCACATTGAGGTCCTTCATCCATTTTGAGTCTATTTTTGTGTGTGGTGTAAGGAAATGGTCCAATTTCATTTTTCTGCATGTGGCTGTCCAATTTTCCCAGCACCATTTATTGAAGAGGCTGTCTTTTTTCCATTGGACATTCTTTCCTGCTTTGTCGAAGATTAGTTGACTGTAGAGTTGAGGGTCTATTTCTGGGCTCTCTATTATGTTCCTTTTTTTTTTTTTTTTGTCAGAGAGAGAGAGAGCGTGAACACAGGCAGACAGAATGGCAGGCAGAGGCAGAGGGAGAAGCAGACTCCCTGCCGAGCAAGGAGCCCGATGTGGGACTCGATCCCAGGACGCTGGGATCATGACCTGAGCCGAAGGCAGCTGCTTAACCAACTGAGCCACCCAGGCATCCCACTGTTCCATTTTTTAACTGGGTTATTTGTATTTGGGTATTGAGTTTGATATTTCTTTGTAGATTTTGGATACCAACTCTTTATCAGATGTCATTTTCAAATCTTCTCCCGTTCTGAACATTGACTTTTAGGTTTTTTTTGACTGTTTCCTCACTCTTCAGAAGGTTTTTAACTAGATGAAGTCCCAATGGTTAATTTTTGTCTTTGTTTCCCTCACCTCTGGAGACATGTCTAGCAAGAAGTTCCTGCAGCTGAGGTCAAATAAATTGCTTCATTTTTTCCTTTCTAGGATTTTGGTGGTTTCTTTTCTCACATTGAGGTCTTTCATCTATTTTGAGTTTATATTTGTGTATGGTGTAAGAGAATGGTCCAGTTTCATTCATCTATGTGTGGCCATCCAATTTTCCCAGCACTGTTTGTTGAAGAGACCATCTTTCTCCATTGCATGCTCTTTCCTGTTTTGTTGAAGATTAGTTGACCATAAAGATGAGGGTCAATTTCTGGGTTCTCCATTCTGTTCCATGAATCTATGCGCCTGTTTTTGTGTGAGTATCTTACTGTCTTGTTGACTACAACTTTGTAATATATCTTGAGGTCTAGAATTGTGATGCTTTCAAGTTTTCTTTTCAGGATTGTTTTGGCTATTCGGCCTCTTTTCTGGTTCCATGCAAATTTTAGAATTGTTTGTTCTAGCTCTCTGAAGAATGCTGGTGTTATTTTGATAGGGGGTTGCTTTAAATGTGTAGATTGCTTTGGGTAGTATAGACATTTTAGCAATGTTTATTCTTCCAGTCTAGTAGATGGATTTTTTCCCCCATTTCTTTGTGTCCTCTTCAATTTCTTTTGTAAGTATTCTATAGTTTTCAGATCTTTTACCTCTTCGATTAGGATTATTCCTAGGTATCTCATTGTTTTTGGTGCAATTATAAATGGGATCAATTCCTTGATTTCTTTTTCTGCTACTTCATTATTGGTATATAGAAATGCAACAGACTTGTGTACACTGATTTTGTGTACAGTGACTTTACTAAATTTGTGTATCAATTCTAGCAATTTTTTTGTGGAGTCTTTTTTATTATATCTTCTTAAATTTATCAAGAATTTATTACCATGCTGACATATACAGATCTACAGATTTAGGCATAATATTACATAGTATACATTACAGTAATTTATTTAGGTTCTTACCAAATGATAACCTTTTGGATGACCTTTTCCCTTTTTATTATTATAAGTAACTATGAAAAAATATATTTATATATATAAATTTATTTATGTGTGGATATTTCTTTTGAGATGGAAACCTATAAACATAATTAATGAAGTCATCCTTTAAGGCATTTTATATTTTGTTAGGTATGGCCACATGTCCTGAATTTTAGGCCTTTATTTTTGGTTGCATTTTGCACTCCCCCCTCCCATATTACATAAGTGCCTCATAGTGAGCAATAGCAAAATTCTTTAATTCTTATAACTTACTCTCCACCGTCATCCTTTGTCCCCTTCTTGCCCTTTCTTTACTGCCTTGTTGAATACTGGGATTTTCCAGAAGGCTGATTAGCCAGTAAACAGAGGAAAAACCTAGATTATCTTTCCTTTCAGTTCCCTTTACCTGCTTCTTTCTTTTTCAAAACACCAGAGGAGTTTTCTAAAATGCAGACTTGATAATATCACACTTTTTCTCAAAAAAATTTCAAAAGGGGACACCTGGGTGACTCAGTTGTTAAGTGTCTGCCTTTGGCTCAGGTCATGATCCCAGGGTCCTGGGACTGAGCCTTGCACTGGGCTCCGGGCTCAGCATGGAGCCTGCTTCTTCCTCTGCCACTCCCCCTGCTTGTATTTCTTCTCTAGCTGCCTATGTCAAATAAATTAAACAAAAACAAAAACAAAAACAAACAAAGAAAAAACCAAACAAACTTCACAAGTTCTTTGAAGTCAAAGTGTAGTTGCTGTGTCTTAGCATAGTACACAAAATTGTCCCTGATCAGCTTTAGATCATTGCTTCTGCCACATCCTTCACTCCATTCTGAGTCATATTTAGTAAGCTTTTAGTTCTAAGAATGTGACCTATTTTACCCTTCCTTCCTTTGCTTACCACTTTCTTTTTGCCTAGTATGCAAATTATTCACCCATCATCATAGTCTATCTAGGAAACTCCTCCTTATTTTTCAAGTAATTTCACAGCTTTTCCATTTAAAAATAAGGACAAAAATGATACCTAAATCTTGGTTTTGTTGTAATTCTATGAGACAATCCCATTTTAAGTCATTATTTCAGCCAAATATTATTATTGTGTAGAAATGAAACAGACTTGTTGCACTTTTATTCCTTAATTTTCTTTCTGACACATTTTTATAACATAAGCATATATTAGTGATTTAAAAAAACCACAATCATTTAACAATATAGTATATGGCAAGATATCTTTACTCAGTGAATGTAGAACTGAGTCAAATGGATTGATTGAGACCAAGATGTGTGATGTTGGTTACATCCCTCTAATCAACTGGATTGCTGGGTAGAACTCATTTGATTGCCTAAACATTTCATTATGCACTCCATGCACCCACCGCTCAGTCTCAATAGTAATTAACATTTTGATAATTGAGATGTGATTTATATTTAACAAAATCACCTTGTGCTACCATTTCGTGCACTGCTAGTCAAACACCTGTTCATAATTCCTTCTAGTCATTTTCTGGAAATGATGGCAAAGCTTGTCATTTTGTAGCTTACAAAATAATTTTTCCTTTCCTTTTGGATGGGTATCTTCAGTTTTCTGGAATGGTCTTCATCTTTGCTGTTCTTCGTCTTCATCTTGTCTGTTCAGGCTGCTGTAACAAAAACACCATGGTCTGGGTGACTCAAACAACAAACATGACTCACAGTTCTGGAGGCTGGAAGCCCAATATCAAGGTGCCTGTAGATCATTTCCTTCCTGGCTTTCAAATAGCCACCTTATTGTTGTGTCTTCACATGACAACAGTGGCAAGGGAACTCTTTGGGGTCTGTTTTATCAGGGCACTAATTCCATCATGAAGACTCCACCCTGATGATGTAATTACTTCTTAAAGTCTGCACTCTTACCATCACAATGAAGGTTAAGATTTCAACATATGATTTCAATATGACACAAACATTTGGCTTGTAATAGCTAATAATCTTGCACATTAATTAAGGACCATCTGATGAAATTATTCTCAGCTGGAAATAAAGTTCTTACTAGAAGTCTTGTCCTGTTTTTTGTTTGTTTGTTTGTTTGTTTGTTTATTTGTTGTTTTTTTTAAATTCATCCATCTTGGGATTTATTCCCCTCTTTGTCTTGCATATTCAGGTTTTTTTTTTTTTTTTTAATTACGATTCATCCCTGACTGCCAAGATGGAAGCCAGTAAGTAGATAAATACTTCTGTTTTCTTTTGACTACCTGCTGGTGCTACTTTCTATGTTTCTATTTTTCCTGATTCTAAAACATCTTGGAACTTATGAACATGTTATTGTTAAGAATTCCTTCAGGAAGGAATGTGACTGCATGAGATGTTGTTAAGTCAAGGTTTTGTTGAAGGCCTAGCATAAGTGGCTTTCTGTGTACTGTATACCCACCTCTTAGCTTCTGTGCTAGAGGGATGCAGCTCTCTCTCCTAAAACCCTCATGTTCTGTTGGGTGAGAGAATATATTCAATTTGACCCAAATGCAGCACACCAAATTTCTTAGTCCCACTGAGTGTAATAAAAATCTAGAGCTCTAAACTCTGAGAGTCCCCTACCAGTGCAGAAGGAAGGGTGATACGGATAGAAGGGCCACAGAAGAGGGATGGCCCTATAAGGCTTAAATTCATGTCTTTTCCCACTAAACACTTGCTCTTTCAACTTAAGAGAAACATAGGATTCAATAAACCTGATTTCTAGTCTGCAAAAGACACATAATAGTTACAGCTGCACTGCTGCCTTACTCAGTTAATGTGAGAATCCAATAAGGCAACTCTTTGCAATGTTGTTGGAATTATCAGTGAAGGATAATTTGGGATGTATTTCTGGTAGGTGTGGTGGTAAAGAGCATGCATGGCAGAGGTAATATGTGTAAGAAGGGAGAAGAATGTAAAAGATGGAAGAAGAATATGTAAGAAATCTGAATCCGTTTGCTTTTTCTGTCTCTTCCACCAATCCCAGCAGAGCAGCCACTGTGACTATTATTTGTCTCTCTTATGGGTTCAGAGACAGAGAGTCATGCTTTCCTCAGATTATATCCAAGAGGCTGGGTCCTGACCTTGAAGGAGAAGGATGCAGCTTTTTAAAAAAAAATTTTTTTTTAAGATTTAATTTATTTGAGAGAAAGAGGGAAAGAGAGAGAGAGAGAGAGAAAGAGAGAGAGAGAGAGAGAGAGAACCAGTTTGGAGTGGGGGGCAGAGAGAGGGAGAAGCAGACTCTCCACTGAGCCTGACATGGGGCTTGATCACAGGACACTGGGACAACAATCTGAGCCAAAGGCAGATGCTTCACCAACTGAGCCACCCAAGTGCCCTAAGGATGCACTTTTTAGATGAGATTTGATTCCTGTGCTAAGATAGCTTTGCAGTGTTCAAGAAAGGCTGAACATTGAGGCCTCATTTCCTTGTTCCTTCTCCAGGTTGATGAATTCTGGCCTTACATCAGGTTGTTGTCCAGCTTTGTCATCAGTGCTCAGCACTAACCAGAAGCTCACACACCTTTACCTACGGGGCAATTCTCTTGGAGACACGGGAGTTAAGCTACTCTGTGAGGGCCTCTTGCACCCCAACTGTAAGCTTCAGATATTGGAGTAAGTCCCTAATTATAGTGATGGGGATGCATGGTGGCTAAGGTGGGGGGAATGATGGTGGGATGATTTTCATCTGAGAAGTGATGGTGATCTCCTAAGATTTGGCTTATTGCAGGATCATGGGACTGGGAGGAGTTCTATTTCTTGGTGGTATAAAGGTAAAAACTGGATTTCATCACAAAAGAATGGGGCAATATGGCACTTGTGTTTAAGGGAAATTTGGAGAGAGCCATAGAATTTTGGAAAAATCAGTTCAAAAACGATTACTGATTGGAAATGCACAATCCAGGAGACTGGAAAAAATGCCTTCATCTGAAAAAGGGAGAAGGATAACCACAGGCACATAAAATTGTTCCAAATTCATTAATCCTGTGCTTTTTGTGCATTTGAAACATTGCAGGCTGAGATCTGGGGGGTCTAGGAGGATAGGTAAGGGGACATTTTCCTTAAATCACCATCTTTCTTGCAGATTAGATGGCTGTAGCCTCACCTCACACTGTTGCTGGGATCTTTCCACACTTCTGACCTCCAATAGGAGCCTGCGGGAATTGAGCCTGGGCAGTAATGACCTGGGTGATCTAGGGGTCATGCTGCTCTGTGAAGTGTTAAAACAGCAGGGCTGCCTCCTAAAAAGCCTGAAGTAAGTATGCTTTGAACATATTTATATGGCAGTGTTCAGAGTACTAAGGACAAGTTGATGAGTTATCAAAACCCAGGATGTCTTCATTTGTATTCAAAGAGTGAGGTTGGATCTGTGTCTATTGTTGCAGACTTTTTTGTGATTCACAAACCACATATTTAACTTCATCCAGACAGTTAGATAATTAAGATTCAGTTGGGTGTCAAAAGAGTTTCCATTTATATTCCTGAAAGAAATCCAAGTCCCAGTGAAAGTGGCCAAATAAAATTATATGACCCTGAAAGGGACCAAAGGTACTTCGTAGACCTAGAGCAGTCCATGGTTCCTCTTAATTGCAAAGGTCTTTGCACAGTGGGGGTGTTCTTAGAATTTGAAAATGAGAAAAGAAAGTTCCAGAAATGTCAAGATTAGAAATTCCATAAGCCAGTTTATGTGCATTGTGTTGTGTCTCATTACTGGTGATACCACTGGTATTCATTACCTCTCCAGTAAGAGCTTCCTAGTGAGTCCTGTACCTTTGTCAACCCTGATAATCACGTTCTTGCCAGAAGAACTTCCCTCACTTGGCTTTAGGGGCCACACCTTCTCCACACTGGATTTTTTTCTCCTTCATTTGCTATTTCTGCTCAGTCTCCTTTTGTGGATTCTCTTTATCATCCTGACCTGCACATGCTGAAACACCAGGACTCAATCATTGAGCTATTTTTTTTTCTCTATACTTTATCCCATGTTGATATCATCCAGTGTTCTGGCTTTATCATATATATGCTGTGCCAGCCAATTTATACCTGCATGAATTCCATGTCAAAATGTTAGTCTGACCTTTCCATTTTATGTCTAATAAATGTGCTAAACTTTACATGTCCAAATACAAACCTATATTGGCCCCTCTCCTGCCTCTTCCTTATCTCAAGTCAATGGTTACTCAGTGAGAATTGCTCAAGCCAAACACAAACAAAACAATGCCACAAAAACAACAAAAAACCCCATCACTCTAGGTCAACTTTCTTATATGCACATTAGCTCATTGGCATGTCCTGTTTGTTCTGCTTCCATATCATGCCAGCTTCATGACTCCTACCCTAGTTCAAGCCACTGTCCCCCTTGTCTGAATTGTTCCAATGGCTCCTTCCAGGCTACTCTGCATCTATTAGTATCCTGACGATGGCAGATGGAGGGTGCAGCTAAAACAGGAGCAAGTGATTATATCATTCCTACCCATGTGCCCTAGTGACTCCCTATCACATTGAAAGTAACATCCACAAATCCATGGCAATGCCTAAGGCCTCCTTTGATCCCCCTCTGCTCTTTCTGCAAATTCATTGTCTCCTAATCCATGTTCCTTCTGCTCCACACACACTGATTTTGCAGTTTTCCAAAAATATGGTCACCTCCAGAACTTGGCATTTCCTGTTCCCTCTGCCTGAACCTCTCTCCCCTTTGATATCCATGTGTCTTGTTCCCATGTATCCTTAAATTCTCTGCTTCGACGTCTTCTTCTGTGTCTGTCTCTGACCATCCTACTGAAAATAACAGTCCAGCATATTCCCCTCTTTTTCGCTTATTTTCCTCCGCAGTGTGATCACCATCATACATACCTGCTACATCACTTTCTTGCTTATTTGTTATCTATATCTTACTCAAATAATATAAATTCTATTAGTCCTGGGCTTCTGTTCTAGTTCATGACCTCAAGGCTGAGAACCAGTTGGAATTCAGGCTCAAATAAACAGAAGTGTGCATCCTTATGTAGAGACAGTGGAACACAGGTACTGCAGGAAAAGCCAACATTCTAAGAGTGAAGAGAAATAGAACGAAAAAGGGAAGGGTAGGCCAGGATGAAGCTGAGACAATGCTGTATCTGAAGTCACTGACCTAGCCCTGAGGGACACTCTGCAGATGAGGGATAGGCTTCAAACTGACTAAGGAACCTCTGGATACAATCAACCTGTCTCATTAGCTCAGGGTGCCTTAAACAACAGATATTTATTGCTCACAGTTTTGAATATGGGAAGTCTAAGATCACAGTGCCAACCAATTCAGGTTCTGGTGAGAGTTTTCTTCCAGGCTTGCAGATGGCTGTCTTTTACCCATGTACTTACGTGGAAGAGAGAGACAGAGACAGAGACACTGTGTGCCCTCACATCTCTTACCTTAGTGATCTCATTGTGATGACCCACTCCCATGACCTCATCTAACCTTAACTATATCCTAAATGTCCCATTTCAAATACCATCATATGAGGGATTAGGGCTTCTGTATAGGAATTTTGAAGAATCACAAACATTCAATCCATAACACAACCAAATAAAGATTGGTAAAAATGGTGCAGGACAAATGGTGTGATTTCTTAGCTAAGTTGCAAGGGAAACAAGAAGAAAAGAGACAAGAGGGAAGAAATTATATATCAAAGAAGACTTGAGAGGCATACAAAACAGTTGCAATGTGGGAGCTTTACTTGGCTCCTGATTAAATGAACCTAATATAAAAAATGTATCAGCTAATCGAGGAAATTTAAATGCTGACTGGACATATATTGATATTAAGGAATCAGTGTTAACTTTTTAAGTGTGATATTGGCATTGGTGGTTGTGTTTCTAAAAACCTTCATTTAGTGTCACATAGTGCAACATTTATAGATGCATGCAATGCTGTTTGTAATAATCCATTGGGTGGGTGATAGATGAAACAAGATTGACCATGAGTTATTTTTTTTAATGTATTTTTTAAAAAGATTTTATTTACTTATTTGAGAGACAAAGATTGAGAGAGAGCAAGAGCATGAGCAGGGGAGGAGGGTAGAGGGAGAAGGAGAAGCAGACCCCTCACTGAGCAGGGAGCCTGATGACATGGTAGTCAATTCCAGGACCTTGGGATCATAACCTGAGCTGAAGGCGGATGCTTAACTGACTGAACTCCCCAGGCGTCCCTGGCAATGGGTTATTAATTGTCAAATTTGGGTAATAGGCATAGGGATTAACTCATTCTCTCTAAATTAACATGTTTAAATATTTCCAAACTTGAAGGTTAAAAATATAACATAAAAACAATAGGCATGAAGTGTAGCATTGGAGAGCTTAGAAGTATGTTAGGTTAAGGAAAGTAAGGAGATGAGGTTTTTAAGGCAAAACTCTGAGAGTGCTCTCTGAAGAATATAACACAAGGCTGTCAATTTGTTCTTACAGGTTATGTGAAATGTATTTCAATTATGATACAAAATGTGCATTAGAAACACTTCAAGAAGAAAAGCCCGAGTTGAGCATTGTCTTTGAGCCCTTTTGGTAGTGATAGATGCCGGCTACCAGATGCAAGCATTTTGGCTCCCTGTCATCCAGGTGTGGAGAAGTGAGAATGAGCACTCCCCCAACCAAGGTGAAGACCATCACTCCACGACTCCTCTGGTCCAGGGTGGGACAGCGAAATCTTGCCGATGGTGTGTTTTACAAGAGAAGCATCTCCTTTCCCCTGGCTTGAAGACACCAGGACAATGAAATCATCCAAATGAGGTGGTTCTCATTATAGAACCTTAGAGGATATGTTCCTGTTGGTGACCTCATATAACTAACTCATGTAATAAAGCACTTTTTCTGTTTTTCTCTTCTTACTCTCTCTAAATCTCCTTTCCCTCATACCCTTTTTACCCATCTTTGTTCTGTTTACCTTCACCCATATCATCATTGTCACACACTCCTATCTTTCTGACTATAACAGAACTAGTAAACTATATGCTATGTTGCAGTTTTGTAGCAGCAACTTATTTATTTTTAATTTTTGTAACAGTTATATTTTCTAATAAAATAATTCATGTTTATTGTAGCTGGTTGAAAAGTGAGAAAATTTAAAACCTTTTTGTATTTATTGATTTAAATAGTCTTTCCCTTAATTAATTAATTTTATTTTTAAATTATTTATTACTATTATGTGCAATGATAGTACATCATTAGTTTTTAATGAACAACGATTCATTAGTTGCATATAACACACAGTGCTCATCACAACATGTGCCCTCCTTAATACCCATCACCCAGCTACCCCATCCCCCATGTCCTCCCTTTTTTAACTCTCAGTTAGTTTCCTGGAGTCGAGTCTTTCATAGTTTGTCTCCCTCTCTGATTTCTTCCAATTCAGTTTTCCCTCCCTTCTCCTGTGCTTTTACTTAGTTTCCACATATGAGTGAAACCATCTGATAACTGTCTTTCTCTGCTTGACTTATTTCATTTAGCATAATTTCCTCCAGTTCTGTCCATGTTGATGTTAATGCTGGGTATTCATCCTTTCTGATGGCTGAGTAATACTCCATTGTATATATGAACCACATCTTCTTTATCCATTCATCTGTTGAAGGGCATCTTATTTCCTCCCACAATTTGGGTATTGTGGACATTGCTGCTATGAATATTTGGATGTATGTGCCCATTCTTTTCACTACATCTTTATCTTTTGGGTAAATACCTAGTAGTGTAATTACTGCATCCTAAGGTAATTCTATTATTAATAACCTGAAAAAACCTCCATACTGTTTTCCAGAGTGGCTGTACCAGCTTGCATTCTACCAACAGTGTAAGAGAGTTACCCTTTCTCTACATCCTCACCCACACTTGTTTCCTGTCTTTTTAATTTTTGCCATTCTAATGGGAGTAAGGTAGTATCTCATTGTGGTTTTGATTTGTATTTCCCTGATGGCTAGTGATGTTGAACATTTTTTCATTTGTTTGTTAGCCATTTGTATGTCTTCTTTTTGGAGATATGTCTGTTCAACTCTTCTGCCCATTTATCCATTTATTGACTGGGTTATTTATTTTTTGGGTGTTGAGTTTGAGAAGTTCTTTATAGATCTGGATACCAGTCTTTTATCCATAATATCATTTGCAATTATTTTTCCCATTCTGTGGATTGCCTCTTTGTTTTGTTGACTATTTCTTTTGCTGTGCAAAAGCTTTTTATCTTGATGAAGTCCTAATAGTTCATTTTTACTTTTGTTTCCCTTGCCTTTATACATGTGTCTTGAAAGAGATCACTGTGACCAATGTTGAAGAGGTTACTTCTTATGTTCTCCTTTAGGACTTCGATAGATTCCTTTCTCACATTGAGGTCTTTCAACCATTTAGAGTTTACCTTTGTGTATGGTGTAAGTGAATGGTCCAAACTCATTCTTCTGCATGTGGCTGTTCAATTTTCCCAGCACCATTTATTGAAGAGCCTGTCTTTTTTTCCATTGGGTATTCTTTCCTGCTTTGTCAAAGATTAGTTGACCATAGTGATGAGGGTCCATTTCTGGGGTCTCTATTATGTTCCACTGATCTATGTGTCTGTTTGTGTGCTGATATGCTTTCTTGATGATTACAGCTTTGTAATATAGCTTGGAGTCAAGCACTGTAATGCCTGTAGCTTTGGTTTTCTTTTTCAACAATCCCTGGAAAATTTGGGGTCTTTTCTGGTTCCATATAAATTTCAGGATTGTTTATTCTAGCTCTGCAAAAAATGCCAGTGACATTTTGATAGGGATTTCACCGTACGTGTAGATTGCTCTTGGCAGCATAGACATTTAACAATGTTATTCTTCGAACCCATGAGCATGGAATGTATTTCCAACTCTTTGTGTCTTACTCAGTATCTTTCATAAGCATTATGTAGTTTCTAGAATATATATCTTTTATATCTTTGGTAGGTTTGTTCCTAGGTATCTTATGGTTTTTGGTGCTATTGTAAATGGAATTGATTCCTTAATACCTCTTCATACACATTGTTAGTGTAAAGAAATGCAACTGATTTCTGTGTATTGATTTTGTATCCTGACACTTTACTGAATTGTTGTATGAGTTCTAGTAATTTGAGGAGTCTTTTGAGTTTTTCACAAAAAGTATCATGTCATCTGTGAAGAGAGAGTTTGAGTTCTTCTTTGCCAATTTGAATGCCTTTTATTTCTTTTTGTTGTCTGATTGCTGAGGCTAGGACTTCTAGTACTATGAGGAACAAAAGTAGTGAGAATGGGCATCCCTGTCATGTTTCTGGCCTTAAAGAAGAATCTCTCAGTTTTTCCCCATTGAGAATGATAGTTGCTATGGGCTTTTCATAGATGGCCTTTTTGATATTGAAGTATGTCCTCTCTATCCCTACACGCTGAAGAGTTAATCAGGAAAGGATGCTGTATTTTGTCAAATGCTTTTTCTGCATCACTTGAGAGGGCCATATGGTTCTTCTCTTTTCTTTTATTATTGTGCTGTATAACACTGATTGATTTTCAAGTTTAACACTTGCATCCTAGGCATAAATCCCACCTGGTCATGATAGGTAAGACTTTTAATGTACTGTCAGATCCTATTGGCTAGAATCTTGAGTATTTTGGCATCTATCCATGTTCATCAAGGATATTGGTCTGTAAATCTTTCTGATGGGGTCTTTGCCTGGTTTTGGGATCAGGGTAATGCCTCATAAAAGCAGTTTGGAAGTTTTCCTTCTGTTTCTATTTTTTGGAACAGTTTCAGTAGAATAGGTATTATTTCTTTTTTTAAATATTTGGTAGAATTCCCTTGGGAAGCCATCTGGCTCTGGACTTTTGTTTTTTCTTGCTGCTTCAATTTTTTTTTTACATCTGATAATTGGTCTATTCAGTTGTCTATATTTTCCAGTTTCAGTTTTGTTAGTTTGTATATTTCCAGGAAGGCATCCATTTCTTCCAGATTGCTTAATTTGTTCACATATAGTTGCTGGTAATAATTTCTAATAATTGTTTCAATTCCTTGCTGTTAGTCATGATGTCTCCCCTTTCATTCATAATTTTATTAATTTGGGTCCTTTTTTTTTTCTTTTTTCCTGGATAAGTTTGGCCGGTGGTTTATTGGTCTTATTCTTTCATGGAACTAGCTTCTAGTTTCATTGATCTGTCTTACTGTTTTTTTTTCTGGTTTCTATTTCATTGAACTCTGCTCTAATCTTTATTATTTCTCTTCTCCTGCTTGTCTTAGGTTTTGTTTGCTGTTCTTTCTCCTTTAGGTGTGGGGTTAGCTTGTGCCTTTGGGATTTTTCTACTTTATTGAGAGAGGACTGGATGGCTATGTATTTCCCCTTAGGTCCACCTTTGCAGTATCCCATAGGTTTTGGACTGATGTGTTTTCATTCTCATTAGTTTCCATGAATTGTTTAAGTTCTTCTTTGATTCCTTGGTTGACCCATTCATTCTTTAGCATGATGCTCTTTAACTTCCAAATATTTGAATTTCTTCCAAATTTTTTCTTGTGATTGAGTTCAAGTTTCAAAACATTGTGGTCTGATAATATTCAGGGAATAATCACAATCTTTTGGTATCAGTTGAGACCTGATTTGTGACCCAGTATGTGGTCTGTTCTGGAGAAAATTCCATGTGCCCTGGAGAAGAATGAATATTCTTTTATTTTAGGGTGGAATTTTTGTATATATCTATGAAGTCCTTCTGGTCCAATGTGTCAATCAAAGCTCTTGTTTCTTTGTTGATCTGCTTAGATGATGTATCTGTTTTTGTGAGTGGAGTGTTTAGGTCTCCTACTATTAATGTATTATTATCAACGTGATTCTTTTTTTGGTTAACAGTTGACTAGTTGGCTACTCCCATGTTGGGGAATAGATATTTATAATTGTTAGATCTTCTTGTTGGAAAGACCCTTTCAGTATGATACAGTGTCCCTCCGCATCTCTTACTACAGTCTTTGGTTTAAAATCTAATTGTCTGATATGAGAATTACTACACCAGCTTTCTTTTGAGGTCCATTGGCCTGATAAATGGTTCTCCATCCCCCTACTTTCAATCTGGAAGTGTTTTTAGGTTCAAAATAAGTCTCTTGTAGACTATGTAGGGATGGGCCCTGTTTTTTTACCCAATTTGCAATCCTGTGTCATTTCATGGGGGCATTTAGGCCATTCATGTTGAGGGTAACTATCGACAGATAAGAATTTAGTGCCATCATATTGCCTGTAAAATCCCTATTTTTATAGATTATCTCTCTAAATTTCTGGTCCATATTACCTTTGGGATCTTTCTTCTTTTATAACATCTCCCTTGATATTTCTTGCAGGACTGGCTTGGTGGTCATATATTCTTTCAGTTTCCGCACATTCTGGAAACTCTTTATCTCTCCATCCATTCTGGATGACAGCCTTGCTGAATACAGTATTTTTGGCTGCATGTTCTTCTCATTTAGTACCCTGAATATGTCTTGTCAGCCCTTACTGGCTTTCCAGGTTTCTGTAGACATGTCTGATGTTATTCTGATGACCCTCCCTCCATATGTAAGAAATATATTTCCAAAGCTGCTCTCAGGACAGATTACATGGCTCTAAGATGTGAAAGTTTCATTATTATATGTCAGTGTTGCTTTATTTTTATCGATTTTATTTATTTTACTGATCTTGAGAGGGGTCGTCTCTGCCTTTTGGACACGATCACTTGTTTCCTACCCCAAGTTAAGTAAGTTCTCAGCTATGATTTGATCAAATATATCTTCTAGTACTCTCTTTCTCTCCACCCCCTCAGTGATCCTAAGAATTCTGACATTGGAGCATTTCATGGCATCATTGATCTCTCTAAGTCTGTTCCCATGGGCTTCTAGCTGTTTATCTCTATCCTCCTCAGCTTCCTTCCTTTCTATCAGCTTATCTTCTAGAATACCAATTTTTTCTGCCTCATTTACCCTGGTTGTTGGAGTATCCAGTTTAGACTGTATTCTATTCATAGCATTTTAAAGTTTGGCCTATTAGACCACATTTCTGCCCTCAGAGATTCTTGTTGCTAATGCTTTTTTTTAAAGGATTTTATTTATTTATTTGACAGAGAGAGATCACAAGTAGGCAGAGAGGCAGGCAGAGAGAGAGAGGAGGAAGTAGGCTCCCTGCTGAGTAAAGCGCCTGATGTGGAATTCGATCCCAGGACCCTGAGATCATGACCTAAGCTGAAGGCAGAGGCTTAACCCAGTGAGCCACCCAGGCGCCCCAGGTTGCTAATGCTTTTATGAGGCCTAACTATTGACTTCATAATTGCTACCTTGAAGTCTATCTCTGATATCTTGCTTATATTCATATCTATTTGTTCTGTGTCAGAGACCATTTTCTCTGGTTCTTTTCTTTGTTGGGAGTTCTTCCTCCTAGTCATTCTGTTGAGAAATGGTTGAAGGAATGTACAGAGTCCAAAATATCAACCATGACCCAAGCAAAATGCACCCACACAAAAATCCAAAGTAGTCTAAAGCTACCAAAGATACACCATTAAAGCAGATGATCTGAAACAATACAAAAAACAAAGATAAAAGAGAGAAAAAAAAGAGGGGGGACAGGGAGAGAGATGATAACCTCGCCGAGTGGACACAGCAGGGTGATTTGCCTGTTTTTGCTTTATTTTTGGTCTCTGTGTTAGAAGACACTATATCCCAACATTGCAAAAAACCAGAACTTGCATATATATCAAGATAAAATTGAATAGAGTGAAAAATGGGCCACAAGGTAGGAGGTGTAGAGAAATGAATCCAAGGAGTATGTTTGGGGTATAAGTCTATTATATATATATGTGAAAACAAAAGTTAAAAAGTGACTTAATACATAGTTTGGGAAATACAAATCTATTTGAAATGACAGCAAGGTCAAAAAAAGAAAATAAGAAAAAAAACTAATAAAGAAATATAACATTTTAGCCTAAAGTATAATCAAGTTGGAAGGGAACACCTGGGGCTCCTTATATTATTTCCCCCTGGCACTGGAGTTTTACAGTGCTCTGGGAAATAAGCTTAAAAGCTTATTCATCTGTTCTTCTAGTCGGTCTTCTTCGGGAAAGGCCTGTTGCTTGGCTTCTCAGGTGTCTTAGCCTAGGTGGAGTTGCCCCACCTCTTGTCAGGGGGATGAACTTAATGTGAGCTGGTTGGCTGTGTGGCTTTTGTTCCCTGGTATCTTTCTGCTTCTCTCTAGATGGTTAGAGCAAATGTGGCCATGCAGGAATCTCCAGCGCAGAGTTTCAGTGTCCTGGTCCATGCCCCTTAACAAATCATCCAGGTCAATCTGTATCCACCTCTGCCTGTACCAAACTCCATAGACTCACACATCTTCTGTGGGAGGGCATGTTGTGTTGATTATCAAATAACTTTTCCCCAGATTGAATTGCTGCATCCTTGTTTGGAGGCCTGGCTAAGTAATCTGCTCGTTTGCTCTATGTGGCTTTTGTTCCCTGAAGTCTTTCTGTGCAGGTTTAGAGGATAAGAATGAGAATGGCGACCTCACAATTTCTGGGCCTGGAGCTGAAAGCTTGGGGCCCCACTCCTCAGTGAGCCCTCTGAGAGAAGTAGTCAATCACTCCTGTCTGTCTGGTCTCTGGCCACAGTCTGTGCTCACCCAGCCTGTGACCGAGCATTTCTATCTCAGGGATGTGACCCTGTTTTGAGTTTCCAAACCCAGAAGCATCCTGTGGTGTGCTACTCACTATTACTCCTACAAGAGGAAGGGGGCTCTCCCTGGTTCTGCCACTTGTTGGGCCCCTGCTCCAGGAGTAGGGGCCAACAGTGCTGCAGATCACAGTCATGCCTGAGCTGAAATCCCACTCCTGGGCTCATTTTTTGGGCTGGCTTCCCCATTCTGGTACTAGGGATCTCTGCTGCACAAGGTTTCCTGTGACCCTGAGAATCCGGGGACCACACTGTCCCAGCAAGTGTTCTACCTCCTGCTTGGCTGCCTGAGGGATGACCTTCAGAGAATCAGACTCCTAAAAGTTCTGATTTTGTGCTCCTCTGCTCTATCATTTGCTAGAAGCTGGCTGATGGAGTTTGCCTCCCCCTGGAGTTTATCTTCCCATATATCGCCTTGGATTCACTTCTCTGCACCTCCTACCTTATGGAAAATGATCGCTTGTCTTTTTGTATTTGTAGCTATTCTTTTCTCCAATCTCCAGCTGAGTATGCAGGTGTTCAGAATGATTTGATAGCTATCTAGCTGAATTCCTGGGGCCAGAAGAAATTAATGTTTCCTACTTCACCATCTTGGACTCCTCTTTCCCTTAATTTTAAAAGAAGGTGACTAGAAATCTTTTTACTTTAAACTACTGAATATAAATTAAATTGCTTTATGCATTAAAAAATCTCTTTGGCAAATGATTCACTTGTAATAAATGGGGGAAAAATCATCTTTACCCTAACTCTGCTGGTTAAAATTTCAGCTCTGATAGGACAGGAAGTTAAAAATCATGCAAAAGAAGGTTTTAGAATAGATGGAACCTATACTCATAAATGAATGCATAATGTAGAAAATGCCTTTTGATTCTGCACAGCAAAGGAAATAGTCAACAAAACAAAGAGGCAACCCATGGAATGGGAGAAGATACTTGCAAATGTACAGTACAGACAAAGGCTGATATCCAGGATCTATAAAGAACTTCTCAAACTCAACACACACAAAACAGATACTCATGTCAAAAAATGGGCAGAAGATATGAACAGACACTTCTCCAATCAAGACATACAAATGGCTATCAGACACATGAAAAAATGTTCATCATCACTAGCCATCAGGGAGATTCAAATTAAAACCACATTGAGATACCACCTTACACTAGTTAGAATGGCCAAAATTAGCAAGACAGGAAACAACATGTGTTGGAGAGGATGTGGAGAAAGGGGAACCCTCTTCCCCTGTTGGTGGGAATGCAAGTTGGTGCAGCCACTTTGGAAAACAGTGTGGAGATTCCTCAAGAAATTAAAAATAGAACTTCCCTATGACCCCACAATTGCACTACTGGGTATTTACCCCACAAATACAGATGTAGTGAAAAGAAGGGCCATCTGTACCCCAATGTTTATAGCAGCAATGGCCACAGTCGCCAAACTGTGGAAAGAGCCAAGATGCCTTCAACGGACAAATGCATAAGGAAAATGTGGTCCATATACACTATGTATGGAGTATCATGCCTCCATCAGAAAAGATGAATACCCAACTTTTGTAGCAACATGGATGGGACTGGAAGAGATTATGCTGGTTGAAATAAATCAAGCAGAGAGAGAGTCAATTATCATATGGTTTCTCTTATTTGTGGAGCGTAATAAATAACATGGAGGACATAGGGAGATGGAGAGGAGAAGGGAGTTGAGGGAAATTGGAAGGGGAAGTGAACCATGAGAGACTATGGACTCTGAAAAACAATCTGAGGGGTTTTAAGTGGTGGGGGGGTGGGAGGTTGGGGTACCAGGTAGTGGGTATTATGGAGGGCATGGATTGCATGGAACACTGGGTGTGGTGAAAAAAATAATGAATACTGTTATGCTGAAAATAAATAAATTTAATTAAAAAAATTAAAAATAGAGCTTCCCTACGACATTGCAATTGCACTACTGTGTATTTACCCCAAAGGTACAGATGTAGTGAAAAGAAGGGCCATCTGTACCCCAATGTTTATAGCAGCAATAGCCACAGTGGCCAAACTGTGGAAAGAACCAAGATGCCCTTCAACGGTTGAATGGATAAGGAAGATGTGGTCCATATATACTATGGAGTATTATGCCTCCATCAGAAAGGATGAATACCCAACTTTTGTAGCAACATGGATGGGATTGGAAGAGATTATGCTGGTTGAAATAAGTCAAGCAGAGAGAGAGTCAATTATCATATAGTTTCTCTTATTTGTGGAGCATAATAAATAACATGGAGGACATAGGGAGATGGAGAGGAGAAGGGAGTTGAGGGAAATTGGAAGGGGAGGTGAACCATGAGAGACTATGGACCTGAAAAAAAACCCGAGGGTTTTGAAGGGGTCGGGGGTGGGAGGTTGGGGGAGCCAGGTGGTGGGTTTTATGGAGGGCACGTTTTGCATGGAGCATTGGGTGTGGTACAAAAACAATGAATTCTGTTACGTTGAAAAGAAATTAAAAAAAAAAAGAAAAACAGCATTTTACAAAATCTAATGAAGCATATTATGTCTTTGCAGTCTTTTAAATTACAGCCTCCTTTTTATAATTAAAATTTTTCTTATAATTTAAAAAAAATGCCTTTTGCCTTCAATTATAAGAGCTTATCTTGGATTTATCTGATCTGAGGAGCAGTTCATCTGCCATACTTCATATTGATTAATTTCTCCTCTACACATGGGACAACCCTTGAACCACATGGGATTTTTCAGGATGGAAACACTGCTTCCTCTGTTAAATTAGTCATACAGACTTCTGCTGCTCAAGCATGGCCTGTGGACTGTTGATATAAGGAACTTGTGCAATAATGTAAGTCAATCACATTACAAAATATGCTTTTTAGATAAGCTTTTTTTTTTCTTGGTAAGATTATATCAATAAAGGAAGCAGTATGTGATTTATATTCTGTTGCAAACTTTTTTCTTGTCTAGGACTAGCACTTGGAAGTAACTCAGATGTAGGTTTTTATTTTTCACATGTTGGTGAAGGGAACTATTGCATACTGTCTCTATGCTATATACACCGTGACATGCTGAGTAAAATGTAATTAAAGCACATTTAATCTGGAAAGAGAAAAACTTCTGGGCACCACAAACTTACAACTGAATTAAGAGTTTACCTGTCAATCATCAGAGGAATATCTGAACAAATAAAGATGCCACAGTGTGACTATTAATTTGGAAAAATCCATGAGGCTTTCTATACCAGTAAAACTAAAAAATGAGTAGTTTCTGGATAGAAGATTTACATACAAACATCAACAGCATGCAATTGTAAAACAAATAACTTTTCTCAACTATCATAGTCAAGATTGGATAAGGTATGAAGCAAATGGATGCAAAACTCTAAAAAGAGTATAAGTGAAGAGCAGGATACTTACACAGTTGGAAAGCATCTCTCCACAGTTGGGTAATCAGTTGCAAAAAAAATAGTAACTGTATAAAGAACAGAAATTAGATAGTGGTCTGACCATCTAATAAAAAATATTGGGGGGTTGGGATGCCTGGGTGGCTCAGTGGGTTGAAGCCTCTGCCTTCAGCTCAGGTCATGATTCCAGGGTCCTGGGATTGAGCCCAGCATCAGGCTTTCTGCTCAGCAGGGAGCCTGCTTCCTCCTCTCTCTCTGTCTGCCTCTGCCTACTTATGATCTCTGATGGTCAAATAAATAAATAAATAAATCTTAAAAAAAAATCAGGTACCTGAAGTAAATCTATCAAAAACTGTATAAAAATTATACAAAAAAGAACTAAATAAATGGAGAACTATTTATGGATGACAAGGTTCCAAAGTTTCAGTACTGCAACAATGCAAGTTCTCTCCCCTTGCCCCCCACTTTCCACCAACTAACAAAAATTTAGTGCAATTGCTATTAATATACTAACAGGGTTTTTAATAGATTTGAGCCAGATGATTTTGAAAATGTATATGAAAAATAGATGGAGAGAGGATTGAGGAGAATTTTGGCAACATAGGAGGATTTTCTGTACTAGATATTAAGGTGTTAAAATTGGTCTATGCAGTAGAGGCAGGATAGAGTTCATGTGCTGCCACTGGAATGCATGGAAATGTCATCTGTGACATTGAAAATGATGAAGAAAGGAACCTGGTTGGGACAAATAGCCATAAACATGGGAACACTGCTACTCATATCATACAAATAATTTCCCTATGTAGGAAAGACACAGTTTATTTTTTTTCAATAACGTTGATATTATTTATTTTTTATTTCATGTTTTTATTTAAATTCCTGTTAGTTAAAATATAGTGTAATATTAGTTTCATGAGTAGAATTTAGTGATTCATTGCTTACATATAACATCCAGTGCTCATCACAAGTTCCCTCCCTGATACCCATCACCCATTTAGCCCATCACCCCCCACTCCTCTCCCTCCATCAACCCTCAGTGTTCTCCATAGTTAATAGTCTGTTTCATGGTTTGCCTCTCTCTTTCTCCTCCCTATGTTCATCTGTTTCTTTTCTTAAATTCCACATGAGTAAAATCACATGTTATTTATCTTTTTCTGACTGACTTGTTTGACTCTACCTTCATCCACATCATTACGAATTGCAAGATTTCATCCTTTCTGAAGGCTGAGTAATATTCCATTATATATATACTATATCTTTTTTAAAATTTATTTTTTATTTATTTTCAGCATAACAGTATTCATTATTTTTGCACCACACCCAGTGCTCCATGCAATCCATGCCCTCTATAATACCCACTATATACTATATCTTTATCCATTCATTTGTCCATGGACATCTGGGCTTTTCCCACAGTTTGGCTATTGTGGACATTGCCACTACAAACATTGGGGTGCAAGTGTCCCTTTGGATCACAATATTTCTATCCTTTGGGTAAATACCCAGTAGGGCAATTGCTGGGTCCTGGGGTAGCTCTATTTTTAATGTCCTGGGGAACCTCTGTACTATTTTCCAGAGTGGATGCACCAGCTTGCCTTCCCACCAACAGTATAAGAGTGTTCCCCTTTCTCCACATCCTCACCAACACTTGTTGTTTCCTGAGTTGTTAATCTTAGCTTTTCTGAGTGGTGTGAGGTGGTATCTCTTTATGATCTGTATGATCTGTATTTCCCTGATGAGTGAGGCTGAGCATCTTTTTATGTGTGTTAGACATTTGTATGTCTTCTTTGGAGAAATGTCTTCTGCCCATTTCTTAACTGGATTATTTGGGGGGGGAAGTTTAATAACTTCTTTACAGATTTTAGATAGTAACCCTTTATCAGATATGTGATTTGAAAATACCTTTCTACGTTGTCTTTGGGTTCTGTTGATTGTTTCTTTCACTGTGTAGAGGCTTTTTATTTTGATGAAGTCCCAATAGTTCATTTTTGCTTTTCTTTCTCTGGCCTTCAGTGACACCTCTAATATAGATGTTGCTATGGGTGATGTCAAAGAGGTTGCTGCCATTTTGATGGATTCTTCTAAAAGTAGATCTAAATGTAGAGTAGTCTGACTATAGTTAATTACGCTGTATTGCACTCTTGAAATTTGTTAAGAAGGTAGATCTTAAGTGTTCTCATCACTCACACACACACACAAATGCACAGATTAAAAGGGTGACTATGTGAAATGATGGATATGTTAAATATCTTGTTGGTGGTAGTGATTGCAAAATGCATACTTGTTTCAAAAGATTACATTATATACCGTATATAAACCTGGATTAAAAAAGCCAACAAATTTCATTGCATGTCATGTAAGCATATTGACATTGAACATTAACTTAACAGAATGGAATTACCATAAAAGCATATTGTTTCCATGGGTGTTGGGGGGGATAAAGGCATAAACCATTTAGAAGAAAATAGGGCAAAATATCTAAGATATAAGTTGAATGAATTTCTTGGAATAGACTTAAAATGCACACAGTATAAAAAAAACTTAGTAAATTAAACTACACTAAAAAGTAAAATTTTTGAATATTGTAAAGTTAACATTATAGCCCCAGCTTAAGACTTTTTGTGCTGGGCTCTGGTCCACATTTCCCTCCAGCCATCATTATGCCCACACATGCCACAAACTGCAGGAGATATAATCTGACAGCATGGCACATCAGTGGGCCACCTGTGATTCTTCATAGAGTTTCTGTGACACTGCTTAGGACACATGCAGAACCACTCCCTTTTGCTCAATCTGTCAATACAACAAAGTGAATGCCTGTGGAGCTGCCTTTGACCAACACTGGTGGGGGCCCCATGAAGATTTCCACCCATTTCTTTTTCTTTTTAAAAAATATTTATTTATTTGACAGAGAGAGAGATAATGAGAGAAGGAACACAAGCAGGGGCAGAGGGAGAGGGAGAAAGAGGCTACCCACTGAGCAGGGAGCCCAATGCAAGGCTTGATCCCAGGACCCTGGAATCCTGACTTGAGCTGAAGGCAGATGCTTAATGACTGAGTCACCCAGGCCCCCCTTCACCCCTTTTCTGAGATGCATTCTACATGTCTTTCAGAAGGTCCGCTGGGACTGAGCCTCTGTATCTAGCTGTAGATGCCAGTTCATTAGACTTCCCTTGTATTTGTTTCCTTTTCTTATGGGGTATAGTGTGTCCCCTGCCCCCACCCCCCGGACTTTTCAATTCAGAGGTTAAAATCCTCACCCCTGGTACCTCAGAGGGTGACTTTACTTGGAAATAAAGCTGTTGCAGATGTCATTAGTTAAGATGGGAACACAGGGAGTGTGGTGAGTCCTAATTTATATATAAGATGAGATGGGAAGAGTGGAATTTGGATACAGAAATGCATGCAGGGAAAACACCAGGTGAGGATGAATGATGACAGAGATGTACCAGCCATGCAATGCTGGGGATTTCCCACAGACCACTTGAAGCCAGGAGAGAGACATGGAACAGATTCTTTCTTATAACCCTGAGAGGACCCAAATCTTCTGGCATACCACAGTCAGATTCCTACCCTCCAGAATTGTGGGATGATACATGTCTATTGTTTAGATTATGCTGTTTGTGGCAGCCCCAGCAAATACGTACAATCCGTAACAGCAAAATGTACAGTTGGGTTACAATGGTACCATTCAGTCCCAGAATCAAGGCATTCAATTGAAGATTTCCTAGTAACCAAACTTTGAAGAAATACCTGTAGTAAAGGAGGAGGTCCACTGTACACTAGTATGTCCTCATCTTAATTAGCTACAACTGCAATGTTGTTTTTCTAAATAAGCTCATATTCTGAGGTTGTAGGGATTGGGAGTTCAGTATATGAATTCTGGGAAACACGGTTCAACTCATAAATGTGATCTCTCCCCAAATTCATGTTCTCACCTGTAAAATTATTCACTGTCTCTCCAAATCCCCTGAAGTCTTAACTCACTTCAGCACCCAATTTCATCTGAACAGCATCTAAATCAGATATAGGTGAGACTTGAGGGATGATTCATCCTTTCCAGCTGTGAACCCATGAAGCCAGACCTCTTGCCATGTGCTTTCCAGATAAAATGGTGGGGCAGCATAAGATAGACACTCTCATTCCAAGGGAGAGAAATCAGAAGGGCAACAGGGGCATTGGGCCCAAGTGAGTATGCAACTTGATGGCAGATTTCATTAGATTTGAAGGCTTGAGAATAATCCTCTTTGGCTGTCCTCTGCCCTCCTTGTCTACACTCTGGGACTGAGGAAAAGACAGCCCCACCTCTGAGACTCTACCCTCTGGGTCCTGATGCCAGTGACAGCCTTGTTAAACTTGGACCACCTCTGGGATTATTCTTTCCTTTTCTTGAAAAATAATATATATTTCCAGATATATAGCTCAGTTTTCCCTTTTCCTGCCAGTGGAATCTTACATTAACAGCCTTCCTTCATTTCATTCTGTATCTGCCTCCTTACTTTTCCAAGCTGTCAGTGTTTCTGCTGATAGAACATTCACAGAAATTTTGTTCATTTCCTGTGCAATCATAGGGGTCCAAACTGTCAAAGAGAGTCCTTTGTAGATCTGTCCCATATAACCACATTTCTATTCCTGGTGTCAGTTGGGTGGATCACCTGGGTAGTGTCACTGTTGGATTGTGAAAGTGATTATACACACACACACACACACACACACACACACACACGTGCACATATATATATATACACACACACGTGCATATATATATATATACATATATATAAAATCAACAACTTAAATAGTAAGTTACTATGTAAATATTTACTATTTATCTTTAGTCAAACAGTTATACTGAGATGTCTTAATGTTCTAGTAGTTTGTCTAGTGGGTTCATTTAGTGATCTACTCATTTTTCCTATATAAATAATGCTTTTAAATAATAACAAGGCTGTCTCTTCTTTACTCATCCTCCTACATCTTATTCTTCCTTCTTGGTTTGTTACATTATATAGTTTTTAATGTGGGAAACAAAGGCAGAAGAAAAATTATTAAATTTCCTTACTATCTACAACCCATTGACAAGTCCTTCAAACAGGTAGAGTGATATTTCTCTAGGGATCCAAATGCCTCGATGTTGCTACTTTGTTAAGGGCAACTGGCAATCTTAGCCAGACCCCCCACGATCCTGAAAGTTTACTTTAACATATGAAAATTCTTTTGGAAATTTCCTTAATCTCTACCCCCTAGATACATGTTAGCAATCATCCCCCAAGCATATGGCTCACCACTATACATCTGAAGGGTTTCATGACTAAGGTTTTATTAGATGGTAATAAGTGACTTTTCTCAACAATAGCTAGCCCCTCAAGGTCCTGACAACCTTGCTTCTAAATTCCTTAGAGACTTATGCTCTCCCTAACCACTCCCAACTTGAAAGCCATTCCTCATGACCCTGGTGCAGCTCTTTCTGCCCACAGGTCCTGTCTTCATGCTTTAATAAAATCATCTTTTTATACCAAAGTCATCTCAAGAATCCTTTCTTGGTCATCCTCTTTGAACTCTAATGTCTTCTCCTATATCAGTTTTTGCTACTTGGAGTAGTGGCGATATTTCTGTTATGCTCCATGGTTTAAAAGGAACTGACCTAAGATTCACAATTCTTGGTTTCTTTTAGAGTAAAATGGTGTTTACAGGTTACAATCAGGACTGTAAGTTTGGGGTTACTACTGGGTTATTTTTATAAATAAATAAGTCAGTACTTGAAAGTGATATTTCTTGTTCCAAAGTAAGATTAAAGGATTTTTATTTAATTTCTTGGCATTTTATCTTTATTTTATATAAAAAAATCTAGGTTCCTAAGCATATTAACCTCATTATAGATTTACTTTATCCTCTCATCGATGTATCTGTGTATCTATCACCTATCAACCAACTGTATAAATAACTGTGAAATCAAGATACAGAGATTCAGGATTTCTTTTTTTTTTTGTATGTGTGTGTTATGTTAGTCACCATACAATAATACATTAGTTTTTTTCTAATTTAATTTTTTTTTAATGTTCCAAAATTCATTGTTTATGTACCACACCCAGTGCTCCATGCAATATATGCCCTCCTTAATACCCACCCCATGCTCACCCATCTCCCCCAGCCCCCCCCCTTCTAAAACCCTCAATTTGTTTCTTGGATCTTCATGGTTGTTTTTGTCTGAAAACAGGTTATACAGCAACAGTATGGTTTGACAGCTCATTAAAACTAAATCTCGGTAGAGACTGCACCATTTTATGCTTAGATTGAAACCTGTTCTGACTCTTCTCCTCTGTAGTTGAATTGTTTTTCTGATAAGATGCATTTAGATTCTACTTCTTTTAAAAATACATTTATTTATTTATTTATTTGACAGAGATCACAAGTAGCTAGAGAAGCAGGCAGAGAGAGAGGTTGAAGCAGGCTCCCTGATGAGCAGAGAGCCTGAAGCAGGGCTCGATCCCAGGACGTTGGGATCATGACCCTAGCCGAAGGCAGAGGCTTCAACCCACTGAGCCACCCTAGATTCTACTTTTTTATCTTTGAAGCTAAGTAACTTCATTAGGCACTTCTCTTTCAATACTGCATGTTCTATTTCTTTTTGGCCTTTTAATCTTCAGATTCAATTCTCTTTTATTTCAGGAACATGCTATGTTTTAATAATTTCCAGGTGCATCTGTTTTGCTGTGTTTTCGTTAGTGATAATAATTTTGTGTAAAAGGACAGTCATAGTCTTCTATGCCTGTCATCGTTTTCTATATGCATGACTTAATTTATCTTTGCAGCTTAGTTTTTTGTAATTTTCTTCTATTTTCACCAGAAGACATATTTTTAAAGATTTTATTTATTTATTTGAAAGAAAGAGAGAGTACGCATGAGTGCAGTGGAGGAGCAGAGGAAGAAGGGGAAGCAGACTCGCTGCTGAGTAGCCCCCTCCCCCACCCCCACCTGGGACTGGATCTCAGGACTTGAAATCATGACCTGAGTCCAAAGGCAGAGCTTAACCAACTAAGCCATCCAAGCATCCCTTCAGCAGTAAATACTTTGCTTGCTCTTCCTCCAAACTATTTTGTGGTGGTGCTAGAGAGGTCTGTAGACCTTTGAACTCCCAGGATCTGATCAGACCCTGTTGGCACCTTTGTCAATCACATCGCCACAATGCGTGTTTGTGTCATGTTTCCCACTAAGACTTGCAGGGCTTAGAAGTCAGTGGGATGAGGGCACTCCCCTCTCCCCTCTCTCCTTTCTATCTCACCTCCAGCCAGAGGAATGTCTGATTCCAACCTCTAGGAGCTACCCCAATTTCCCTGTTGTTGTAGATGTGGACTGCATCACACAGAGAGAGCCACACATCACACACAGCTGCATACCACACCCTCAAGATTGTCATTGCCATGGCCCATCCTGGGGTCAAGATAGTGATCTCTGGACTGACCACACAGGCCAGTACCTCCTCACTATTCATTGACTGTGTGACCATGGGAGCCCCTTTATCTCTGTGTCTGAGTCCTCATCTGTAACATGACAAAGATCATCACATCTGCTTCACACATAATTGGTGTGTGAGGAAGAAATGAGTTAATATCTGTAAAGCACTTAGAATAATGTCTGTCATGCAAAAGGTACCATTAAGTCTCTTTCAGCTCTAAGTGTGTCTGAGAAATGAGGACTATCCTATTATTGGGATAAGACTGCAGGTTCTCATCACGTTCTTCATCTCCATAATAATGGAGCACTGTGTGACAATGGGTGACAGCTGTGCATGGGGGTGGGATCTCTGTGCCTGACTCAGGGTAGACAGATATTTGTGGCTATGAGTGTGATTGGACAACCATGCCTGTTTTCAGTCCTGTTTCTTTACTTATTCCTGCTTAGAATTCTCTTAATGGACATGTGCATTCTAACCTTTGAGGAGCTATTATCTTCCCTTCCTCAATAGCTGTCTGTTCAGAATATATACTTGAACTGTGCTGTGTTCTCTATGGCTCTGTGTTATGGACTGAATTGTATCCCCCCACCCCTAAATTCCTATGTTAAAACCCCAACCCCCAGTACCTCAAAAAGGTGACTGTATTTAAAGACAGAGACTTCAAAAAGAGACTTCAAAAAAGATATTAAGTTAAAGCACACTCATTAGGCTAGGTTGTAATTCAGTCTGATTGGGTCCTTACAAGAAGAGTAGGTTAGGACACATACATGCGAAGAGGGAAAACCATACGCATACACAAGGAGAAGACAGTTATCCACAGGCCAAGGAGAGAGACCTGAAGAGAAATCTTCCCTGCTGACATGTTTATTTTGGACTTTGTAGCCTCTAAAACAGTGGCAACATAATTTTCTGTCATTTAAGCTGTCCATTAAGCTGATGGTGGTATTTGTTATGGCAGCCCTAGCAAACTAGTATGCTCTAAATGCTCTAATGCAGAGTTAGTGCAGAAAATCCATGCCTTTTGGCACCAATAAAAGGGTCTAAATTACTTATCAACAGCCAAATGATCATAGGTCCAGGTAAATGCATTCAAAGATCAAATAAGTGATAATGAAATTTCAGCATCAAACATATAAAGTGAAAAACTGGGGTTCGAAGAATCAAGTAAAATTTGAAAACTTTCTTCCATTTCCTCAAGGAAGACTTCACTTAGATGAGATCTAAGGTTGAACATAAAACAGAGTTGTGTCCCCTGAGTGTGGAATGGCAGAAGAGAAAAGTTACAAAAGAAATTGATGAGCTGTTTAAGAAGAAAGAAAGAAAAAGGAAGTGGGCAGAGGAAAAAGTGGGATGAAGAATGCAAAAGGAAGGGCACCAAATAATTCTGCTCATGAAGATTATAGACCAATAGAAATGTATGTATTCCATTACTGAAGTGGTTTGGTACTCCTCAAGCCTCTTGAGATGAATGAGCAGTTCCCAGGACTGAAGCTGATGAAGCATGGAGAATGTTTCAGTAGGCCCTGAGGCCATGCCAAGTGTTTGAATAACAAATTCTAATAAGGGGGAATCCCTTTCTGAGTGATCATACATGGAGCTGTGCCTCCCATGCTGTTCTGCTCATGTATATCATCTATGAACAGGATAAAACACAGATTCAGGCTTGATGGGTTTGGCTTTGAACCTGGGATTCTGCATTTATATCATGCTCCAGGTGATGCTGATGCTGTTTATCCCACACTGGAGCAGGGAGGCTACAGGTCCAGAGACACATGCATTTGTCTGGGAAGCAGGGACAGGTCAGCTGAGCTGTACTCAGACAAGTATATGGTTCTCTTTTATTGCAGGATAGAGAGGACTGCATTAGCAGGTTATGATTTTGTTGACTTCTTTATTTATATCAACATTTAACTAAAAACAGTCCGGTGGAATGTCTTCTCTGAAGATGGATCAAATTTTCCAACTGAAACCTTGCATATTGCATATAAAACAAGTATCAGGAAGCATCTGAAAGAAGAGAGAAGAAGCCAGCTGGGGGCCTCCAGACACAAGGAATGACACTGTGGTGAGGTCCCTGGCTTCAGTTTCCTTGTTTATTATTCATTCCTCTCCCCCAGTCTTGGAGCTCATGAAGCTCTTTTCAACAAATGATGCTGGAGTAATTGGATATTCACATGCTGAATAAGCAAATAAACCTCTGCCCAACTTTACATTTTGTGTAGAAATCAACAAAAATGGGATGCACAGCTGCCTTTGTCAGTGGAACATGAACTCTTGTTTTTGGGGTTGTACATTCAAGCCCCGTGCTAGATATAGAGATTACCTAAAAATAAAATGAAAAACCACAAAAATTCAAGAAACAATATAGGAGAAAGTTTCTATAGCTTGGACCTACAGCATGGAGAGATTTTAGAGATGACACTAAATGCATAATCCATAAAAGGAAAACTTGGTAAACTGGATTTCATTAATATTTAAAATGTTTGGGGGTTCCTGGGTGGCTCAGTCAATTGGGTGTTCCACTCTTCATTTCATCTCAGGTTATGATCTCATTGGTTCAAATGATATCATACCCTGAGTTGGGCTCACTCAGTGCAGAGTCTGCTTGAAGATTCTCTCTCTCTGCCCCTGTCCCCACTAACCCTCTCTCTAGGATAAATAAATAAATCTTTAAACAAATTTTAGTGGTGGCTGGGTGGCTCAGTGTGCTAAGCATCTGCCTTTGGCTCAGGTAATGATCTCAGGTTCCTGGGATCAAGTCCCTCATCAAGCTCTTTATTCAGCTTGCTTCTGCCTCTCACTCTGTCCCTGTGCTCTCTCTCAAATAAATAAATGAAATCTTAAAAAAATTAAAATGTTTGCTGTGTGAAAGACTTTGTTAAAATGATAGTAAAAACAACAACCACCACAGCAACAACAAGCTACAGATAAGGATCAGGTATTTCCAAACCATATGTCTGACAAGAAACTTCCCTGTAGAATATACAAGGAAATCTCAAATTTAACAACAGAAAACAATTAGAAAACAGGCAAAAGATAAGATTTATTGAGGACGATTCACTGATGAAAGATGAAGAATGTTCATCTTTATAGTCATTAGAGAAATTAAAATTAAAATCAGTGAGATATTCTTAGGCATCTATCAGAATTGGGGAAAATTAAAACAACAACAACAGCAACAACACCAAATGCTTGAGAGGATGCAGAGAAACTGGATTGCTCCTATGTTTTTTTGTGGGAAAAGTAAGTTTTACAGCTGCCCTGGGAAGCTTATGGCAGTTTCTTACAACGTTAGACACGTGCTTTCTATATGATTCAGCAATTGTACTCTTCCGCATTTGTCCAAGAGAAACACAATTCTAACGATCACACAAATCCTGTTCCTAAATGTTCATAGCAGCTTTATTCTGATAGTCCCAACCTGGAGACAGCTCAGAATCCTTCCATGGGTGAATTAGATGAACTGAAGCATCGATACCTTCAAATACTCTTTGGCAATTAAAAGGAAATACAACAACAACAACAAAAAACTATTGATACACACAACAACAGATACAGTTCCAGAGAATTCTGCTGAACGAAAAATGTCAGTCTCAATAGGCTACTTTTTATGTAGTTATATTTGTATAAAATTCTCAAGTTGGCCAAAATGTAGAAACATAGCATAGATGGGTTGATGCCAGGATTTAAACAGGTGTGATTGGGGTGGGAGAGAAGCAGGTGTGGCTTTCAAAGAAAGTGAGAAGGATGCTTGTGTGTGGGGAAATACTCCGTATTTTCTGTTTATCAATGTCAGTATGCTTGTTACATTATAGTACAGTTTTGCAAGATGTTACCATGGTGGACTCTGGGTAATGGGTCTGTGGGATAGCTATTAATTCTTACAGTTGCATATGCATCTACAATTACCTCAAAATACAAAGTTTCATTTAAAATAAAAACAGTGTAGCAGGCACAGTAAGAATGTCTTTATAGCCATAAGATTGTAAGTTTTGAGATTATTATTTTCTTTAGGGTATTTCGAGAATGTAAACTCCTATATTTGTTTCTTATCTTTATTCTGCTCACACATGGAGCTTTTGCTTAACAGAAAGTGATGTGTGGGAATTATACCGAGCATAATCTGTAAGATAACCAGGGCTGTACCTTCCTCTTGATTAGATTTGTATTCTGGATTGCTTTCATGGTGTCAAGAGTTATGAGACATGAAGCCTGTGGTTTACAGCTCTGAACCCACACTTGTATCACCCAGCTTCATGGTGAGGGTGATTCTGGGAGTGTGCACGCCATATTTCTGCTTCGCTTGCTCATTTCTTATGAGACTTCATATAAGCAGGTGGGCTGTGAGCAGGCTGATGTTGGGAAGGAGACGTGTTCTTCCCTCTTTGTTTTTTGTTTGGTTTCTTTCCTGTTCATTTCATCTATAGGGGCAGTGTATTAGGGAAAAAACAGTTGAATGAAGATTCTCCACTAGGTGGTAACAAAACCAGTGTTTCCTCAATGACATTAACCCCAGCCAGCAATGCTTTTGTCTCAGAAGTAGGAAGTCTGAAAACTTACGCTCCCAGGGCCCTTTTCTCTGGGCCTTAAGTTTGAAAAATTCCTATTCTTTCTTTGTGTTCCTCTAGTGGTAGAGGGTGCTTCCTTTTGCGTTTTCCTTCCTTCAATATCTAGTTAATTCCTCATAATAAATGCTCTCTTTTTGTTTTTATAGTGAGAGTGGTATCTACTTCCTGACAAGTCCCAGTGTTACTCCAGCATCTCTGTTTAAAGATAACAGACTCAGGGGCACCTGCGTGGCTTAGTTGGTTAAGCCTCTGCCTTCGGCTCAGGTCATGATCTCAGAGTCCTGGGATCCAGCCCCGCATTGGGCTTTCCGCTCAGCAGGGAACCTGCTTTTCCCTCCCTCTCTGCCTACTTGTGATCTCTCTCTCTCTTTCTCTGTTAAATAAATAAATAAATAAATAAATAAATAAATAAATCTTAAAAAAAAAAGGTAACAGTGTCAGGTGCATCAAACGTACATTTCATTAGTCCACTGTACAATGAGGCTAATGTCCCCTCGACTAGAGGTGATAGTTCAGAGTTCTCATGCATGAAAATCACACATTTGAGCAAAGGAAGCTGATCTCCCTTTGAGTCTGAGCCCTTTCCTCACTCTTCACTGGCCATTCTGTCTTTCCATAAGAGCCTCTTGAAACCTCCCTTTATGTCCTTGTTCCTCAAAGTGTAGATGAGAGGGTTGAGAGTGGGAGTTACCACAGTGTAGAAAAGAATTAGGAACTTGCCTCCCTTCCGGGATAAGTGACACTGCAGTAGAAGAGAAAGACGACGGCCATGTGGGAAGAGCAGGTGCTGAAGGCCTTGGTTCTGCCCTCCTGGGACTGGATGGCCAGTACTGCCTGGGCGATGTTGTTGTAGGAGACAAGGATAAGCAGAAGAGGCCCCATCAAGACGATGGCACCAATCACTGAAATCTGGAGCTCATTGACATGTGTATCTCCGCAGGCCAGACGGATCAGTGCAGGGACCTCACAGACAAAGTCATCAACCTGGTGGTGGTGGCAAAAGGGGAGTTTCATGGTGGTAGGAGACTGTACCAAGGTACCAAAAATTCCACTTGCCCAGACCAGGAATGCCAGCTTGTGACACAGGCTTGGGCACATGATTACTGCATAGTGCAGGGGTCGACACACTGCCACATAAGCGATCAAAGGCCATGACCAGCAGCAGGACACACTCTGCAGCTCCGAGTCCCAGGAAGATGTAAAGCTGGACTTCACATCCCAGGTAGCTGATGGTCTTGTCTGAGCCCCAGAAATTGACCAGTATCTGAGGGATGCAGCTGGTGGTAAAGCAGAGGTCCAGGATGGAGAGGTGGGCAAGGAAGAAGTACATGGGGGTGTGCAGGTGAGGGTCTAGGCGAGACAGGAGTATGATGGTGGTGTTGCCCATGAGGGTTACTGTGTAAAAGACAGACACAACTACAAATAGGGTCATTTCTAGCCTGGGGTTATCTGAGAAGCCCAAGAGAATGAAGTCATCTGGGATGGTGCCACTGGCATTTCTATACAGAGCCCACCTGGAACTGCAAGGAGCAACCCATCAATTAGAATACCATCTACAAGAGGTAAAGAAAAGTGATTTTTTATTTCAGAAAATTGCCCTTTCTTCATTAATATTTTCTCTAAGCTTTTACTGACTTTTATCTCTATCCCTTTTTAGACATTTTCACGTTAATTTCTTCGAACTTGGCCTGTTCTAGCAAACTTTTAGAACATGAGATTGTGGTAGGTTATTATTTAAAACTAACTGTTAGCACTATGAGTGACTTATGCCAGCAAACTGGACAGCTAGATAAAATGGCAAAAACTCTAGAAACATGCAAACTGCCAAAACTGAATCCGGAAGACATAGAAAACCTGAATAGATCAATTAATTGCTATTATAGAGAGTGAATCAGTAATTAAAAAATCTCCCATAAAAGAAAAGCCTAGAACTAGATGTCTTCACTGATAAATTTTACCAAGCATTTATAAAATAAATGACAAAAAACCTCAAACTTTTCCCAAAAAAATCAGAGGAAGGAGCACTCCAAGGCATTTATCCAAGGCAGCATTACCATAATACAAACTCCAGATAAAGACAACACCAGAAAAGAGAATGACAGACCAATACCATGTTGAATATAGATGCAAAAATTCTCAGCAAAATGATAGCACATTGAATTCAGCAGCAAATTAAAAGGATCATGTCCCATAATCAAGCAGAGTTTATCCCTGGGATCCAATGGTGGTTTAATATGTGCAAATCAATCAATGTGATACAACATATTAATACAATAAAAGAAAAACTTTTATGATCATTTCATTACCAATGGAATAAGTATTTGACAAAATTCAGTATCTGTTAATGATGAAAATCTCTTTTTTTAAAAAATTCTGAGAATAGTTGACAATGTTACATTAGTTTCAGATGTACAACATAGTCAGTCAACAAGTTGATACATTATGCTGTGCTCATCACAAGTGTAACCACCATCTGTCCCCATATATCACTACTACAGTATCAATGACCATATTCCCTATGCTGTGTCTTTTATGTCCATGACTTATTCATTCCATAATGGAAAGCCTGTGTTTTCCACTCTGTGTCACCCATTTTGCCCATCCCCTTACACTCCTCCCTTCTAGCAACTTATAGGTCTGATTCCATGTTTTTATTTATTTATTCCTTTTTCTTCTTTAGATTCCACATATTGGATGATGTGAGTGAAATCATATGGTAGTTGTCTTTCTCAGTCTGACTTATTTCACTTAGCATGGTACACTCTAGGTCCATCCGTGTTGTCACAAATGACGCTATCTCATCCTTTTTCACATTTGCATAATATTCCATTGTATATATATCACATCTTCATTATCCATTCATTTATCAACCAACACTGGGTTTCTTCTGTATCTTGGCTAATCTAAAGAATGCTGCAATAAAAATAGGGGTGCACATATCTCTTTGAATTAGTGGTTTTCTTTTCTTTGGGTAAATACTCAGTGGCAGAATTACTGGATTGTAGGGAAGCTCTATTTTTTACTTTTTGAGGAAACTCTCTCTGTCTTGCTTTTGGTTGTACCAATTTGCATTCTGACCGTAGTTTATGATGGTTCCTTTTTCTCCACATCCTCATCAAAACTTGCTATTTCTTGTGTTTCTGATTTTACTCATTCTGATAGGTGTGATGTCATATCTCATTGTGATTATGATTTGCATTTCCTTGATGATTAGGGGTGTTGAGCATCTTTTCATGTGTTTATTGGCCATTTGTATGTCTTCACTGGAAAAAAAAATCTATTCATGTTTTCTGCCCATGAATGGACAATTGATGAATAGATATCAGATTCTGTTGTTTTGTTGTTGTTTTGATTTGATGTTTTGTTTTTTGGTGCTGACTTTTATAAGTTTTTTGTATATTTTGGATGTAAACCCTTTATTTCATATACATATATTGCATATACATATAATGAATACTTTTGACAAATTAGGTATACAGGGAATGTGGCTTGCCATAATAAAGGTTATCTATGACAAGACCACAGCTAACACCATACTCAATTTTGAAAGGCTGAGTTGAGAGCTTTTTCTCTAAGATCAACAATAAGAAAAAAGGATACTATCTCATTGCACTTATTCAACAAAGTATTGAAAATTCTAGCCAGATTGATCAGGAAAGAAAAGGAAACAAAAGCCATCAGAATTGTAAAGGAAGAAGTAAAATGTTCCTATTTGCAGATGACATAACTTTATATAAAGAAAATCACAAAAACTCCACCAAAAAACTAATATATTCAGTAAAGTTTCAGGGTACAAAGTTAACCAACAGAAACCAGTAATATTTCTATACACTAGTGATAAATTATCTGGAAAAAGACTGATTCTATTTACAATATCACCAAAACAATAAAATACTTAAGAAAAAAAACAAAGAAAGTGAAAAACCTCTACTCCAAAAATTATTACACACTGATAAGAGTGTAAGAAACAAATAAATGGAAAGGTACCTTGTGTTTATGAATTAGAAGAACTAATATTCTTATAATGTCAATACTACCAAAAAGCCAAGTATAGATTCAATGTAGTCCTGCAAGAATTCAATGGCATTTTTACAGAAGTAGAGAAATCAATTGTATTTATTTATTTATTTGACAGGCAGAGATCACAAGTAGGCAGAGAGGCAGGCGGAGGTGGGGGACAGGCTCCCTGCTGAGCAGAAAGCCAGATGCAGGACTTGATCCCAGGACCCTGAGATCATGACCTGAGCTGAAGGCAGTAGCTTAACCCATTGAGCCACCCAGGCACCCCAGAAAAATCAATTTTAAAATTTATTTGGAAACACGAATGAATCTGAATTGCCAAAACAATTTTGAAGAAGAATAGAGCAAGAGACATTATACTTCCTGATTTGAAGCTGTACTATAAAGCCACAGTAATCAAAACAGTATTATAGGGCGCCTGGGTGGCTCAGTGGGTTAAGCCCCTGCCTTTGGCTCAGGTCATGATCTCAGGGTCCTGGGATCAAGTCCCATATCGGGCTCTCTGCTCAGCGGGGGGCCTGCTTCCCTTCCTCTCTATCTGCCTGCCTCTGTCTACTTGTGTTCTCTGTCTGTCAAATAAATAAATAAAATCTTAAAAAAACAAACAAACAAAAATCAGTATTATATTAATGCAAAAACAGGTAAGTACATCAAAGGAATGTAATAGAGAACCCAGAAAATAAACCCATGCATATATAGTAAACTAATATTTGATGAGGGAGCCCAAAAACTAACACGCAAGTAACAGTTTCTTCAACAAATCATGCTGGGAAGATTGGATATTTTCAGGTAATAGTATGAAACTATAGACTCCTATCTTTTATCACTGACAAAAGTTAACTCAAATTGGATTAAAAAATTCAATGTAAGATCTGAAACCATAAAACACCTAAAAGGAAAAAAAATAGAAAAAAAAATTCCTTGACATAGTTTTTGTTTTTTAAATATGACACATAAAGCACAAGAGACCTAAAAAATAAATAAGTGAGCACACACCAAACCAAAATGCTTTTGCACAGTAAAATAAATCACAAAAGGAAAAGGCAACCTATGGAATGGGAGAAAATATTTGCAAATCTTATATCTGATAAGGGGTAAATATCCAGAATATATAAAGAACTCATACAACCCAACACACACACACACACACACACACACACACACACACACACACATGCACATGCACTTAACTAAAAGGTGATAAAAGGACCGGAATAAAATTTTTTTCCAACAAAGATATACAAAAGGCCAACAGGTACAAGAAAAGAAGCTCAACCTCAGTAGAGAGACACACAAATCAAAACCCCAATAAGAGATCTCATTATTGTTGAAATAATCATTACAAAAAAGACAAAGGATAAAATATATTAGTATGGGTGTGAAGAAAAGCGACCTTTGTTTATTGTTGGTGAGCTTGTAAACTGGTATAGCCACTGTGGAAAACTATATAGGATCTTGAAAAAATAAAAAATATTCCTACTATATGATGTAGTAATTTCACTTCTGGGAATTTGTCCAAAGAAAATGGAACAATAACTCTAGAAGATATTTGCTCCTCCATTTGCATACTAGACTGCATACAATAGCCAAGACATGGAAACAACCTAAGGGTGCATTGGCAGAAGACTGGATAACAAATTTGTTATATAATCCATAATTAGATACATGAAAATTGTAAGTAAAAAGATATGAAATATGGCACATATACATAAAATATGGAGGAAGTAAAAAAGAAAGAATTAAGAAGGTATGTTTGAACTTGAATGACCATCAACTTAATATAGAATGTTATATTCTTAAGATGATATATATGAACATGATGGTAGTCACAAACCTCAAAGTCATCCTAAATAGACAAAAAAATAAAAGGAAAGATCCAAATATAACACTTCAGAAACTCAGCAGTTATAGTGAAAAAGAGCAGCAGCAAAAGAAAAGAACAGAGAAAAACTACAAAACAATGAGAAAGCAATGAACAAATGGCAATACATACATACCTATCAATACTTACTTTAGAAGCAAATGACCTAAATGTATCAATCAAAAGACACAGGGTGGTAGAATGAGTTAAAAAAAGGGGGGGGGACAAGATGGCAGGGGAGTAGGAGGAGGCGCCTTTTCAGCCGGTACCCCAAAGTGAGCTGATTACCTACCAAAGAACTCCAATCACCCATGAAATCAGCCTGAGATCAGAATTATACACATCTGGATCTCTACAGGGGCAGAAGATGCCAGTGGGCAGGTAAAGCGGACTGGGAACGGCGGACTGATATCGGAAGATAAACAAAAGGGGGAAGGAGCCACCAGAGGCGACCAGTTGGAAAGTAATACCCCAATAGGAGTGAGAGTGCCCTGCATCTGGGGACCAGCATTAACTTGGAGACTGGTTGAAAGCACTCCAAAAGAGCAAAGGATCACGGTGGGGGGGGGGGGATTGTGGGAATAGGGGTGACTAGGGACAGGGGCTTAAGTCCCCGGTTCCAGGACAACCTCCCCCGGCGCTGAGGCAGAGAGAGTGCGGCAGAGAAACCAGTTCTTGGTCCCTAAGCCGCCAGCATGCCCGAGAATGCATGGGTTCTAGTTCCTGTGAGGGGATGGGAGACACGCTGGCTGGCAGAGTGCAGGAGCTCTACCACAAAGCTTCAGACCCACGCCATTGTTTCAAAGTGTAAGCCGCGTGCCCCAAACTCTCCCCTGACAGAGGTGTGCAAAAGCCCAGCCTAGTGCTTGCGGACCAGCGCCCCATTCTCAGTGCCCAAGACGCGCTGCCTCTGAAAGAGGTACGCACAAGCTGGGCCCTCCCAGCCCAGGCCAGTGGCAAAATCTCAGTGTGCGATTGCTGCTTCGAACCTCTCTGGCGGTCTGGAGCTTGCAGACAGCTGCCACGGCCTTGGCTTTGGGTACAAGCAAAAGATCCTGCGTCCCAAGGGTCTGCAACTTGGAACCTGCTCTGCCAGTGGCCAAGGGGGAATTTATTTAGGCTCTGCACCCAGACTGAGGCTTCTATCTGAGAGGGAGATCAGGGTGCGGTTTGTTTTCCTCTAAAACTACAAAAATCAAAGGCGGTCAAGGTGAGAGAAAAAAAAAGTGAACAAGCATAAAAACCACCAGAGAACAAAAGCCTGAAAAAAACCAGTTTCCTCAGAGCCCACCCCCTTGAGGGGGGCGGAGGACTTAACTCAGGAAACATCATTGACGGACAATCCACGTGGCAGGCCCCTTCCCCCAGAAAACAAAACAAGAAAGAAAAAAAAAAAGAGAAAAAAAAAAGGACTACAGAGAACAACCACTACTTCATAGGAAAACTTGTATTCTTCACTCGTTCCCACTATTCCAGTTCATTTTTTTTTTTAACACATAGATAATTTTTTTAACCTATTTACCATCACAGCGAGTTGTACAGTACATCAAATTCCATAACACCTTTCTAACCTGAACTTTTTGATACATACACCTATGTATTTCTTTTGCATTTTTATTTTTTGAATTTCTTTTTTTAAATTTTAGTTTAGTCTAGTTTATTCCTTTTTATTTTTATCCTATAATATTCATATAGAGTTAAACTTCAAAGTAATCCCCTTTCCCCCAATCAATACTACCCCTATAGGTAAACCAATTTTTAATCCCCTTTATCTTAGGAAAGTTGAGTCCTTTAACAAAGATATCAAGATACATCCAGGAAGAATCAAAACAACCTTCCTCCCACACACTGAGAATTTATAAGAACTCTCCCATGTTCTTCCACCAGTGTTTCTGTGTTTTTTTGTGTTTGTCCTGATAGCATATAAATTTTACACTTGGGGTTCTTTTTGACGAGGTTCTTTCTTTATTTGCATATATATATATATTTTTTTTCTCTTGTATCTTTTTATCTCTTTTTGTTTGTCTACTTCATAAATCTTACCTTGGGGCTCATCTGGGCTGAACATTCTTTTTTATGTTCCCTTTCTTTCCTGTCTCTCTCTCTCTCTCTTTTCTTCTTTTCTTTTTTTTATCTTTTCTTTTGTCTCTCATTAGGTGGGGAATCCTGATTGCTCAGAAGTGTTCCAGGGTGCACCTTGACTGCACCACAGTTGATACTTCCAGCTACATCTGTTCAGTCATCTCCCACCAAAATGACTAGGAGGAGGAATGCCCAACAGAAGAAAAATACAGAGGATGGACCTTCTGCAACAGAGCTAACGGCTATCAACATAGACAATATGTCAGAAAGAGAATTCAGGCTAACAATTATCCAGGCAATAGCTAGGTTGGAGAAAGCCATGGATGACCAAACAGAATTGATTAGGGCCGAACTGAAAGAGACCAGACAGGATGTTCACAATGTTAGGGCGGAGCTTAAAGCTACCAGGGAGGAGGTTCACAATGCTCTCAATGAGTTCCAATCTAATCTAAACTCTCTCAAAGCTAAGGTAACTGAGACAAAGATAGAATGAGTGATCTGGAGGACAAACAGATAGAGAGAAAGGATCAGGAGGAAGCCTGGAACAAAGAGCTTAGAAACCACGAAAACAGAATCAGGGAAATAAATGATTCCACAAAGCGTTCCAACGTCAGAATTATTGGAATCCCTGAAGGGGAGGAGAAAGAAAGAAGTCTAGAAGATATAGTGGAACAAGTCTTTCAAGAAAATTTTCCCAATCTCGCGAATGGAACCAGCGTTCATGTACTAGAGGCTGAACGGTCTCCACCCAAGATTATACATTCCCAAAAAACATCACAACACCTGATAGTCAAATTGAGGAATTATAATTGTAAGTATAATCTCTTGAAAGCCTCCAGGGCAAAGAGGCTCCTTACTTACAGAGGGAAGCCCATCAGAACAACGTCAGACCTGTCCACAGAGACCTGGCAAGCCAGAAGAGGCTGGGAAGATATATTCAGGGCACTAAATGAGAAGAACATGCAGCCAAGAATATTTAATCCAGCAAGACTGACATTCAAAATGGATGGAGAGATAAAGAGTTTCCAAGACCAGCAAGGCTTAAAAGACTATACAACCACCAAGCTGACACTGCAGGAAATATTAAGGGGGTTTCTATAAAAGAGGAAAAATCCCAAGAATAGCATTGAACAGAAATATAGACACAGTCTACAGAAAGAAAGACTTCAAAGGTAACTCGATGTCAATAAAAACGTATCTATCAATAATCACTCTCAATGTGAATGGCTTAAATGCACCCATAAAATGGCACAGGGTAGCAGATTGGATAAAACGACAGGACCCATAGATATGTTGTCTACAAGAGACCCATTTTGAACCTAAAGATACACGCAGACTGAAAGAGAAGGGATGGAGAAGCATCTTTCATGCCAATGGGCCTTAAAGAAGGTTGGGGTAGCGATTCTCATATCAGATAAATTAGACTTCAAACTAAAGACTGTAGTCAGAGATACAGAAGGACACTACATAATCCTTAAAGGGACTATCCACCAAGATGATCTAACAATTGTAAATATCTATGCTCCCAATATGGGAGCAGCCAGTTACTTAAGAAAACTGTTAATCAAGATAAAGAGTCATTTTGGTATGAATACACTAATCATGGGAGATCTTAACACGCTTCTCTCAGAATTAGACGGATCATCGAAGCAGAAAATCAATAAAGAAACAAGAGCATTGAATGACACATTGGACCAGATGGACCTCATAGATATATACAGAACATTCCACCCTAAAACAACAGAATACTCATTCTTCTCAAGTGCACATGGAACTTTCTCCAGAATAGACCACATACTGGGTCCCAAATCAGGACACAACCGACCAAAAGACTAAGATTATTCCCTGCATATTCTCAGATCACAATGCTTTGAAACTGGATCTCGATCACAAGGAAAAGTTCAGAAGGAACTCAAACACCTGGAAGCTAAAAACCACCTTGCTTAAGAATGCTTGGATTAACCAGGAGATCAAAGAAGAACTGAAACAATTCATGGAAACCAATGAGAATGAAGATACTTTGGTCCAAAACCTATGGGATACAGCAAAGGCAGTCCTAAGGGGAAAATACATAGCCATCCAAGCCTCCCTCAAAAAAATTGGAAAAATCCAGAACACAGCAGCTGTCTCTACACCTTAAAGAACTGGAGAATCAACAACAAACCAAACCAACTCCACACATAAGAAGGGAACTCATCAAGATTAGAGCTGAGATCAATGAGGTAGAAACCAGAGATACTGTAGAACGTATCAATGAAACTAGAAGCTGTTTTTTTGAAAGAATCAATAAGATCGATAAAACATTGGCCACACTAATCCCCCAAAAAAGAGAGAAAGCCCAAATTCATAAAATTATGAATGAAAATGGAGAGATCACAACTAAAACCAAGGAAGTAGAAACAATCATCAGAAGTTATTATCAACAGTTATATGCCAATAAGCTTAGCAACCTAGATGAAATGGATGCATTCCTGGAAAAATATAAACTATCAAAATTGAACCAGGAAGAAATCGACAACGTGAATAGACTGATATCTAATAACGAGATTGAAGCAGTGATCAAAAACCTCCCCAAAATAAGAGCCCAGGACCTGACGGATTCCCTGGGGGAATTCTACCAAACCTTCAAAGAAGAAATAACACCTATTCTCCTGAAGCTGTTTCAAAAAATTGAAGCAGAAGGAAAACTTCCAGACTCTTTCTATGAAGCCAGCATTACCCTGATCCCCAAACCAGGCAAAGACCCTACCAAAAAGGAGAATTTTAGACCAATATCACTGATGAATATGGATGCTAAGATTCTCAACAAGATCCTAGCCAACAGGATCCAACAGCACATTAAAAAGATTATCCACCATGATCAGGTGGGATTCATCCCTGGGCTACAAGGATGGTTCAACATTTGCAAATCAATCACTGTGATACAAAAAATTAATATGAGAAGATTGAAGAACCACATGGTCTTCTCAATTGATGCAGAAAAAGCATTTGACAAAATCCAGCATCCGTTCCTGATTAAAACGCTTCAAAGTATAGGGATAGAGGGAACATTTCAGAACCTCATCAAGACTATCTATGAAAGACCCACAGCAAATATCATCCTCAATGGGAAAAAGCTTGCAGCCTTCCCGTTGAGATCAGGAACAAGACAAGGATGCCCACTTTCACCACTCTTGTTCAACATAGTATTAGAAGTCCTAGCAACAGCAATCAGATAACAAAGGGAAATAAAAGGTATCCAAATTGGTAATGAAGAAGTCAAACTCTCTCTCTTCACAAATGACATGATTCTTTATATGAAAAACCCAAGAGACTCCACCCCCAAACTACTAGAACTCACATACAGCAATTCAGCAACGTGGCAGGATACAAAGTCAATGTGCAGAAATCAGTGCCTTTCTTATACACTAACAATGAAAATACAGAAAGGGAAATTAGAGAATTAATTCCATTTACTATAGCACCAAGAACCATAAGATACCTGGGAATAAAGCTAACCAAAGAGGTAAAGGATCTGTACTTGAGGAACTACACAACACTCATGAAAGAAATTGAAGAAGACACAAATAAATGGAAGACCATTCCATGCTCCTGGATCGGAAGAATAAACATTGTTAAAATTTCTATACTGCCTAGAGCAATATATACTTTTAATGCCATTCCGATCAAAATTCCACTGGTATTCTTCAAAGAGCTGGAGCAAATAATCCAAAAATTTGTATGGAATCAGAAGAGACCCTGAATCACTAAGGAAATGTTGAAAAACAAAAATAAAGCTGGGGGCATCACTTTACCCGATTTCAAGCTTCATTACAAAGCTGTGATCACCAAGACAGCATGGTAGTGGCATAAAAACAGACACATAGACCAGTGGAACAGAGTAGAGAGCCCAGATATGGACCCTCAACTCTATGGTCAATTAATCTTCGATGAAACAGGAAAAAATATACAGTGGAAAAAAGACAGTCTCTTCAATAAATGGTGCTGGGAAAACTGGACAGCTATATGTAGAAGAATGAAACTCGACCATTCTCTTACACCGTACACAAAGATAAACTCAAAATGGATAAAAGACCGAGACAGGAATCCATCAGAATCCTAGAGGAGAACATAGGCAGTAATCTCTTCGATATCAGCCACAGCAACTTCTTTCAAGATATGTCTCCAAAGGCAAAGGAAACAAAAGCGAAATTAAACTTTTGGGACTTCATCAAAATCAAAAGCTTCTGAACAGCAAAGGAAACAGTCAACAAAACAAAGAGGCAACCCATGGAATGGGAGAAGATATTTGCAAATGACAGTACAGACAAAAGTATAGATACTGATATCCAGGATCTATAATGAACTCCTCAGACTCAAAACACACAAAACAGGCAAACATATCAAAAAATGGGCAGAAGATATGAACAGACACTTCTCCAATCAAGACATACAAATGGCTATCAGACACATGAAAAAAATGTTCATCATCACTAGCCTCAGGGAGACTCAATTAAAACCACATTGATATATCACCTTGCACCAGTTAGAATGGCCAAAATTAACAAAACAGAAAACAACATGTGTTGGAGAGGATATGGAGAAAGGGGAACCCTCTTCCCCTGTTGGTGGGAATGCAAGTTGGTGCAGCCTCTTTGGAGAACAGTGTGGAGATTCCTCAAGAAATTAAACATAGAGCTTCCCTATGACCCTGCAATTGCTCTCCTGGGTATTTACCCCAGGGATACAGATGTCGTGAAAAGAAGGGCCATCTGTACCCCAATGTTTATAGCAGCAATGGCCACGGTCGCCAAACTATGGAAAACCAAGATGCCCTTCAACGGATGAATGGATAAGAAAGATGTGGTCCATATACACTATGGAGTATTATGCCTCCATCAGAAAGGATGAATATCCAACTTTTGTAGCAACATGTATGGGACTGGAAGAGATTATGCTGAGCAAAATAAGTCAAGCAGAGAGAGTCAATTATCATATGGTTTCACTTATTTGTGGAGCATAACAAATATCATGGAGGACAAGGGGTGTTAGAGAGGAGAAAGGAGTTATGGTAAATTGGAAGGGGAGGTGAATCATGAGAGACTATGGACTCTGAAAAACAATCTGAGGTATTTGAAGTGGCAGGGGGGTGGGAGGTTGGGGTACAAGGTGGTGGGTATTATAGAGGGCTCGGATTGCATAGAGCACTGGGGTGGTGAAAAAATAATGAATACTGTTTTTCTGAAAATAAATAAATTGAAAAAATAAAAAACAACAAAAATAAATAAATAAATGAATAAATAAATAAAATCTTTAAAAAAAAAAGTATGCTGCCTGCAAGAGTCTCATCTTAGACCTAAAGACACATATAGACTAAAAGGCAAGAGAAAGAAAGATATTTAGTATGCTAATGGAAGCAAGACAATAGCAGCAACAACAAATGGGATAGTAATGCTCATATTAGGCAAAATAGACTTTGAATAAAAGACTGTGACAAGACACAAAGAAAGTCATTACATAATGATAAAGGGATCAAACAAAAGGGTATAACAATTATAAATATCTATGCACCCCAAAAAGGAGCACCTAAATTTATAAAGCATATATGAATGGAAATAGAGAAATGGATAGCAATACAATAATAGTAAAGTCTTTCACACAGCCCTTTCATCAATAGATAGATTATCAATGCAGAAAATCAATAAGGATATAGTATAAATTTGAATAATGTATTAAGCCAGATGGGCATAACACATGCATAGAGAACATTCTATCAAACAAAATAAAAAACACATCCTTTTTAAGTACATCTAAAACATGCTCCAGAATAGATCATATATTAGGCCATAAAACAAGTCTCAATAAATTAAAGAATATTGAAATCATACCATGCATCTTTTTTGACTACAATAGTATGAAACTAGAAATAAATCATAATGAAAACAAAACTGGAAAAAAGCAAAAACATGTGGAGTCTAAATAAAAAGATACTAAACAACCAGTTTGTCAACACAGCAATCAAAGTAAAAATTTAAAAAATACATAGAGACAAATGAAGTAAAAAGACAATGATCCAAACTCTTCAGAACACAGAAAAGCAGTTCTAAGAAATAAACATAGTGGTATTGGCGTACCTCAAGAAACAAGAAAAAAGTTCAAATAAACAATTTCAGATCTTATAGCTAAAGAAACTGAAAAAAGAACAAATAAAGCCCAAGGTAAGTAGAAGAAAGGAAATAAAGATTAGACTAGAAATAAGTGACACAGAGACTAAAAACAATAGAAAAAAATAAATGAAACCAAAAGCTGGTTCTTTGAAAAGATCAGCAAAACTGATAAACCTTTAGCCAGACTCATTAATGAAGAAAGGAAGAAGGAAAGAAAGAGAAAGAAAGAAGTGAGAAAGGACTCAAATAAATAAAAGCAGAAATGAAGGAGGAGAAATAACGACTGACAACAGAGAAATACAAAGAATTATAAAAGAATACCATGAAAAATGATATGCCAACAAATTGGACAACCTAAAAAAAAAAAAAAAAAAAAGAATAAATCCTAGAAACATGCAATCTTCCAAATCAGGAAGAAATAGAAAATCTGAACAGACCAATGACTGTTAACAAAATTGAATTGGTAATCAAAGAACTACCAAAAAATAAAAGTCCAGAATCAGATGGCTTCACAGCTGAATTTTATTAAAAATGTAAATAAGAGTTAATACTTTTCTCAAATGTAGAAGCTTCCAAATTGAGGCCAGCATAACCCTGATACTAAAATCAGACACATTCCACAAAGAAAACTACATACCAATATCCTTGAAAAACATAGAGGGAAAATCCTCAAAAAAATATTAGCAAATCAAATCCAACAATACATTAGAAGGATCATTCACCATGATCAAAGTGGGATTTATTTCAGGGATGCAAGAATTATTCAATATTCACAAATGAATCAGTGTCATACATCACATCAACAAAACAAAAGATAAAAATCGTGTGACTATCTCAATAGATGCAGAGAAATTATTTACAAAATCCAACATCCATTCATAATGAAAACTCTCAACAAAGTGGGTTTAGAGGTAACATAAGTCAATATAATTATTGCCATATATGAAAACATCTATAACTACCATCATAGTGCTGAAAAACTAACAGCTTTTCCCCTAAGGTCAGGAAAAAAAACAAGGATGCTCCTTCTCATGACTTTTATTCAACAGTATTGGAAATCCTAGCTACAGAAATCAGAAAAGATAAAGACATAGAGGCATCCATATTGGTAAAGAAGGAGTTAAATAATCATTCTTTGCAGATGACATAATACTATACATAAAAATCCTAAGACTCCACCAAAAACTACCAGGAGTAATAAATGAATTCAGTAAAATTATAGGATATAAAGTTAACATAAAGAAACAAATTGCATTTCTACACATTAATAATGAGTCACAGAAACAGAAATTAAGAAAATATTTCCATTTATAATTGTACCAAAAATAATAAAATACCTAAGAATAAACTTAGCCAAGGAGGTGAAAGGCTGTACTCTCAAACTATAAAGAAATTGATGAAAGGATTTGAAGATGGCACAAACAAAATAGTATCCCATGATTGTGATTTAGAAGAATTAATATTGTTAAAATGCCCATAATACTCAAAGTAATCTACACATTTAGTGCACTCCCTATCAAATGATCAACAGAAGGGTGTCTGGGTGACTCAGTGGGTTGGACCTCTGCCTTCACCTCAGGTCATGATCTCAGGGTCCTGGGGTAAGCCCTGCATCAGCATGGAGCTCTCTGTTTAGCGGGGAGCCTACTCCACCCCCCGCCCCCGCCCTGCCTCTTGCCTACTTGTGAATTCTCTGTTAAATAAATAAATAAAATCTTAAAAAAAAAAGACCAACAGCAATTTTCACAAAACTAGAACAAATAATCCTAAAATTTGTATGGAACCAGAAAGGACCTTGTACAGCCAAAGTGATCTTAGGAAGGAAAAAAATAAATAAATAAAGCTGGAGATACTGCAATTCCAAATTTCAAGATATAATATAAGGCTATGGTAATAAAATCAGTATTATACTGGCACAAAATAGATTCAAATATCAATGGAACGGAATAGAAAGCCCAGAAATAAACTCCAACTTTCATAATCAATTAATCTATGACAGAGGAGGCAAGAATATACAAAGTCAATCTCTTTAGCAAATGGTGTTGGGATGAGATAACTACATGCAATGCAATGAAACTGGACCATTTCTTATACCATACACAAAAATAAACTTAAAATGGATTAAAGACCTAAAAGTAACACCTGAAACCATAAAAATACTAGATGAGAGCACACACATTAATTTCTCTGACATTGGCCATAACAACATTTTTCTACATATGTCTCCCGAGGGACAGGAAACAAAAGCACAAATAAATTCTTGGGACTTCCTCAAAATTAAAAGTTTCTGTACAGTAAAGGAAACAATCAACAAAATTAAAAGGCAACCTACTAATTGTGAATATTTGCAAGTGATATATTCAATAAAGGGTTAATATCCAAAATATTTAAAGAATTTATACCACTCAACATCAAACAAACAATTCAATACAATTAAAAAAGGGGCAGAAGTTTGGTGCAGCCACTTTGAAAAACAGTCTGGAGATTCCTTAGGAAATTAAAAGTAACACTACCCTATGACCCTGCAATTGTACTACTGGGTTTTTACCCCAAAGATACAGATGTAGGGAAAAGAAGGGCCATCTGTACCCCAATGTTCATAGCAGCAATGACCACAGTCGCCAGACTGTGGAAAGAGCCAAGATGCCCTTCGACAGGTGAATGGATAAAGAAGATATGGTCCATGTATACAATAGAGTATGCCTCCATCAGAAAGGATGAATACCCAATTTTTGTTATCAACATGGACAGGACTGGAGGAGATTATGCTGAGTGAAATAAGTCAAGCAAAGAGAGTCAATTATCATATGGTTTCACTTACTTGTGGAGCATAAGAAATAACACGGAGGACATTGGGTAATGGAGAGGAGAAGTGAGTTGGGGGAAATCAGAGGGGGAGACAAACCATAAGAGACTGTGGACTCTGAGAAACAAACCGAGGGCAATGGAGGGCAGGGGGTGAGATGTTGGGAGAGCCTAGTTGTGGGTGTTGTGGAGGGCAAAGAGCACTGGGTGTGGTGCATAAACAGTGAATCTTGGAACACTGAAAAAATAAAATTAAATTAATAAAAGGGGGGGCAGAGAGGAGTCAAGATGGCAGAGAAGTAGCAGGCTGAGACTACTTCAGCTAGCCGGAGATCAGCTAGATAGCTTATCTAAAGATTGCAAACACCTGAAAATCCATCGGCAGATTGAAGAGAAGAAGAGCAGCAATTCTGGAAACAGAAAAACAACCACTTTCTGAAAGGTAGGACTGGCGGAGAAGTGAATCCAAAGCGACGGGAAGATAGACCCTGGGGGGAGGGGCCGGCTCCCGGCAAGCAGCGGAGCAACGGCGCACAAAATCAGGACTTTTAAAAGTCTGTTCCGCTGAGGGACATCGCTCCAGAGGCTAAACCGTGGCGAAGCCCACGCGGGGTCAGCGTGGCCTGAGGTCCCGCAGGGTCACAGAAGGATCGGGGGTGTCTGAGTGTCGCAGAGCTTGCGGGTATTGGAACGGGAAAGCCGGCTACAGAGACAGAGCCGACAGTAAGCTCACAGCTCGGTGTTACCTTGAACCGGTCGCAGGCTCGGTGAGCTCGGAGCGCGGCTGGAGGTCAGGCAGACGGGAGTAACTGGGCGCTGTTCTCTGAGGGCGCACTGAGGAGTGGGGCCCCAGGCTCTCGGCTCCTCCGGGCCGGAGACCAGGAGGCCGCCATTTGTATTCCCGTCCTCCGGAACTCTACGGAAAGCGCTCAGGGAACAAAAGCTCCTGAAAGCAAACCCGAGCGGATTACTCACCCCGCCCCCTGATGAGGGCGGTGAATTCTGCCTGGGGCAAAGACAATTAAGAATCACTACAACAGGCCCCTCCCCCAGAAGATCATCAAGAAATCCAGCCGAGACCAAGTTCACCTACCAAGGAGTGCGGTTTAAATACCAAGGAGAGCAGCAGAATTCCAGAGGAGGAGAAAGCAAAGCACGGAACTCATGGCTTTTTCCCTGTGATTTTTTTTAGTCTTGCAGTTAATTTAATTTTTTTTCTTTTTTATTTTTTGTTTTTTTCCTCACCTTCTGGTAAAATTTTTTTTAACTTTTACCTTTTTCTTTTTTAACGTTTTTTACCAGTTTATCTAATATATATATTTTTTCTTTTTTATATTTTTCTTATTTTTTTTAAATTCTTTTTTTTTCCTTTTTTTTTTTTCGTTCTTCCTTTTTGAACCTCTTTTTATCCCCTTTCTCCCCCCTCACAATTAGGGATCTCTTCTAATTTGGTTAAAGCATATTTTTCTGGGGTTGTTGCCACCCTTTTAGTATTTTCCTTGCTCCTTCATATACTCTTATCTGGACAAAATGACAAGGCGGAAAAATTCAACACAAAAAAAAGAACAAGAGGCAGTACCGAAGGCTAGGGACCTAATCAATACAGACATTGGTAATATGTCAGATCTAGAGTTCAAAATGACAATTCTCAAGGTTCTAGCCGGGCACAAAAAAGGCATGGAAGATATTAGAGAAACCCTCTCGAGAGATATGAAAGCCCTTTCTGGAGAAATAAAAAAACTACAATCTAACCAAGTTGAAATCAAAAAAGCTATTAATGAGGTGCAATCAAAAATGGAGGCTCACACTGCTAGGATAAGTGAGGCAGAAGAAAGAATTAGTGATATAGAAGACCAAATGACAGAGAATAAAAAAGCTGAGCAAAAGAGGGACAAACAGCTACTGGACCACGAGGGGAGAATTTGAGAGATAAGTGACACCATGAGACGAAACAACATTAGAATAATTGGGATTCCAGAAGAAGAAGAAAGAGAGAGGGGAGCAGAAGGTATACTGGAGAGAATTATTGGGGAGAATTTCCCCAATATGGCAAAGGGAACGAGCATCAAAATACAGGAGGTTCAGAGAACGCCCCTCAAAATCAATAAGAATAGGCCCACACCCCGTCACCTAATAGTAAAATTTACAAGTCTCAGTGACAAAGAGAAAATCCTGAAAGCAGCCCAGGAAAAGAAGTCTGTAACATACAATGGTAAAAATATTAGATTGGCAGCTGACTTATCCACAGAGACCTGGCAGGCCAGAAAGAGCTGGCATGATATTTTCAGAGCACTAAACGAGAAAAACATGCAGCCAAGAATACTATATCCAGCCAGGCTATCATTGAAAATAGAAGGAGAGATTAAAAGCTTCCAGGACAAGCAAAAACTGAAAGAATTTGCAAACACCAAACCAGCTCTACAGGAAATCTTGAAAGGGGTCCTCTAAGCAAAGAGAGAGCCTACAAGTGGTAGATCAGAAAGGAACAGAGACCATATACAGTAACAGTCACCTTACAGGCAATACAATGGCACTAAATTCATATCTCTCAAAAGTTACCCTGAATGTTAATGGGCTAAATGCCTCTGTCAAAAGACACAGGGTATCAGAATGGATAAAAAAACAAAACCCATCTATATGTTGCCTCCAAGAAACTCATTTTAAGCCCGAAGACACCTCCAGATTTAAAGTGAGGGGGTGGAAAAGAATTTACCATGCTAATGGACATCAGAAGAAAGCAGGAGTGGCAATCCTTATATCAGATCAATTAGATTTTAAGCCAAAGACTATAATAAGAGATGAGGAAGGACACTATATCATACTCAAAGGGTCTGTCCAACAAGAAGATCTAACAATTTTAAATATCTATGCCCCCAACGTGGGAGCAGCCAACTATATAAACCAATTAATAACAAAATCAAAGAAACACATAAACAATAATACAATAATAGTAGGGGACTTTAACACTCCCCTCACTGAAATGGACAGGTCATCCAAGCAAAAGATCAACAAGGAAATAAAGGCCTTAAACGACACACTGGACCAGATGGACATCACAGATATATTCAGAACATTTCATCCCAAAGCAACAGAATACACATTCTTCTCTAGTGCACATGGAACATTCTCCAGAATAGATCACATCCTCGGTCCTAAATCAGGACTCAACCGGTATCAAAAGATTGGGATCATTCCCTGCATATTTTCAGACCACAATGCTCTGAAGCTAGAACTCAATCACAAGAGGAAGTTTGGAAAGAACCCAAATACATGGAGACTAAACAGCATCCTTCTAAGGAATGAATGGGTCAACCGGGAAATTAAAGAAGAATTGAAAAAAAATCATGGAAACAAATGATAATGAAAATACAATGGTTCAAAATCTGTGGGACACAACAAAGGCAGTCCTGAGAGGAAAATATATAGCGGTTCAAGCCTTTCTCAAGAAACAAGAAAGGTCTCAGGTACACAACCTAACCCTACACCTGAAGGAGCTGGAGAAAGAACAAGAAAGAAACCCTAAGCCCAGCAGGAGAAGAGAAATCATAAAGATCAGAGCAGAAATCAATGAAATAGAAACCAAAAAAACAATAGAACAAATCAATGAAACTAGAAGCTGGTTCTTTGAAAGAATTAATAAAATTAATAAACCCCTGGCCCGACTTATCAAAAAGAAAAGAGAAAGGACCCAAATAAATAAAATCATGAATGAAAGAGGAGAGATCACAACTAACACCAAAGAAATACAAACTATTATAAGAACATACTATGAGCAACTCTACGCCAATAAATTTGACAATCTGGAAGAAATGGATGCATTCCTAGAAACCTATAAACTACCACAACTGAACCAGGAAGAAATAGAAAGCCTGAACAGACCCATACCCAGTAAGGAGATTGAAACAGTCATTAAAAATCTCCAAACAAACAAAAGCCCAGGGCCAGATGGCTTCCCGGGGGAATTCTACCAAACATTTAAAGAAGAACTAATTCCTATTCTCCTGAAACTGTTCCAAAAAATAGAAATGGAAGGAAAACTTCCAAACTCATTTTATGAGGCCAGCATCACCTTGATCCCAAAACCAGACAAGGATCCCATCAAAAAAGTGAGCTATAGACCAATATCCTTGATGAACACAGATGCGAAAATACTCAACAAAATACTAGCCAATAGGATTCAACAGTACATTAAAAGGATTATTCACCACGACCAAGTGGGATTTATTCCAGGGCTGCAAGGTTGGTTCAACATCCGCAAATCAGTCAATGTGATACAATACATCAATAAAAGAAAGAACAAGAACCATATGATACTCTCAATAGATGCTGAAAAAGCATTTGACAAAGTACAGCATCCCTTCCTGATCAAAACTCTTCAAAGTGTAGGGATAGAGGGCACATACCTCAATATCATCAAAGCCATCTATGAAAAACCCACCGCAAATATCATTCTCAATGGAGAAAAACTGAAAGCTTTTCCGCTAAGGTCAGGAACACGGCAAGGATGTCCATTATCACCACTGCTATTCAACATAGTACTAGAGGTCCTAGCCTCAGCAATCAGACAACAAAAGGAAATTAAAGGCATCCAAATTGGCAAAGAAGTCAAATTATCACTCTTTGCAGATGATATGATACTATATGTGGAAAACCCAAAAGACTCCACCCCAAAACTGCTAGAACTTATACAGGAATTCAGTAAAGTGTCAGGATATAAAATCAATGCACAGAAATCAGTTGCATTTCTCTACACCAACAGCAAGTCAGAAGAAAGAGAAATAAGGAGTCAATCCCATTTACAATTGCACCCAAAACCATAAGATACGTAGGAATAAACCTAACCAAAGAGGCACAGAATCTATACTCAGAAAACTATAAAGTACTCATGAAAGAAATTGAGGAAGACACAAAGAAATGGAAAAATGTTCCATGCTCCTGGATTGGAAGAATAAATATTGTGAAAATGTCTATGCTACCTAAAGCAATCTACACATTTAATGCAATTCCTATCAAAGTACCATCCATCTTTTTCAAAGAAATGGAACAAATAATTCTAAAATTTATATGGAACCAGAAAAGACCTTGAATAGCCAAAGGGATATTGAAAAAGAAAGCCAAAGTTGGTGGCATCACAATTCCGGACTTCCAGCTCTATTACAAAGCTGTCATCATCAAGACAGCATGGTACTGGCACAAAAACAGACACATAGATCAATGGAACAGAATAGAGAGCCCAGAAATAGACCCTCAACTCTACAGTCAACTAATCTTCGACAAAGCAGGAAAGAATGTCCAATGGAAAAAAGACAGCCTCTTCAATAAATGGTGCTGGGAAAATTGGACAGCCACATGCAGAAAAATGAAATTGGACCATTTCCTTACACCACACACAAAAATAGACTCAAAATGGATGAAGGACCTCAATGTGCGAAAGGAATCCATCAAAATCCTTGAGGAGAACACAGGCAGCAACCTCTTCGACCTCAGCCGCAGCAACATCTTCCTAGGAACAACGCCAAAGGCAAGGGAAGCAAGGGCAAAAATGAACTATTGGGATTTCATCAAGATCAAAAGCTTTTGCACAGCAAAGGAAACAGTTAACAAAATCAAAAGACAACTGACAGAATGGGAGAAGATATTTGCAAACGACCTATCAGATAAAGGACTAGTGTCCAGAATCTATAAAGAACTTATCAAACTCAACACCCAAAGAACAAATAATCCAATCAAGAAATGGGCAGAAGACATGAACAGACATTTCTGCAAAGAAGACATCCAGATGGCCAACAGACACATGAAAAAGTGCTCCATATCACTCGGCATCAGGGAAATACAAATCAAAACCACAATGAGATATCACCTCACACCAGTCAGAATGGCTAAAATCAACAAGTCAGGAAATGACAGATGCTGGCGAGGATGTGGAGAAAGGGGAACTCTCCTACACTGTTGGTGGGAATGCAAGCTGGTACAGCCACTCTGGAAAACAGCATGGAGGTTCCTCAAAATGTTGAAAATAGAACTGCCCTATGACCCAGCAATTGCACTATTGGGTATTTACCCTAAAGATACAAATGTAGTGATCCAAAGGGGCACGTGCACCCGAATGTTTATAGCAGCAATGTCCACAATAGCCAAACTATGGAAAGAACCTAGATGTCCATCAACAGATGAATGGATCAAGAAGATGTGGTATATATACACAATGGAATACTATGCAGCCATCAAAAGAAATGAAATCTTGCCATTTGCGACAACATGGATGGAACTAGAGCGTATCATGCTTAGCGAAATAAGTCAAGCAGAGAAAGACAACTATCATATGATCTCCCTGATATGAGGAAGTGGTGATGCAACATGGGGGCTTAAGTGGGTAGGAGAAGAATCAATGAAACAAGATGGGATTGGGAGGGAGACAAACCATAAGTGACTCTTAATCTCACAAAGCAAACTGAGGGTTGCTGGGGGGAGGGGGTTTGGGAGAAGGGGGTGGGATTATGGACACTGGGGAGGGTATGTGCTTTGGTGAGTGCTGTGAAGTGTGTAAACCTGGTGATTCACAGACCTGTACCCCTGGGGATAAAAACATATGTTTATAAAAATTAAAAAATAAAAAATAAAAAAATAATATAAAAAATAAAAGGGGGGGAAGAAAAAGTGAATGGCCATTTTCCCAAAATGACATATAAATGACCAACAGACACGTGAAAAGATGCTCAAAATCACTTATTGTCAGGGAAATACAGATCCTAACCACAATGAGAGATCATTTCACATCTGTCAGAATGGCTAAAATCAACAACACAAGAGATAACAAATGTTGGCAAGGATGTGGAGAAAAAGTAACCTTTGTCATACAGTGTTGGTCCATATGTAAATTGATACAGCCACTGTGGAAAACAAGAAGGAGTTTCCACCACAAGTTAAAAATAGAAGTACCATATGACCCAATAATTCCACTACTGAGTATTTATCAAAAAACAAAACAAAACAAAACAACAAAAACACTAATTTGAAAAGATACATGCATCTCTAAATTTATTGCAGCATTATTTACAATAGCCAAGATATGGATGCAATCTGTGTCCATTGATAGATGAATGGGTAAGGAAGATGTGGGGGGTGTGTGTGTGTGTGTGTCTGTGTGTGTGTGTAAAATGGAATATTATTCAGACATTAAAGAAAAGAATGCCATTTGTAACAACATGGATGATCCTAAAGGGTATTATGTTAAGTGAAATAAATCAAACTGAGAAGGACAAGTATTAATATGATTTTACTCACATGTGGAGTAAAAGCAAAACTAAATAAACAAACTAGCAGAATCAGACCCATAAATACAGAGAACACACTGATAGCTGCCAGAGAGGTGGGGGGTGGTGGTGTTCAAAATGGGTGAAGGGGAGTGGGTGGTACAGGTTTCCAGTTACAGAACGAATAAGTCATGGGGATGAAAGATATAGCCAAAGTGAATGTAGTCAGTGGTATCATGATAGTGTCACAAGGTGACAGGCAGTAGTTACACATAACATATAAACTTGTCAAATCACCAAGTTGTACACCTGAAACTAATGTAACATTGTGTCAACTGTACTCAAGAAAAAAATTAAAAAGTAGGGACACCTGGTGGCTCAGTGGGTTAAGCCTCTGTCTTCCGCTCAGGTCATGAACTCAGCTTCCTGGGATTGAGCCCCACATCGGGCTTTCTGCTCAACGGGGAGCCTGCTTCCTCCTTTCTCTTTGCCTGCCTCTCTGCCTACTTGTGATCTCTCTGTCAAATAAATAAATAAAATCTTTAAAAAAATAAAAAGTAGACTTTATGATATATATACATTATGTTATTATTATTAATTATTTATATATTATTATATTTATTCTATATCATCACTAATTATTATTAATTATTATTATAGTATTATTATATTCTTCAGCCATAAAAGGAGGAAATATTGTCAATTATATCAACATTGATGGACCTTGAGGACTTTTTATTAAGTGAAATTAGACAGAGAAAGGAAGCACTATTGATCTCATTTATATGTGGAATGTAAAAAAAAAGAAAAAGGAAAACAGAGAACCACATAGTCCTAGAGAAAGAGATGGGATTTGTGGTTACCCCAGATTTGTGGTTGGGGATAAGAGGAATTGCAAGAAGGTGGTCAATAGTTATCAGCTTCCAGCTATAAAGTAGGAAAGCACTAGGGGTGTAATGCATAAATGATGTTTAATGCTGCTTTGGGGTGTATAGGAAATTTGCTGAGAGAGTAGATCCTAAGAGTTCTCATCAGGAGGAGAAAATTTTTCCTCCTTTTTTTTTCTTTTTATTGTATCTATATGATACATATATTGTATCTATATGAGAAATGGGTGTGATCATATCATAATATACATGAGTCAAACCATGGTGCTGTAACTTAGAGAGTGATGCAAATCAATTCTATCCTAGTAACCTGGACAACAACCCACCTACCTTTGTCATTCTTTTGGAAATAGCATCATTTGATTCTTCCACATTTTCTTTAGAATCAAGGATATCCTTTTTTTTCTGTGTAAGTTATTTTAGGCTGAAATTTGTGTTTTCTACCTGGAAAAAAAAAAACCTGAAACAAATCCACTTTTGTACTCACCCTGAGTCATGTCTGCCTTTTTCCTAATGAGCAGAATTTGACTTCCAATGTGTCACTCAGTCGTTTTTCCATTGATCATTGGTGAAGCCACCATGATTTTAAGAACTAACAATGTATTTTAATATATTGTACATTGTACATTGTACATGCTCTGTGCTCTCTTACCTGAAGTTGTGACAGAGGTTGGCAGCTAACAGCTATGCAACTGCTCCCCTCCCATGTGTGGTAAAGCCTAGATCCATGGATCTTAAAGCATATTAATTTACCAGATATACTTGTCCCATTTGGCCCTCACTCTACGGAACTGACTGTGTTTTTGCCTGAAATACATGTCCTTAAGTCTTAGCTTCTTACATGATTGAATAAAAAAATGGTCCTAGGGAGATTTTAAAACTGTTTGCAAGGTACAGCTGTCTATGCCACTTCCTTTGGTAAGGATCTTTGTGGGTATGAGGCATTATCACTACTGCAGTGTCTTTCCTGATGGTTTTGCTTGTGTAAGCTGCATTACAGTAGGACTAAGTACACCTTAGTCCATTTTTTTGCAAGTCTTTCCCATGCAATAAGCACTGGGTGGTCTAACAGGTTGTGCTCTGGCCCCAAATTCTGCTAAATACCGCAAGGTATTTGCTAATACCCCAAGGCATTTGCTAATACCCCAAGGTGATAGCTTTGTGGTTCCTCTTCAGGAAATTAGTCCCTACACTTGCCTTTCCTGCCCCATCTTTCTACCTGTCCAGGTTTGATAATTCATGTAACACCCCAGTTGTAGTTATAAATGGTGATGAGCAGTAGAGAATCTGGGCATAGCTTTGGGCAGGCCAGGAAAATCTAAAACAAGCAAAGTCACAACAAAAGGAGTATCTGCTGAGGAAAGAACACTGTCTTACCTAGACTTTGTGCACATTTGGGGGTACAATGAAGTGTTTCTGTGGTGGATACTATGGACCTTATGGTATAATTCAGTCCTCCATTGCACCCTGCATGGTCATCTTCTGACAATTCCCCTGCCATGCCATTCGCTGACCTCACTGAACCTGTCCACATGTATGAGTGCAAGGGCTCCCGCCTTCTCCCCCAAACCCTACAGCAACTCTTATCATGATTATCAGATCTTATCATGATGATATATCATGATTATCAGATCTTATCATGACTATCAGATGCATCATGGCATCTGATACATTTAAGAACTTACATAAATTAATTTTACTACAGCTACTTGAAATTTATGGAAATATTCTCTTGGCTGCTACCTAATGATTTAATATGCTTATTTTTCTCCCCCCATCTGCATCTAAGTACTTGAATGGCCAACAATTCTCAGTTTGCACTGTCAATGCATACCTCTTATAGTTTTTGTTATTTTGTTATTTAAAAATATTAACATATTAAATAAAAATATTAACATATTTAAATAATTTAATCAAATTGATATGAAATACTATTGACAAAGTAAATGCATCTTATTTTTCCACTTTTACTCATCTAAATTCATGCCGGATTCCATTTTCATTTTCATTCTTCTGTGGCAGTTGGCTATGTCCTCTTACAGATGGCTAAGCTATATGTCTACATGCTGTGGCAAGTCCTTGGCATTGGACCCTCAGAGCAAATACCAGATTGCTCTGCCCTTAACTGCAGATACCAGTTTCTGAATTTCCTGAAAATGCAGAGAACTGTTGAGCAGGGAAAACATATACTAATCTCAACCCCTTTTGAGTATGTGCTTGGAATGTGTTCCTTTCTCTTTCCCCTCACTGAGTCTATCAAATCCTCGCCTAAGACATCACTTAGGTACACACTTCCTTCTCACAGGATTTTAAGGTATGGCATTTCAGCCCAGGTTTGGTTACCACATGAGCAGTGAGGTAAATGACTTACCTCCAGAGCAACATAGTTGTTGACGGGGGCCTGGGATTGGAGACATGCTTTTATTAGCATCTTGGTGCACAGAATCAAGGAGAAATAATGGCCCTGGAAATTTTCTGCCTATCTCAGAAAGACTCCTCTTGGCTGATGAGGCCACTGGGACTGCTTCCCAGATGAAAATTAGCCTTTCATCTGAGTGTCCTCTGTGGTGGGTTCTCTGTTGCCTCAGAGCTTATTTGCGCCTTCTCTGAAAGATCAGTGTTGGGGACCCATGGGGTTCTCTTCAAAGCTGCTTATATCAGATTTTTTTTTTTTGTTCATAAAGGAATTCTGTCAATATAACCCTCAATAAATCCTATGGGTCTTTGGAGTCTTGTCCTCAGCCTGGCTCCCATTGTCATGGTTTCCTCTGGCCAAGGTGTCTGTGTTGAAAATGCAGTATTTTTCTCCTCATGGACAAAAGACGAAGATGTGCAGAACAGACCCTGAGATCCAGGGGAAAGGATTTCTTATGTTATTTATTCTAGATTTTATGTGTACTTGTAGAAGAACATTCATAACACTAAGTATTATATATCCTCTGTCCCCATAGTAGTCACTGTCATGATTTTATATGTGTTCCTGAGGTCATATGCAAACTCAACCACCTATGTTAATTTTTTTCCCTAAAGGTGAAGAGAAAATGATAGGCTCAAAATCATCAAGGGGGAAAATCAGCCATTAGGTGTTCACATTTTTCTTCTACTTACCATCACAAAGATAAAATAGTACAAAAAACAAAAATCACATTATGCTATAGGGTCAACATTGTGTTTTTAAAAAGCACAACAATATTTTATAAGTTTTTACCAACTAGCTGTTGAAGATTGAGAACATGATTTTGCCTTTAAGATACTTGGTTTTCTCTTCTTTAACCCTCTAGTCTTCGGTGAGAGGATTAGTTGTCTGCCCATTGACATTTGAGATCTTGCTGTGATTATTGTGTCATGTGGATTGATAATAGCATTGATGCTTAATGTCTGAGAACAGACTGTGTACGGTAGTGAATGTAAATTTTGCAGCCATTTGTACAGCTAAGGCTTCTGCCTCTCCAGGGGTGCTCTTGTCTCTGGCATTGTTTACAGTGACTTTGTATGGGTCTTTGCCTCATTCTTTGTGCACTCCACTGCTGGGGCCTCTCAGGAAACATCAGCCATAAGGAGACTATATTTGGAGGCTGGAAAAGAGAAGGTAAAAGATGAAAACTCCCTTGAAAGGAATGGAGGTAGTGAGGGGGAACAGGACTCTGTGGGAAGGCTCCTGACATGGGAGAGGAAGTGATGGAAAGTGGACATTTTGATGGGGTTTTTTGAATACTGCTGTTGGGGTCCAAAGCCAACAGCCAAGAAATAATTCTTGGGGTGGCTTTGGTGCAAAAAGGTGGTTTTATTAAAGTATGGGGATGGGATCCATCGGCAGGAAAAGCTGCTGTCCCAGGATTGTGAGGGGCATCTGATTCAATACCTTGCAGTTGAGGGTGGGGGTAAAGGGAAGGGAGGTTTCAAATAAAGACTCACAGGATCCTGGAGGCTTGGCTCTGGTCAAGCTGAGGTGGGTTTTCCCTCTAGAGAGGCACTAACAGAGTTGGGAGCTTAATGAAGGAACATGATATTCTGCCTGCCTCAAGTATTTGTTAATGGACTGCATGTTAGAAGGACATTTAATTTTATCTACATTTCCTTCTGCCTTTGTTTCCCACATCAGTTTCCTGCTGGGTTTTGTTTTCTGCTTCTGGAGTCCTGGGTTTGAAAAGTTTGAACAGGTGTCCTTTTTCTAGCAGCCATCAGGGAGCACCACAGCAAGTCAGGGCCCCTGAGTTGGATTCTGCTGGACAGAATTGGCCAGCTAATCCCAGCTGAGGGAGGCACCCCACAGATGCCAGCTTCAGAGCCACACCCTGGAGTCCATGTACATCCCCAACCACAAATAACCGTGGAAAGGTACTCTGTGTAGGTGCTTAGAAATAATGGTCAGGGTAAAGAATGACTTCTTTGCACCACTGAATGAACAGAAGCTTCAGCCTCAGTAGAGAAGCTCCAGGGGCATGAGAAATCATAGGAATGAAAAACACTTATCAGAATATTACAGAAATGTCCTAAATAAGTAAATGTATAAACACAGAAAGTAGCTGATTGCTTAGGGCTGGGGGTGGAATGTAGGTTTGGGGGTGATGCCTGGGGCTGTGGGTGTGTGTACATGTGTGGTAGAATAGGGGTTTGGGGGTAACTCCCAGGGCCGGGTGTCTGTGTAATGGAATGGAGGCTTGGGGGTGATGGCCAGGGCTGGAGTTTTGTGTGGTAGAATGGAGGTTTGGGGGTGATGACTAAGTAGGAGTGGATTTTCTTAAAGGTTAATTCTGAAATTTCGTGATGGATTTACAACTGTGTGAGTATTCTAAAACTCATCAATTTTACATTTTACATGGATGGATTATATGGTATCCAATTATATCTCACTAACATTGTTGTTTTAAGCCTGATTTATAGTTACAACTATATCAGAGAGTTATCTCAATACACTTTGCTGCCTCAAGATTTAGTCCTTGATTTTTTAAAATTAATTTTTAAATTTTTTTATAAACATGTAATGTATTTTTATTCCCAGGGGTACAGGTCTGTGCATCACCAGGTTTACACATTTCACAGCACTCACCATAGCAAATACCCTCCTCAAAGTTGTCCTTGATTTTTGTATGTAGTTTTATCCCCTTTTTAAAATTGGATATGACATGGTAGCTCAATTGTGATGTTTTTGCAACAGTAGAAATTCTTCTTGAAGCCCCTGCCTTTCCCTGATGTGGGTGAGGACACTTAGTGGTGGGACAGCTGATAGAGCATGGAAGAGGGTGACCATGACTTGTGTCATGGAGATTTGGGGAGCGATGGGGCAGATGCATTAACAAGGATGTTTTTAGTCCTTCCTCTGCCTTATCTTTCTGCCCAACCTTGACATGTCATAAAGTCTACACTCCATGGCATTGGCCCCACTTTCCTACTCTGCTTTTGATTCTCTGTGCTATCTTTGCTCCCTTTGCTTCCTCCTGGGGCACCTCAGGAAAGCAGCAGTGGAGCCCCATGGGCAGGAAGACTGAATTCAGCAGAGTTTTGCTGCTCTGGTATTGACATAGTAGGCAAGATTTTATTTTATTATTTTATTTTATTTATTTTTAACATCTTAATTTAGTTTTATTTCTTATAAGTGTTCCAAGATTCATTCTTTATACACCACACCCATGAGACAACATTTTAAATGGGAACTTTAAGTGATTCTGAGGAAAGGACACCACTGTCCTCCTTTGAGAAAACTAGCTCAGTGGGAGTGGTGGACATGTCCCCAGTGAGTTGCTTATTTGTTGTGCAATCTTGACTCATCTAAATCACACTCTCTCATACACTCTCAGCATGTAAAAAGGAGATGCTGGGTGGCTCAGTTGGTTAAGCGGCTGCCTTCGGCTCAGGTCATGATCCCAGCGTCCTGGGATCGAGTCCCACATCGGGCTCCTTGCTTGGCAGGGAGCCTGCTTCTTCCTCTGCCTCTGCCTGCCACTCTGTCTGCCTGTGCTTGCTGTCACTTCTCTCTCTATGACAAATAAATAAAATAAAATCTTTAGTGATTTTTTAAAAAAGATGTTTGTAAAGCTCCAGTCTTGAACAATAATATAGGAGGTGTTCGATAACTGACTTCTTTCCTCATTTCTGTTTCCATGCGTTTCCTATTTACTTCCTTTTCTTCTTCTTTCATATACAACATGGAAGTACTGCGTTAAGTATAGGAACCAGGATTAACTTGTGAGATGGCTATCATCACCAGCATGAATCAGTATTAGTCTGTAGGTGGCTATCATCACCAGCATGAATCAGGATTAGACTGTGGGTGACTATCATCACCACCATGAATCAGGATTAGCGTGTAGGTGACTATCGTCACCAGCATGAATCAGGCTCAGCCTGTATTTGGTTATCATTGCCAGCATGAATCAGGATTATTCTGTGAGGCGGCTGTCATCACCAGCATGTTTCATAAATGAGGAAGCTATGAACTGAGCCCTAGTCAGCAATGTGTCTTTGATCTTTGCCACTGGAACCTGACCGGCCAGACTCTTCATTCATTTGTTCAGGTGACAAGAGTTTGTGCATGCAGGGCACTGCTCTAAAGGCAAAACAATAAGTCTCTACCATCACAGAACATTCTGTGGGGAGGAACAAACATTAAGAACAATTGGAAAGAAAACTAATCAAAGGTGGTAAATGGCATGGTGGGAGAAGAAGGTGGGGACACTCTCCCCACAGCTTTATTGAGGACTGATTGACAAACATTGTGTATACATATGGTGCACAGCCTGATGTTCTCATATATATATATGAAATATATATATACTGTTTGTATGTATACTGTTTGTATAATTTAGATAGACATACTTTTTAAAAAATTTAATTTAATTTAACTTTTCAGTGTTCCAAGATTCATTATTTATGCACCACACCCAGTGATCCATGCAATATGTGGTAGACACTGTTTTAAAGGAGAATAAGGAGCTTAGGAAATTTTCCTTACCAGATGTTATAACTGCCATAATGCCACAGCCTCTAAAACCTCATGATCACAGGTTCAAGCCTCCAGTGGTAGATCTTAAGCAGTGGGGTCGAAATGTTCAGCATGGTGACTAGAGTTCCCAAGACTGGGCTGCATATTTGAAAGTCCTGAGAAGAGTAGAGTTAAAAGTGCTCATCCCAAGGAAAAAAACTAACTCTGTGTGGTGCTGGAATGTTAACTAATCTTATTGTAATCATTTTGAAATATATACATAAGTTAAATGATTATGTGATGTGGTATACCTAAAATTATACAATGGATGCTATATGCTAATTCTGTTTTAAGAAAACCAAGAAAAAAACAATGCCCTGGTGATATTGGTGCAAATAGACTAGTGAAACCAAAGAGAAGGTGACCGATTTCCTGGGTGACTGGAAGTAGAATTGTCATCAGTGTAGGACAAGCAGGTAGAGATGAAGGAGACCAGGGATTTGCATTAAGTTATGGCAGTGTTCTGCTCAGACATGGGGAGGTTTCCCAGACTGCAGCAGGCCATGGCACACATCCAGTACCTGTTCTGAGAGCGGGTCCCATGTGGCCAGGATCTCCGTCCTCTTGCTCTAACACAAGCAGCGGTGGTGGTAGCTTGCTCCGTTGTCCTTCCACATAAAGCTCATGTTTAAAACACCACTTCTCAGTTTGGTGCCAGAGGAATGCCACTTTGCCTTTCTGAACAGGGCTGGCTCCTCCTCCTCCCACCATGGGCCTCTTTGAGTCCCTGGTATCTCCCAGAAAATGTTTGCCGCTTACACTATGTTCATGATTTATATTTCCAGCGAGTGAAGGACACTGGTGAGAACTGGGAACAGCACAGAGTGGTTTGTACCTTTTCTTTTCTTTTCTTTTCTTTTCTTTCTTTCTTTCTTTCTTTCTTTCTTTCTTTCTTTCTTTCTTCTTCCTTTTAAGAAATGCTGCTTAATTAAACATTGCAATCTGAAGAGTGGAGAGGGTGGTGCCTCTCAAGTCTGGTATACAGAGCTTGGGGGGAGTCCTGGAAGGTGGAAGCCCCACTGTGTATCCTCAGCCTCCCTCTCTGAAAACCTCATTCACCTTTAATTGGAGCAACGAAGCAGCCATGAAGGGTAAGCAAACTGAGTTTGAGGAGAGCACTGGAGACTGCAGGCCAGCCAGGACCTCTGGAGAATATGTGGATTACAGATTTCCTTTCAGTCTGTGCCCACTGGGAGTTGAGCATCAGGATGGAAGAAACCAAGGCCCCCTGGTCTTCTGGATTGCTGGAGTGGAACCAGAGACCGCTGTGAACCTCTGCCTACAGGCGGTGCTTCTATCTCAAAGGGACTGATTTCTTGGAGACCTTTGAGCTCCTGGGATTTACTCCAAGCCCTTCAGCTGAGGTGTTGAGCCTTTCCTCAGCAGGAGCATGGTGATGTGCCACTATGGGAGCTTCATGCTTGGATGTGCAGGGCTGGAGGTCTGTCTCTTCCCTCTGTCCCCCTGCAGCTATAGCTCTCACGCTCCAGGCTCATATAGCTTGGGTCCCACAGGGACGCTCTTCACTTCCCCTGTGGATGGATTTGCCCCCTCTCATGCCTTCTGGTTCTCTTTATTTCAAGGTATTGTGTTGGATAAGTTGAGAGTTCTGGAGTCAGTGTCTGTGGTGTAAGAAAAAAATGCATATATTTGATCTTTGTCCCTAGTGCTTGATATACAGTGTCAAAAACTCTTCAGATTTCCTGAGTGATAAGAGTATCTTTTGTTGTTCATAAAAAGCCTGTTTTAGTTAGACCTGGACTTATGCTAATGTAACATATGGTGGGTTTTTCACAGTTTCCAAGGAGGGGCTGGCCCTGCCAGAAAGACCAGCATGGGTTTAGGACGTTCAGCTCCATTCCTCCCACCTCTGAGGAGGGGACAGGGGCCGGAGACTGGGCCAGTCACATTATCAATGAGTTAAACAACCATGCCTGTGTGTACGAACTCTGGGCACCAAGGTTTGGCAGAACTCTACACACTGATGAGCTGGGAAGGGACAGGGCATGGAAGCTCTGCATCCCCCACCCTGCAGCAGACCTTGCCCTGTGCATCTCTCCCACTCGGCTGCTTCTGAGTTGTATCTTTTATAATAAAATGGTCCTTACAAGCATGGCACTTTTCAGTGAGTTCCACAATCCATTGAACTTGAAAGATGGGCTGTGGGAAACCCAGAACTTATAGTTTAATCATTCCAAATTATAGGTGGGACTTGTGGTCCCATGGGACTGAGACCCTTCCACCTGTGGGCTCTGTGGTAACTCCACAGCTTGTGTCTATACTGGATTGGATTGTTGGATACCTGACTGGGGGTGGATGATTGGTCAGCAACCATGCAGGGCCCCAAGCACTTCACTCACCTTGTTACCATGCACAAGTAACTCCACTTTCCTTTTTGTGCAAAAATGCAAGTAATTATTATATCTGTATCAGTTCGATACTTTGAGATTTAAAAGGACTGCTATTGCATTCAGAGTGCTGCCCAGAATGCAATAAGGTCTATTTTCATCTGTTTCTCTTCTCATTATCTTTGAGGGGTAAATGTCAGAAATAAGGTCATGGGTTAAAGACTCAATTTCAGTTTCCCTTCTAGTGGACAACATGCTCAGGGAATTAGGGGACTTAGTTTGGAGTGGAGTCTCTGGAACACAACCTCCCAGGATAGAAAAGTTCATTCTGTGACCATGAATGAGCAAAAGGTATCTGTTTTCCACTTAATGATTTGTTATTTAGTTGTATTGAGAATTACCTTAATGGACACATAAGCCTCATTTTAGGAATTATTAGCATTGATTCCTGGAGGACAAGAATGTCTCTAGGACTGTGAACTCACTTTCATTAAGCATATTTCTGCTCCCTAAACTGCTGTATATTCTAATTAAGGGGTTGTTAGGTACAAGTCATACGTTTTGGTAATCTAGAGCAGTGATATCAGCATCTAAATAATAAACAGGTGTATCAGTCAGAACATAGCCATGTGACAGAAACTAGACCAATTGTTTCAACTGAAGGAATTTAACATAAAGATTGTGGGGAATTAGAGGTTGGGTCTCTGAAAAGAGAGAGACAACACAAAAGTTTTATGGGGGGAATGACTTTAGCAAACAGGTAGTTAGCTTTATGAGAATGTGGGTATTTGGAGGAGGGTCCCAGGAGAGTGCCGCTGGGTTGCTGTGGGTGTGAAGTGCTGGTCTTGCAGGTGTGCAAAGTGGAGTCAGCTGCTACCGGCAGCGTGAGGAGACCTCGCTGTAGAAGCATTGAAGGACAAAGGGAAGCCAGACGGAGAATGTCTTCTCTCCTTTCCAGCCTGGCAGACTGACTGAGGAACTTCCCACAGGATGTGTTTACAGGAAGCAGCTGACAGGCAAAATCATTTTTGCTCAAGTCCCAACTTTGCATCACAAAGAGGAGTACAACTTGCTGTCAAAAGAATAGCTTCATAGCTGGCACTGTGATACTTAGTATAGGGCGTGGGTATAAAAAATACACTTGAGAATCAAGTGTGTGTGTGTCAAGAGATGATTAAGTGAGGTTTCAGAAGGTGGGAGTAAGGAAATGGGCAACTAGGAGAAATCCTGACAGTTAATTTTAGTTTGTCAAGGAAGGCTTTGTCTACTAGTGGGGATGGGAGGTTGAAAGGAAGAAGATGATGAATATATATCACTTCTTTGTCCATTCATCTCTTTGTGGACACTTGGGCTGTTTCCATATCTTGGCTATTGTAAATAAAGCTGCAATAAGCACAGGGGTGTGTGTATCTTATTAAATTAATATCCGCCGTGACCAAGAATAGTAACAACAGGAATGGACCCAGAGGGTAGTATGCTAAGAGAAATCATTTAGTCAGAGAAGGGCAAATATCATAAGATTTCACTTGTATGTAGAATTTAAGAAACAAAACAAGTGAGGAAGTGGGGAAAAAGAGAGAGACAAACCAAGAAACAGACCTTAACTATGGAGACCAAACTGATGGTTACCAGAGGGGGGCGGGGTGGGAGGATGGGTGAAGTAGGTGAAGGGGATTAAGAAGACACTTGCCATGATGAGCACTGAGAAATGTATAGAATTGTTGAATCACTATATTGTACAACTTAGGCTAACATAACACTATGTTATTATATTTCAACAAAAGATAAATAGAGAAAATGAAAGATATGATCAAATTCGTGTACTTTACTGATTTTAAAAAAGCATCTGATGATTAGGGTGCCTGGGTGGCTCACACAGTGTTCAGTTCATGATCTCAGGGTTGTGGGATCAAGCCCTGTATCAGGCTCTATGCTCTGAGTGGTGTCTGCTTTGGACTCTCTCTCCTTCTCCCTCTGCCTCTCCTCCCATTCTCTCTCTCTCTCTCTCTCTCTTTGGAATAAATAAATAAAACTTAAAAAAAAATCTGACAGTTGTTAATGATGGAAACATGAAAGATAGCAGTAATTCTTCAAGAAAAAAGTTGGCATACTTGATTTTGTTTTTTATCATGAACTGGGAATGACATAATTAGAACTTTGTCTCTGCTAAATAATTAATGTCAGAAAGAGGTGCCAAGAAAGTCTAGAGTAAATGTCATTCTCTTTTTCCATACATCTCCCAATGACAAAAGACTCTATAACAAGATAGTGTGGTTAGTCAGCTACCTGAATCTTTTACAAACTTGTATTTACTATGTAAGAAACCTTTATTGACTGAAGGCAGATCCTTTGTGGGTGTCAGTGAAATTTTTAGAGTATTATTATCAGGTTTTCTTGAGGAAGATGTTGGCTTTCTTTTGGTTGACTTGAAGAGCTATCTACTCAGGTTGGACACCTTGAGAAGGTGGATGCTGGGCCATTTTTGACTAGAGCATCCAATAAAGGACTTTTAAAGATCTTGGCTTGAGTTTCAACCAGTTATCACATCATCTCTAGTGATCATGCATCTAATTATCACAAGAAACAATTTAAAAGATTTTGTAGCTAAAAGCAGTAAGTGGTTCAGGGAAATAGTTAAGTTATTCAAAGAATGCTACCTTTCTTGTAAGAGTAATCTGAAAAAAAAAAGGGGAAGATTCTAGGCTTTTGTAAAATTTGCCTTGCTGAAACAGTGCCCTCCACTGCTGGAAACCTTTTTCTGCTTACTCTCATTTTTTTGTGGCTTGAGCTCAGTGACAAGGAGTATGGTGTGGATGAAGCTGTATAATGACTAATTCATAGAATTAGGAATTTGCACTAATGGTAAATAGAGCATTATAATTATTTTAAGTATTATTAAGTGTTTTCCCATTTTTTTTCTTTTTGACATGATTTTAAAAAAAATTTAAATATCCTAGAAATGTCTTTAAGGTAATGTCAATTTTAGCTCTCTCTTAACCTTTGGCCAAGGAATTCAGGGCTTTCTGGCTAACTTCAGTGTGATAAATATTTATCAAGCGCTGCTCAATTCCTTGAGTTGGAAACATGATTTTAAACATCTAAGACAGGTACAGAATTTGCCAAATGTAATTGAGTCTATTCTTCTTAAAGAATAAAAAAGGCTTTCTGTTGTCATTGTCGCACAAAGTCTAAGTTACTATGGGTGGAAACACAGCACCTGTGGGGTTCAGACCAGGGGTGAAGACAATCCTCTGTGGATGTGAAGCTGGCACATTTCAGCCTTGTACCACTAGCCCTATGGGCAACACGAAGCTGTGCATAGTCTGTCTGAAAGCCTCCCGTAGCTCCTGCAGCTAAGTGATTCTATGGTAGTCTTTGCATTTAACAAACTGACAGGAGCCTTTTTCTTTCTAAATACCATGTGATAGATAATTTTAGCTAGCCATATATTGTGTGCATGAGGTTCATAAAGACTTTTCAATCATTAATTTCCATTTATCAACTGAAATTTTGTTTAGTATGTGATTTTTTTTTGGCACTGGTGGCAATTCATCAAGGAGCATATTAAAATTAATTTGACTCACCCCCTCAAAAATAAAAAAAAAAGAATCTCATTATATTCACAGTACAGAGCAATAGACTTCCAAAGTTTTACTGGCAAAGTGATACTTTTAGAAAAGTACCTGAAAAGCACACACCTTATCCTGTTTTCTTCATGAGTATTTCTCAGATTTTTCCACAAAGTATTCAGAAAAGCAGAGGACAGTGAATTTCAGAAACCTTACCATAATATAGAACAGTGCATCAAAGCACACAAAGTATTTGAAACTTTGGGTTTTATGATAAAAGTTTACCTACATTTTTCTATCTATTCTCTCTGTTTATTATAATGGAAGCATGCTTTCATTTAATTATCAGTTCAATTATTTAAATATCTTCTCAAGCATCAAATAATATCGATGCTTCTGGAAAATTTGTCATGTTTACCTTGTGCTTTTATGTAACTCTGATGTAGAATATTCTGGGGTCTCTGGTGTTCCAGCTGCATGCCAAACCATCCCCAAACTCAGTAGCTTGGGATGACTCACCATTTTGCACGTTGGGAATTTGGGCAGAGCTCAGCTGCGAGGTTCTTTGATTCTATGCTGTGTCTACTGAGGTCACGGTGTGGTATTGAACTAGTGGGCAGGAGGGGCTCAGAGAGCCCCACTCAGGTGCGGTAGAATTGGTTGGAAGCCTGACAGAGGAAGGATGGAAGGTGATAATGTCTGCCCACAGTCTTCCCAGCACGGCTACCTAACAGCAGTTAAGCTTTCTACCTGGTAACTACAGACCCAGACAGACTGTGTTAACTGCACACTACCAGATTTCCTTTGATCTTGCCTTGGAAGGTCTAAAATATCACTTTTACCTCGTTTTTAATAAGAAGTACTTTGAGATCATCTTTAATCTAGCACACCTGTTTTGAGAAATATAATCTTCAGTCCTCTCAAATGTGTTTTAAAATTAGGTCGCTTCCGTACATAGCTGTATGTGCTATGAAGGTCTAAAATATCACTTTTATCTTGTTTTAATAAGAAGTACTTTGAGATCATCTTTAATCTAGCACACCTGTTTTAAGAAATATAGTCTTCAGTCCTCTCAAATGTGTTCTAAAATTAGGTCACATCCATACATAGCTGTATGTGCAGACTGACGTTTTTGCATCCATGCCAGATTGCTCTCATTGAATTGTGTCCTGGACCTGTGCTATTAGGAAAAGTAAGGAGAGAAAGTTCTTATGCATTATTATGCATGTCACTAAGGTAGTTCTAAAGGGCTTTTAGTTATTACCTGGGGAGAGCAACCCAGGGAAAAATTTCTTTGTGGTTGTGAAAATGGGAAGAGTCATGATTCTTCTACATTTCTTTTTTTTTTTTTTTTTTTTTTTTTTTTAATATTTACTTTATTTTTTTTTTTATTTCCAGCATAACAGTATTCATTATTTTTGCACCACACCCCGTGCTCCATGCAATCCGTGCCCTCTATAATACCCACCACCTGGTACCCCAACCTCCCACCCCCCGTCCCTTCAAAACCCTCAGATTGTTTTTCAGAGTCCATAGTCTCTCATGGTTCACCTCCCCTTCCAATTTCCCCCAACTCCCTTCTCCACTCTAAGTCCCCATGTCCTCCATGCTATTTGTTATGCTCCACAAATAAGTGAAACCATATGATAATTGACTCTCTCTGCTTGACTTATTTCACTCAGCATAATCTCTTCCAGTCCCGTCCATGTTGCTACAAAAGTTGGGTATTCATCCTTTCTGATGGAGGCATAATACTCTATCCCCAGGGGTACAGGTCTGTGAATCACCAGGTTTACACACTTCACAGCACTCACCAAAGCACATACCCTCCCCAATGTCCATAATCCCACCCCCTTCTCCCAAACCCCCTCCCCCCAGCAACCCTCAGTTTGTTTTGTGAGATTAAAAGTCACTTATGGTTTGTCTCCCTCCCAATCCCATCTTGTTTCCTTTATTCTTCTCCTACCCACTTAAGCCCCCATGTTGCATCACCACTTCCTCATATCAAGGAGATCATATGATAGTTGTCTTTCTCTGCTTGACTTATTTCGCTAAGCATGATACGCTCTAGTTCCATCCATGTTGTCGCAAATGGCAAGATTTCATTTCTTTTGATGGCTGCATAGTATTCCATTGTGTATATATACCACATCTTCTTGATCCATTCATCTGTTGATGGACATCTAGGTTCTTTCCATAGTTTGGCTATTGTGGACATTGCTGCTATAAACATTCGGGTGCACGTGCCCCTTTGGATCACTACGTTTGTATCCTTAGGGTAAATACCCAATAGTGCAATTGCTGGGTCATAGGGCAGTTCTATTTTCAACATTTTGAGGAACCTCCATGCTGTTTTCCAGAGTGGCTGCACCAGCTTGCATTCCCACCAACAGTGTAGGAGGGTTCCCCTTTCTCCGCATCCTCGCCAGCATCTGTCATTTCCTGACTTGTTTATTTTAGCCATTCTGACTGGTGTGAGGTGGTATCTCATTGTGGTTTTGATTTGTATTTCCCTGATGCCGAGTGATATGGAGCACTTTTTCATGTGTCTGTTGGCCATCTGGATGTCTTCTTTGCAGAAATGTCTGTTCATGTCCTCTGCCCATTTCTTGATTGGATTATTTGTTCTTTGGGTGTTGAGTTTGCTAAGTTCTTTATAGATTCTGGACACTAGTCCTTTATCTGATATGTCATTTGCAAATATCTTCTCCCATTCTGTCAGTTGTCTTTTGATTTTGTTAACCGTTTCCTTTGCTGTGCAAAAGCTTTTGATCTTGATGAAATCCCAATAGTTCATTTTTGCCCTTGCTTCCCTTGCCTTTTGCGTTGTTCCTAGGAAGATGTTGCTGCGGTTGAGGTCAAAGAGGTTGCTGCCTGTGTTCTCCTCAAGGATTTTGATGGATTCCTTTCGCACATTGAGGTCCTTCATCCATTTTGAGTCTATTTTTGTGTGTGGTGTAAGGAAATGGTCCAATTTCATTTTTCTGCATGTGGCTGTCCAATTTTCCCAGCACCATTTATTGAAGAGGCTGTCTTTTTGCCATTGGACATTCTTTCCTGCTTTGTCGAAGATTAGTTGACCATAGAGTTGAGGGTCTATTTCTGGGCTCTCTATTCTGTTCCATTGATCTATGTGTCTGTTTTTGTGCCAGTACCATGCTGTCTTGATGACGACAGCTTTGTAATAGAGCTTGAAGTCTGGAATTGTGATGCCACCAACGTTGGCTTTCTTTTTCAATATCCCTTTGGCTATTCGAGGTCTTTTCTGGTTCCATATAAATTTTAGCATTATTTGTTCCATTTCTTTGAAAAAGATGGATGGTACTTTGATAGGAATTGCATTAAATGTGTAGATTGCTTTAGGTAGCATAGACATTTTCACAATATTTATTCTTCCAATCCAGGAACATGGAACATTTTTCCATTTCGTTGTGTCTTCCTCAATTTCTTTCATGAGTACTTTATAGTTTTCTGAGTATAGATTCTGTGTCTCTTTGGTTAGGTTTATTCCTAGGTATCTTATGGTTTTGGGTGCAATTGTAAATGGGATTGACTCCTTAATTTCTCTTTCTTCTGTCTTGCTGTTGGTGTAGAGAAATGCAACTGATTTCTGTGCATTGATTTTATATCCTGACACTTTACTGAATTCCTGTATAAGTTCTAGCAGTTTTGGAGTGGAGTCTTTTGGGTTTTCCACATATAGTATCATATCATCTGCGAAGAGTGATAATTTGACTTCTTCTTTGCCGATTTGGATGCCTTTAATTTCCTTTTGTTGTCTGATTGCTGAGGCTAGGACCTCTAGTACTATGTTGAATAGCAGTGGTGATAATGGACATCCCTGCCGTGTTCCTGACCTTAGCGGAAAAACTTTCAGTTTTTCTCCATTGAGAATGATATTTGCGGTGGGTTTTTCATAGATGGCTTTGATGATATTGAGGTATGTGCCCTCTATCCCTACACTTTGAAGAGTTTTGATCAGGAAGGGATGCTGTACTTTGTCAAATGCTTTTTCAGCATCTATTGAGAGTATCATATGGTTCTTGTTCTTTCTTTTATTGATGTGTTGTATCACATTGACTGATTTGCGGATGTTGAACCAACCTTGCAGCCCTGGAATAAATCCCACTTGGTCGTGGTGAATAATCTTTTTAATGTACTGTTGAATCCTATTGGCTAGTATTTTGTTGAGTATTTTCGCATCTGTGTTCATCAAGGATATCGGTCTATAGCTCTCTTTTTTGGTGGGATCCTTGTCTGGTTTTGGGATCAAGGTGATGCTGGCCTCATAAAATGAGTTTGGAAGTTTTCCTTCCATTTCTATTTTTTGGAACAGTTTCAGGAGAATAGGAATTAGTTCTTCTTTAAATGTTTGGTAGAATTCCCCCGGGAAGCCGTCTGGCCCTGGGCTTTTGTTTGTTTGGAGATTTTTAATGACTGTTTCAATCTCCTTACTGGTTATGGGTCTGTTCAGGCTTTCTATTTCTTCCTGGTTCAGTTGTGGTAGTTTATATGTTTCTAGGAATGCATCCATTTCTTCCAGATTGTCAAATTTATTGGCGTAGAGTTGCTCATAGTATGTTCTTATAATAGTTTGTATTTCTTTGGTGTTAGTTGTGATCTCTCCTCTTTCATTCATGATTTTATTTATTTGGGTCCTTTCTCTTTTCTTTTTGATAAGTCGGGCCAGGGGTTTATCAATTTTATTAATTCTTTCAAAGAACCAGCTCCTAGTTTCGTTGATTTGTTCTATTGTTTTTTTGGTTTCTATTTCATTGATTTCTGCTCTGATCTTTATGATTTCTCTTCTCCTGCTGGGCTTAGGGTTTCTTTCTTGTTCTTTCTCCAGCTCCTTTAGGTGTAGGGTTAGGTTGTGTACCTGAGACCTTTCTTGTTTCTTGAGAAAGGCTTGTACCGCTATATATTTTCCTCTCAGGACTGCCTTTGTTGTGTCCCACAGATTTTGAACCGTTGTATTTTCATTATCATTTGTTTCCATGATTTTCTTCAATTCTTCTTTAATTTCCCGGTTGACCCATTCATTCTTTAGAAGGATGCTGTTTAGTCTCCATGTATTTGGGTTCTTTCCAAACTTCCTTTTGTGGTTGAGTTCTAGCTTTAGAGCATTGTGGTCTGAAAATATGCAGGGAATGATCCCAATCTTTTGATACCGGTTGAGTCCTGATTTAGGACCGAGGATGTGATCTATTCTGGAGAATGTTCCATGTGCACTAGAGAAGAATGTGTATTCTGTTGCTTTGGGATGAAATATTCTGAATATATCTGTGATGTCCATCTGGTCCAGTGTGTCGTTTAAGGCCTTTATTTCCTTGCTGATCTTTTGCTTGGATGATCTGTCCATTTCAGTGAGGGGAGTGTTAAAGTCCCCTACTATTATTGTATTATTGTTGATGTGTTTCTTTGATTTTGTTATTAATTGGTTTATATAGTTGGCTGCTCCCACGTTGGGGGCATAGATATTTAAAATTGTTAAATCTTCTTGTTGGACAGACCCTTTGAGTATGATATAGTGTCCTTCCTCATCTCTTATTATAGTCTTTGGCTTAAAATCTAATTGATCTGATATAAGGATTGCCACTCCTGCTTTCTTCTGATGTCCATTAGCATGGTAAATTCTTTTCCACCCCCTCACTTTAAATCTGGAGGTGTCTTCGGGCTTAAAATGAGTTTCTTGGAGGCAACATATAGATGGGTTTTGTTTTTTTATCCATTCTGATACCCTGTGTCTTTTGACAGGGGCATTTAGCCCATTAACATTCAGGGTAACTATTGAGAGATATGAATTTAGTGCCATTGTATTGCCTGTAAGTTGACTGTTACTGTATATGGTCTCTGTTCCTTTCTGATCTACCACTTGTAGGCTCTCTCTTTGCTTAGAGGACCCCTTTCAATATTTCCTGTAGAGCTGGTTTGGTATTTGCAAATTCTTTCAGTTTTTGTTTGTCCTGAAAGCTTTTAATCTCTCCTTCTATTTTCAATGATAGCCTAGCTGGATATAGTATTCTTGGCTGCATGTTTTTCTCGTTTAGTGCTCTGAAAATATCATGCCAGCTCTTTCTGGCCTGCCAGGTCTCTGTGGATAAGTCAGCTGCCAATCTAATATTTTTACCATTGTATGTTACAGACTTCTTTTCCCGGGCTGCTTTCAGGATTTTCTCTTTGTCACTGAGACTTGTAAATTTTACTATTAGGTGACGGGGTGTGGGCCTATTCCTATTGATTTTGAGGGGCGTTCTCTGAACCTCCTGAATTTTGATGCTCGTTCCCTTTGCCATATTGGGGAAATTCTCCCCAATAATTCTCTCCAGTATACCTTCTGCTCCCCTCTCTCTTTCTTCTTCTTCTGGAATCCCAATTATTCTAATGTTGTTTCGTCTTATGGTGTCACTTATCTCTCGAATTCTCCCCTCGTGGTCCAGTAGCTGTTTGTCCCTCTTTTGCTCAGCTTCTTTATTCTCTGTCATTTGGTCTTCTATATCACTAATTCTTTCTTCTGCCTCATTTATCCTAGCAGTGAGAGCCTCCATTTTTGATTGCACTTCATTAATAGCTTTTTTTATTTCAACTTGGTTAGATTTTAGTTCTTTTATTTCTCCAGAAAGGGCTTTTATATCTCTCGAGAGGGTTTCTCTAATATCTTCCATGCCTTTTTCGAGCCCGGCTAGAACCTTGAGAATTGTCATTCTGAACTCTAGATCTGACATATTACCAATGTCTGTATTGATTAGGTCCCTAGCCTTCGGTACTGCCTCTTGTTCTTTTTTTTGTGTTGAATTTTTCCGTCTTGTCATTTTTGTCCAGATAAGAGTATATGAAGGGGCAAGTAAAATACTAAAAGGGTGGCAACAACCCCAGGAAAAAATGCTTTAACCAAATTAGAAGAGATCCAAAATCGTGAGGGGGGAGAAAGGTTATAAAAATAGGTTCAAAAAATAATAAACAAAAAAAAAAATAAAAAATAAATAAAAAAAAAAGAAAAGAAAAAAGAAAAGAAAAGAATTAAAAAAAAAAAAAAGGAAAACACCTAAGAAAAATGTAAAAAAGAAAAAATATATATATTAGATAAACTAGTAAAAAATCATTAAAAAAGAAAAAGGTAACAGTTAAAAAAAAAAAAAATTTTACCCGAAGGCGAGAAAAAAAAAAAAAAAATGAAAAAGAAAAAAAATTAAATTAACTGCAAGACTAAAAAAAAATCACAGGGAAAAAGCCATGAGTTCCGTGCTTGGCTTTCTCCTCCTCCGAATTCTGCTGCTCTCCTTGGTATTGAAACCGCACTCCTTGGTAGGTGAACTTGGTCTCGGCTGGATTTCTTGTTGATCTTCTGGGGGAGGGGCCTGTTGTAGTGATTCTCAAGTGTCTTTGCCCCAGGCGGAATTACACCGCCCTTACCCGGGGCCGGGGTGAGTAATCCGCTCGGGTTTGCTTTCAGGAGCTTTTGTTCCCTGAGCGCTTTCCGTAGAGTTCCGGAGGACGGGAATACAAATGGCGGCCTCCTGGTCTTCGGCCCGGAGGAGCCGAGAGCCCAGGGCCCCACTCCTCAGTGCGCCTCAGAGAACAGCGCCCAGTTACTCCCGTCTGCCTGACCTCCGGCCGCGCTCCGAGCTCTCCGAGCCTGCGACCAGTTCAAGGTAACACCGAGCTGTGAGCTTACTGTCAGCTCTGTCTCTGTAGCCGGCTTTCCCGTTCCAATACCCGTAAGGTCTGCGACACTCAGACACCCCTGATCCTTCTGTGACCCTGCGGGACCTGAGGCCACGCTGAACCCGCGTGGGCTTCGCCCCGGTTTAGCCTCTGGAGCGATGTCCCTCAGCGGAACAGACTTTTAAAAGTCCTGATTTTGTGCGCCGTTGCTCCGCCGCTTGCCGGGAGCCGGCCCCTCCCCCCGGGGTCTATCTTCCCGTCGCTTTGGATTCACTTCTCCGCCGGTCCTACCTTTCAGAAAGTGGTTGTTTTTCTGTTTCCAGAATTGCTGTTCTTCTTCTCTTTGATCTGCCGATGGATTTTCAGGTGTTTGCAATCTTTAGATAAGCTATCTAGCTGATCTCCGGCTAGCTGAAGCAGTCTCAGCCTGCTACTTCTCCGCCATCTTGACTCCTCCCCCTCTTCTACATTTCTTAAATCAAATGCAATAGCTTTGCAATCTTTATTTTCTTTTTGCCTTTACTGTCAAGAAAACTTCTTCAATTTTCCTTTTGTCCTAATTGTCATATGGCATTTGTTGTTGTTGTTGTTATTATTATTATTATTATGTTTATTTTCTCTGCTAGATTATGTTAGTATCTGGGATATGTATGACAGCAGGATAAAAATGAATAAGTTAAATATAAATAAATACAAAATATGACAAAAATGCAAATACAGAGTCTTAGTATTGTGTCCTGTTCTACTAAAGGAGGCAGTCAGTATGGACGTTAGTACTGGTCTCAGTTCCAACAGTTACTGGAACAACCATGACCACGTTACCACTCCAATAACCAAATTCTTACATGACAATGGAAAAATATAAAAGTGTTTACCTCCTGGGGATATTTTAAACAAGATAGCATACATAAATACACTTAATCTAGTACCTGCATCTTGGAAGCCTTCTACAAATGTTAGCTGTCACAATGATTTTGAACTTATTATTTAAACTTATAGTGTCCTTAAATTTGATTGTATTTATATCTTCTATTCTCAACTAGATATTCTTTGTTTAGGTAATATGCTATTTTGGTTTATACTCATAAATCTAATATAGAGTCTTATGCATGCCATAATCTATGGCAGCAATGCTCACAATAGCCAAACTATGGAAAGAATCCAGATGTCCATTGACAGATGAATAGATAAAGAGGTAGTATATATATGTATATATATGATGCAGTATTACTCAGTCACCAGGAAAAGATGAAATCTTTCCATTTGCAACAACATGGATGGAACTAGAGGGTATTGTGCTAAGCGAAATAAGTCAATCAGAGAAAGACAATTATCATATGATCTCACTCATATGTTGAATTTAAGAATGAAAACAAAAGATCATAGGGGAAAAGAGGAAAAAATAAAACAAGATGAAATCAGAGAGGGACACAAACCATAAGAGACCCTTAACCATAGGGGACAAACTGAGGGTCGCTGGAGGGGAGGGGGCTAAGGGATGGGGTAACTGGGTGATGGATATTAAGGAGGGCATGTGATGTAATGAGCATTGGATGTTATATAAGACGGATGAGTCATTAACCTCTACCTCAGAAAGCAATAATGCATTATATGTTAATTAATTGAAGTTACATAAAACTAATAAAGAAAAAACAAAAAAATATGTGGAGACAAATTTATTATCATATCAGATTATGATTCAGTTTCACATTATGTATCCTTAGGAGTAATGAAAATGGAAGAGGAAAATTGGAAAGAGACAAATGGGAGAAAAATAAGAAAAAAATAGGAAGATGAAAAGGGGCAAGAATTAGGAACTAGAAATGTAAATAATTTGACAAATAACTTATTGAACACCAATTCGGTTTAAACGAATCCTAAAAGCAAATGGCCTCTGAGAACAAAGACTATTGGGAGGGGTGGGGTTTTAGGCACCATGACCACACAGAAGGTGAAATGTTGGGACAGTGACTTGGCGGGGGGGCTTTCAAATCTCTCAAAACACCTGTGCTATTTGGGTGTCGACACCTTCAGCACACAACACACTTGCCCAGGCTCTGTCACCAACAGGGACTGTCATGTCTCACAGCCTCATCTCCTGCAGAACCTCCAGGTCCTTGACAGGAGTCTCCTCAGAGCTCCCTTCACATCCTTATTCCTCAGGGTGTAGATGAAGGGGTTGAGGGTGGGGGTGATTATGGAATAGAAGAGGGAGATAAACTTGCCCTGCTCTTGGGAGTAGCTGGAAGGGGGCTGCAGGTACATGTAGATGGCAGGCAGGTAGAAGAGAGAGACCACCACCAGATGGGAGGAACAGGTCCCAAAGGCTTTGCGCCTTCCCCTGGAGGACTGGATCTTGAGCACGGCATGGGCGATGAAGCCATAGGAGAGAAGGATGAGGGCTAGGGGCACCAGCACAAAGAAGGCCACCAACACAGCCAGTGTAGCATCATTCACGGCAGTATCTGCACACGACAGCTTGATCATGGCTGGCACCTCACAGAAGAAATTGTTCAGCACCTGCCGCCCACAGAAAGGCAACTGCACTGTCAGCACAACCTGAACAAGGGAGTTTCCAAAGCCGCTGAGCCAGGCCACAGCCATGAGCTGCTGGCAGAGAGGGCGGTGCATGATAATGGCATATCGGAGGGGCTCACAGATGGCCACATAGCGGTCCAGGGCCATGGCGGCCAAGACGATGCACTCAGTGCATCCCAGCCAGTGGAAAATGGCGTACTGCACTGTGCAGCCACCATAGCTAATGGTCTTCCTGGAGCTGCCCATGTTGACCAGCATCTGTGGGACTGTGGTGGTGGTATAGCAGAGATCCAGGAAGGAGAGGTGTCCGAGAAAGATGTACATGGGGCTGTGGAGCTGGGGATCCAGCCGGGACACCAGGATGATAGTGATGTTTCCCAACATGGCCAGAATATAGGACACCAGGAGAACCACAAAGAGGGTGAGCTCCAGCCATGGCCTGTCAGAAACACCGAGAAGGATGAAGTCCTTAGGGAGATCCTCCAAGAAGCTCTGGTTGTCACCTCTCATGCTGAGGCATTCTCTGGAGCCTGTGATGAGTCAAAGTGAACGAAACCTGAGAATAGGAAATAGTTGCCTTCATAATGGCTGTGCCTGAGCTTTCCTACAGAGTTGCATCCTGTCTTACCTCTGTGGAGACCCTGAGATGTGGGGGAGTCAGAACCAGGAGGCAGAGCAGCTGCCCATGTGTTTTGCTCTGCTTCCTGCTCTGTGACCTTGACTATGCCATTTATTCTTTCTGGAATTCAATTTTTGTATCTGTGACGTGGGAAGAAAATACTTGTCAAGTTCTGGGGATGATAGAGCAGTATGATGTTTGTGAAAATGTATCAAAAATAAATAAAATTTTTCTTCTGGTTTGGTCAAAGTCTGCTACATCCCCCATCACCATTAAAATGTTTGACTTCTCTCTGCAAACTCACTGACAGGGAGTTGACCACTGTTTGGTTTTCTTGCTTTGCCTTTTGGAAGTGGTGATAGGAGGGAAGTGAGAAATGGCATCAAGCAGGATAGGAGCACACTCGACTCACCTGCTAAGGTTTACAACCTGGTTCTGTCAACATGAAGAGATGTTCTTTGGTTTCCTGAACATGTTGATCTCTCCCCCAGGGCCTTTTACATGCAGGCAGCACTATCATGCACCTTGCAGTAAAAAAAAAAAAAAAAAGTACAATCCAAGATCCTCTGAGACCCTGGAGTGAAGGAGCTAAGTCACTTTGGCTGTTGATTTGGTCATGGCACCTAATAAGATCCCAGAGCATAGGGGTTTGAACACCGGGAGAAAGACCCAGGATGTGTAAGAACCACAGCCCTTGGAGCTGTCTCTGAAGGATCAGACTGCCTCTAGAGCTGACATTTATGGGACAGTTTGATGGACATTTAGGTTTCCTGCACAACTTTATTGCGAAGCAGCTTTTACAATCACAAAACACAGCTGATTTGATTTTTGGACTCTGTAGCTTTTAGAAAGCAACTGGGTTACCACTTGCTGATTCATGGGTCCCTTACACTGAGGTCCATCAGCCCCAGGGCCTACACTCTTCCTAGGACTGCAAACCCTCAAGTTTATGACAGCAATGATATAGTGCATGAGAAGACTGAGAAGGATTCATCCTTAGTTCCTTATTTGCTGCTTTATGCATAAACTATAAAATTCATGGACATCTCTTCAGTGCTGCTGCAATAAACAAGGGCTGCCCTTCCCTCCAAGTCTTGCATTCTTAAGAACCCTGGTGTTACTTGAAAACAGTCCCAACTCTGGGGTTGCAATGGATACCTTAGTGCAAATGACATTTCTCCCTCTGTTGTTTCAAAACTACATACACTTTCCAATATTCTTGTGGAACACCCAGTTATTACACTTCTGTAATATGGAAACTATGTCTTGGGTGACTCTTAGAGAATAAAGTTATTTTATCTCTAAAGGAAGCTCAGGACACATTTTCGATTCAGTGAGCTGGGAGGGGCAAAATCAGGCTTGTCCACCTTTCAAGATGAAAAGCACTCACACTATTTCCCTTTCTTAGGTTTCTGATTCCAAAGTTTCTTCTCAGCCAGCATCTATATTGGATAAGAAAGGGAAATATTGCAGGGCTAGTAGGAAAGATATATAAGGTTGGAGGAACCAGGCATGACACAGGGTAGGTATGGCGCTCACATTAAATAAGGAATGCAAATCATGAAACACTCACTATGAGCCAGATGCTATAATCACTTGGTGCTTTCATGGCCCAGTAAAGGGGAAGTTTTTACCTCCATTTTGCTGTTGGCAGAGTGGCTTGGAGAAGATAGACTGTCTGCTATAGATTACTTACATAGTAGCACATGGTAAAGCCAAGGGTGAAAGCTAAGCTCTTGCTCTTAACCATTATTCTCTGTAGTGTTTTGCCTTTAAAAATCACTTTGCTAGCTCTTAATCTCACAAAACAAACTGAGGGTGGCTGGGGAGTGGGGGTAGGAGAAGGTGGTGGCTTATGGACATTGGGGAAGGCACGTGCTATGGTGAGTGCTGTGAAGTGTGTAAACCTGGCAATTCACAGACCTGTACCCCTGGGGCTTATAATACATTATATTTTTATAAAAAATTAAAAAAAAGTCACTTTGCTAGACTGATGAGTCACACACCTATACCCCTGAAACAAATAATACATATATATTAATAAGAAAATTTAATCAACAAAATAAATCAATATATGTAATCAAAAAACCTACAAAAATAACAGTAAACAGAAAACAAACAATATAACTAAAAAAATCACTTTCCTTTTGAAAAATGAATAGCATTCATGCAGATCCCTGAGACAGAAAAGAATGACAGAAATAGGAGAGTAATGTCACCTGAGAGAAAGGGGTGAGGGATTGAAGAGGAGACACTGTAATTTTCAGGCCAGTGTACCGGGTGTGCATGGGTGCATGTGCACACACACACACATACACACACACACACCTCCAGCTGGTTGACTGCAGAGCTGGACACCAGCCCAACCTGACCCTTCTTGCTCGACATCGGATGCCTTGTGGCCTCACACTTGGAACTGCTTTGGATCCAGCCTCTGAACTCCTTTGATCTCCTTACCCCTTCCTATCATGCAGATAGAGGTGTTCCCGGGGCACTGCCCTGCTTCCCTGGATAAACAGCGATTTCCACATCTGCCACAGTCACACTCAAGCAGAGTCCTTCCAGATGTGTGTCTCTGTCACTTCTTCCCTTTTGGACACTGTTCACTGGAACATCTCAAATTTACCCTGTTGGTTGTTCCTCCAACTTCAGTCCAACACCTTCCTTCCCATTCCTGGCTGCCTCTGCATCAGTTACCCTGACTCAGAGTGTTCAGGTTATTTCTGATGACAGCCCTCATTGACCATATTTCATTGGGGACATCCTATCGGCTTCACTAAATAATATCAGAGCACACGCTATCAATTTCCCCGCCTCTGCCGTCTTTGCCCAGAACCAACATCTGGACCCCTCTTATCTAACCCATTACTCACATTCCCAGTGGAGTCATCTTTCTAAGACTCAGGTCTTAAGAGCAGAAATACCTTTAAGTGTTCCAGTTACCTGAGAACAGAACAACCATTTCCTTAGACAGTTATGTGGCAGGAGTACGGTTGTATTCTTCTCACACTGAATCCCTGGTTCTGCTTCTCACCACTGTCCTATCTCTCTGTCTTAGCAGCTGCCATGGGATATGTCAATAATAGGACTCACACCACACTTACTGTTAGGCTAGGAAGATTTTGAACCCATTGAAAAAAACTGTGATGTGTATCATTCTGTGCATGACATAGAACCCATAGATAAAGGCACATGTATAGATGTATCTCCTACTGCCATATGTTTTTATTACCAAGAATTCCTCTTGGGAGTCAGCAGAACATGTTCCCATACCAACAAACAGGAGAGAACACCTGAGAAATAAACTTATGAGCTGAGGAAACACGGACTAGACCACAGGGTTTTATAGTCCTATTAGTCCAAGATCTCTTTCTTCAATCTAAAATTCAGCCTAAAATTTCCACCACCCAGATAAGCCAGTGAAGGCCCCATTTAGCTGTCCAGGTCAGAACAAGGGTATTGAGTCTTGGGGACTTTGTCCTTCCTCGTACACAGCACAAGAACTTCTCTCAGGGTGAGCTTGAGTTTCCAGTCCTGTCCCCATGACATGTGTACTCTTGGGTGGCAGTTCCCCTAAGACGACACTCAGAAACTCATGACCTTACCAAACAGAGGGTTGCTGGTCGGGGGGAGGAAGCTATGGAGACGGTGGTTTGGTTATGGGCACTGGGGAGGGTATGTGGTATGGTAAATGCTGTGAAGTGTGTAAGCCTGACAATTCACAGACCTGTACCCCTGGGGCAAATAATACATTATATGTTAATTAAAAAGAAAAAAAAAAAAGACTACACTCAGAAAGTGGGTTGGCACAGCAAGGAGGACTCTGAAGCACAGCCTCTGTGTGCTCGCTAACTGTATTCTGCCAGGTAGTGTATGCAGTCATGGGCCATCTACTCCCAGGCCTTGCTCGTCCCACACTAGTCCTTTGCCTACCAAGAAATATTATTTCATGTCACGCAGGACAGCTCACCTTCTGCTTCTTTCAAACCACCTCACTTATGGTTCACTGCATCATGCCCTGCAAGTTCCCATGTACAAAGAGGGCTTGGAGGAGCGCTGATACCCATATCCCCACAAGGGGGCTGAGATGTACTTCCTCAAAATGCCTTAACCATTGAGATTACACAAGTATTTCATAAAAAGCAGTACAAGAGGAAGAGAAGTAAACCATCTCTGAGTGAGCATCCATCACCTCTCCTTTTGTATACCAGGAACCACGTACATGTCATTTCACGTCCTCCTTCAGTAACTCTGGAAAACTGGAAAGTCCATAAAGGTTAGGGACATGCTCTCCATGTCCGCACTATGACTCCGTGGGGACAGCTATTTAAGTCTCCCATTGCTGGTTTATATAGAAGGAAGTTACCTCTCCATAGACCTCCAGATGTCCTATCCCCTGACCCAGGACACCCACACCTTGAAAGTGTCAACCGTCCTGTTTTGTAGCATGACTTTTGTTCAACACACCTCTTGCAGAAAACCCCCTCACATACTGCTGCCTACTTTTGTTCTTTAAATATTTCAATTTCCTGCTAAGTTTTACTTCAAAGCTGTCTTTCTCTTGAGGCTGGCAATATTTGGCTTGCCTAACCTCATTGTTCTCTTTATAGGGCCATACTGGGCTTCTTTTTGTGACTATGATAAAAGTTTGTAAAAAATATTGAATTGTAGTGAAGCACCTGGGTGGCTTAGCCAGTTAAGTGGCCAACTCTGGATTTCTGCTCAGGTCATGATCTCAGGGCTTATAACATCAACCCCTGCATTGGGCTCCAAGCTCAGCATGGACTCTGCTCTCTCTCTTCTTCTTCCCTCACCTCTTTCACCACTCGTGCACTCTCTCTCTCTCAAATAAGCAAGTAAATCTTGAAAAAACACTGAACAGCAGTAGAAATGAGGCTCATACACTGAGGAAATTCCTCTCTTCTGATTAATAATTGATAGTTGGTCTACCTACAGTCAGGGGCAGCCTGTTCTCCTCCTAACTGCCTTTTATAGCTTGAAGTATACAATTTTACATGTGCCACTTAATTATGGCCACTGTTCATTGACTCACCTTTCCTCCATATCATATCCTCTTTGCTCTCCAGTATAGCTTAGTGTTTATGCTGAGGACTTACCTCACCACTTACCTCCATGGTTTGGTGGCTTCCATAGAAGGCTTGCTTATGGAATGGTGGTTTTATTGGCTTGTGGTGGCCTTAGCTGGGGAGGGACATTTAAGAATGGAGGCACTGGAAATACTCTTTGTATTCCAGGAAGACATGACCTGTTTGCTGTGATGAGGCTGCTAGGACCTTGCCCTCACCTGAGTTTGACCCTCTGAGCAAGTGTGGAGAGATTATTCTCAGGCAAGAGGAAGAGTCTGCTTCCTGGGGAGACTCTGCTTTCTGGACTTCTTCTGGGTAATGAGGAGCTCTGTGAATCTGCTCTATCCAGTCCCTGGAGTACCTGCAGAGACTTTGATACCATGGACTGGCTAGCTTAAACGCTTGTGCTGTGGAGATTACTTCTACAGATACATTTCTTAGGTGACAAGCCATCCCTACCCCTTTCATAATTACTCTCAGGTTACCCTTGACATCATTATTATCATTCATTGCTATAAGGGCTCTGCTCTTTCTCTGTCTCTCAATGTCTGGAAAGACATTGAGAGGAAAAACTTTTTCTCCTTTGCTGAGAAATTATCCCTGATGTTCTGGTTAATTAGTGTCTGAGGGGTTAGCTGGTAATTGATGCAGTCTGTGAGCTTGGAGTATTTGCAATTAATGTTAATTCTTAGAAGACCAGATGAAATGGACCAATAATGAGGAATGAGGACTCTGTGTTTTTAACTCTTCAGGGCAGGTAGGTGTCATCCATAGAGTCAGAGTGGATGGGTAACTTGTACAGCATGTACTTCAGTGAGAGTGTGGCCACAGCACAGGCTCAATACCATGGTCAGTGACACACTGTCTGTCTCTGAGGAGATTACCTAACCTCTCTGTGTGGTACTCATGTCATCAGAAAAGTATAGGGAACAGTAGTCTTGGCCTTCATAGTGTGTTGCAAAGGTAAAATGAGTTGGGTTTTATTTGTTTGTTTGATTTAGTTATTTATTATTATTATTATTGTTATTATTTATTTATTTTTTTTGGGTAAAGCACCCAGGACAGTGACTGCCACAGAGTAATAACTGAATTTTTTTCTGACTACTACATGTGGTCTCAGCTGCCTGGTCCATTTGTCACTTGGAAAGGATGGCCCTGAGCCTTCTGGTGGACAATCAGCATGAAATGGTGCATATGTTATCTCATGAGCTATAGTTCAAGTGAATAAAAGCTGGTGTTAGAAACCATCATAGACAATGACACCTTTGGGCAACTATTTCTCCTCTCTGTGTTTCTATTCAATGATCTTTGGGTAGCTCTAGATGTTGGAGTAGGAGTAAGATGAGATCATGGCAGTGGCTTCATTTTTATGTTCCAGCATTTGGGGAAGCATTTTGTCTAGTGTTAGATGGAGAGAAAGCCTGACCCAAGGGAAGAGGGGAGCTTGTGCTTGAGGGATGATTGGGGGAGTTCCCCTGTTCTAAGCACTGCTCTGCTATGTTCTCTCCCTGGGGGAATGGGATGAGAGATGTGGAATATCTAAAGGAATTGTCTTGAAGTCCAGGTGGGATGATTCCCAGAAACACAGAGGCTTCATTATCTGTGAAGTTGGAAAACAAAGAGATGGTATCCACAGTCTTGTGCCAGAAAATGCTGGCATAGTGTAGATGGACACTCTCGTGACTGAGACAGACACAGGGTCCCTTTCCAGTTATGCAAATCTCAGCTCCTTCACCTCCATATCCCTCTGCTCCCATGTTTTGTCTACAGTCCCTGGCACTCCATGAGTTGTGTATTCCAGTTTCCCTGACAGACACAGGAGGAAAAAAAGACGAATGAGATGCTGGGAAAGCTGCCAGAGATATTTTTCCATCTTTCTTCTTCCTCCTCTTCCTCCTCCTCCTCCTCCTCCTCCCCTTCTTCTTCTTCTTCTTCTTCTTCTTCTTCTTCTTCTTCTTCTTCTTCTTCTTCTTCTTCTTCTTCTTCTTCTTCTTCTTCTTCTTCTTCTTCTTCTTCTTCTTCTTCTTCTTCTTCTTCTTCTTCTTCTTCTTCTTCTTCTTCTTCTTCTTCTTCTTCTTCTTCTTCTTCTTCTTCTTCTTCTTCTTCTTCTCCTTCTTTTGCAATGTAGACATGATGGCTGGAGACTTAGCAAACATATTTGACCTTGAAGGAAACTTAAAGGTCAGATCTGTACCCTAAGAGTGATGGAACATTCAGAGGAGCCAGGGTACCTGATGATCAAGGATGTGCATTAGCTGTTGACTCCCTGGTTCCTTGACATGAGAGTGATAACTTTCCATCTTGTTTATAGCACTGATTTGGGTTTTATGTTTTAAGAAGCTGAACCTAATCCTGAAAGACCTTTGGAGACTTCCTGAAATTTCTTTCTTAGCATTATTATATTTGGGGCCATAATAGAGCTCTTGTATTAGTCATACAAGCCTCTGAGAGAATGTATCTTGAGGCAGTTTATGTGGATATGGACATAACAGATTAATAATTGAACAGGGAGTATATGTATACATTTAATGATCAAAGAAATTATAGTTAGTGGAGAAGAGAGAGTCTCGTTCTGCTTGGAGTGAAAAGAAAGGTTCTCTGTGGAGGTAGAGGATGTGTTATGGGTTATATACATTTCTGGAATTTCTTTTTATTTTAGCTGTGATTAAGATTATAGTAAAGGAAACAAGGATGTATGCAGATCACCAGAAGATACACCTCTAGACCAATATTCATTTAACATGAGACCAGTAAAAGGTGGTGGTGAGAAATGGGCACTTGGGGTCAAATGGATGGGATTCAAATGCCAGCACCCAGGTGTTAACCACTGGACCTTGTTAAGTAAGTGTCCTGAAGATCAGTCTTCGCATCTATAAAGTAGAAATAACAATATCTGACCACCAAGTTGTTGTAAGAAAAACTGAGAAAAGATATGTGAGTATCTTAGTGTGGTTCCTGATATGACATTTTGTAAGTGGTTGTCTAGCTCTCCCTTCCTACCTGTTTTCTTTCCTCCATTGACCTGTTGATAGACGTGGAAGGAATTCTCACCTGATGCCATGCAGTGATGATGGGGATAAATAGAGTGTAAATAGACCGATTTGGCCTTTGAAGAAACTTTTTGGGGGTAACTGAAGGGTTCTGTGGCTAGACCAGAATGGTGTTGCACAATGCTATGTTTATTACATTGTATACAAAAAAGGGTGATTTCTGTCGAATGTAAATTATACCTCAGTGGTGCAGAAAAGCAGACATTAAGGAAATTATCACATGACAATGGAAATACAATTGAAAGAAGGATTAAGGAAAGCAAAGAGCAGAGAGAATGATTCAGACAGGACTTAATCCTAACTGGGAGGTGGTGCAAGAGAGCCATTCCTTCTGGACGTGCCATTCATCCTAATCATCATTACCCTCACCAAACTTAATGCCCTCTGGGATGTCCACTGGCAGATGTGACGATGCACAGCCATACTTTTGAGCTGTACCTTCTGTAGACACAAAGACGTTAACACTGGCTTGTCTTCAACAGGACATGCAATCTGTTTCATACAGTGGTGCAGTACGTTTGACCTGCCCTGTGCAATGGCCATATCCACACACAGGATCCAGGTACAATGACTCATCAGCTCAATGTCTGAAGGGTTTCCTATGATCACATTCCTGGATTTATGGGCAAGATTTTTGTTCCAAAATAAAGACAAGATGATTAGATCATAATTCATTGGCATCTATGATTTGGTCTCTTTACAATCTATTGTAATCAACTGAAATGAGAAATAAACCAAGGTTTTCCTTTCAGATCATCAAATTTGATGTGTCTCAGTAAAAGCACATAAGTAATAAAGTTACCAGATGGTATACATGGATTAATAATAATTTCAGGCTATCTTATGCCAGAAACTTAGACATGAATCAGTGTTTATGCTCTCATTTCTGCAAGGTATTATAAATTAAAAAAAAAAAAAAGGTTATCTATTTGAAAGAAAAAAGGAAAGATAGCTTCAGTGGGAAAAATGTTTCAAAAATTAAATTTGATTTATGTGGTCAGTGTTTTCAGATTAACCAAACAGGAAAAACTACATGGAGGAAAAAAAAAGAGTTATGTAAGATTTGAGAACGAGAAAATGTAAGCTAAAAAGTTTAAAGACCCAAGGCACCTGGGTGGCTCAGTGGGTTAAAGCCTCTGCCTTCAGTTCAGGTCATGATCCCAGCGTCCTGGGATTGAGACCAGCATTGTGCTCTCTGCTCAGTGGGGAGCCTGCCTCCCTTCCTCTCTCTCTGCCTGCCTCTCTGCCTACTTGCAATCTCTGTCTGTCAAATAAATATGTAAAATCTTAAAAAAAAAAACCCAAAGACTCAAGATTTTAAAAAGGACAAGAAGACAATAAAGGCCAAGAATGATCAAGTACTACCCTTGAGAGAGACAAAGTGTGACAGACAACTTATCACAACAGATTTTCATTTGTGTTTGTGAAACATTACACTTTTAAAAACATTTTCACACCATCTGGGAATATGATCCTGAGTTATAACTCTTATGTTTGCTGATGGTTTGTCACTCTGAGAGGTTTTTCCAGAATGATTAATTTATAATTGCTTCCAGAGAATTGCTGTAATTATTCAGAGCTAAAGGGCCATGTAGAGACAGTCAAATGTGTTAGGGGTATCCCGGAGAAGAAAAATACAGGCAACAATCATCTTACCAGCTTTAGGATGAATTAACACTGCACCACACGGTCTGTCACTTTCCCTGCTTGGAATCTAATTAAATAAGGCATTAAATTAAAATAAAATAAATATTGTCCAGATAGATAAGAATGTCTCTAAATAAGAAGCTCTATTGTTATGATAAGGTTGTTCTGGCTTCAATCAGATGTAAGAGTTAGGGAAGACAATGACAGGGGGTCAGGAAGGACTGTCAGGGGCTCTTAGGATCTCCAGAGTTGATCTCCTCCCTTCCTACTCACTTCCGTCCCTCCAGAATTGCATCCTTCAACATGCATGTGCTGGCATGTCTTTCTATCCAGTTCTCCCCGCTCATAGAATTCTGTACAGTAGCATATGTAAATACTCGTTTATACCATACTATAATAATATATTAACATAATTATAATAATATAATCCTGTATTATGTAAATACAAAATACAAGTTGTGTATTTTATGTATGTTATAGGATATAAATTTAAAATATAAAATTTGGGTACATTACATAAAATACATATCTATTATATAGATAGATAAAGTTTTATCTTTCTTTTATTTGTTATTTTTGTGCAATATCTATTTCAGGATCAGAATCCAGACCTGGAAAGGATGCCACAGGGATGCATATTTAACTGGTATATTCAGTTGGACAGAAATTAAGCAGACTTTTCAAGTGAAAAGTAAATTATGTAATTTACACAATTATATATATCTAGGACTAGGAGCTGTTGTGCATTCATACACCACTGTTTTCACAAGGGAACTACTGCTTATGCTGAAAAAAGTGGACAAAGATGTATTTATCAATAGGTAAGTATAGACCTTATCATTGATTCTATATCAGTTGAGAATAAGACTTGCATGATGCCTGAGTGGCTCAGTGTTGAGCTTCTGACTCTTGGTTTAGACTCAGATCCTGATCTCAGGTCATGAGGTCGAGTCTGGGGTTGGGCTCTATGCTCACTGGGGAGTCTGCTTGAGATTCTCTTTTTATCCCCTATTCACACCCCTCTCTCTCTCTCTTGCTCTCTCAAATAAATAAATAAAACTTAAAAAAAATAAGACTTATTAATGCTCCTGTTTTTGAAAAAAGGGTCATTTTCTCTCAGTGATAAGATTTATCAAGGACTGACCTAAATCATATCACGTTTGTCATTATAAGTTATATTTACATGTTCTAATTATAAGTTACACCATATATTCTATCATGTATAGTATATCAATGTTGTATATACATGTGTATGTCAGTATGTTAATAGAATGGGCAATGTTACATAGTTTCTGTGCACTTTGCTTTCCCTCACATGGGCTGATCAAGATCTCACTCATTCTTTGCTGCTGTAGAGGATTCTTTCACCATCCTGAAGGACTGAGAAGCTCTAGGAATGCAGGAGGAATGATAGAAATGACCGTGGGACCGCTATCTTCCAGCCCCCCCCCAACCCTTGACTCTCCCTCCAAAAGGATGGATGCCCCGGTCACGTCTCCATAGGTGATCTGATACCTATGCAGGAAACAGAAGTATCAGGACCCCCCCCCCCCCAATACCCTCCAATCACCAAATACCTTACCATGTATCTCTGCCTTGGCCCTATAAAAGATCCCCCCCTGACTCCCTCCCAGCACGACTTCCCCCACTCCACTTTCCGGAGTTGCAGAAACTTGCCCGAGGGTGTCCAACTCCTCCTGGCACGACTTTCCTGGCTCCGCTTCTCCTGAGTCCTGAAACTTCACCAGAGAGTGACTTTAATAAATCTTGCCTTGTGCCTACCTCGCCTGGTGTTGTGTTTACCTCGCCTGCAAAACTTTACAAATTCCATGTCATATCAGGAGCTACTTCCTCTCCTGGAACATCATTCCCACTCCTTCTTTAACCAGAAAGTGCCACTGGGTTTTGCATCTCGCCTTGGTGTTCTCTTTTCCCTCCAGTTATAGGGACCTCTGTGTCCGTGGGTGAGAGCACCTATGTTGCACAGTCCATTTCCTCTGCTCCACCCTGAGTCAAGCACAGGTAGGCTCAGAGTCCTGAAAATACCAAGGGGCTACCACCTTCTTGGTTAGAACTGTCTTCACTCCCACCTGTTCTCACAGACCGCAGTCTTTTATCCCTCATGGTTTTGGAGCTATGGTGTTTTGAATGTGGAATTTGAGAATAACTCTTTGAAGTGCTCTTTGCTAAATGTTTGCTTTTGTAGGTGGTTTTTCACAACTGCCGGATGAGGCCTGTTATGCCTGAGTTTTGGCATCTGAGAGACCACCGAGGAGCCAAGCACCAATACAATCACACGAGGGTTTATTTGACTAGCTTAAGCTTGAGCCCAAGTATACCCGACACAGTGGAGTAGGGACTTGGACCCCAAGCCAGATTACAGTCAGAGTTTTTAAAGGCAGAGTAGGGGTGGACTCAGTGGTGGGTGAGGACAAAAGGGGTTATGGATGATGTAAGTCTCTAAGGAATTTTGGAAGTGAGGTCTCCAGGACTTTGAGGGGCTAGCTGTTGTCTGGGGAAAAAGTTATTCATTACCAATAATTAAAATCTTCTTGTGAGACCCTTTAGATGTATATCAGTGGGTCATATGCTTGGGAATGATCGCTGACACTATCTTGGAGGTTTAGAGATAAAGTTTCACATTTCTCCTATCAAGTGTCCTTGTTAGTGGGATTTAGGTTTAGAAGAAATTTAACTTTATTTACATATCCTTCTGCCTCAGCCTCCTTCAGTTTTATGGTGGGGAGGGCAACATTAGGGCTTAAAGAACTGAGTTATTTGCCTCTGGAAATTGTGCTATCGTTAAGATAGCTTCTTTGTTGTAAATCTCTAGGACGTTGGTAAACCAAGGGAGACTCCTGTCTTACAGGATTGTGATCTCTTCAAGTTAACTATTTGTTTTTCTTTTAGGGCAGCCAGGGGTGACTGAGGAATGTCACATATACTACTGAAGGGAGGGCAGTGGGTGGAGAGGGGGTGCAAGTTGCCAGCCTCTGATTTGCCAAGATGGCGGTACTTTTGTCAGGGCTAGACTCCAGGTGGGTACAACCTTGTTTTTCTTGGCCTCCACAAGGCCACTGGTGACAGAAATGAGCAAAATTAACTCCATCATTAATGCTGTGGAATTGTTGTGGAGGCTGACTTGATTAATATTATTTTGGGGGTTATCTAGGGTCAGAATGCATGTAATATGAGGCAGTAAGTTGCTAGAGAGCAGGCATTTCTTTCTTTCTTTCTTTCTTTTAAATTATGTTTATTTACATATAATGTATTATTTGCCCCAGGGGTACAGGTCTGTGAAATCTTACACAATTCACAGCACTCACATACTCTCTCCAGTGTTCATAACTCAACCACCCTATCCCTATATCCCCACCCCCTAGCAACCCTCAATTTGTTTTGTGGGATTAAGAGTCTCTTATGGTTTATCTCTCTCCTCATTCCATCTTATTTTATTTTTTACCCTCCCTACCCTGTACAACCCCCCACCCTGCTTCTCAAATTCCTAATATCAGAGAGATCATATGATAATTGTCTTTCTCTGATTGACTTATTTTGAAAGCAGGCACTTCTGACAGATTTTATGTACCCAAATTAGCTAAATTTTAATTAATTATTTAGTTTATTTTTTTCTAAGCAAGCTAAATTTTTAAAATGCATAAGCATGGAAACATGAAAGTTCAGATCACTGCAGACCACCTTAGTGTCTGTTGGTCACAGAGACACAGACCTGTCCTCTCACTTCCTTCTCAAACTGTGGTGTCACAATATCTGAGGTACTGTTCAGTTCCTGCTGGCTTATTGTAAGCCTTTGTGCATTACCTCCTGAAGCTTCCTTTTATCTGCAATACCTCCTGAAGCTTCCTTTTATCTGCAATACCTCCTGAAGCTTCCTTTTATCTGCAATGGGAGAGATATACCTGCTGTGGCCCCTCCTATCTCAGGACATCCCCCTCCCATCTTTGTATCGAGAGAGATGTCTACAGCCCTTGCGCAGGCTGCGCAGTGAGTGTCTAAGTCTGGTCGGGATGTCATGACAGATCCTGTACACTGGGTAGCTTCATGGTCTCCTATTTTTCATGGCGCTGGAGGATGGGGAGTCTGAGATGGAGTTGCTGGCCAGGAAGACCTGGGATTCAGATGGCTGCCTTCTCACTGTGTCCTCAAGTGGCAAAGAGATTGAGAGATATTGAAAGAGAGATATAATCTCTGTATGTCTCTTGTAAGAACACTAATCCCATCATGAGGGTGGACCCTTTTTGACCTAATTTCCTCCCAAAGGCCCCATCTCCAAATTCCATCATATTTGTGGTTAGAATTTCAACGTACACTTTTGGGAGGGAAGAAACATTTATGCCATAGCAGGATGCCAGGTAAGTCACTCCAAAACTTTGCAGATAATGTGAAGACAAGCTAGCTCATTCTCTGAGAGTCATTCTAGAAAACTCATCCATCCAACATCCGAGAGGAGCTATGGGCAGATGTAATCTACTTTAAATATAACTTATAAATCATAAATCTTAACATCAAATTAATTATTTAAATTAATTAATTAAAAATTATAAATCATTGACATCCTAGGGATACTTGTTGAAGGCAGAGAAAACACTGGCTTGTGGACATGGGGTTATAGTCCAACTTTCTGTTACCTTTCCCTATTACTTCTTTTCTCTAAATGCAAGTTTCTTGTAGGTTTTTAAAATGTGTTGCATAGACCCTGCATATGTGAGTTTCTGGTTTATACTCAAGGTGCAAATGAATTCTTAATAATCTCCTGTCAGTTCTCTGAGCAGCCAGGTGGTTTTACTCTGATATCTCCCTTTGTAAGTCAAAGTTAAATGTGGTCCAAAAATTCCTGTCCCAGAAATAAACTTCCATTCTTGTCAGGAGTCTCCTGAGAGTACCCTCTGAAAACTATTGTCCAGTTTCCAAGAAGTAGTTTCCTGGATGCTTCACATAAATGTTTTCCCCTTTTCTCAGAAAAAACAAGTTAGGGTTAATGTTAAAAGCTGAACTGTGGTAGAAAAGTAATCTACTGATGGCTGATTTTGCTTATATACTGATTTTTCTGCATCCCTTTCCTCCAGAAGGATAAATTTCAAAAGTTACAACAGATGGAACATTTCATATTTTCAGAATTTTTGCGGGTGAAGGAGCGTAAAGTGAGCCTGCTTGCTCTTAGAATTTTTTTTAAATGATTTTATTTATTTATTTGACAGAGAGAGAGAGAGAGAGAGAGATCACAAGTAGGCAGAGAGGCAGGCAGAGAGAGGAGGAAGCAGGTTCACTGCTGAGCAGAGAGCCTGATGCGGGGCTCAATCACAGGATCCTGAGATCATGACCTGAGCAGAAGGCAGAGGCTTTACCCACTGAGCCACCCAGGCACCCCACTCTTAGAAATCTTACAGATAGAGAAAAGTTGTCTATCAAACTGATTCAAATGAGCTAACGAAGTCCTGACTGGATACCATCCTAGACTGACTTCCGTGCCCCGGGAAAGGTCAGAGATGGTGCAGTGGTTAAAGTCATCATTGATTTGAAGCAGATGCCTCTCTTTGAGCTAAGTTTTTGTTTCTATTTCCAAAATGTTTGGCTGGGAAGTCAGTTTCTTCTCAGATGCATAGAAGAAAGAAGACATATCAGAGAGGAGGGGATTCAATTAGTTTAGATAATAAATATATTCAAATAGTATCCTGGAAAGAGAATACAATGACAGTGTTAAATGATTTCATGTGTTAATTAACTGAAATCCAAGAGATCAAAAGTAGGTATCACTCAACAAAGGGAGTTGCCCATGGCTTGGCAGATGTCAAGAACAAACTCAGTGGGGACATTATGTGCTTTTGCTCATCAATAAGTGGGGACCACCTTTGTATTTAACTCTTAGTTCAAACCTTTATTCAATCCCTGTTCTATGTCAGATATATCTTGGGCATTTAGAGCCTAATATTTATTGATCAGTATACAATGGAAGAGGGCTGTCTCTAATCTTCAAAAGCTATATTGAAATAGTGAATTAGACAAATGAAGGAATTTGTTTGTACATATAGAAAAAATATAAAGGCATATTGAATCATATCTGTCATTAATTAATTGAGAGAAGTGAAGGAAATTTGTTATGGGGAGGTTGAAATTGTTTTCTTTTTCCTTTTTTTTAAGATCTTATTTTAAGTAATCTCTACACCCAATATGGGGTTCAAATTTATAACCCCAAGATCAAGAGTCTCATGTTCCACCAACTGAGTCAGCCAGGCGCCCCTGAAATTGTTTTCATGAATGAATCATTGAAGATAGATGGAAAGGGCATTGATTAAGTAAGAATTTGATAAGTTATAGGGTGATAAGGTGTTTGAGAAAGGAGAGAGCACCTGAGATCCTCAGGGACAGGAGAGATTAAAAAGGTTTGCATATAAGATGTGATCAATCCAATGAATTCTTACTTAAATATCTTGTTTGGATCTGTATAAAAGTTTTTTGCAAATTTTCTTATATGCTATCTGGTAAATGGGAGCTGTTATAGAAAGGGATTTGAAAATGTTGTGTTACTTATCCTCCTATGGATGTGTGGAATCGTTCTTTCCACTGAGAATCAGACATTTGGGGAAGGTCAGAAGGAGCAGGATTGCTTCACTTGAGATTTCAGAACCAAGCACTTTCTAGTTGGAAGAGTTTCTTTAGGCATTAGGATGGTTGCTGTTAAGTGATGGGAACTCTTTCCTTGGGGCCCATGGACAACTCATTTGGAAACAGACTTGCTTATAGTTACTGAGTTGTGCATGTGATTGGCCCAGAAGACAGGCAGAGATTACCTGGGCTGCTGCTTTTTTTTTTTTTTCAGTGATTACTATCCTTTTTAGGATTTTACCTCACTCTGGGGTTGTAGGATCCTTTTCCAAGCTCTCTTCACATCCTTGTTTCTCAGGGTGTTGATGAGTGGGTTGAGCAGTGGGGTGATAACACAGTAGAAGAAGGACATGAATTTGTCCTGGGTGCTATTGATAGGGGGTTGGAGGTCCAAAGTACATGATGACAACCACCAAGTGGGAGCTGCAGGTGCTGAGGGCCTTGTATCTCCCATTAATTGAAGGTAACTTCCACACAGCCTTGGCAATGAATGTGTAGGAGATTAACACAAGCAGGGGAGCCATCAGTGCAAAAGGGATGGCTCCCACAGCCAAGGACAGGTCATTAACAGTGGTGTCACCACAGGCCAGCTTGATCAGAACAGGTATTTCACAGAAGAAGTGGTTAAGTGTATGGTGACCACAATGGTAGAGCTGTAGAGTGAGCGTAGCTTGGAGTACTGAATTGGCCAGGCCACTGGACCAGGCAGCCACTGCCAGTTGCACACACACCCATGGTTGCATGATAAGAGTGTACTGGAGGGGCTGGCAGATAGCTGCATAGTGATCAAAAGCCATTATTGTCAGCAGGGCACATTCAGTGCATCCTGTCCAGTGGAAGAGGTAAGCCTGGGTGATACAGCCCCAGGAAGCAATGGTCTTCTCTGGCCCCAATAGGTTGTCCAGCAGCTGGGGCACAATGGTGCAGGTGACACAAGGTCCAGCACAGATTGTCCAGGAAGAAGTACATGGGGGTCTGGATTCTGGGCTCCACCATGGAAAGAATGATGGAGCTGTTCCCCATCAGGGTGAAGATTTAAGAGATCAGGACAACTCCAAAGAGGGGTATGTCTAGTCATGAATAATCTGAGAAGCCCAGCAACACAATCGTGCTGGGGAAACACATTTTCTCCTTCCATGGCAACAATCCTATGTATGGCTGGAAAGAAAGAGACACAGTTTAGAGAGTAAGTGTGACTTTTGTAATTGTTTTTTGTTTTTAAATTTTGGATCTGTGGTTTATTTGACATTTATTAAAGCTATATAAAAACCATGCACAGTTTATTTATAATTTTGGACATTATATTTGAAGACTACACAAAAATTTCACAGAACTTACTTACACAGAAAGACATGTGAAATAGGAGGCTTTAAAATTTTTAGGTATAGGGGTGCCTGGGTGGCTCAGTGGGTTAAGCCTCTGCCTTCAGCTTGGATCATGATTTCAGGGTCCTGGGATTGATCCCTGAATTGGGCTCTCTACTCAGTGGGGAGCCTGCTTCCCTCTCCCTCTCTGCCTGCCTCTCTGCTTGCTTGTGTCAATAAATAAATAAATAAATAAATAGTCTGCGCAATCTGGGTTTGGTAAAAACAAACACCACGAGGGTGAAACAAAGCTTTTAATGAAGGATGGAAAATAAAAAAAATTGAGTGAAGTTTTTGGAAAGTGTTAGAAATGATAATGGACAAAGGGGTAACAATTATTATTAAATACAGTCAGTGTAATTGGAAAAATGAGTTCAAGTAGGAACTACTTCTGTACCATATTGTCAGGCAACTAGGAGTGAGCACCTTGTATTTTGACATATATTTAATTCCTTTGACTCATAGATAATTACAGCATAGTGTATTGAGTTAGCTTGCAAATGTTCACAATTGTGGACACTTTCTGAAGATCAGAAAAAGTACCACCACATAAGAGAGGCAAATGCAATGCTGTGTTTCAGGAGGAGAGATTGATTATATTTAAGTGTGATGAGAAACCCTGAAGATACTGGGAGGAGATTATTCTCTTTCTTTAAAAATGCTATTTTGGGGCGCCTGGGTGGCTCAGTGGGTTAAGCCGCTGCCTTCGGCTCAGGTCATGATCTCAGGGTCGTGGGGTCGAGTCCCGCATCGGGCTCTCTGCTCATCAGGGAGTCTGCTTCCTCCTCTCTCTCTCTCTGCCTGCCTCTCTGCCTACTTGTGATCTCTCTCTCCGTCAAATAAATAAATAAATAAATAAAATCTTTAAAAAAAATAAAAAAAATAAAAATGCTATTTTGTAAGCATTTTTAGGCAGTGTGTAATCAGGTTAATTAATATTATAGGTTAATTAATAATATAGTTAATTTTAATAAAAAATGAAAAAAACCATGATTCAGGAATTGGGGCTTAGGATTCTGTTTCAGGTGTAGGCACTGTGTATATGCTTGGAACACCCATTGTAGGGCGATAAGCACTTTGTTTTAACTGGAGAAATTTTTCTCAATCTGCATTCTGCCTATGACTATTCTGGCAGAATGAGGAACTGAGTGAACTGAGGACTTTGGGAGAGTAACGTCAACACTTTGAACCTCAGCCTTCTTGCATGAAAATGCAAAAGATAATGTTCAGCTTTCAGGGTTTGGAGAAACATCGAGTGCCCTAAAGGATGCATGGGAATAGAAGGTATACTGAAATAAATTACTTGTCTCTTCTCCAAATGATCATTTTACTAAATAATAATGGCAATAATGAACAAGAAACCAAAAGCACAACAGTACCCGTGAAACTGTATGGGAAGAGAGGAAGTTTGTTGTCATGGTTCAATTCCTGCTTCCCATATTTTAACAACTAGAGAGCCCTCTACAATTTCCTCATCTCCAGATAGATGATCTTTACACTTAATTTACACACTATTTGCACATAAAAAAATGGTGCTAAATAAATGGTGAACATAAGTAGTAAGTGGAAAGAAACAGAGTCTTAGGGGGTTATGAAACCTGTTAGGAGAGATCAGAGCTGCTACAGGATAAAGCCAGAGTCTACACCTGGAGCCCAGAAACCTGACCTTTTCACTCCTCTGCTTCACGAAAAACATGCAAATCTATGGTGATGCAAAACTGGCACGAATGCCTAATTCACCTTACCCCAACAGGCAAGAAGCTCATTGAAAATAAAAATATAGAGCTTAAATAAGATTTTGCTTAAAAATTCAATGTCACCATTATAAGATAGGGGGAAGGAACGTGGTTGAGAAATTTCATATTTTAAAAAATTCTGGTGTCTTTAATAACATGCTTAAAATGAGAAGAAGAATGGAGAAGTTATGAAAAATACTTCATTAATGGAAATACAGGTCAGATTGTAAAAATATAAAGGCAGCATGTTTGAAGCTGCCAAACCACATCTATATTTTTTTCTTCGTTCAGGCAACATTTTAAAATCAGGTCATTGATACAGTGGGTATTTGGGGGGAGGTTGAGTTAGAATCTAGAAATGCACGATTGAAAAATCTATTTGAATGATTTGCTGTTATTAGTATAAGTACCACTATATAGGATAATATCTTTCTTTAAATGTATTCTCACTTGAAAGGGAAGGAAATATATACTGAGGGTTTTTTGTTTGTTTGTTTGTTTCAGTAGGAAAACTATATCACAAATGGGAAAGTTACAGAGGGGTCAAATTTGGATAAGTATGTGGAGATTCCTTAAGGAATTAAAAATAGAGCTTCCATATGATCCTGCAATTGCACTAATGGATATTCACCCCAAAGATAGAGGTGTAGTGAAAATAAGGGCTATCTGTACCCCAATGTTCATAGCAGCAATGGCCACAGTCACCAAACTGTGGAAAGAACCAATATACCCTTCAATGGATGAATGGATAAAGAAGATGTGGTCTATATATACTATGGAGTATTATGCCTCCATCAGAAAAGGTGAATGTCCAACTTTTGTACCAATATGAATAGGACTGGAAGAGATTATGCTAAGTAAAATAAGTCAAGCAGAGGGAGTCAATTATATGGTTTCACTTATTTGTGGAGCATAAGGAATAACATGGAGGGCAAGGGGAGATGGAGAGAAGTGATTTGGTGGAAATTGGAGTGGGTGACGAACCATGAGATACTGTGGACTCTGAAAAACGAACTGAGGGTTTTGGAGGGGAAATGGGTGGGAAGTTTGGTTAGCTGGGTGGTGGGTATTATGGAGGGCACATATTGCATGAAGCACTGGGTGTGGTGCATAAACAATGAATTCTGGAACACTGAAAAAAAAAAGTATTTTAAAAATATTTTTTCCATGCAACAAAGCCATTAGAAGTAATTTGCTTGGGTCACTGGTCTTTGAGAATACCAGAAAAATAATTCTTCACAAAATTCAAGAATGAGTTAAAATGATCCACTGGATGACCTTGTTGCTATAATGTGAGACTTTCTATTAATAACTGAGATTGTTATATCCAACCTAATCCATCCTTCATGCTGTTATACCCAAGTAATATTCCTGGGAGTAATATCATCCCTGAGTAATATTTGGAAATTACAATGTTCACTTTTTTCTCTCTGTTGCTTAAATCTTCAGAAACCCTCCAAAAACCAGGTGTGTACCTAGTGTTATTTTTGTTCTGGTCTGTAATTACATGCTTCCTCTTTCACGAACCTCACATCCTTCATCTTGTTTGAAAAGCACCCTTCTAGCTTCTATTCCTTTGCATGAGCTAACTTCTCTTTCTCCTACATTAACCTGCTGGGGTTCTATTTACCTATATAGCCAAGATCAAGCAACATTTCCCAGAAATGCCTGCTGATCTCCTCTTCCTTGTGTCTATATTCATCTTCCTATTCTGCCACTACAGTAACTTGCTGGCTTCTCCTTCAGCCTGAGAACATTTTAGGAGCTTATCCTATGTTTGGGACACTTGCTTCTCTAGCATCTAGATTAGTTTTGGCCTGAAGCAGGTATTTAATAAATGTATAAAAGAATAGCTAGATTCTGCACTTACTAATAATGAGATATCTGCTTCCATAATATAAATTTAATTTCATTATTAACTCTTGTTCCACATAAATTCTTATGTTAGGCTGATCCTGTTGACTTGTTAAAATATAGGTATAGTCACTGGTGCCTCCATTCGCTTGTAATTGATGTATCTTTCACCTGACATAATAACGTCTTTCTATTTATTTTCTCAAATTCTATTTAACATTATAGATTTGGTTCAAATTTTTATTTTTTCCTAAGAATTTTGTCTCTCCCATCATGTAAGATATGAGGTGACAGAACTTTTATATCCTATGCTCTTAATGTTTTTTTCTGTAATATCTCATGCAATGTTTAACACCTGACATGTACTTGGATGATTATTCTTTTCTCTTTTTCCTTTTGGGGAATTTTGTCTTGTCTTTCTTTCTGTCACTGACTTCTTGAAATATATATTTTCTTGAGTCTTAATATGTACCCGGCTCTGAAAATTATTGTAGTGATGGTGTTAAGGAGGCCATCATTAGGTTTGAGTGTACTGTCTTCAATACTATTATTTGGGGTACTATGTTGTTTTTTTTTAATTTATTCATTCACTTATTTATCTGAGAGAGAGAGAGAGAGAGAGAGAGAGGAGGAGCAGAGGGAGAGAGATAAGCAAGTTCCTCAGTGAGCCCAGAGCCTCACATGTGGCTCTAGTTTGTGACTTTCAGATCATGACCTGAGCTGAAATCAAGAGTCAGATACTTAACTGACTGAGTTACCCAGTTGCCGCTATGTGTTAGTTCTTATCACCAAGAATAGCCCACCCTCATTGGCTATATAAGATAACCTCCTTTTGAATCTTCTTTGAAATTTACCAGAAGAGAAATGAATGCTAACATAAGTACTCAAACCTAACCTGGTCTCTCCCACCCATTTTACCATAAGCTGAAGAAGGAAGAAGTGTAGAAAGGCAAGGAGCTGGCACTTGGATGTTGAGACTGGGTTGGAAAGAGGCAGATTCTCTTCAGAGGGCCGGGCCTTTAGTCGAGAGAGGGATAGGTAGGATGATCTTGAATTCAGCCACAACAGCAAGAATTTGCTGACACTGAAGGGAGCCTCCTGTGGTTTATTCTCTTCGATCCTCTGAGACCCAGGCTACGTCACATAGGTAATTAGTTCAAGGGCTAAGTTTGTACAAAAGAGAATTCTAGAGGGATTTCTACTCCTTCTAATTTATTGTCTTCAGAACATCTTCCCCCTGGAAAATATGCCTCAGTGAGCTGAGGGAAAGACCATGAAACAATAAAATTGTCCTAGAATAGGACTGAAATAAAGTCTCTGGACACATTAGTTTATTTCTCTGGGCTGCTTAGGAAAGATGTGCAGAGGTGCAAACAGATGCCAATCATAGCAGACTTTACTGTTATAAAACTTTACATGTGTGATTCAGTATATATTTAAACATAAACTCATCACTTCAATAGAAAATTGAGTATCTCTCAAATTTAGGTGAACATTTGTATTTTCTTGCCATAGGGAAAATTTATGGCATCTTTATGAAATACTGTATTTTCAACACTGTTTTTCTTAAATTTTTTTCCTACAGTATAAAACCATGATTTCATTCCATTCCACCCACTGGAATCATTACCCTTCAGAGATCTTCAGAGATGATAAATATGACTGGTTTTGTTTTTGAACACCTTATTGATTGCAGAGATTTCCCACACCATGGGATGCTGGTCATGAGCTCCTGCAAATCCAGCTTGGAGAAAATTGTCACAAATTTTCATACTTGAACCTTAGCCCATATGGAAGAAGTATTTACCAATCTCCTTCTGTATTCACCTTATTGCATTGAAAAATAACCCAGATTTTGTTCACAAAAGAGTCCATTCTTCATGTCTTATAGAACTACAGCATCTTTCTGGCATTCTCTGGGTCACACTCAGTGGTTGGTTGTAAAGAGTACAGATACCCAAATTTTACATATGGAGGAATCTGTGTTTCTACCAGGGTATCAGTCATGACAGCTTTAGGAAGAAGGAATGACAAAAATAGTATTTGCAAATATGTTGTTTGAGGCAAAAGAACAAAATAAAGCTGCTAATAAAATGTATCCTCTTGATATTGAAGTTAGAAACCTTTGAGTAAAAGAGTAAATTCTTCATTTTTTTCCAACAGTCTGCTGGATTTGCCAATTACCTTTCAGTAAAAGCTTTCTTAGTGTTAGTATTAAGCTTTTGTAGAATCTAAACTCCTCTGTATCCTGAAAACATTAATACTACTGAAGGCAATGTTTTCCCACTTCAGAAAGAGATGCAAGATTGCTTCCAGAATTATTAAAGGACAAACATGTTTCTGCTCTGCTGTAGGTTGCATATTATACACATGCATTATTTTATTTAGAATTTTTAAATAATCAGGGAACAGAATGTTTTGCCAAGTTGTATTCTTCTAGGAATTTAGACATTTCTTCTTGGTTATCCAATTAGTTGGTATATGCAGTTGTTCAAAATCGTTTCTTATGTTCCTATGTATTTCTGTGATATCAGTTGTAATATACCCACTTTCATTTCTGGTTTTATGATTCTTCTCTCTTCATTAAAATTCAGATATGATTGATATATAATATTATTTTCAGGTATACAACACAATAATTTGATATTTGCATATATTGTGAAATGATGACCAGAATAAATCTAGTTAACATCTATCACTACAGTTATATATTTTTTTCTTGTGAATGAAAACTTTTAAGATTTATTCTTTTAGTAATATCCAAATATACAATGCAGCATTATTACCTAGATTTGCCATGCTGTACACTGTATCTCTATGACTTATTTTATAACTAAAGTTTGTACTTTTTAACCTATTTTACATCTCATCCCCCTTTGCCTCTGAAAACCAGCAATCTGTTCTGTCACTTTGTTTTGTTTTGTTTTAGATTCCATAAACAAGTAAGACCATAAGGTATTTATCTTTCTCTAACTTATTTCACTTAGCATAATGTCTTCAAGGTGCATCCATGTTGCTGTAAATGGCAATATTATATATTTTTAATGGCTAAATGGTATTCCATTGTGTATATATGCTACATTTTCTTTATCCATTTATCCATTGATGGACACTTAGGTTGTTAGCATATCTTGGTTATTATAAATTATACTGCTTTGATCATAGATATGCATTTACATTTTTTCAGTTAGTGTTCTCATTTTCTCCAAATAAATAACAAGAAGTAGAACTGCTAGATCAAAAGATAGTTCTATTTTTCAGTTTTTTGAGAAACTTCCATACTGTTTTCCAGAGTGGCTTAACCAGCTTACATTCTTGCCAACAGTTTAAGAGTTCTTTCTCTGCCTCCTCTTCAACATCCGTTTTGTCCTGCACTGTTAGTCACATTCTGTGACTAACAGTCACATGAAAAAATATTCAATATCATTATCCATCAGGGGAATTCAAACCAAAGACACATTGAGATACCACCTTACATCAGTTAGAATACAAAATTTAACAAGACAGGAAACAACAAATGGAGAGTATGTGAAGAAAGGGGAACTCTCTTACACTGTTGATGGGAATGCGAGTTGGTACAGTCACTTTGGAAAACAGTATGGAGGTTCCTCAAAAAGTTAAAAATAGGGCTACCCTAAGACCCAGCAATTGCACTACTGGATATTTGCCACAAAGATACAGAGGTAGAGAAAAGAAGGGGCATACACACCCCAATGTTCATAGCATCAACATCCACAATAGCCAAACCATGAAAAGAGCTGAATAGGCTCTCTTCGTACTGTCAATGATTTCCCTTGCTTTGCAGAAGCTTTTAGTTTGATGTAATCTCACATGTTCATTTTTGCATTTGGTGTCAAATCCCAAAAAATTCATGGCCAAGACTGATGTCAGATTAGCTTATGATTCTTCTAGAAGTTTTATGATTTCAGGTCTTATGTTAATATTTTTGGTCTTATGTTAATATTTTTGATCCACTTTGTGTTAATTTTTATGTATGGTGTAAGATTGTGGTCCAGTTTCATTCTTCTGCATGTGGCTGTCCAATTTTCCCAGCACCATTTGTTGAAGATATTGTCCATTTCCCATTGGATATTCTTGGCTTTTTTCTTCATAAATTGACAGTATAAGTTTGGGCTTATTCTAGGCTCTATGTTCTCTCCCATTGATTTATGTGTTTATTTTTAAGCCAAATCTATAGTTTTTAAATTATTACTATAGTTTGTAATATAGTTTAAAATTAGCAAGCATGAAGCCTCCAACTTCATTCATTATCTCAAGATCATTTTGGCTATTTGGGGTCTTTTATGGTTTCATAAAAATTTTAGGATTATTCTCTTTCTGTGCTGAGCCTTCCTTTTTTATCGTACTCTAGGTAAATATTTGTCAACTTTTTTAATCTTTTTTTTTAAAAGATTTTATTAATTTATTTGACAGACAGAGATCACAAGTAGGTAGAGAGGCAGGCAGAGAGAGAGAGAGAGGGGGAAATAGGCTCCCCGCAGAGCAGAGAGCCTGATGCAGGGCTTGATCCCAGGACCCTGGGATCATGACCTGAGCTGAAGGCAGAGGCTTTAACCCACTGAGCCACCCAGGCGCCCCACTATGCTAGTTTATTTTTTTCCTTCTAACAATTTGAACATATTGTCTCATTCTCTGCCTTGTAAGAAACCTGCTGAGAAATCTGATGGAAAGTCAAGGCCTGTTTTGCTATTCTCTCCTTGTCTTTGATTTTTGACAGTTTCATTATGCTGTGTCTTGAGGAAGATGAGATTGTTTTGATATGAAATAATTAGTGATCTATAATTTCATGAGCTTAGAGGTCCAATTTGTCTCCAGGCTTGGGAAGTTTTCAGCCACTATTTCTATCTTTATTTTTATTTATTTATTTATTTATGTAATTTTTAAAAAAAATTTTCAATGTTCCAGAATTCATTGTTTATGTACCATACCCAACGCTCCATGCAATATGTACCCTCCATAATATCCACCACCAGGCTTACCAAACCTCCCACTCCTCTGCCCTCCAAAATCCTCAGATTGTTTCTCAGAGTCCACAGTCTCTCATGGTTCATCTCTCCCTCCAATTTCTCCCAACTCCCTTCTTCTCTCCATCTCTCCATGTCCTCCATGTTATTCCTTATGCTCCACAAATAAGTGAAACTATATGATAATTGACTCTCGCTACTTGACTTATTTCACTCAGCATAATCTCTTCCAGTCCTGTCCATCTTGTTACAAAAGTTGGGTATTCATCCTTTCTGAAGGAGGCATAATACCCCATAGGGTATATGGACCACATCTTCCTTATCCATTTATCCGTTGTGGGCATCTTGGTTCTTTCCACAGTTTGGTGACTGTGGCCATTGCTGCTTTGAACACTGGAGTACAGATGGCCCTTCTTTCACTACATCTGCATCTCTGAGGTAAATACCCAGTAATGCAATTGCAGGGTCATAGGGAAGCTGTATTTTTAATTTCTTAAGGAATCTGCACACTGTTTTTCCAAAGTGGCTGCATCAACTTGCATTCCCACCAAAAGCGTAAGAGGGTTCCCCTTTCTCCACATCCTCTCCAACACATGCTGTTTCCTGACTTGCTAATTTTGGCCATTCTAACTGGTGTAAGGTGGTATTTCAATGTGGTTTTGATTTGAATCTCCCTGGTGGCCAGTGATGATGAACATTTTTTCATGTGTCTGTTAGCCATTTATAGGTCTTCATTGGAGAAGTGTCTATTCATTTCTTCTGCCCATTTTTTGACATGGCTATCTGTTTTGTGTGTGTTGAGTTTGAGGAGTTTTTTATAGATCCTGGATATCAGCCCTTTGTCTGTATTGTCATTTGCTACTATTCTCCCATCCTGTGGGTTGCCTGTTTGTTTTGTTGACTGTTTTCTTTGATGTACAGAAGCTTTTGACCTTGATGAAGTCCCTAAAATTCATTTTCACTTTTGTTTCCTTTACCTTTGGAGACATAGCTTGAAATAAGTTGCTGTGGCCAATGTCCTAGCAACAGCAATCAGACAAGAAGGAGAAATAAAAGGTATTCAAATGGTAATGAAGAAGTCAAACTCTCTCTCTTCACAGATGACATGATACTTTATACGGAAAACCCCAAAGACTCCACCCCTAAACTACTAGAACCCATACAGCAGTTCAGTAATGTGGCAGGATACAGAATCAATGTACAGAAATCAGTTGCTTTCTTATACAATAAAAATGAAAATACAGAAAGGGAAATTAGAGAATAGATTCCATTTACTATAGCACCAAGAGCCATAAGATACCTGGGAATAAACCTAACCAAAGAGGTAAAGGATGTATACTCGAGGAACTACAGAACACTCATGAAAGAAATTGAAGAAGACACAAAAAGATGGAAGACCATTCCACGCTCATGGGTTGGAAGAATAAACATTGTTAAAATGTCTATACTGCCTGGAGCAATCTATACTTTCAACGCCATTCAAATCAAAATTCCATGGGCATTTTTCAAAGAGTTGGAGCAAACAATTTAGGATTCTAAAATTCGTATGGAATCTGAAGAGACCCCGAATTGCTAAGGAAATGTTGAAAAAGAAAAGCAAAACTGGTGGCATCACATTGCTTGATTTCAAGCTTTTCTACAAAGCTGTGATCACCAAGACAGCACAGTACTGGCACAAAAACAGACACATAGACCAGTGGAACAGAGTGGAGAGCCCAGATATGGACCCTCAACTCTATGGTCAAATAATCTTCGACAAAGCAGGAAAAAGTGTCCAGTGGAAAAAAGACAGTCTCTTCAATCAATGGTGCTCAAAAAAATTGGCCAGCTATGTGTAGAAACTCAACCATTCTCTTATACCGTGCACAAAGATAAACTTGAAATTGGTAAAAGAACACAACATGATGCAGGAATCCAACGGAATCCTTGAGGACAACATAGGCAGTAACGTCTTCTTTCTTTATTTTTTAATGATTTTATTTATTTATTCATGAGAGGGAGAAAGAGAAAGGCAGAGGGAGAGAAAAGCAGGTTCCCATATGAGCAGGGAGCCCAGTGCGGGACTTGATCCCAGGACTCCAGGACCATGACCTGAGCTAAAGGCAGATCTTAATTAACTGAGCCACCCAGGCACCCAACCATTATTTGTTTAAACAATTTATTAAATTTTATTTTTTTATTTTGTTTTATTTTTTCAGTGTTCCAGGATTCATTGTTTATGCACTATACCCAGTGCTTCATGTAATACATGCACTCCTTAATACCCACCACCCAGCTCCCCTAACTCCCCACTCTTCTCCCTTCCAAAACCCTCAGTTTGTTTCTGAGTCCACAGTCTCTCATGGTTCATTTCCCCCTCCAATTTCCCCCAATTCAGTTATCCTTCCCTTCTCCTAATGTCCTCCATGTTATTCTTTATGCTCCACAAGTAAGTGAAACCATATGATCATGGACTTTCTCTGCTTGACTTATTTCATTCAACATAATCTCCAGTCCTGCCAATGTTGATACAAAATTTTTGCTCCCTTCTCTTACTCCTCTTTTCAGAGCTCCAATGATTCTGGTATTGGTTCTTTTGATGGTATCTCATAGATTACATACACTCTGCTCTTTTTCATTATTTTTTTCTCATTCTCTTATGACTGGATTATTTCTAAGTTTTATCCTCTAACCCACTGATTCTGTCTTCTACCTGATATTGTCTGTGTCTTCATTTTATTCACTGAATTCTTTAGTTCCAGGATTTCTGTTTGTTTGTTTTAATGATTTATTTCTCTTTGTTATATTTCTCTTTTATCCTCTGAACAACTATATAACAATTTTGAATTCTTTATTATTTAGGTAATATATACATAGTTTATACATTTACATAACTTATTTATTTTTCTGCCCAATGCAGAGCTTGAACTCATGCCCCGAGATCAAGAGTTACATGCTCTACCAACTGAGCCAGTCAGGTTCCCCAGCAAGACTTTATTTTTTGTGTTTGGTTATTGCATTATTATTATCAACTTTTGGTGATGTTATATTTTCTTGATTCTTCATGTTTTTGGAGTGTTTCTTTTCCCTTAAAATACATATGTTTTTTTGTTTTGTTTTTATTTATTTATTTCTTAAAATTATTTGTTATTATATTATGTTAGTCACCATACAGTAGGCCATTCGATTTTTAAATTTTTTATTTTTAAAATTTCTTTTCAATGTACCAGAATTCATTGTTTATGCATCACACCCAGTGCTCCATGCAATACATGCCCTCCATAATACCCACCACCACCCTCACTCAACTTCCCACCCCCCGCCCCTTCAAAACTCTCAGATCGTTTTTGAGAGTCTATAGTCTCTCATCGCTCTTCTCCCCCTCCAATTTCCCTCATCTCCCTTTCCCTCTCCATCTCTCCATGTCCTCCAGGTTATTTCTTATGCTCCATAAATAAGTGAAACCACAGGTTATTATTTTTTGATGTAGTATTCCAAGATTCATTGTTGGCTTTTGTTTTATTTTGTTTTGTTTTTAACAAGCTTTAGGTCACTTTATTTTTCTTGTGTAAAACGACGTGGTGGCTATGGCTGAGGCTTAGGTCCTCTGCAGGGAGATTCTGCTGTAAGTCTTCAGAAGATGGTCAATGATATCCTGATAGAGAGACTTGGTGAACACTATCCTTGCAGAAGGCAAGGGTGGGATAACTGCAGGTCTTGAAGATCATATCTAAAGTAGACTTGGCAAAGTTGCCCAGAGTGCCAGTTCAGCCTCTGGCCAGGTATAGCAGTCATCAATTTCAGCCATCATCATAAGCTTCTTGGGCATAGGGGCTGAGACAATGCCAGTACCTCTGGGAGCAGGGATGAGATACAGTAACACAGACCTACAACAGCCTTGTACACAACACTGCAGGGCTTGCAGATCTTGTTCCCCCAGTAGCTCAGCCACACAGGACAATGGAAACCTTCGCCAGGAGATGGCCCCATGGATGGCAGTGGCTAACTCCTTGGAGCACTTGACATCCAGACTGATGTGTCCATTGTCATCTCTGATGGCAACAAATGCCTTGAACCTGGTCTGCTGGCCAGCCTGGGTCTGCTTCTGCACCAGCAGAATCTTCAAAACCTCATCCTTGAAGGATGCTCCCAGAGAGAGAAGTCAATGACCTCAGATTCCTTGATGGGCAGGGAGATAAAATAAATCTCCTCCAGGACTTGCTCTTCATGTCCTTGCCAGGTGACCTTGGTGAGGGGGATCCACTCCTCATTCTTGGCCTTGCTTCCACAAGCTTTGCTGTCTTGGCCCCAGACCCTGGATGCCACTGCCAAAGCCTTCTTGAAAGCCTCCATGGCCTCACATTCCAGGGCCCTCTGATTCTGGGCAGTCTGGCAACACCAGCGTCATCTGCCATTTGGTATTTTCTCAGAGAAGTTCTTTGGAGATTTGTATTGTTCCTTGTACACTTGACTTAGCAGTCATCTCCTCTAATTTTTACTAGCTGCCTTCATGTGAGAAATATTTTGTTGGTCCTACAGATATTTGGGATTTTCTGTAACTTTGTGCAGAGACACCTGCTCCACACTTCCTATTTCCTTTTGTGGCATGATTCTTAAGCTTTTATGTCTTCTCTCAATCTTCCATCTCAGCAGGATGGCTGCTGGAATGTTCTTTGTGGTTTTCCCAAAGGTGGTGCTATAGGTCAATATTGTGGTTTGTCCCTTGCTCACAACCCTGGCTTGTTTCCTTCGTGGACTTCTGTCTAGCCAAATTTTCTCTTACTGCTATTCTCAGAAGCTGGTTGCAGAGTAGGCAGAGGTGTGGGTCTGGCACTCAGGGTATTAAGGGTGTTTTCGACAAATTGGGAAGAATCCTTGGGTGAGGTTTTCCTAGCAGCTTATGGCTAGGCTTCCTGCTGAAGCCTAGAAAGCAGCCAGCAGGACCCACATCAGTTTAATACCCTCTTAATGCTCTGATACTCTCATTTGCCTGGTTCCTGATCTGTCTCTTCCCAACCTGCATTTTTACACTCTGGTTACTCTGGGGGACAGATGCCTTTCTTCAGCATTGTTCCACATAGCTGTTCAAGTGGGTACTTGCTCATTGTTCTCCCTTCCCCACTGTGAGAGGGTTTCTGGTCTCTTCTTTTTTCACACTATACAACCAAGATTAGGTTTGCAGAGTAATACTTGCAAAGTTCCTCTTACAAACTCTAAATTCAAGTTCTCATGGCTTTTCCTCTCTTGGAGTATTGGAACTTCTCTAGAAACCTGGAATTCTATAAATTCTCACTCATCCATTGTTAGCTGTCCAATTCAGTGTTTCACAGGTGATGTGGCTGAAAATGTTGGATAGGTTTGTAGTTACACAGTCCATTCCCAGATCTGTCTCCCTGTTACCTGATGCACAAGGGATGAGACTCCTCATGGGTCCCTGGTCTATGGGTCTAGATCCCACAACTCCCACACAGGCATTTTTGTTCATAAATACCCAACTTTTGATGTTAATGGCGGACAAAACAAGGAACATCATATACCAACATGATCCTACAAGACAATATTGTTAATTGTACTCATTATGCTGAATATTTGATCTCCAGAACTTATTCATCTTGTAATTAAAACTGTACCCTCTGACCAACATTTTGCTATTTCTTCCCCCCCCCCTTCCCCTGTCAACCATCATTTTATCCTCTGCTTTTATATACCGTATTATTTTAGATTCCACATATAAGTGAGATAATGCAATATATGTTTTACTATGTCTGGATTATTTCACTTAGCATGACATCTTCTATGTTGTAACATCCATGTTGTTACAATTGGCAGGATTTCCTTTTATTTTAAGGCCATATAATATTCCACTGTGTATGTTTTTTTTTAATACTTTTTCCTTTTCAGTGTAATGATATTCATTGTTTTTGCACCACACCCATTATTCCGTGAAATCCATGCCCTCTCCAATACCCACAACCTGGTTCCTGCAACCTCGCACCCACCGCCCCTTCAAAACCCTCAGATTGTTTTTCAGGGTCCATAGTCTCTCATAGTTCACCTCCTCTTCCAATTTCCCTCAACTCTGTTCTCCTCTCCATCTCCCCTTGTCCTCCATGCTATTTGTTATGCTCCACAAATAAGTGAAACCATATGATAATTGATTCTCTCTGCTTGACTTATTTCACTCAGCATAATCTCTTCCAGTCCCATCCATGTTGCTACAAAAGTTGGGTATTCATCCTTTCTGATGGAGGCTTAATACTCCATAGTGTATATGGACCACATCTTCGTTATCAATTCATTTGTTGAAGGGCATCTTGGTTCTTTCCACAGTTTGGTGACTGAGGCCATTCCTGCCATAAACATTAGACCTCATGTTGAGGTCTTTTATCCATTTTGAGTTTATCTTTGTGTACGGTGTAAGAGAATGGTCGAGTTTCATTCTTCTACATATAGCTGTCCAGTTTTCCCAGCACCATTTATTGAAGAGACTGTCTTTTTTCTAGTGTACACTTTTTCCTGTTTTGTCGATGATGATTTGCCCATAGAGTTGAGGGTCCATATCTGGGCTCTACTCTGTTCCAGTGGTATATGTGTCTGTTTTTATGACAGTACCTGGCTGTCTTGGTGATCACAGCTTTGTAGTAAATCTTGAAATCAGGTAACGTGATGCCACTAGTTTTATTTTTGTTTTTCAACAGTTCTTTAGCGATTCGGAGTCTCTTCTGATTCCATACAAATTTTTGGATTATTTTCTCCAGCTCTTTGAAGAATACTGGTGGAATTTTGATTGGAATGGCATTAAAATATAGATTTCTGTAGGCAGTATAGACATTTTAACAATGTTTATTCTTCCGATCCAGGAGCATGGAATAGTCTTCCATCTTTTTGTGTCTTCTTCAGTTTCTTTCTTGAGTGCTCTGCAGTTCCTCGAGTTCAGATACTGTACCTCTTTGGTTAAGTTTATTCCTAGGTATCTTATGTTTCTTGGTGCTATAGTAAATGGAATCTATTCTCTAATTTGCCTTTCTGTATTTTCATTGTTAGTGTATAAGAAAGTCACTGATTTCTGTACATTGACTTTGTTTCCTGCCACGTTGCTGAATTGTTGTATGAGTTCCAGTAGTTTGGGAGTGGAGTTGTTTGGGTTTTCCATATAAAGTATCATGACATCTGTGAAGAGAGAGAGTTTGACTATTCCTTGCCAATTTGAATACCTTTTATTTCTCTTTGTTGTCTGATTGCTGTTGCTAGGACTTCTAATATCTTCAACAAGATTGGTGAGAGTGGGCATCCTTGTCATGTTCCTGATCTCAACGGGAAGGCTGCAAGCTTTTCCCCATTGAGGATGGTATTTGCTGTGGGTCTTTCATAGATAGATTTGATGAAGTTCAGGAATGTTCCCTCTATCCCTATACTTTGAAGCTTTTTAATCATGAATGGATGCTGGATTTTGTCAAATGCTTTTTCTGCATCAATTGAGAGGACCATGTGGTTCTTCTCTCTTCTCTTATTAATTTGTTCTATCACATTAATTGATTTGTGAATGTTGAACCATCCTTGTAGCCCAGGGATGCATCCCACCTGGTCATGGTAGATAATCTTTTTAATGTGCTGTTGGATCCTGTTGGCTAGGATCTTGTTGAGAATCTTAGCATCCATATTCATCAGTGATATTGGTCTGAAATTCTCCTTTTTGGTAGGGTCTTTGCCTGGTTTGGGGATCAGGGTAATGCTGGCTTAGAAAGAGTCTGGAAGTTTTCCTTCTGCTTCGATTTTTTGAAACAACTTCAGGAGAATAGGTGTTATTTCTTCTTTGAAAGATTGGTAGAATTCCCCAGGGAATCCATCAGGTCCTGGGCTCTTGTTTTTTGGGAGGTTTTTGATCACTGCTTCAATCTCGTTACTAGATATCGGACTATTCAGGTTGTCGATTTCTTCCTGGTTCAATTTTGAGAGTTTAAAGTTTTCCAGGAATGCATCCAATTCATCTAGGTTGCTTAGCTTACTGGCATATAAAATTGATAATAACTTCTGATGATTGTTTCTACTTCCTTGGTGTTCGTTGTGATCTCTCCCTTTTAATTCATAATTTTATGAATTTGGGCTTTCTCTCTTTTCTTTGGGATTAGTGTGGCCAATGATTTATCAATCTTATTGATTCTTTCAAAAAACCAGCTTCTAGTTTCATTGATACATTCTACAGTATTTCTGGTTTCTACCTCATTGATCTCAGCTCTATTCTTGATTTTTTCCCTTCATATGTGTGGAGTTGGTTTGAATTATTGTTGATTCTCCAGTTCTTTAAAGTGTAGAGACAGCTGCTGTGTTCTGGATTGTTCAATTTTTTTTTGAGAGATGCTTGGGTGGCTATGTATTTCCCACCTAAGACAACCTTTGCTGTATGCCATAGGTTTTGGGCCGAAGTGTCTTCATTCTCATTGGTTTCCATGAATTGTTTCAGTTCTTCATTGATTTCCTGGTTGATCCAAGCATTCTTAAGCAAAGTGGTCTTTAGCTTCGAGGTGTTTGACCTCCTTCTGAACTTTTCCTTGTGATTGAGCTCCAGTTTCAAAGCATTGTAATCTGAGACTATGCAGGGAATAATCTCAGTCTTTTAGTATCAGTTGAGGCCTAATTTGTGACCCAGTATGTGTTATAATCTTGAGAAGGTTCCATGTGCACTTGAGAAGAATGAGTTCTGTTTTTTAAGGTGGAATATTCTGTATAGATCTATGATGTCCATCTGGTCCAATGTGTCATTCAATGGTCTTGTTTCTTTATTGATTTTCTGCTTCGACAATTTGTCTATTTCTGAGAAAGGTGTGTTAAGATCTCCTACTATTAATGTATTCATATCAATATGACTGTTTATCTTGATTAACAGTTTTCTTATGTAATTGGCTGCTCCCATATTGGCGGCATAGATATGTACAATTGTTAGATCTTCTTGATGGATAGTCCCCTTAAGAATGAAGTAGTGTCCCGTTGCGGAGAAAGGGGAACCCTCCTACACTGTTGGTGGGAATGCAAGCTGGTACAGCCACTCTGGAAAACAGCATGGAGGTTCCTCAAAATGTTGAAAATAGAACTGCCCTATGACCCAGCAATTGCACTATTGGGTATTTACCCTAAAGATACAAACGTAGTGATCCAAAGGGGCACGTGCACCCGAATGTTTATAGCAGCAATGTCCACAATAGCCAAACTATGGAAAGAACCTAGATGTCCATCAACAGATGAATGGATCAAGAAGATGTGGTATATATACACAATGGAATACTATGCAGCCATCAAAAGAAATGAAATCTTGCCATTTGCGACAACATGGATGGAACTAGAGCATATCATGCTTAGCGAAATAAGTCAAGCAGAGAAAGACAACTATCATATGATCTCCCTGATATGAGGAAGTGGTGATGCAACATGGGGGCTTAAGTGGGTAAGAGAAGAATCAATGAAACAAGATGGGATTGGGAGGGAGACAAACCATAAGTGACTCTTAATCTCACAAAACAAACTGAGGGTTGCTGGGGGGAGGGGGTTTGGGAGAAGGGGGTGGGATTATGGACATTGGGGAGGGTATGTGCTTTGGTGAGTGCTGTGAAGTGTGTAAACCTGGTGATTTACAGACCTGTACCCCTGGGGATAAAAATATATGTTTATAAAAAAAAAAAAAAGAATGAAGTAGTGTCCTTCTGTAACTCTGACTACAGTTTTTAGTTTAAAATCTAATTTATCTGATAGGAGAATCGCTACCCTCACCTTCTTTTGAGGCCCATTGGCATGAAAGATGATTCTCCATCCCTTCACTTTCAGTCTGGTTGTGTCTTTACTTTCAAAATTGGTCTTTTGTAGACAACATATGAATGGGTCCTGTCGTTTTATCCAATCTGCAACCCTGTGCTGTTTTATGGGCACATTTAGGCCACTCCATTGTGAATGATTATTGATAGATACGTTTTTATTGACATCATGTTACCTTTGATATCTTTCTTTCTGTAGATTGTCTCTCTATTTCTGTTCAATGCTATTATTAGGATTAGTCCTCTTTTATAGAACTCCCCCCCTTAATATTTCCTGAAGTGTCAGCTTGGTGGTTGCATAGTCTTTTAAGCCTTGCTGGTTTAGGAGACTCTTTATCTCTCCATTCATTTTGAATGTCAGTCTTGCTGGATGAAGTATTCTTGGCTGCATGTTCTTCTCATTTAGTGCCATGAATATATCTTGCCAGCCCTTTCTTGCTTGCCAGGTCTCTGTGGACAGGTCTGACGTTATTCTGATGGGCTTTCCTCTGCAAATAAGGAGCTTCTTTGCCCTAGCGGCTTTCAAGAAATTATGATTTCTCAATTTGACTATCAAGGATTTTTTTTTTTATCTACAATCTTGTGTGGAGACCGTTTAGGCTCTAGTACATGAACGCTGGTTCCATTCATGAGATTGGGAGAATTTTCGTGAAGAACTTGTTCCAGTATATCTTCTAGACTTCTTTCTTTCTTCTCCCCTTCAGGGATTCCAATAATTCTGACATTGGAATGTTTCATGGCATCATTTATTTCCCTGATTCTGTTTTCATGGCTTCTAAGCTCTTTGTTCCAGGCTTCCTCCTGATCCTTTCTCTTTATCTGTTTGTCCTCCAGATCACTAATTCTATCTTCTGTCTCAGTTACCCTAGCCTGAGAGAATTTAGATTAGATTGGATTTCATTGAGAGCATTGTGAACCTCATCCCTGGTAGCTTTCAGGTCTGCCCTAACATTGTGAACATCCTTTCTGGTCTCTTTCAGTTTTGCCCTAATCAATTCCATTTGTTCATCCATGGCTTTCTCCAACCTAGCTATTGCTTGGATAATTGTTAGCCTGAATGCTCTTTCTGGCATATTGTCTATGTTGATATTCATTAGCTCTGTTGCAGAAGGCCCATCCTCTGTATTTTTCTTCCATTGGGCATTCCTCCTCCTTGTCATTTTGGTGAGAGATGACTGAACTGATGTAGGTGGATGTATCGACTGTGGTTCAGTCAAGGTGCACCCTGGAATGCTTCTGAGCAATCAGGGGTTCCCCACCTAAATGAGAGAAAAAAGAAAAGAAAAAAAATGAGAGAGAGAGAGACAGGGAAAAAAGGAAGTTAAAAGAGAAGGTTCAGCCCAAATGGGCCCCAAGGTAAGATTTATGTAGTAGACAAACAAAAACAGACAAACAAAAAGACTGATACAAGTATATGACAAGAGAAAAAAATATACAAATAAATGAAGAACCTTGTTAAAAAGAACCCCAAGTGTAAGATTTATAAGTTATCAGGACAAACACAAAAACACAAACACTGGCAAAAGAAAAAGTTTGGAAAGTGGTTATAAATTCTCAGTGTGGGCGAGGAAGTTTGTTTTGATTCTTCCTGGATGTATCTTGATATCTTTGTTAAAGGAATCAACTTTCCTAAGATAAAGGTTTATTAAAAATTGATTTACCTATAGGGGTAGCATTGATTGGGGAAAGGGGATTACCTTGAAATTTAACTCTATATGAATATCAGAAAATAAAAATAAAAAAAGAAATAAACTAGACTAAACTAAACTAAAATTAAAAAAAAATTAAAAAATAGATGTGCAAAAGAAAAACACAGGTGTATGTATCAAAAGGCTCAGTTTAGAAGGTTGTTATAGAATTTGATGTACTGGACATCTCACTGTGATGGAAAATAGGTTAAAAAATTATCTACATAGGGGAGGAGTCAAGATGGCAGAGAAGTAGCAGGCTGAGACTACTTCAGGTGGCAGGAGATCAGCGAGATAGCTTATCTAAAGATTGCAAACACCTACAAATCCAAAGGGAGATCGAAGAGAAGAACAGCAATTCTAGAAACAGAAAATCAACCACTATCTGAAAGGTAGGACTGGTGGAGAAGTGAATTGAAACCAATGGGAAGATAGACTGCGGGGGGAGGGGCTGGCTCCCGGCAAGTGGCAGAGCAATTGAGCACAAAATCAGGAATTTTAAAAGTCTGTTCCGCTGAGGGACATCGCTCCAGAGGCTAAACCAGCTTGAGGCCATGCGGGGTCATCGTGGCCTCAGGTCCTGCACGGTCACAGAAAATCGGGGGTGTCTGAGTGTCGCAGAGCTTGCAAGTATTAGAACGGGGAATCCAGCTACAGAGAAAGAGCTGAGGAGTGAGCTCACAGCTCGGGGTTACCTTGAAACGGTCGCAGGCTCAGTGAGCTTGGAGTGTGGCTGGAGGAGATGGAGACGGGAGTAAATGGGTGCTGTTCTCTGAGGGCTCACTGAGGAGTGGGACCCCGAGCTCTTGGCTCCTCCAGGCTGGAGACCGGGAGTCTGCCATTTCCATTCCCGTCTTCTGGAACTCTACAGAAAGCACTCAGGGAACAAAAGCTCCCAAAAGCGAACCCTAGCAGATTACTCAACCTGGTCCCTGGTAAGGGCAGTGCAATTCCGCCTGAGGTAAAGACACTTGAGAATCACTACAACAGGCTCCTCCCCCAGAATATCAACAAGAAATCCAGCCAGGACCAAGTTCACCTACCAAGGAGTACAGTTTCAATACCAAGGAGAGCAGCGGAATTCCAGAGGAGGAGAAAGCAAAGCACGAAACTCACAGCTTTCTCCTCATGATTCTAGAGTCTTGCAGTTCATTTAATTTTTTTTCTTTTTCAGTTTTATTTTCTCTCTCTTCTTCTGCTAAATTTTTTTAACTCTTGCCCTTTCCTTTTTTTAACATTTTTAAACTAGTTTATCTAACATATATATATATATATAAAATATATATTTATATATATAATATATACATATACATATTTTTGTTTTTATATTTTCTCTTTATTCGTTTTATTTTTTAAATTGTTTCTTTTTTTTTTCTTTCTGAACCTCTTTTTATCCCCTTTCTTCCCCCTCACGATTTGGTATCTCTTCTGATTTGCTTAAAGCATATTTTCCTGGGGTCTTTGCCACCCTGTTAGTATTTAACTTGCTCCTTCATATACTCTTATCTGGACAAAATGACAAGGTGGAAAAATTCACCACAACAAATAAGAACAAGAGGCAGTACCAAAGGCTAGGGACCTAATCAATACAGACATTGGTAATATGTCAGATCTAGAGTTCAGAATGACGATTCTCAAGGTTCTAGCTGGGCTCAAAAAAGGCATGTAAGATAATAGAGAAACCCTCTCAGGAGATATAAAATCCCTTTATGGAGAAATAAAAAACCTAAAATCTAACCAAGTTGAAATAAAAAAAGCTATTAATGAGGTGCAATCAAAAATGGAGGCTCTCACTGCTAGGATAAATGAGTCAGAAGAAAGAATTAGCAATATAGAAGACCAAATGACAGAGAATAAAGAAGCTAAGAAAAAGAGGGATAAACAGCTACTGGACACGAGGGCAGAATTCAAGAGATAAGTGACACCATAAGATGAAATAACATCAGAATAATTAGGATTCCAGAAGAAGAAGAAAGAGAGAGGGGAGCAGGAGGTATACTGGAGAGAATTATTGCAGAGAACCCCCCTCAAAATCAATAAGAATAGGTCCAAACCCCGTCACCTAACAGTAAAATTTACAAGTCTTAGTGACAAAGAGAAAATCCTGAAAGCAGCCCAGGAAAAGAAGTCTGTAACATACAAAGGTAAAAATATTAGATTGGCATCAGACTTATCCACAGAGACCTGGCAGGCCAGGAAGAACTGGCATGATATATTCAGAGCACTAAATGAGAAAAACATGCAGCCAAGAATACTATATCCAGCTAGGCTATCATTGAAAGTAGGAGAGATTAAAAGCTTCCAGGACAAACAAAAACTGAAAGAAATTGCAAACACCAAACCAGCTGTACAGGAAATATTGAAAGGGGTTCTCTAAGCAAAGAGAGAGCCTAAAAGTAGTAGATCAGAAAGGAACAGAAACAATATGCACTAACAGTCACCTTACAAACATACAATGGCACTAAATTCATATCTCTCAGTAGTTACCCTGAATGTTTTGACTGGGGCTAAATGCCCCAATCAAAGACACAGGGTATCAGAATGGATAAAAAACCAAAACCCATCTATATGTTGCTTACAAGAAACTCATTTTAGACCCGAAGACACCTCCAGATTTAAAGTGAGGGGGTGGAAAGAAATTTACCATGCAAATGGACATCAGAAGAAAGAAGGAGTGGCAATCCTTATATCAGATCAATTAGATTTTAGGCCAAAGACTATATCATAAGAGATGAAGAAGGACACTATATCATACTCAAAGGATCTGTCCAACAAGAAGATCTAACAATTTTAAATATTTATGCCCCTAACGTGGGAGCAGCCAACTATACAAACCAATTATTAACAAAGTCAAAGAAATACATTGAAATACAATAATAGTAGGGTACTTTAATACTCCCCTCACTGAAATGGACATATCATCCAAGCAAAAGATCAACAAGGAAATAAAGGCCTTAAATGACACACTGGACCGGGGAGACATCACAGATATATTCAGAACATTTCATGCCAAAGCAACAGAATACACATTCTTCTCTAGTGCCCATGGAATATTTTCCAGAATAGATCACATCCTGGGTCCTAAATCAGGTCTCAACTAGTATCAAAAGATTAGGATCATTCCCTGAATATTTTCAGACCACAATGCTCTGAAGCTAGAACTCAATCACAAGAGGAAATTTGGAAAGAACCCAAATACATGGAGACTAAACAGCATCCTTCTAAAGAATGAATGGGTCAACCAGGAAATTAAAGATGAATTGAAAAAAAATCATGGAAACAAATGATAATGAAAACACAACGGTTCAAAATCTGTGGGACACAGCAAAGGCAGTCCTGAGAGGAAAATATATAGCGGTACAAGCCTTTCTCAAGAAACAAGAAAGGTCTCAAGTACACAACCTAACCCTACACCTAAAGGAGCTGAAGAAAGAACAAGAAAGAAACCCTAAACCCAGCAGGAGAAGAGAAATCATAAAGATCAGAGCAGAAATCAATGAAATAGAAACCAAGAAAAACAATAGAACAAATCAACAAAGCTAGGAGCTGGTTCTTTGAAAGAATTAATAATATAGATAAACCCCTCACCAGACTTATCCAAAAAAAATAAATAAAAGAGAGAAAGGGGAGAGATCACAACCAACACCAAAGAAATACAAGCAATTATAAGAACATACTATGAGCAACTCTATGCCAAAAAATTTGACAATCTGGAAGGAATGGATGCATTCCTAGAGACATATAAACTACCACAACTGAACCAGGAAGAAATATGAAACCTGAACAGACCCATAACCAGTAAGGAGATTGAAACAGTCATCAAAAATCTCCAAACAAGCAAAAGCCTAGGGCCAGAAGGCTTCCGGGGGGACTTCTACCAAACATTTAAAGAAGAACTAATTCCTATTCTCCTGAAACTGTTCCAAAAAATAGAAATGGAAGGAAAACTTCCAAACTCATTTTATGAGGCCAGCATCACCTTGATCCCAAAACTAGACAAGGATCCCATCAAGAAAGAGAGCTATAGACCAATATCCTTGATGAACACAGATGCGAAAATTCTCACCAACATACTAGCCAATAGGATCCAACAGTACATTAAAAGGATTATTCACCACGACCAAGTGGGATTTATTCCAGGGCTGCAAGGTTGGTTCAACATCCGCAAATCAATCAATGTGTTACAAAACTTTGATAAAGGAAAGAACAAGGACCATATGATACTTTCAACAGATGCTGAAAAAGCATTTGACAAAGTACAGCATCCCTTCCTGATCAAAACTCTTCAAAGTGTAAGAATAGAGGGCACATACCTCAATATTATCAAAGCCATCTACAAAAAACCCACCGCAAACATCATTCTCAATGGAGAAAAACTGAAAGCTTTTCTGCTAAGGTCAGGAACACGGCAGGGATGCCCATTATCACCACTGCTATTCAACATAGTACTAGAAGTCCTAGCCTCAGCAATCAGACAACAAAAGGAAATTAAAGGCATCCAAATCGGCAAAGAAGTCAAACTATCACTCTGCAGATGATATGATACTATATGTGGAAAACTCAAAAGACTCCACTCCGAAACTGCTAGAACTTGTACAGGAATTCAGTAAAGTGTCAGGATATAAAATCAATGCACAGAAATCAGTTGCATTTCTCTACACCATAAACAAGACAGAAGAAAGAGAAATTAAGGAGTCAATCCCATTTACAATTGCACTGAAAACTATAAGATACCTCGGAATAAAGCTAACCAAAGAGGCTAAGAATCTATACTCAGAAAAGTATAAAGTACTCATGAAAGAAATTGAGAAAGACACAAAAAATTTAAAAAATGTTCCATGCTCCTGGATTGGAAGAACAAATATTGTGAAAATGTCTATGCTACCTAAAGCAATCTACACATTTAATGCAATTCCTATCAAAATACCATTCATTTTTTTCCAAAAGAAACAGAACAAATAATCATAAAATTTATATGGAACCAGAAAAGACCTCGAATAGCCAAAGGGATATTGAAAAAGAAAGCCAAAGTTGGTGGCATCACAATTCCGGACTTCAAGCACTATTACAAAGCTGTCATCATCGAGACAGCATGGTTCTGGCACAAAAACAGACCCATAGTTCAATGGAACAGAATAGAGAGCTCAGAAATAGACCCTCAACTCTATGGTCAACTAATCTTCGACAAAGCAGGAAAGAATGTCCAATGTCCAACAGACACATGAAAAAGTGCTCCATATCACTCGGCATCAGGGAAATACAAATCAAAACCACAATGACATATCACCTCACACTAGTCAAAATGGCTAAAATGAACATGTCAGGAAATGACAGATGCTGGCGAGGATGCGGAGAAAGGGGAACCCTCCTACACTCTTGGTGGGAATGCAAGCTGGTGCAACCACTCTGGAAAACAGCATGGAAGTTCCTCAAAATGTTGAAAATAGAGCTACCCTATGTCCCAGCAATTGCACTATTGGGAATTTACCCTAAAGATACAAAGGTAGTGATCCGAAGGGGCACGTGCACCCGAATGTTTATAGGAGCAATGTCTACAATAGCCAAACTATGGAAAGAACCTAGATGTCCATCAACAGATAAATGGAGAAAGAAGATGTGGTATATACACTCAATGGAATACTATGCAGCCATCAAAAGAAATGAAATCTTGCCATTTGCAATGACATGGTTGGAACTAGAGGGTATCATGCTTAGTGAAATAAGTCAATCAGAGAAAGACAACTGTCATATAATCTCCTTGATATGAGGAAGTGGGGATGCAACATGGGGGGTTAAGGGGGTAGGAGAAGAATAAATGAAACAAGATGGAATTGGGTGGGAGACAAACCATAAGTGAACAAAACAAACTGAGGGTTTCTGGGGGAAGGGGGGGCTGGGAGAAGAGTGTTGGGGTTATGGACATTGGGGAGGGTATGTGCTATGGTGAGTGCTGTGAAGTGTGTAAACCTGGCGATTCACAGACCTGTACAATGGGGATAAATATATATTATATGTTTATAAAATTAAATAAAAAATGAAAAAAAAATCTATATAAAGAAAAATGAACTAGAATATTGGGACTGAGTTAAAAATAAAAGTTGTCCTATGAAATAGTGGTGGTTGTTCTCTTGTAGTCTTTTTTTTTTTCTTTCCTGGTTGGTTTTCTGGGGGAAGGGCCTGCCACGTGGGTTTTCAGTCAATGATATTCCCTGACTTAAGTCCTCCTGCCCCCCTGTCAAGGGGGTGGGCTCTGAGGAAACCGGTTTTTCAGGCTTTTGTTCTCTGAAGGTTTTTATGTTTGTTCACCTTTTTTCCTCTTGCCTTGACCAATGGTTTTCATAGGTTTGGAGGAAAGCAAACTACACCCTGACCTTCCTCTCAGAGAGAAGCCTCAGCCTTGTCCCCTGTGGGTGCTGCAGAGCCCATATAAATTCCTCCCTGGTCCCTGGCAGAGCAGGTTCCGAGTTGCAGTCCCTGTGGATGCAGGATCTTCTGCTTGTACCCAAAACCAGGGCAGCGGCAGCTGTCTGGGTAGCTCCAGACCACCAGAGAGTTTCCAGACAGTGATCGTACACTGAGATTTTCCTGCTGGCCCAGGCTGGGAGTGCCTGGTCTTTCTGGGTCTAGGAGTGCCGGGCTTGCGCGCACCTCTCTCAGGGGAGGGTGTGGGTCGTGCTCACTTCTCAAGCTCTGCTAGTAGGGCGCAGGTCAGAAAGCACCAGGCTGGGCCTTCCTGCCCTGTTCTCAGGGGAGAGTGAGGGGCGCGCGGATCTCAGGCTCTGTAGCACGGCTCAGCTTTCTGCCATCTGGGGAGGCTCCCAGCTCCTCATGGGAGCCGGACCCCCCACGTTCTCAGGCACGCTGACGTCTCAGGGACCAAGACCTGGTTTCTTCCACAGGCACTCTCTCTGGCTCAGAGCCAGGGGAGGCTGTTCTGGGTGCCGGGACTTAAGCCCCTGTCCCTAGCAGCCCCGATTCCCACAATCCCAACCTCCCACAATCCTTTGCTCTTTTTGACTGGTTTCAACCAGTCTCCAAGTTAATGCTGGTCCCCAGATGCAGGGCACTCTCGTAGTAGGGGTATTACTTTTCAACTGGTTGCCTCTGTTGGCTCCCTCCCCCTTTTCTTTATCTTCCATTATCAGTCCGACATTCCCACTCCACTTTACCTGCCCACTGGTGTCTTCTGCCCCTGTAGAGATCCAGACGTGTATAATTCTGATTTCAGGCTGATTTCATGGGTGATAGGAGTTCTTTGGTAGGTGATCAGCTCACTTTAGGGTACAGGATGAAATGGTGCCTCTTCCTACTTCCCCAGTATGTTGTCTCCCCCTGCGTATTTTTTAAAATTATTTTATTTTTTAAAATTTAATGTAATTTTTTCAGTGTTCCAAGATTCATTGTTTATGCATCACACCCAGTTCTCCATGCAATACATGCCCTCCTTAATACCCATCACCAGGCTCTCCCAATCCCCAATCCCCCCTAAACCCTCAGTTTGTTTCTCAGAGTCCATAGTCTCTCATGGTTCCTCTTCCCCTCTGATTTCCCCCAACTCACTTATCCTCTCCTTCTCCTAATGTCCACTGTGTTATTCCTTATGCTGCACAAGTAAGTGAAACCATGTGATAATCAACTCTCTGCTTGACTTACTTCACTCAGCATAATCTCTTCCAGTCCCATCCACGTTGATACAAAATTTGAGTATTCATCCTTTCTGATGGAGGCATAATATTCCATTGTATATTTGGACCATATATTTACTCATTCATCTGTTGAAGGGCATCTTGGCTCTTTCCACAGTTTAGAGACTGTGGCCATTGTTGCTATGAACACTGGGGTCCAGATTGCCCTTCTTTTCAATACATGTGTATTTTGGGGGTAAATACATTGTTCCACTGTGTATGTTAATCACGTTTCCTTTCTTCATTTATTCACTGGATGTTTTCTATACCTTAGTTACCATGAGTAATCCTACAATGAGCATAAGATTGAAGATATTTCTTCCAGGTAATGATCTTATTTTCTTTAGATATGTACTCAATCCAGTTAAATTGATAAATCATATGAGAGTTATACTTTTAGTTTTTTGAGGAAGCTTCATACTGTTTTCTATTTTTTTAAGTTTTTATTTAAATTTCCAGTTAGTTAATGTTCAGTGTAATATTAGTTTCATTTGTAGAATTTAGTGATTGAACACTTTCATACTACACTGAATTCTCATCACAACAGGTGCACTCCTTAATCCTCATCACCAATTTAAGCCATCCCTCCACCAACCTCTCCTCTTTGTGACCTTGAGTTTGTCCTCTATAGTTCAGAAGCTGTTTTTAAACTTTTTAGTGTTTTCCATATTGACTGTATCAATTTAGCATCCCACCAACTGTGCAAGGATTCTCTTTTCTCCTCAGCCTAGTTAATGCGTGTTATCCCTTATAATCTCTATAGTAGTCATCTGAATAGTTGTGAGGTGATATTTCATTGTCCTTTTTATATGTATTTTGATGATTAGTGATGTTTAATATCTTTTTGTGTGCCTGTTTGCCATTTGTATGTTTTCTTTTGGTATGAGGGCAATGCTGGCCTCATAAAAATTAGTTTAGAAGTGCTCCCTATTCTGTTTTGGGGAAAAGTTTAAGAAAACTTGGTGCAAATAAAACTTTGAATGTTTGGAAGTATTCATCTGGGAACCCATCTGGTCCTTGGATTTTCTCTTTGGGAGGTTTTTGATTACTGAATCTATCTCCTTCATTACTGATCTATTCAGGCTTTCCATTTCTTCTTTATTCAGTCTTAATAGAGTGTGTCCTTCTAGGAATTTATTATTTTCTTCTAGGCCATTGATTTTGGAGGCTTATAGTTGTTCACAATTGTGTGTTATAATCTTTTTTCAAAAATTCTGAACCTTTCATAATAATGTATCCTCTTTCATTTCTGATTTTATTTATTTGCATCTTTTGTCTTTTTTCCTTTGTTAATATATTACTTTTATTTTCTATTTGATATATTCCTTCTATAATATTTATTATTTCCTTTCTTTCTAGTAACTTTGGGTTGAGTCCTTCTTTTTCTAGCATCATTAACTATGAAGTTTTAACTATGAAGTTTTTTAACTATGAAATTTTTGTTTATTTGAGATCTTTTAAAATATATATTTACATAAATAAATATTTAATATTTAAATATTTATTTATATATTTATTTATTTATTAAATATAAATATATATATTTATATTTTATAAATATATAAAATTGCTATGGACTTTCCTTTTAGAACGGCTTTTGTTGCATCTGATAAGTTTTGGCGTGTTGTCTGTCTCAGTCAGTTTGGGCTGCTATAACAAAATGCCAGAGACTGGGTAACTTATATGCCACATGTTTACTTCTCACACTTCTGACTGTTGGAAGTCTGAGGTCAGGGTGCCAGTATGGTTGATTGAGGGCACTCTTCTGGCTGCAGACTTCTTGTTGTGTCCTCACATGGTGGAAAGGAGTCGGGAGCTCTATGGGGTCTCCCATTTGTGGACATTCCACCCTCATGAGCTAACATCTCCCAACATCTGTACCTCCTAATATCATCATGTTGTGGGGACAGGAATTCAACATTTGAATTGTGGAGGAACACACTGGCTAAAGTAGAAAAGAAACTCAAAATGGATGAAAGTTCTAAATGTGAGATAGAAAACCATCAAAATCTTGGAGGTGAGCACAGACAGCAACCTATATTCTCCACCAAAAACTGCTTACTAGACATGTCCCTGGAGGCAAGGGAAACAAAGCAGAAATGAGCTATTGGAACTTCATCAAGATAAAAAGCTTCTGCACAGCAAAGGGAGCAGTCAACAAAACTAAAAGGCAGCCTGTGGAATAGGAAAAGATATTTACAAATGACATATCAGATAAAGGGAAATCAAAAGAGAATTAAAAAAATACCTTTAGACAAATGAAAATGAAAACGATGCTATAGTCTGTTTGTTTTGTGTTTCTTCCCTCCAAAAGGAAAAAAAAAATCTAATGTTAAAGGCTAACGCCCAATGTGATTACAGTAGGAGGTGAGAATGTGGAGGGTTTCAGTTATTTAAAAATATTTTTGTTCCCCTGTATTGCTCAAATTTCTTATGCGAGGAGCACCTGGGTGGTTCAGTGGGTCAAGCCTCTGCCTTCAGCTTAGGTCATGATCTCAGGGTCCTGGGATAGAGCCTGTGTCAGGCTCTCTGCTTGGTAGGGGGCCTGCATCCCCCCTCTCTCTTTCTGCCTGTCTCTCTGCCTACTTGTGATCTCTGTCTGTCAAATATATAAATAAATTCCATATTTTTAATAAAACCCTAAACATTTTTTTAAGATTTTGTTTATTTATTTGACAGACAGAGATCACAAGTAGTCATAGAAGCAGGCAGAGAGAGAGAGGAGGAAGCAGGCTCTCCACTGAGCAGAGAGCCCAATATGGGGCTCGATCCCAGGACCCTGGGATCATGACCGGAACTGAAGGCAGAGGCTTTAACCCACTGAGCTACTCGGGCATCCCCCCCAAAACCCTAAACTTCTTAAGTGGACTACTCAGCTCTCTTGGAGTTGTATTTGTTTGTAGGTAGCTATCTAATTGTTGATATTTGTGGAAGAACTGCATTTGGCTCTCCTACGCAGTCATCCTGGGATACCACTTGACTTTGCCTTGCTCATTTAGATTAATTGGGTGTTTTTAGTGTTAGTATTTAAGAGTTATTTATGTATACTGGATACAAGATACCTAATATATTGCAAATATTCTCCCCAATGACTGGCTTGTACTTTCATTCCCTTAATGGGATCTTTTACTGAATGAAAGTTTTAATGTAGATAAAGCACAATTTGTTAAGATTTTTATAGACTGTACTTTTGATATCAAGTGTAGGAACTTCCTGTATAATATGTGATCCATTTTTATTTGAGTTTATAACCCATTACTTTTGCATAAACTTTGTGTGACTTAAATAGATTTTTTTCTTTTACTTTTTCTTTTTTCTTTTTATTTTTCCAGTTGAATCCAGTTCTTCCAGCAACTATTGTGGAAAAGGCTACTTATTCTCCATTGATCTGTTTTTGCAATTTTGTGAAAAATCAGTCAGGCATGTTTTATGTCAGCTTATTTCTAGGTTTTCTAATGTGTCCTATTGATCTCTGTGTTTACCCTTCTCTAATAATTCCTACATTTGGTTACTATACCTTTTTTATATTAATTTATTTATTTTCAGCATAACAGTATTCATTATTTTATTTTTTTTATTAATTTATTTATTTTAGGAAAAACAGTATTCATTATATTTTCACCACACCGAGTGCTCCATGCAATCCGTGCCCTCTGTAATACACACCACCTGGTACCCCAACCTCCCACCCCACTCCACTTCAAACCACTCAGATTGTTTTTCAGAGTCCATAGTCTCTCATGATTCACCTCCCCTTCCAATTTACCCCAACTCCCTTCTCCTCTCAAACACCCCTTGTCCTCCATGATATTTGTTATGCTCCACAAATAAGTGAAACCATATGATAATTGACTCTCTGTGCTTGACTTATTTCACTCAGCATAATCTCTTCCAGTCCCATTCATGTTGCTACAAAAGTTGGGTATTCATCCTTTCTGATGGAGGCATAATACTCCAAGGTGTATGTGGACCACATCTTTCTTATCCATTCATCCGTTGAAGGGCATCTTGGTTCTTTCCATAGTTTGGCGACCGTGGCCATTGCTGCTATAAACATTAGGGTACAGATGGCACTTCTTTTCACGACATCTGTATCTTTGGGGTAAATAACCAGGAGTGCAATGGCAGGGTCATAGGGAAGTTCTATTTTTAATTTCTTGAGGAATCTCCACACTGTTCTCCAAAGAGGCTGCACCAACTTGCATTCCCACCAACAGTGTAAGAGGGTTCCCCTTTCTCCACATCCCCTCCAACACATGTTGTTTCCTGTCTTGTTAATTTTGGCCATTCTAACTAGTGTAAGGTGATATCTCAATGTGGTTTTAATTTTAATCTCCCTGAGGGCTAGTGATGACGAGCATTTTTTCATGTGTCTGATAGCCATTTGTATGTCTTGATTGGAGAAGTGTCTGTTCATATCTTCTTCCCATTTTTTGATATGTTTGCCTGTTTCGTGTGTGTTGAGTTTGAGGAGTTCATTAGAGATCCAGGGGATCAACCTTTTGTTTGTACTGTCATTTGTAAATATTTTCTCCCATTCCGAGGGGTGCCTCTTTGTTTATTTATTTATTTATTAAATTCTTTTTTCTTTTTTTAAAATAAATTATTTTCAGAAAAACAGTATTCATTATTTTTGCACCACACCCAGTGCTCCATGCAATCTGTGCCCTCTATAATACCCACCAACTGGTTCCCCCAACCTCCCACCCCCCCACCACTTCAAACCCTCAGCTTGTTTTTCAGAGTTCATAGTCTCTCATGATTCTTATACTCGTTTTTTTTTTTGTTTGTTTGTTTTTTAATCTTTTCAATTTATTTATTTTCAGAAAAACAGTATTCATTATTTTTTCACCACACCCGGTGCTCCATGCAATCCATGCCCTCTCTGATACCCACCACCTGGTACCCCAACCTCCCACCACCCCGCCACTTCAAACCCCTCAGATTGTTTTTCAGAGTCCATAGTCTCTCATGATTCACCTCCCCTTCCAATTTACCTCAATTTCCTTCTCCTCTCTAACACCCCTTGTCCTCCATGATATTTGTTATGCTCCACAAATAAGTGAAACCATATGATAATTGAATCTCTGTGCTTGACTTATTTCACTCAGCATAATCTCTTCCAGTCCCGTCCATGTTGCTACAAAAATTGGGTATTCATCCTTTCTGATGGAGGCATAATATTCCAAGGTGTATATGGACCACATCTTCCTTATCCATTCGTCCGTTGAAAGGCATCGTGGTTCTTTCCATAGTTTGGCGACCGTGGCCATTGCTGCTATAAACATTGGGGTACAGACGGCCCTTCTTTTTACGACATCTGTATCCTTGGGGTAAATAACCAGGAGTGCAATAGCAGAGTCATGCAGAAGTTCTGTTTTTAATTTCTTGAGGAATCTCCACACTGTTCTCCAAAGACGCTGCACCAACTTGCATTCCCACCAACAGTGGAAGAGGGTTCCCCTTTCTCCACATCCTCTCCAACACATGTTGTTTCCTGTTTTGTTAATTTTGGCCATTCTAACTGGGGTAAGGTGATATCTCAATGTGGTTTTAATTTTAATCTCCCTGAGGGCTAGTGATGACGAGCATTTTTTCATGTGTCTGATAGCCATTTGTATGTCTTGATTGGAGAAGTGTCTGTTCATATTTTCTTACCATTTTTTGATATGTTTGCCTGTTTCGTGTGTGTTGAGTCTGAGGAGTTCATTATAGATCTTGGATATTAACCTTTTGTCTGTACTGTCATTTGCAAATATCTTCTCCCATTCCGTGGGTTACCTCTTGGTTTTCTTGACTGTTTCCTTTGCGGTGCAGAAGCTTTTGATTTTGATGAAGTCCCAAAAGTTTATTTTGGCTTTTGTTTCCCTTGCCTTTGGAGACATATCTTGAAAGAAGTTGCTGAGGCTGATAACGAAGAGATTATTGCCTATGTTCTCCTCTAGGATTCTGATGGATTCCTGTTTCACGTAGAGGTTTTTTATCGATTTTGAGTTTATCTTTGTGTACAGTGTAAGACAATGGTCGAGTTTCATTCTTCTACATATAGCTGTCCAGGTTTCCCAGCACCATTTATTGAAGAGACTGTCTTTTTACCACTGTACATTTTTTCCTGTTTTGCTGAAGATTAATTGACCATAGAGTTGAGGGTCCATATCTGGGCTCTCTACTCTGTTCCACTGGTCTATGTGTCTGTTTTTATGCCAGTACCATGCTGTCTTGGTGATCAAAGCTCTGTAATAAAGCTTGAAATCAGGTAACGTGATGCCCCCAGTTTTATTTTTGTTTTTCAACATTTCCTTAGCGATTCGGGGTCTCTTCTGATTCCATAAAATTTTTTGGATTATTTGCTCCAGCTCTTTGAAGAATACCGGTGGAATTTTGATCGGAATGGCATTAAAAGTATATATTGCTCTAGGCAGTATAGAAATTTTAACAATGTTTATTCTTCTGATTCAAGAGCATGGAATGGTCTTTCATCTATTTGTGTCTTCTTCAATTTCTTTCATGAGTGTTGTGTAGTTCCTTGAGTACAGATCCTTTACCTCTTTGGTTAGGTTTATTCCCAGGTATCTTATAGCTCTTGGTGCTATAGTAAATGGAATTGATTCTCTCATTTCCCTTTCATATTTTCATTGTTAGTGTATAAGAAAGCCACTGATTTCTGCACATTGACTTTGTATCCTGCCATGTTGCTGAATTGCTGTATGAGTTCTAGTAGTTTGGGGGTGGAGTCTTTTGGATTTTCCATATAAAGAATCATGTCATCTGTGAAGAGAGAGAGTTTGACTTCTTCATTGCCAATTTGGATACCTTTTATTTCCCTTTGTTGTCTGATTGCTGTTGCTAGGACTTCTAATACTATGTTGAACAAGAGTGGTGAAAGTGGGCATCCTTGTCTCGTTCCTGATCTCAACGGGAAGGCTGCAAGCTTTTTCCCATTGAGGATGGTATTTGCTGTGGGTCTTTCATAGATAGATTTGATGAAGTTCAGGAATGTTCCCTCTATCCCTATACTTTGAAGCATTTTAATCAGGAACAGATGCTGGATTTTGTCAAATGCTTTTTCTGCATCAATTGAGAGGACCATGTGGTTCTTCTCTCTTCTTATATTAATTTTTTGTATCACAGTGATTGATTTGCGAATGTTGAACCATCCTTGTAGCCCAGGGATGAATCCCACCTGATCATGGTGGATAATCTTTTTAATGTGCTGTTGGATCCTGTTGGCTAGGATCTTGTTGAGAATCTTAGCATCCATATTCATCAGTGATATTGGTCTGAAATTCTCCTTTTTGGTAGGGTCTTTGCCTGGTTTGGGGATCAGGGTTATGCTGGCTTCATAGAGAGAGTCTGGAAGTTTTCCTTCTGCTTCAATTTTTTGAAACAGCTTCAGGAGAATACGTGTTATTTCTTCTTTGATGGTTTGGTAGAATTCCCCAGGGAATCCGTCAGGTCCTGGGCTCTTGTTTTTTGGGAGGTTTTTGATCATTGCTTCAATCTCGTTATTAGATATCGGTCTATTCAGGTTGTCGATTTCTTCCTGGTTCAATTTTGGGAGTTTAAAGATTTCCAGGAATGCCTCCATTTCATCTAGGTTGCTAAGCTTATTGGCATATAAAATTGATAATAACTTCTGATGATTGTTTCTACTTCCTTGGTGTTCATTGTGATCTCTCCCTTTTCATTCATAATTTTATGAATTTGGGCTTTCTCTCTTTTCTTTTGGATTAGTGTGGCCAATTGTTTATTGATCTTATTGATTCTTTCAAAAAACCAGCTTCTAGTTTCATTGATACGTTCTACTGTATCTCTGGTTTCTACCTCATTGATCTCAGCTCTAATCTTGATGATTTCCGTTCTTATGTGTGGAGTTGGTTTGATTTGTTGTTGATTCTCCAGTTCTTTAAGGTGTAGAGACAGTTGGTGTGTTCTTGATTTTTCAATTTTTTTTTGAGGGAGGCTTGGATGGCTATGTATTTCCCCCTTAGGACCGCCTTTGCTGTATCCCATAGGTTTTGGACCGAAATGTCTTCATTCTCATTGGCTTCCATGAATTGTTTCAGTTCTTTTTTGATCTCCTAGTTGATCGAAGTATTCTTAAGCAAGGTGGCCTTTAGCTTCCAGGTGTTTCAGTTTCTTCGGAACTTTCCCTTGTGATTAAGCTCTAGTTTCAAAGCATTGTGATCTGAGAATATGCAGGGAATAATCTCAGTCTTTTGGTATTGGTTGAGTCTTGATTTGTGACCCAGTATGTGGTCTATTCTTGAAAAGCTTCCATGTGCACTTGAGAAGAATGATTATTCTGTTGTTTTAGGGTGGAATGTTCTGTATATATCTATTAGGTCCACCTGGTCCAATGTGTCATTCAATGCTCTTATTTCTTTATTGATTTTCTGCTTTGATGATCTGTCTATTTCTGAGAGAGGCGTGTTAAGATCTCCCATGATTAGTGTATTCATATCAATATGACTCTTTATCTTGATTAACAGTTTTCTCATGTAATTGGCTGCACCCATATTGGGAGCATAGATATTTACAATTGTTAGATCATCTTGGTGGATAGTCCCTTTAAGGATTATGTAGTGTCCTTCTGTATCTCTGCCTACAGTCTTTAGTTTAAAGTCTAATTTATCTGATATGAGAATTTCTACATCAGCCTTCTTTTGTGGTCCATTGGCATGAAAAATGCTTCTCTATCCCTTCACTTTCAGTCTGGGTGTAACTTTAGGTTCAAAATGGGTCTCTTGTAGACAACATAAGGTTGGGTCCTGTTGTTTTATCCAATCTGCAACCCTGTGCCATTTTATGGGCGTATTTAGGCCATTTACATTGAGGGTGATTATTGATAAATACGTTTTTATTGACATCGAGTTACCTTTGTAGTCTTTCTTTCTGTAGATTGTCTCTATATTTCTGTTCAATGCTATTCTTAGTATTTTCCTCTTTTATAGAACCCTCCATAATAATTCCTGCAATGTGGGGCGCCTGGGTGGCTCAGTGGGTTAAGCCGCTGCCTTCGGCTCAGGTCATGATCTCAGGGTCCTGGGATCGAATCCCGCATCGGGCTCTCTGCTCAGCAGGGAGCCTGCTTCCTCCTCTCTCTCTGCCTGCCTCTCTGCCTACTTGTAATCTCTCTCTGTCAAATAAATAAATAAATCTTTAAAAAATAGTAATAATAATGATTCCTGCAGTGTCGGCTTGGTGGTTGCATAGTCTTTTAAGCCTTGCCGGTCTTGGAAACTCTTTATCTCTCCATCAATTTTGAATGTCAGTCTTGCTGGATAAAGTATTCTTCGCTGCATGTTCTTCTTATTTAGTGCACTGAACATAGCTTTCCAGGTTTTTCTGGCTTGCCAGGTCTCTGTAAACAGTTCTGACGGTTATTCTGATGGGCTTTCCTTTGTAAGGAGCCTCTTTGCCCTAGCGGCTTTCAAGAGATTATAACTACAATTATAATTCCTCAATTTGACTATCAGGTGTCGTGATGTTTTTTTGGTATGTATAATCTTGGGTGGCGACCGTTCAGCCTCTAGTACATGAACGATGGTTCCATTCGCGAGATTGGGAAAATTTTCATGAAGGACTTGTTCCACTATATCTTCTAGACTTCTTTCTTTCTACTCCCCTTCACGGATTCCAATAATTCTGACTTTGGAACGCTTCATGGCATCATTTATTTCCCTGATTCTGTTTTCGTGGTTTCTAAGCTCTTTGTTCCAGGCTTCCTCCTGTTCCTTTCTCTCTATCTGTTTGTCCTCCAGATCACTAATTCTATCTTCTGTTTCAGTTACCCTAGCTTTGAGAGAGTTTAGATTAGATTGGAACTCATTGAGAGCATTGTGAACCTCCTCCCTGGTAGCTTTAAGCTCCGCCCTAACATTGTGAACATCCTGTCTGGTCGCTTTCAGTTGGGTCCTAATCAATTCTGTTTGGTCATCCATGGCTTTCTCCAACCTAGCTATTGCCTGGATAATTGTTAGCCTGAATTCTCTTTCTGACATATTGTCTATGTTGATAGCCATTAGCTCTGTTGCAGAAGGTCCATCCCCTGTATTTTTCTTCTGTTGGACATTCCTCCTCCTAGTCATTTTGGTGGTAGGTGACAGAACAGATGTAGCTGGATGTATCAACCGTGGTGCAGTCAAGGTGCACCCTGGAACACTTCTGAGCAATCAGGATTCCCCACCCAAAGGAGAGACAAAAGAAAAGAAAAAGAAAAAGAGAAAAAAGAAAAGAAGTAAAAAAAAAAGAGAGAGAGAGAGAGAGGAAAGAAAGGGAAGATGAAAAAGAACGTAAGAACGTTCAGCCCAGATGGGCCCCAAGTTACGATTTATGAAGTAGACAAACAAAAAGAGATAAAAAGACTGATATAAGTATATGACCTGGAAAAAAATTTTTATATATGCAAATATAGAAAGAACCTCGTCAAAAAGAACCATAAGTGTAAAATTTATATGCTATCAGAAGAAACACAAAAAGCACAGAAACACTGGTGGAAGAAGATGGGAGAGTTCTTTTAAATTCTCAGGGTGTGCGATTAAGGTTGTTTTGATTCTTCCTGGATGTATCTTGATATCTTTGTTAAAGGACTCAACTTTCCTAAGATAAAGGGGATTAAAAATTGGTTTACCTATAGGGGTAGTATTGAATGGGGAAAGGGGATTACTTTGAAGTTTAACTCTATATGAATATTATAGGATAAAAATAAAAAGGAATAAACTAGACCAAACTAAAATTTAAAAAAAGGAATTCAAAAAATAAAAGTGCAAAAGAAAAACATAGGTGTATGTATCAAAAAGTTCAGGTTAGAAAAGTATTATGGAATTTGATGTACTGTACAACTCGCTGTGATGGTAAATGGGTTAAAAAAATTACCTATGTGTAAAAAAAAAATGAACTGGAATAGTGGGGATGAGTGAACAATACAAGTTTTCCTATGAAGTAGTGGTTGTTCTCTTGTAGTCCTTTTTTCTCTCTCTCTCTCTCTCTTTTTTTTTTCTTGGTTTGTTTTCTGGGGGAGGGGCCTGTCACGTGGGTTGTTAGTCAATGATGTTTCCTGAGTTAAGTCCTCCCCCGCCCTCAAGGGGGTGGGCTCTGAGGAAACTGGTTTTTTTCAGGCTTTTGTTCTCTGGCGGTTTTTATGCTTGTTCACTTTTTTTCCTCTCACCTTGACCGCCTTTGATGGTTTTTGTAGTTTTAGAGGAAAACAAACCGCACCCTGATCTCCCTCCCAGAGAGAAACCTCAGTCTGGGTGCAGAGCCTAAACAAGTTCCCCTGTGGCCTCTGGCAGAGCAGGCCCCATGTTGCAGACCGTGGGGCGCAGGATCCTTTGCTTACACCCAAAGCCAAGGCAATGGCAGCTGTCTGGGAGCTCCCAACCACCAGAGAGGCTCCAAGCAGCAATCGTATCGTACATTGAGTTTTTGCCGCTGGCCTAGGCCGGGAGCGCCCAGCTTGCACGCACCTCTTTCAGAGGCGGCCCGCGTCTTGGGCACTGAGAACGGGGCACTGGTCCACAAGCACTAGGCTGGGCTTTTGCACACCTCTGTCAGGGGAGAGTTTGGGGAGCGTGGCTTAGGCTTTGAAACAATGGCGCGGGTCAAAGAGCGCTGGCCGGGCCTCTGTAACTCATGGGAGCATGAGGGACATGCGTGCGCATCTCAAGCTTTGTGGTAGGGCTTGCGCGCTCTGCCGACTGGCGTGGCTCCCATCCCCTCACAGGAACTAGAACCCATGCATTCTTGGGTGCGCTGGTGGCTTAGGGACCAAGAGCTGGTTTCTCTGCCGCACTCTCTCTGCCTCAGCACCGGAGAGGCTGTCCAGGGACCGGGGACCCAAGCCCCTGTCCCTAGCCGCCCCGATTCCCACAATTTGACTGTGCGATCCTTTGCTCTTTTGGTGCGCTTTCAGCCAGTCTCCAAGTTAATGCTGGTCCCCAGACGCAGGGCACTCTTGCTCGTATTGGGGTATTACTTTCCAACCGGTCGCCTCTGGTGGCTCCCTCTCCCTTTTATCTTCTGATATCAGTCCGCCATTCCCATTCAGCTTTACCTGCCCACTGGCATCTTCTGCCCCTGTAGAGATCCAGACGTGTATAATTCTGATCTCAGGCTGATTTCATGGGTGATTGGAGTTCTTTGCTAGGTAATCAGCTCACTTTGGGTTACAAGTTGAAAAGCCGCCTCCTCCTACTCCCCCACCATCTTGTCCACTCCTGTCTATTTATTTATATTTAAAGGTTTTATTTATTATCTGAGAGGAGAGAGAGAGCGCGCACAAGCATCGGGAGGGACAGAGGGAGAGGGGCCTCTTTGTTTTTTTTTTTTTTTTTTGACTGTTTCCTTTGCTGTGCAGAAGTTTTTGATTTTGATGAAGTCCCAAAAGTTCATCTTCACTTTTGTATCCTTTGCCTTTGGAGACATATCTTGAAAGAAGTTGCTGTGGCTGATAACGAAGAGATTATTGCCTATGTTCTGCTCTAGGATTCTGATGGATTCCTGTCTCACATTGAGGTCTTTTATCCATTTTGAGTTTATCTTTGTGTACAGTGTAAGAGAATGGCCGAGTTTCAGTCTTTTACATATAGCTGTCCAGGTTTCCCAGCACCATTTATTGAAGAGACTGTCTTTTTTCCACTGTATATTTTTTCCTGTTTTGCTGAAGATTAATTGACCATAGAGTTGAGGGTCCATATCTGGGCTCTCTACTCTGTTCCACTGGTCTATGTGTCTGTTTTTATGCCAGTACCATGCTGTCTTGGTGATCAAAGCTCTGTAGTAAAGCTTGAAATCAGGTAACGTGATGCCCCCAGTTTTATTTTTGTTTTTCAACATTTCCTTAGTGATTCGGGGTCTCTTCTGATTCCATAAAATTTTTTGGATTATTTGCTCCAGCTCTTTGAAGAATACCGGTGGAATTTTGATCGGAATGGCATTAAAAGTATATATTGCTCTAGGCAGTATAGAAATTTTAACAATGTTTATTCTTCTGATTCAAGAGCATGGAATGGTCTTTCATCTATTTGTGTCTTCTTCAATTTCTTTCATGAGTGTTGTGTAGTTCCTTGAGTATAGATCCTTTACCTCTTTGGTTAGGTTTATTCCCAGGTATCTTATAGCTCTTGGTGCTATAGTAAATGGAATTGATTCTCTCATTTCCCTTTCATATTTTCATTGTTAGTGTATAAGAAAGCCACTGATTTCTGCACATTGACTTTGTATCCTGCCATGTTGCTGAATTGCTGTATGAGTTCTAGTAGTTTGGGGGTGGAGTCTTTTGGATTTTCCATATAAAGAATCATGTCATCTGTGAAGAGAGAGAGTTTGATTTCTTCATTGCCAATTTGGATACCTTTTATTTCTCTTTGTTGTCTGCTTGCTGTTGCTAGGACGGACTTCTAGTACTATGTTGAACAAGAGTGGTGAAAGTGGGCATCCTTGTCTCGTTCCTGATCTCAACGGGAAGGCTGCAAGCTTTTTCCCATTGAGGATGATATTTGCGGTGGGTCTTTCATAGATAGATTTGATGAAGTTCAGGAATGTTCCCTCTATCCTTATACTTTGAAGTGTTTTAATCATGAACGGATGCTGGATTTTGTCAAATGCTTTTTCTGCATCAATTGTGAGGACCATGTGGTTTTTCTGTCTTCTCTTATTAATTTGTTCTATCACATTAATTGATTTGTGAACGTTGAACCATCCTTGTAGCCCAGGAATGAATCCCACCTGGTCATGTTGGATAGTCTTTTTAATGTGCTGTTGGATCCTGTTTGCTAGGATCTTGTTGAGAAACTCAGCATCCATATTCATCAGTGATATTGGTCTGAAATTCTCCTTTTTGGTAGGGTCTTTGCCTGGTTTGGGGATCAGGGTTATGCTGGCTTCATAGAGAGAGTCTGGAAGTTTTCCTTCTGCTTCAATTTTTTGAAACAGCTTCAGGAGAATACGTGTTATTTCTTCTTTGACGGTTTGGTAGAATTCCACAGGGAATCCATCAGGTCCTGGGCTCTTGTTTTTTGGGAGGTTTTTGATCACTGCTTCAATGTCGTTTCTAGATATCAGTCTATTCAGGTTGTCAGTTTCTTCCTAGTTCAATTTTGGGAGTTTATAGTTTTCCAGGAATGCATCCATTTTATCTAGGTTGCTGACCTTATGGGCATATAACTGTTGATAACTGTTGACATATAACTGTTGATATATGGGCATATACTGATGATTGTTTCTACTTCCTTGGTGTTTGATGTGATCTCTCCCTTTTCATTAATAATTTTTTTTAAATTTCAGCTTTCTCTCTTTTCCATGGGATTAGTGTGGCCAATGTTTTATAGATCTTACTGATTCTTTCAAAATACCAGTTTCTAGTTTCATTGATACCTTCTACTATAGCTTTGGTTTCTACCTCATTGATCTCAGCTCTAATCTTGATGATATCCCTTCTTATGTGTGGAGTTGGTTTGATTTGTTGTTGATTCTGCAGTTCTTTAAGGTGTAGAGACAGCGGCTGTGTTCTGGATTTTTCAATTTTTTTTAAAGCGGCTTGATGGCTATGTATTTCCCCCTTAGGACCGCCTTTGCTGTATCCCATAGGTTTTGGAGCGATGTGTCTTCATTCTCATTGTTTTTCATGAATTGTTTCAGTTTCTCTTTAATCTCCTGGTTGATCCAAGCATTCTTAAGCAAGGTGTTCTTTAGCTTCCAGGTGTTTGAGATTTTTTCGAAACTTTTCCTTGTGATTGAGCTCCAGTTTCAAAGCACTGTAATCTGAGAATATGCAGGGAGTAATCTCAGTCTTTTGGTGTCGGTTAAGTCCTGATTTGTGACCCAGTATGTGGTCTATTCTTTAGAAGGTTCCATATGTACTTGAGAAGAATGAGTATTCTGTTGTTTTAGGGTGGAATGTTCTGTATATATCTATGAGGCCCATCTGGTCCAATGTGTCATTCAATGCTCTTGTTTCTTTATTGATTTTCTGCTTCGATGATCCGTCTATTTCTGAGAGAGGCGTGTTAAGATCTCCTACGATTAGTGTATTCATATCAATATGACTGTTTATCTTGATTAACAGTTTTCTTAAGTAATTGGCTGCTCCCATATTGGGAGCATAGATATTTACAAGTTTAGATCATCCGTGGATAGTCCCTTTAAGGATTATGTAGTGTCCTTCTGTATCTCTGACTACAGTCTTTAGTTTAAAATCTAATTTATCTGATATGAGAATCGCTACTCCAGTCTTCTTTAAGGCCCATTGGCGTGAAAGATGCTTCTCCATCCCTTCACTTTCAGGCTGCATGTATCTTTATGTTCAAAATTGGTCTCTTGTAGACAACATATGGATGGGTCCTGTTGTTTTATCCAATCTGCAACCCTGTGCCATTTTATGGGTGCATTTAGGCCATTCACATTGAGAGTGATTATTGATAGATATGTTTCTATTGACATTGAGTTACCTTTGAAGTCTTTCTTTCTGTAGATTGTCTCTATATTTCTGTTCAATGCTATTCTTAGGATTTTTCCTCTTTTATAGAACCTCTGTTAATATTTCCTGCAGTGTAGGCTTGGTGGTTGCATAGTCTTTTAAGCCTTTCCGGTCTTGGAAACTTTTTATCTCTCCATCCATTTTGAAAGTCAGTATTGCTGGATAAAGTATTCTTGGCTGCATGTTCTTCTCTTTTAGTGCCCTGAATATATCTTGCCAGTTTTTTCTGGCTTTCCAGGTCTGTGGACAGGTCTGACGTTATTCTGATGGGCTTTCCTCTGTAAGTAAGGAGCCTCTTTGCCCTAGTGGCTTTCAAGAGATTATACCTACAATTATAATTCCTCAATTTGACTATCAGGTGTCATGATGCTTTTGTGGAATATATAATCTTGGGTGGAGACCATTCAGCCTCTAGTACATGAATGCTGGCTCCATTCATTAGATTGGGAAAATTTTCTTGAAGAAATTGTTCCACTATATCTTCTAGACTCCTTTCTTTCTCCTCCCCTCAGGGATTCCAATAATTCTGACGTTGGAACGCTTCATGGCATCATTTATTTCCCTGAATCTGTTTTCGTGGTTTCTAAGCTCTTTGTTCCAGGCTTCCTCCTGATCCTTTCTCTCTATCTGTTTGTCCTCCAGATCACTAATTCTATTTTCTGTCTCAGTTACCCTAGCTTTGAGAGAGTTTAGATTAGATTGGAACTCACTGAGAGCTTTGTGAACCTCCTCCCGGGTAGGGTAGCTTTAAGCTCCGCCCTAACCTTGTGAGCATCCTGTCTGGTCACTTTCAGCTCAGCCCTAATTAATTCCATTTGGTCATCCATTGCTTTCTCCAACCTAGCTATTGCCTGGATAATTGTTAGCCTGAATTCTCTTTCCATCATATTGTCTATGTTGATCGCTGTTAGTTCTGCTATAGAACGTCCATCCTCTGTATTTTTCTTCTGTTGGGCATTGCTCCTCCTAGTCATTTTGGTGGGAGATGACTGAACAGATGTAGCTGGATATATCAACCGTGGTGCAGTCTAGGTGCAACCTGGAACACTTCTGAGCAATGGATTCCCCACCCAAATGAGACAAAAGAAAAGACAAAGAAAAAGAAAAAAAAAGAAAAGGAAAAAGAGAGAGAGAGAGAGAGAGACAGGAAAGAAAGGGAAGATGAAAGAGAAGGTTTAGCCCCTATGGGCCCCAAGGTAAGATTTATGTAGTAGACAAACAAAAACAGACAAAAAGACTGATACAAGTATATGACAAGAGAAAGAAAATATATATGCAAATAAAGAAAGAACCTTGTCAAAAAGAACCCCAAGTGAAAGATTAAATGTTATCAGGACAAACACAAAAATACAGAAACACTGGTGGAAGAAAAAGATGGGAGAGTTGTTATAAATTCTCAGTGTGTGGGAGGAAGTTTGTTTTGATTCTTCCTGGATGTATCTTGATATCTTTCTTAAAGGACTCAAGATAAAGGGGGTTAAAAATTGGTTTACCTATAGGGGTAGTATTGATTGGGGAAAGGGGATTACTTTGAACTCTATATGAATTTTAGAGGATAAAAATAAAACGGAATAAACTAGACTAAACTAAACTGAAATTTAAAAAAAAAGGAAATCAAAAAATAAAAGTGCAAAAGAAAAACATAGGTGTATGTATCAAAAGGTTCAGGTTGGAAGGGTCTTATGGAATTTGATGTACTGTACAGCTCACTGTGATGGTAAATAGGTTTAAAAAATTACCTATGTGTAAAAAAAAAAAAATGAACCAGAATAGTGGGAACGAGTGAAAAATAAAAGTTTTCCTATGAAGTAGTGGTTGTTCTCTTGTCGTCCTTTTTTTTTTTTTTTTCTCTTTTTTTCTTTCTTTGTTTTCTGGGGGAGGGGCCTGCCACGTGGGTTTTCAGTCAATGATGTTCCCTGAGTTAAGTCCCCCTGCCCCCCTGTTTTTTTTCAGGCTTTTGTTCTCTGGTGTTCTTTATGTTTGTTCACTTTTTTTTTTCTCTCACTTTGACCTCTTTTGATGGTTTTTGTAGTTTTAGAGGAAAACAAACCGCACCCTGATCTCCCTCTCAGAGAGAAGCCTCAGTCTGGTTGCAGAGCCTAAATAAGTTCCTCCTTGGTTGCTGGCAGAGCCGGTTCTTAGTCGCAGTCCCTGAGGATGCTGGATCTTTGCTTGTACCCAAAGCCAAGGCAGTGGCGGCTGTCTGGGCAGCTGCAGACCACCAGAGAGGTTCCAAGCAACAGTTGCACACTGAGATTTTCCCGCTGGCCCGGGCTGGGAGTGCCTGGTCTTTCTGGGTCTAAGCGAGCCCGGCATGCTGGCACCAATTTCAGGGGAGACTGTGGGTCACACGCAGGTCTCAGGCTCTGAGAAGGGGACGCAGGTCTGAAAGCACCAGGCTGGGCCTTTGCGCACCTCTCTGGGGGGAGAGTTTGGTGCAGGTATCAGGTTCTGAAACAATGGCGCGTATCAAAGGGCACCGGCTGGGCCTTTGTACCTCTCTCAGGGGAGTATCTCAGGCTCTATAGCAGGGCTCCCATGTTCTGCTGCCCAGCACGGCTCCCATCCCCTCACAGGAAATGGACACCACGTGCTCTCAGGTGCGCTGGTGGCTTAGGGACCAAGAGCTGGTTTCTCCGCTGCACTCTCTCTGCCTCAGCACTAGGGGATGTTGTCCTGGGACCGGGGACTTAAGCCCCTGTCCCTAGCCGCCCTGATACCCACAATTTACCCCCGCGATCCTTTGCTCTTTTGGAGTGCCTTCAACCAGTCTCCAAGTTAAAGCTGGTCGCCAGATGCAGGGCACTCTCACTTGTATTGGGATATTACTTTCCAACTGGTCGCCTCTGGTGGCTCCCTCTCCTTTTTGTTTATCTTCCAATATCAGTCGCCGTTCCCACTCCTCTTTACCTGCCCACTGGCATCTTCTGCCCCTGTAGAGATCCAGATGTGTATAATTCTGATCTCAGGCTGATTTCATGGGTGATTGGAGTTCTTTGGTAGGTAATCAGCTCACTTTGGGGTACGGGCTGAAAAGGCGCCTCCTCCTACTTCCCAGCCATCTTGTCCCCCCCTCTGGTTACTATACCTTTAATAAATCTTGATATGAGGTAGAATGATTCTTCCCTTTTTCTTTTTCTTTTTTTTTTCAAAATTGTTTTGGTGTTTTGCCTTTCTAGTTTAAGGACTACATCCAAAGACAACACTGAAAGAGTGAAGAGGGATGTCATAAATTAGATAAAAATATTTGTATTACGCATAACTGGCAAAGAGCCAATAGCCAGAACACATTAAAAACTTCTACAAATGGGTTGAGTGGGTGGCTCAATCTGACTCTTCATTTTGGCTTAGGTCATGATCTCAGGGTCATGGGACTGAGGCCCTGCATCGAAGGCTCCATGCTTCAGCATGGACTCTGCTTGAGACTCTCTCTTCCTTTCCCTCTGACTCCCACACTCTCTTTCTAAAAAAATATTCTACAAATTGATAAGGAAACAAAAAAGTAACAATTCAACAGAAAAATGGACCAGTACAAGTGTACTTAAAGGGACACTTGTTAAAAGAGGATGTACAAATAGTGAGTATACGAGGTGTCCTACTCATTAGTAATCAGTAATACGCACCTTAAAATACACTGAGGTGTCACTATCATGTCCGAGGTCTAAAATTTAAGCCTTGATAAATTACACAATAGGGGAGACATAGAGCAAAGTAACTCCACTCACCACTGATAGGAATATGATTGATATTTTGAAAAATATTTTTGAAAAGCTTTTGGACATTTTTCTCACTAAATTTGAACATACACATTTTCTAAGATCATAATTTTCTCTTAGGTGTATATTTATCAGGTGTAAGTGCACATCTATACCAAAAGACATGTACAATAATACCCATAGCCTTCATACCTAGACCCATAACAGTCTCAGACAGAAAGCAATCTGATAACTATCCATAGGAAGTGAACAAATGAAGTGTGATGTATTCATAAAATGGACACCGTATGCAATGAAAATGGATAAAAACAAAATTGAGCAAATAAATATATAAATAAAATATATATTTACTGTATGATTACACATATTAAATTAAAAAAAAGGAAAACTAGTCTATAGAGTCAGAGCAGATAATCTCTACCTTTGAAGAGGTAGAAGGGAACAGTTCATGGGGGCTTTGGGGTGCTAGAAATTTCTTTTTCTTCCTTCCTTCCTTCCTTTGGATGGTTACATGGGTGTGTCTACCTTCTTTATTTTTTAAAAAGATTAATTAATTCATTAATTTATTCATTCATTCATTTGACAGACATCACACATAGGCAGTTAGGCAGGCAGAGAGAGAGAGAGAGATAGGAGGAAGCAGGCATCCTGCTAAGCAGAGAGCCTGATGCAGGGCTGTATCCCAGGACCCCAGGATCATGATCTGAGTTGAAGGCAGATGCTTTAACCCACTGAGCCACCCAGGCACCCCATCTACTTTCTAATATAAGCATATTTCTCTATATATGATACCTTATAATGAAAACTGTAAATATGGGCTTTCAAACACATGCCACCTCTATTTCCTTATCCACTCTCCCAAGAGAACCTAGGAATATTGAATGAAACATAAAATGGAGAAGTGGGAGGCAGATATAATTTTGGGGGTGAATTGAGTCAGAATGGTATTACAGAGACAAACAAGATGCAAAAGAGAGTATGATTGCCAATAACTACAAAGTCAATGTTAATGAACTACTGATGAGTCATCAAAGAAAATAATACTCCATTCTTATATCTAGACACCATCTTGGTTGTCATTTTCCAAGTCTAGTTTTGAACTTGGGGCCTCCTCAGTGAGCACCATATGACAGAATGTATAGCCTGATCCACCTTTACTACCTTTTTGTTTCTGAAGAAATGTGCTGACTAGAGCACAAAAGAGTTTAGTATTGATTTATAACTAATGTCTATGGGTCTGTCACTACATGTGAGCATTGGGAGAAATATTTTATTTTATTATTTTATTTTTCTTTAACATTTATTTATTTATTTGAGAGATCGGAGGGAGGGATGGAGGAAGAGGGAGAAAAAGAACCTTAAGCAGCCTCCCCATTGACTGTGGAGTCCAGCATGGGGCTGGATCTCACAACCCTGAGATCACAACCTGAGCTGAAACCAAGAGTTGGATGCTAATTGACTGAATAACCCAAGTGTCCCTGTGAGAAACATTTTACATGGAATTATTATCATCATTCATTTCATCATCACAGCAATCACTTGAATTGTATTTTATTAATTTTTCCATTTTACTGTTAAATAAAGAAGCGTGAGGAAGTGAGACAGCTTGTCAAAATTATAAAGCTATTGAGAAGGAAAGTTGGAATTGAAACCCCATTTGGTCTTTCCTGAAGATTTTATTGCAAAGCAACCAAAAATTGTTGGCCAACAGCTGTTTCACAAATTTTTTTCTTAAAGATATTCTATCCTGAGCGAGCAGGCTTCTGTGACCTTTTCCTGATTACCTTCCCTCTCAACTAACCAGGTTTTCCAGGTAGAGGCATTAGGTAATGTTGACTTTTCTTTTTGTAAGTTCCTTAAAAATCTTCCTCTTTTCAGGAGTATCTCAAGAAAAGGAAGTCAGTAGAAGCATTTATAGTTCATTTTATTAATTGATATCATTAAAATCCCCCCCTGAGACATTGATAGGATACCTTGAACTTAGAGTTGATAAAAATACACTCTATACTTCAAACCACACAGAAATCTCACATGGATAATAAAATTTCCCAAGACAATCTATTTAATTGATCCAAATAAAATATTTTTTATGATATAATATCTTTAGATTATTACCAAACATAAACTCAGTTAAAGAGGAATTTAAGGATAAAGAAATATAGGCATAGAGCAATGGTTCTCAAACTTGCCATGTATGGACATCACCTGGAGGGTCTATGAAAACACAGATTGTTGGGCCCCACTCAGAATTTCTGATTCAGCAACTCTAAAATGCAGTTTACAAATTTGGAATTTTATCAGTGAAGTTGCAGGATACAAAATCAACATACAGAAATCAGTTGCAGTTCTACATACCAACAATAAAATATCTCAAAAATAAATTAAACAACCCCATTTACAATAGCATTAACAATAATAAAATACAGAAAAATAAATTTAACCAAGAAAGTGAAAGATCTGTATACCAAAACTATAAGACTTTAATAAAAGAAATTGAAAAGTTACATATAAATGAAAAGATACTCCATGGTATCTTTCATGGTTCATGGATTGGGACAATTAATACTGTTCAAATGTTCATACTATCCAAAACCATCCATAGATTTAATATAATCCCAATCAATTGGAATTCCAATGGGATTTTATATGAAGAGAACAAGTAATCCTAAAATTTAAATGGGAGCACAAAAGACCATGAACAGCCAAAGCAATCTTAAGAAATAGGAACAAAGCTGGAGGCATCACAGTTCCTGACTGTAGACTATATTAATAAAAATGGTCTGGCACTTTCATAAAAATAGACACAAAGACAATTGAATATAAACAAGAGCCCAGAAATAAATGTTTGCATGCACATTTAACTGATGGCTGAAAAAGGAGTAAAGAATATTCAGTAGGGGCCCCAAATAATTTCTTCAATAAACAGTGTTGGGAAAAGTGGGTAATCATATACAAAACAATGAGTTTCGATCCCTAACTTACACCATTTAGAAAAAACAGCTTGAGGGGCGCCTAGGTGGCTAGTGGGTTAAAGCCTCTGCCTTTGGCTCAGGTCATTATCTTGGGGTCCTGAGATCGAGCCCTGCATTGGAAGCCTGCTTCCTCCTCTATCTCTGCCTGCCTTTCTGACTACTAGTGATCTCTGTCTGTCAAATAAATAGATAAAATCTTAAAAAAAAAAAAAAGAAAAAACAGCTTGACATGGATTAAAGACATAAAATGTAAGACTTGACTTTTTAAAACTTCTATAAGAAAACACAGGAAAAATGCTCTTTGATATTGTTCTTGACAATAATATTTTTGGGTATGTCACTTGAAAGGATTGGGGTACCTGGGTGACTCAGTTTGTTAACTACCTGTCTTCAGCTCAGGGCATGATCTCAGGGTCCTGGGATGGAGTCCAGCACCAGACTCCCTGCTCAGTGAGGAGTCTGCTTCTCTCTCACCCTCTGCCCCTCCTTCTGCTTGTGCTCTGTCTCTGTCTTTCTCACAAATAAGCAAATAAAATATTTTAGAAAAAAGACATAAGTAACAAAGGCAAAATCAACAAGTGGGATTACCTCAAGCTAAAAAGCCTCTTCACAGCAAATGAAACAATTGACAAAATGAAAAGGGAATCTATAGAATGGGAAAAAAATATTTGCAAACCATATATTTGATAAGGGGTTAATATCCAAAATATATAAGGATTTCATATAACTAAACAACAACAAGCCCCCTAAAACACCCCCCAAACCCCAAAAACAAAAACCAAAAAATAAACAAAAAACCAAATAACCTGTTTAAAATATGCACAGAGGACCTGAATAGACATTTTTCCAAAGAAGACATTCAGATGACCAACAGGTACATTAAAAGGTGTTCAACATCACTGATCATCCTGGAAATGCAAATCAAAAACACAATGAGATACCACCTCACACCTGTAAGAATGGCCAATATCACAGAGACAAGAGATAACAAGTATTGGCAAGGACGTGGAGAAAAGGGAACCCTCCCTCATGCTCGGTTGTCAGGAATGCCAACTGGTTCAGTTGCTATGGAAAATAGTGTACAGTTTTAAAACATTTAAAAAATAGAATTACCATATGATCCATTAATCCCATATTTATGTGTATATCTGAAGGAAATGAAATTACTAACTTGAAAAGAAATCTGCATGGTCATGGTTATTTTAGCTTTATTCAAAATAGACAATGCATAGAAACAACCTAAGTGTCCATCAGCAGATGAATGGCATATATATATGGAACACAATATATATTCCATCCCAATAATATTCCATTATGTAATGTATACACAATAGTCCATTATTACACAGCCATTAGAAATAAAGAAATCCTGCCAATGTGACAACATGGATGGACCCTTGAGAACATGAAATAAATCAGGCAAAGAAAGACAAACAATGTATGCTCTCATATATATGTGGAATCTAAAAAGCACAACAACAAAAGCCATACTCATAGAGGCAGAGAAACAGCAAGGGGCTGGAGGGTGGGGTTGGGGGAAAAGGATATTGGCCAAAGGGTCCAAACTTTCAGTTAAAAAATAAGTAAGTTCTGGGCTTTAATATAGACCACAATGACTATAGTTTGAAAAACTGTATTATACTTTAAAGATGCTAAATGTTCTTACCACACATATGTACAAAAAGCTAATTATATGATATAATGGAGGGATTAGTCAACCCCATTGCGTTCATCATTTCACAATGTATGTTAAATCATTATGATGTGCAACCTAAACTTAGTCAATGCTATATCTCAGTTATATCTCAATAAAGCTGGAAGAAACGAAGATCCAAGTAATAGAGGAAAAAGAAAAAGAATTTGGAATTCTAACAAATTATCAGGTTAGCTGATGGTGTTGATCCTAGGATTGCACTTTGGGAATTACTGGCCTGCAGATTATAAGCATTTGCACATGTTCTGTGCTTTCCTACCAGGAGAGTCAGGGTCAAATGTAGGGGCCACATATCAGTCAGCTCTTTGACTTTTTCTTTGTCTCAGTATTGTTATTACTGCTCAAGGACCAGATAATTTCCAAAATTCCTGTAAGTTCTAAATATGTATAGCACTGTGCTTTTAAGAATTTCATATTCTGTAATGGGAATCCTAAGTACTTAATTGCCAAGATCTCACATATATACCCAAACTGAAACAAATGGAAGCAGTCACAAATACATGTATCCAAACACCAAGATGCAGACTTTATAACATTAAGAAGATGCATTAACAATCATTAACAATTACAATACTATATCAAAATTATTGGTGCCCAAAGTTAAGTTATGTTTTATGAATCTCAATCTATTATAAGTAGATAAAAGATACTAACATATGCCAAGAGTTGTGGATTCTTCTAGAGTGTTTGGGAGATCTGCAGGAGGCAAGAAAAGGCAATTTGTCCCTGGAAAGACATTAAGCACAGTGACTATGGACAGGAGAGGGGTAGACATTGTTGGGTCACTTGAACTAGACTGGACTGGCTAGACAGCAGCCTCACTATATGGCACCATGTGCATAGAAGCTGTAGTATACACTGGGTGTTGAAGAAGTAAAAGTGAAGTTTCCCTTGGCATCTCAATATGGCAATGACTGACCTCAGAGTTTCCTACATGTTTTCCCTTACTCCATTCTTTCCCATGTTGGAGGGCACAGATTCAAATATTTGGGGTTCCTTGTCTCCCTAGAGTTTCATGGTTTTAATTTTGTGAATCCAGGACCAAATGTAGAAATTGATCTGCTTTTATTTTTACATGAAACCCAGAAATCCATTCTCTTTTCATGAAAACCTGAGTCCCTTGTTTGGTAACTTTCCATGGTGCTTCTCTGGGGCCTTTCTACATGAGGGAGTGGGTCAACCTCTGGATGAGAACACCAGTCCCTAATGTCCTAGCTCCGTAAACAAACTGTTATCTGTCCCAAGGCCCCAGACTATTCCAAATTCCCAAGAGGACAGGATATTACATTTGCCTTTTCATCCCCTTGTGTACCAATAAAATGACACTTATGTAAATTCTTAAAGCTCTTAAAATATATGCTTTCCTTCCTCCCTGGGGGTTACGTGCCATCTCCTTAGCCCTAGGGTACCTGTATATACGTGTGTGACATAAAGCAAGCTGATTTGAAATATGGCACTCTGCCACTTCCCTCCTGAGCTACAGAGGAAACGCTAACTCAGGCTGGTCTGGAGAACTTCAGACCATTGTTAGATATTCATCATGCTGTGTACTTAAAGATCCATTACCAATTTGATGGGATAGACCTTACTTCTGTGCTCAATCCTTCATCAGAGTTTTTGTTGGGATTTCTTCTGGAAGACCCAGAAACTAAATGGGAGCAGAATTAGCTGCCTTCTCCCCAAGAAAACTCCTGGTTGATCTTTGGAATTGAAGTAAGGAGGGCTGACAGAATCTGGGAAAAACAAGAGTGAGGATGTGGATAGGAGCTTTGTGGTAGCAATGAATTTTATTTCTGTATCTTTGGTCCCTTGTATGAGGATATATAATTGTCTTGTGTGTTAGTTCTATTAAGGTTTGTGTCTGTTGGAGAAATTGAATACATTTTCTCATTGCCACTTGGCACATTAACTCCAGTTTGGAATAGAGTTACTGCATCAATTCAGAAATGATTGAATGCACCAAAATTGGACAAAGTGGATCTATGACAAGTAGAAAGGAGAGAGTATATTCTACCTGCTTCCCCATTCCTAGCTGGGCCAATCCTAAGCCATCCCCTGACTTGATGCACACACATCATATGCTTTCTGATTTCCCCAATGAACAGAACACATATGTGTCATTCTGTTTTGGCACAGTGACCAAACAAGCATGGCAAATTTCCCCAGCAATGCTGAGAATGATCACAAACTTTTCTCCGTAATGATGGACTTCAGTGTTAGGCCTTTATTGTTGAGCCTATGTGTAGATTAGCAGAAGAAGCAGGAGAAAATGACCACCTTTAAACAAGTTTAAAATGATAAGAACAGGGGAGTGATGAAGACTGGGAACTTTGAGTTAATGGGTAGGACTGGCATTATGGACCTCCCTAATACTGAGATCCTAATAGTTGGCCTACCCAACTTGGCAGGGATGCTGTGACAATGGCTCAGAACTGTAAGTGGAGAAGATCTGGGAAACATCTGACCTATAGTAAATGTGGAAAGAATGATGGATTTTAGGATGTGCTGTGTATCTGAAGCAGACAAAAAATAGCTCTACTGCTTGGAATGAAGTCCCACTCAGTGGTCACAAAATATCATTCAGGAAATTCTCCTCTGAGCATTGGTGCAGAGTCAGAGAATCAAGTCTAATGCATCAACCCACCTTCAGACCTTTAGGCCAGAGCCATCAAAACTAATGTAGACTTGTAATGTCATGTGACTACAGGTTTAGTTCTATCCTGTTTCAGTTTTCATTTTCAGCAGCTCCATTCCTTTCAATTTCATAGTTTAGACTAGAGAAGTGAGCTAAAGCATGTAAAAAAAAAAAGGTAATTTATGCTTAAAATACCTTTTGGGGGAGAAATACCTGTAGGATGACACAGAGGACAGCCTCTAGATACTGGACATGAGATTGAGCATTGGGTCACCTTGCAATGAAGGAATAGCAAAATGAGAAATGTCACCTATTTTCTCAGCAATTTTTCTAAGTCAGGCCCTCAGTGATGCATGTTGCTAAGCAATTGGTGTTGAGTTTCTCCTTGCCACTCCTGGGAATCTCTTGAGCTTGGAAAAAAGCCATGACAGGTCTGTGGATACAGATGTGCAAGTGATTCTTCCTAGCCAACACCAGTAGAATGTGTATGGGAATGTCTCTCTTTGAGTACTCTGTTCATACAGTAAGGTCACACAATCTGGTTCTTGGGTGGCTGCTTCTCATCATTCTCTGCCCCCTTCTGTGTCTTCAAGGGGCTTTACTGGGGGGTCCTATACCTGGAGTAATAATTGGGAACTTGTGGAATTCCTGTGTGCAGTCCCAGCTGGGTAGAGTTCATAAATTCTTCACAGTCAGGCTAGACAGGAGCTGACATCAGCCACACAGAGACACACACCTCAGAAGGTTTCTGTACTCTTATTTCCACAGCTTCCTTCTTGCATGTTGTACAAAGCTATTTCTTAATGGCTACTGGCATTTGCCATCCCCATGGCTGAGACAAGCCCGGTGAACTCTAGAGCTATAAGGTGAACACCAGTAAAGTGGGAAACATGTACAGCTGAAAATGTTCAGGGCCTGTGCTGATACCACCAGTCCTATAGAGATGTGAGGGGACTTGAGAGGTTCTAGCTTCCTTTACAGCACACACCAGGAAAAGCTAAGGCATAGAGAGAGAAACTGAGTATCAGGATATACATGTGTAGATGTGCCTTTTACAGAGGCAGAGTACAGTCTATAATCTATAATCTAGACTCTTTCTGATTGTGTCAAACCTTATTGGATTTAATTTCAATAAAATTATGTGTTGTTAAGGAATTGTGTGACATTCATATTTGTGAGCTCCCTGAATATCATCCATGAATTTGATTATTTGTGTCTGTGCAAGTACTACTTTCTCTTCTGGAAATATATTTTGCTTAATCTGCCACATGTAAAATTCTCACCAGTGTTTTGGAAAACAACAACAACAAAACCCCCAAAAAACAAACCAAACCAAACCAAACAAAACCTCCCTCAGGTACAGCAGTGTCCCTGAACATAAAGTCTTCTTTAGGGGTTTCTCTGATCAACTGGGAATAATTTGCAAAACACTCAGCTCTTTAACAAATCTTTTAGAGAACTTTTACTTCCTCTCTTCTTTTTAATTATTTGCAATTACCAAACAGGGTAGCTTCTGAGTTAATTCATCCTCTCCCCTCCAGGAGAATCAGACACACTGCTTTGCATACAATAGGTATCAGTAAGTGTATGCTAGGAAAGTATGGAAGAGCAGATGACTCTCCTAACTTTATAGACCCACACATGGAAATTGGAGAGTGCTGGGTGAATCTTCATTTGCTGTCTTATCCAATACTTGCTTGTGTGTTTCCATAACAGCTGGCAAAGACTATGGAGAAAGACAATGATAGCTACCAACAAGGATTCATCTTGCTGGGCTTTTCTGATCACCCTTGACTGGAGATTATTCTCTTTGCTTTTATCCTGGTCTTCTACATCCTGACCCTTCGGGCAACACTGCTACCATCTTGTTGTCAATCATGGATGCTAGACTCCACATGCCCATGTACTTCTTTCTTAGGAAAGTTTCTTTCTTGGATCTCTGCTTTACAACAAGCATTGTTTCCAAGCTGCTGTGGAACCTTTGGGGTCCAGAGAAGACCATCTCCTACCATGCTGTGTGGCCCAGCTTTATATCTAGATGATGTTGGGCTCAACCGAGTGTGTTCTACTGGCTGTCATGTCCTATGACCGCTACGTGGCTGTCTACTGGCTTCTGCATTACACTGTGGTCATGCACCCATATCTCTGCCTGTAGTTGGTGACTGTGTCCTGGTTCTGTGGCTTTTTAAACTCCTTTGTCATGTGTCCCCAGACAGTGCAACTCTCTCGATGTGGGTGCCACACAGTGAACCACTTTCTTTGTGAGATGCCTGCTCTGATTGCCATGTCCGGTGAAGACACCATGTTGGTGGAAGCATTTGCCTTTGTCCTGGGTGTTGCCCTTCTCCTAGTGCCCCTCTCCTTGATCCTCATCTCCTATGGGATGATTGCTGCTGCTGTGGTGAGGATCAAGTCAGCTGCAGGGTGCAAGAAAGCATTCAATACCTGCTCTTCCCACCTAGCCGTGGTCTCCCTTTTCTATGGGACCATCATCTACATGTACCTGCAGCCAGCCAACAGCTACTCCCAAGACCAAGGCAAGTTCCTCACCCACTTCTACACCATTGACACTCCTAGTGTCAACCCCCTGATCTACACTCTGAAGAACAAGGATGTAAATGGGGGCAATGAAGAGGCTCCTGAAGGGAGAGAAGGGGGCCAAGGAAACCTGAATGAGAGGAATGCTGGGGTAATACATGAAGTTCTGGTGTCTGTCTCTTAGATATGTATGTGACGATGTGGAGAGCAAACTTTCAGAGTAGAGTGAACACAGCTGGACATGATGATTTCAAGTGTGACCTCATCCCTTGGTCTCTGGATGTGAACTGATTTTCTTCAGTTTAAAGGCATCTACCTTAAGAAATCTCTCCTATACTTGCCTGTTACCCATCTTTGGGCTTCATCCACAACTACAGGGACTGTTAACACTGATTCAAAGCACACAGTCTGTAGATTAAGTGATGAGATGTCAAATAAAAATGAGACAACATCAGTGGCCTCCTCTTGAAGCTCCTTTTTTTTTATGACTATGGTGATTTTTCAGAGGTAAGCAAAACAACATCAGTCAAATCATAGGACTCTGTGTAGATGTAGGTTGTTTCTTCTTAAGTGAGGAGTTACCTGTTTTTGTTTTCTTGTAATTTGGCTTTTTAAGATTTTATTTTAGTTCTGGTTAGTTAACATATGGTGTAATATTTGTTTCATGTGTACGACATAGTGATCCAACAATTCCATACAACATCTGGTGCTCATCACAACAGGTACACCTCTTAATCCCCAGCCCCTACTTGATGCATCCTCCCACCTCCCCTCTGGTGACCATCAGTTTGTTCTCCATAGTTAAGAGTCTATTTCTTGGTTTGTGCACTCTCTTTCTGTCCCTTTTTGCTTTCTCTTTCTCCCTTTGCTCATCTGTCTTGTTTGTTTGCTTTTCTTTCTTAAAAAAAAAAAAAAGATTTTACTTGTATATTTGAGGGAGAGAGAAATCATGAGTAGGAAGGAGGGGAGGGTAGAGGAAGAGGAAGACTCCCTGCTGAGTAGAGAACCAGATAGATCTTGTGATTTTAGTTTCCATACAATTAAATTTTGAAATCTTTAGTAGTCATATGTGGCCTTTCCTTATAATTAAAAAAGAACATTTAGGGGAGTTTGGGTAGCTCAGTTGGTTAAGCTTCTAACTTGTGATTTTGGCTTAGGTCACGATCTCAGGGTTATGAGCCCTGCACTGGGCTCCATATTCAGTGGGGAATCTGCTTGAGATTCTCTCCATTTGCCCATATCTGCCCCTATCCACAATCGCACTCACTCTCTCTCTAAAACAAAAAAGTAAATATATATATATATATATATATATATATTATATATCTTAATAGAACACTTAAGTTTCCATTTTAAGCTCAAGAAATCACCCAGGTGGCATCATCTTGGAAATAAAGGATGGAAGAAAAAAATTTTAAAAAGATTTTATCTATTTATTTGACAGAGAGATCACAAGTAGGCAGAGAAGCAGGCAGAGGAAGAGGGGCAAGTGGGTGCCCTGCTGAGCAGAGAGCCCAACGTGGGGTTCGATTCAAGGACCCTGAGATCATGACCTGTGTTGTAGGCAGAAGCTTAACCCAGTGAGCCTCCCAAATGCCCCAAAGATGGAAGAAATTTTGTCTATCGTTCCAAATTCCAGTCCTTTTTTTTTTTAAATCCTTATTCTCTCTGTTGAGTCTCTGTGACCTGAGAATCACTAGCAACACATCCACACACATGTAACGAGTTTATTTCCTGTTGTACTTTTTATCCCCATGATTTATTTATTTTATAACCAGAGATTTGTACCTCCTAATCCCCTTCACCTATTTCACACATCCCCCACCAACTTCTCCTCTAGCAGCCACAAGTCTGTTTCTGTTTTGTTTGTTCATTTGTTTTGATTTTTAGATTCCACATACAAAGAAATCATATGATATTTGCCTTTCCCTGTCTGAACTGCTTTTAGTAAAAACAAAAAAGATTCAAACAACCTTCTCTACTTAGAGCTTGAGTAGTAAGATCAACTCTTGCCACAAATAATTCTTTATTCCTTTTGACACAGTAGTATTTTCTTTAGATATTCAAATCCTATCAGTCAAGTTAAGAAAATATTTCTTTGGCAGCTGTCCTTCTATGATGATATTTAATTCTTACTTATTCTTGTTTATTGATTGATTGATTGAGAAAGTGCCTGGTGTTGGGGGGGGGGGCTTGAGGAGGGACAGAGAGAGAGAGAAAGAAAGAGAATCCCAAGGAGGGTTGACACCGGGCTTGATCTCATGACCCTGAGATCATGATCTGAGCTGAAGTCGACAGTTGAACACTTAAATGATTGGGCCACCCAAGCACCTCACTCTATGATGATTTTTTTTTTAACCACTTCTCTTTATTTATTCTTTCATAGTTTAATGTTTACAAGATAGTAACAAGTGGAATTTATTTTTATTTGTTAAAGACACTGCTATTCTCTTTATTTTTTCCTATTAACATATAATGTATTATTTGTTTCAGGGGTACAGATCTGTGAATCATCAGTCTTATGAAATTCATAGCACTCACCATAGCACATACCCTCCCCAATGTCCATAACCCAGCCACCCTCTCCCTACTCTCTCACCCCCTGGCAACCCTCAGTTTGTTTCCTGAGATTAAGAGTCTCTTATGGTTTTTCTCCCTCCTGATCCCATCTTGTTTCATTACAAGTGGAATTTATTGAACATTGTCTATGACACTATGGTTAGCCCTTTTCCTATTTTATCTGAGCTAATATTTATAACAACACTGACAGGTAAACACTATTAATATTCTCTATATAAGAAAGCTGAGTCTAAGAGGGTTTATTATAAGAGGCTTAATTTGGGGTTGAATTCCTGTTTCCTGGATTGGTACTTCCATTATCAAATGACTCTGTCAGACCCAATGACTCAAGTACAAGAGCATGAGACATGAAAAGGATGGAAGTATGTTAGTGAGGGAAAACACATCCATTGATACAATCCTCCATGTCTTAACCTCTCAGACTAAAATAACCAGACAGCTTTATCTTATTTATCTCTTCTGAAGTCATTCCATTAAGGACACTTATCACCAGCTCCTGTGCAAAAAGCCAGAGGAAACTGGATGATACCCAATGATGGCCTGGAGACTAAGACCTAATTCTGTTGGCTGAGGCTGCACTGTGCTCTCCTGGGCATGAGGGCTGGGGCCAGAGTGTGTCAGGGAAGGAGAGGGGGCTTGTGGACTAGGGGAGTGGGCCAATGTGCTGTCTTTGCCTTCCTTTTTGGAAATCTATTTTACCAGGCCTGATATAGGTTTGTTGCCTTCATAACTCTTTTCCAGATAATGCAAAACCCATATCAATTTTGTCCTTTAGTCTTATCAGTAAGAATCCCCAGAAACTTGTCTCTAATATTTAATTTTTAATAACAAAATCTTTGTTGGTGTTTCCAATGTAGGTATGCAATCAAACTTGGATTCCATTACCAATACTAAGTCATCACTGCAGCTTATAACTTTGACAAATTTGAAAATTCCTCAAAGGTTTATAGTAAACTTTTCAACACTGACAACATCCAGGTCTTTCTTCTCAAATCAAAGATATTTAATCAACGCTTACTATCTTGAACCATATTTTCATTGAAGCCGCTATTTTTCCTGCAATTGTGGGATCCTCTCACAAGAAAATATGAATCTTTTACATCTCTAAGTGTAGCTCCCTGCCCTCTTAATGTGAATTTGCTTCGGGAGGGTGAGGAAAATAGATTCCAAGTGTACAGTGTGGTCATGGAGCACAGGGCTGATGGATTTGACCTTATGTCACCTTTAGAAGAAGAAAAACATCAGATTCCAGGAGGATTTGCATATGGAACAGACTCTTAGCCACATGTAGAGCTGCAGAGATTAACTTGGATACTATTTAAAATACTTAGAAATGTAAGTATATTATGGTGTCTTTGCAAGTAGTAGCAATGCATTTTTATACTATTTCTCCCAAAAGGATGTTTGGCACAGTGATAAATACATAATATATCTTTTGTAAAATATGTTGATTTATAATAGGAAAAAAGAATGGTATATAAAGCACAAGTAAGGTTTATTATAATCTCTCATTTTGTAATTTGAAATTACTATTCATTGCCAGTATTTATGATACTATATCTAATATACCAAAATTCTGGTTTTGAGAAAATAATTAGGGGTATTAATAATGACAAATAATCATTTATTCAGTGATTTGGGATTTTGCTCACGTTTTCTTATTCAGCCAGCAAGTATTTACTGAGGATCTATGACATGTCACACACGATGCTGGGATGATGGAGATACAAATATGAAACACAAAGAAAAGGAAAGTGCAGTCTGTCATTGATAATGTGATATGGGATGAATTGGGTGGGCACTTCACTTGATTGTTGAAGTTTGGTTTTCTGCAGGAGATGATGGCTGTTCTGTGTTTGAAAGATGAGTAAGTTTGAAAGTGAAAGAGTAGAAAAAAGATGCTGTAGTAAAGAACAAAATGTATGTGTTAAGGCAAGGAGAGGATGGAACATATCCTGAGCTAGTAGTTTGAGGTATCTGGATACAAGATCCCTAAAGGTAATGGTTGTGGGTAAATGCGGAGGTGTGCACAAGAGCCAGATCTTTAAACACTCCCAACTAATACTCAGATGGGAAACTTGAATTTTATCTTTCCTCCAATGGAAAAGAAATTAATGTACTTAGGAAAGATAGTGACACTAATAGGGTACATTTTAGGCAGATCATTTGCTATAATTTAAAGGATGACATAGAAAATAAAAGGAGGAAAAAAAATTAAAAAATAAAAAGAAAAGAAAAGGAGGAAAATATTTCAGTAATCCAACTGAGAAGTTATGAGAATTTGAGGAAGGAAATGGGTGAAGATGAAGCAGAGAAATTGGATTTTGGAGATGTTAGAGGGATGGACTCAGGACCAGGGATCTGACTGGAAATAAGTAATGAGCAACAGAGAATACCCGAGACCCAATCCCTTGTGTTTGCTTTGCTTTCCTGGATGTAGAAGGAACATGTTGGAGCTGGTGGCTGGAATATGTTGGAGCTGGTGGCTGAAGAGCACAATTTCAGTCACATCATCTGACAGCATAGTTCTCTCCCAAATCAGAAGGATCTCAGAAATTTATTTAAGGCCAGGAGAAAAAAACATCCCATAAAAATATCTATGTCAGACTCATCCTTCATTTTGAGGAAGGAGCTCCTGGCACAGAAGGTCTCATTCTCATCAGGCTTTTGCTCACCCAGCTGTGAGCTTTTGACCCCCAGCTGTGGAAGTGAGTCATTAAGTTTGGTATGATTATGTCTGAGTCATGCCCTGAGCTGACAGTTGCTAGTGGGGTTTCCTTGTCATCTCCATCAGAATAAGCCACAGGCCTGGGCAGAAGTGATGATAACCTAATGAGAGATCTGCATCACAGATCAAACTGTGTGAAATCTTACTGCACTGTGCAAAGTTGGAGACACTTTAATCCCTTGGGTCCTGCCTCATCTGTCTGATTTAATTCTGTCTGAGAGCAGGAAACTACCTGATGGGTCAGAGGGTCAAGAGCTGATGAATTAATTCAGTAAACTGTCTGCTTAAACTTATTCTTGTAAATTACTCATGTTGTTTGTATTAGTTATTCCATTCCTCTAATTGTCACTGGAGGCATAATTACACATAACCACCAAGCACTGGTTTTGCTAGTCCATTCAGGCAAAGGAAATAGGAGGATTAAGATCATCTAGGTTAACAAATGTTTCTCTGAAATATGAATTTTCTCGGTCATTATTTCTGTTTTTCATGTCTTAATGGCCTTGGAAATACTATCTTCCAGAGAGAAGAATGAATCTAAAATTTGATAGTCATTTCTACTTGATAGCTGGTGTGGGAGACAAAAGCAAAAGAAAAACAAATTAAATTTCCTTACTACTTATAGCCCATTGACAAGTCCTTTAGACAGGTAAAGTGACCTTCTTCTGGGAACTCAGCTGCCTCAATGTTAATACTTCGCTAAGGGCAAAAGACAATCTTGGCTTAACATCCTACCCTCCAGGATCCTGTGAGTCTGTAATGCATTAAAAATTCCTTTGGAAACTCCCTTTATCTCTATCCCCCAACACATATGTTAACAATCATCCTCCAAACATATGACCCATTGACGGTTCTCATGACTAAGATTTTATTAGACAGTAATAGAGAGATAGAGAGTAGATAGTAATAAAGGGCCTTTTCCTAACAACATCTAACCCCTCAAGGTCCTGGAAACCTTGCTTCCAGATTCCTTGAGACTTATGCTATCCCTAACCCCCTCCCAACTTGAAAGTATATAATGGGCCACTCCTCATGACCCCAGTGCAGCTCTTTCTTCCCACAAGTCCTGTCCCTGTGCTTTAATAAAAACACTTTCTTTGCACCAAAGACACTTCAAGAATTCTTTCTTGACCATTTGCTCTAAATCCAAGAATTCCACATCAACAGCTTTTCAAATAAGAGTAAAAGAGTCCCTGTTAAATTAAAAAATACTTTAATTTGGATTATCTTAAATTTTATTTTTTAATTTTTCATAAAGTCAAGTTGTAATTCTTGGTGAATAGCTCTATGATTTTGTATACATATATAGATATATGTAACTACCATCAAGATCTAAATATATTACCACTGAAAACTTTTCTTGTCTTATGCTATCATTGATAGTCTTCCCAAATCTAAATTTTGGCAACCACCATATTTTTGTCATTTTGAGTCTTGAACAATCTACAAATGAAATGATACAGTACCTTGGTTAGTTTTAAGATTGGCTTCTTTTATTCATAAAGATGTGGTATATATATATATACAAGAGACTATTACTCAGCCATCAAAAGAAATAAAATCCCACCACTTGCAATGACCTGGATGGAACTAGAGGATACTATTTTAAGTGAAATAAGTCAATCAGTGAAAGACAATTATATCATATGATTTCACTCATATGGGGAATTTAAGAAACAAAATAGACAAGCATAGGGGAAGGGAGGAAAAAATAAAATAAGTTGGAAACAGAGAGGGGGACAAACCATGAGAGTCTCTTAACTGTGGGGAACAAACTGAGGGTTGTTGGAGGGGAGGTGGGTGGATGAGGTAACTGGGTGATGGGTATTAAGGAGGACATTTGATGTAATGAGCACTGTTGAATCACTGAAATCTACCTCTGAAACTAATAATACACTCTATGTTAATTAATTGAATGTAAATATACTTTTAAAGATTTTATTTATTTATTTGATAGAAAGAGAAAGAAAGAGAATGAGTGGTGGGAAGGTTAGAGGGAGAAGCAGATTCCTGCTGAGCAGGGAGCCTGATTTTGGACTCAATCTTGGGACTCTGGAGCCACCCAGACACCTCCGAATTTAAATAAAAAAAAAAAAAAAAAAAAAAAAAGATAGCAAAGAAAGAGGGAAAAAAGATTGACTTTTTTCAATGAGCAGAATGTCTTTGAGATTTAAACAAATTGTTTGTCAGTAATACATTCTACATTTTACTGAGTAGAATTGCATTGTGGGGGTGACATCAGTTTGTTCACTTGTTGAAGGATATTTGAGATGTTTCCAGTGTTGGGTAATTATAAATAGAGCTGCTATGAACTTTTGAATACAGGTTTCCAAAGGAACATAATATTTCATTTCCCTGCGTTAAGTTCTCAGGAGTGGACAGCAGGGTCATAGGGTAAGGATATATTTGCTTTAAAAAGTACAAAACCATTTTCCAGAAAGGTATGGCATTTTGCATTTTCAAAATCAATGTATCAGAATTCCAGGTGTCAACTTCATCAGCACTTGGTAGTGTCAGTTTGAGTTAGACTAATAGGTGTACAATGACATTTCATCATGGCTTTAATTTTCCTAATTTCTACTGAGGTTGAACATCCTTTCATGTGCTTATTGGGTACCTAAATGGGGCATCTCTTCATCAGAAAGGGGCCCCCAAATGTAGGGTGATGATCAGGTGGAAGCTTGTGCATGCAGTGAAAGAATTCACCTGAGGCAAAACAGAGGAGATAGAAGTTTACTGAATACATTGCAAGGGAGTGTTAGACAGGACAGCAGAGAAAAGTTGTTTGCAATGAGGCAGTGGTAGAGGTTGGAGCCAAGGCGGAAGGTGAGGAGGAATGGGGATGTATGAAATCTTTCCTTTTTTGGTATCTGTGCTCTGTTGTAAGTAGGCTGTTGGTCAGCTAGGGTGTATGAATATTGTGAGGTCACCCAATGGTCCCATCTGCATTCCATTGCTCAAGCTTGTTTGCCTAAAAGTGACTTCTACACTTAGGTTCACCCATATATCCTTTTCATTAAATCAGTCTCTTGTTTTGCTCATTTTTCAGAATTGGGTTAATTGTTTTTTCTTTCTGAAGAGTTTTGAGTGAGTTTTTTTTTTTTTTAATTTTAAAACTTACTTAAATTTATAATTTTTTAGAAAGAGCGTGAATGTGTGTGCATGTGTGGGTGGGGAGAGGAGGCGCAGAGGGAAAGGGAGGGAGAGAAAATCCTAGGCAGGCTTCATGCTCAATACAGAGCCTAATCTAGGGCTCATCTCACAACCCCGAGATCATGATCTGAACTGACATCAAGAGTCACACTTAACTGACTAAGCCACTCAAGTGTCCCAAGTTCTGAGTGTTCTTCAACAATCATGGAAGGAAGTCACTTGATGAATATATAATTTATAAATATTTTATCACAGCCTCTAACTTTGCCTTTTACTTTCTCAAAAGTGTCTTTCCGAAAGCAAATTTCCATTTGGATTGAATCCAATGTATCATTTTTTCTAACATATTTGACTTTATGGTGTCATGAATTTTTTGTCTAACTCCAGCCCCAAAAGATTTTTCTCTATTGTTTTCTACTAAAAGTTCTATGATTTTACATTTTATATTTGGATCTGTCATCCATCTGAGTTATTTTTATGGAAGGTGTGGAATTTAGGCAGATGACCACAATTTTTTGTTTTTAAATGTCCAGTTCCAACAATTTGCTGAAAATGCTTGAAGAATTGCTTGTGTTTATTTGTCAAAAATCAGTTAGCTACATTTCTGTAGGTCCATTTCTCAGCTCCTGTTCTGTTCTGTTGACCTATCCATTTATCGCTTAATAATGCTATATTGATTATTTCAGCTTGACAGTAAATCTTAAGAACAGGTACTGTGATTTCTTCAACTTTAATCTTAATTTTAAAATTTGATCTAGATTTTCCTTTTCCTTTCCATATAAATCAGAATTAACTTGCCTGTGTCACCAAAAAGGTTGCTGAAATTTTTATTGGAATTGCATTAAATCAGTGCATCAAATTGAAGTGAATTGGAATCTCTACCACTTTGAGTCTTCTTATCCTTTAACATAAAGTTGTTTTCTTTTATGGTTTCAGCAGCTTTTTCAGTTTTTAGCATACAGATCCTTTTTGCCATATTCTAGATTCTGTGATAGAAATATTTCTTTGGGGGGTGCCTGGGTGGCTCAGTGGTTTACACCTCTGCCTTCAGCTCAGGTCGTGATCTCAGGGTCCTGGGATCGAGGCCTGCATCAGGCTCTCTGCTCAGGGGGAGCCTACTTCCCTCTCTCTCTCTCTGCCTGCCTCTTTGTCTGCTTGTGATCTCTGTCTGTCAAATAAATAAATAAAATCTTTTAAAAAAGTGAAAAAAATATTTCTTTGGAAATACGTCAATCAATAAAAGAAAATTATAGGACTTCACTGATATGTGAAATTTAAAAAACAAAACAGAGTAACATAAAGAAAGGGAAGGAAAAGTAAAATCAAAGATTATTGAGGGAGGCAAATCATAAGAGACTCTTAACTGTAGGAAACAAACTGAGGGTTACTGGAGGGGTGTGGGGGTGGAGAATGGGATAACTAGGTGATGGGCATTAAGGAAGGCATGTGATGGAATGAGCACTGGTGTTCTATGTAACTGATGAATCACTCAATTCTACTCTTGGAACTAATAATACACTATATGTTAATTAATTGAATGTAACTAAAATAAAATTAAACAAACAAAACATAAACCAAACAAACAAAAAAAGAAATATTTCTTTTGAGTATTTAACTTAAAAACTTCATGAATTCATTGTCATTAAGCAAAAACAAAATAAGAGCTTTGATCTAAATAAATGATTTTATTGTCTGCAAAAGAAATTGTGAATGAGGAGAGCTGTAAGAGAGGCCTGATTCTGAGATGTGATGCAACTGTGAACCCCAAAAGAAGGTGGGAGCAGAAATTGAAGGACGGGAGGAAACTTAGTTTGTCCATACTCACACAGGTTACGGGGTGGTACAGTCTGGAAATGAATCAAAACCTGCTGGAATCTTGCCTGGCCTTTCCCTTTTCTATCATTGGATGAGAACTGAGTTGAATAAAGAGTCTTTAAATTGCTTAGACTATTGCCAGCACATAAAACAGAAACAAAAACACAAACTGCATTGTTTTCTCACTGAAAGCAGAAAGTTGGGTTTGTTTACATTGCTTGCTAATTAGTATTTTTTTAAAGGCACATCCCTGCCTCTCCTATTTAATGACACCCTCTTCAGTGTCAATAACATTTTCAAGATCCAACTAAAGAATTATGTCCTCTCACCATTGTTCTAATAAGGTAATGATTACGTTCTCTCTATTTTTTCAGCAGTATGGACCAAGTTTCTAAAACCTAGTCTGCTAATGATAGCAGTCTTCTTTGTAATTTATGCTAATGCTCAGGAATTATGTGTGTGAATATATAAGAAAGCAACTCTGCCTTGTGAACTTTTGCAACTGAAGTATCAAACAAGGTCAGAATCACAGCTTGCTCATATAAAAGCTTATGTTTTTAATATTTCCCTTTTAAATTCAATGCAACATTTTCAAATATAGTAGAAATTTTAATCAAATTATTTTGTGACTCCAGGCACACAAGAACTCAATCTGTCTTTTGCAACTTACCAATTAATATTTAGGAGGACTATTTTTCTCCTCTCTAAATTTGAGTCATCTTAGTGATTGTTCTGATGTAAAATTATTGTTTATATGATTTGCCTTCCTCTATAGCCTCCAGAGAAATCTCTTGAGAGTTGTTTCCCTTTAGGATCTTATATCTCTAGAGGATGGAAGCCCTCAGAACTCAGGCAACCTAATAGCATAAACAACTTAAGCTCATTCTAAGAAATCTACAGGGGCTTATGCTAATTTTCTAACCACTTGAAAAGCTTTAAAAGTCCCTGCAGTTTAGTGTGTGAGAGGAATGCTGGGATAGTGGTGGGGGACCAGTGTTGTCTCCTCTCTCTGGGAAGCAAGGAGAGGGATGACTTTTTCTGGGGTGGCAGTTTCATCCCCCCCGTAACTAAACTTATAATTAAGCTGAATGCTTACTTCCTCCCCTGGGTCAGTATTTCAGAGAGAGTACTTTCCTTTCTCTCTTGCTTTCCAACTTATATATGAAATGTTACATTAAATCCGATGCCGATATTGATTTGGTCAAATAATTCACCAGTTTGCCCACATTCCTCATTGTTCCCTAGAGACTTGCTATTTCAACTAAACAGGGGTTTCCTAGTCCACATTTTTTTTTTTTCAGAAAACCTTGTTACCTTTTCTGCTCCCCAAATTACCCACCCATGCTTTCCCAAACCGTCGTATTAATTTAGGAAAGAATGAATGGGTACAACGTCTCAGGTTTCACCAGATGGTGCTAAAAATAATTGTATATGGGCTTATGCTATTAGCAATAAATGGAATCCATTAATTTTATTGAAGCAACAATATTTAAAGAACTATGCTTTGTATGAAGTATTCTAAAATCCTGTCTTCAGCAATTTTGCAGTTTGTTTTTCCTTCAAGAACTCTAGATTCTTTGTCAGGGCTTCTTTTCCTGTTGTCTATCTCTGGCTAGAGAATGACTTATTGTGCAGGTTTAGGTGTTTCTGTTTGCCTTGTTTTGTTTCTTATCTGTGGACCAGCATCATTTGTCTTCTGCCATCTGTACTGACCATTCGTTATACGTCCAGATTTACCCTTCTAAAACTGGAACACAGGCATTGTTCAAATGTAGACAATCCAGGCAGAAGCAGGGTGTTGTTGATCTGCCACAACAGCAGGATGAGTAGGAGAACCACAGCTGATTCTCTGTAGCCTGTGAACTCAGCTGACCCTCCTCTTTAAACTCTGGGTGAGGACTAGGGCAAGCCCCACCCTTGGTCACTGCTTTCCCTCTTGGAGGAATCTCCCTTCTTCTACCACCTGACCCCATGGACACAGAACTCAGGCAACCTAATAGCATAAACAACTTAAGCTCATTCTAAGAAATCTACAGGGGCTTATGCTAATTTTCTAACCACAGGGGATGACTCTGGGAAGAGGCTTCATCAACATCTCATCCAAGACCTACTCATCATTTCTTCTAAGAACTTGGTGCAGGTCAGTATAAACAATGATGGTGCTGCAGTGAGGGGGAAATGTTACCCAAAAAGACCTGCTGGCCTGTATATTTTATTTGAGATCATGGGCTCCCAGAACACTGTCTTAGAACACTGATGCATTTGTAAGCTTAAGCATACGAGTCTTATATTTTAGGAATTATTTTGTTATTCTTTCCTAACAAATATTGTGATTTTCATTTTAAAAAAGAAACATTTAAAATGGGATTGGGAGGAAGACAAACCATAAGTGACTCTTAATCTTACAAAACAAACTGAGGGTTGCTGGGGGGAGGGGGTTGGGAGAAGGGGGGTGGGGTTATGGACATTGGGGAGGGTATGTGCTTTGATGAGTGCTGTGAAGTGTGTAAACCTGGCGATTCACAGACCTGTACCCCTGGGGATAAAAATATATGTTTATAAAAAATAAAAAATTAAAAAAAAAAAAAACATTTGAGTGCCTTTAAATACAAGTGTTTTAAGGAATGCTCTGAAAACCCCCATGATGTAGTCATTAATATTTCCTCCTAAGAGAAAACCAGTTCTTGTGGTCATACTGGAATCCAGGGAGTGTGTTGATCTACATCTCAGATCTACATCTCAAATTGCAGGACAAAGGGCTTTAAACCCTGCTGCAGTCTCACAAACCTGCATTTCTGTAACAGGTAATCAGCTAGGTGAATGGTTAGGCAAATGTATTTTTCAGATGTTTGATAAGCTTTCTAGATTTCTATGTACGTTTATTTAGTAGTCTGTGTTTGAACATAAATTTCAGGAAGCTTGAGAGTATTCAGAACAACCCACGCAAGCTAATACAGTATTCAGAAAAACCCCAAGAGCTGTGGTAGAGGATGTGGACACAGAGAGCTGGAATTCAATCAAGTAAACTTCCTTAAATGTGTGACCTCTAAGGTGTGGTGACTGGGTTCAGGTCATATGGACTTCTCAGGCCCATTTCCAATGGCCAGTCCATTAGAACATAAGTCTGACAGTTCTGGGGCTCCTCAGGAATCATGCTGCCATCGGGAAATGGGTGGCTAATCTCCTTCCAGACATCTGACTTCTCCTGAGGTCACAAAGATCTCCCCTCCCTGTGTAATTGTTCCACTTCATCTGCAACATCACCACCCCTAGATGGGAAGAGCTAATGATGAGGGCATGTGAAGTGGGCAAAACCTCTCTAGACCTTTGCCAGAGTAATTACACAGATGGAAATGTACATGTGAATTTCATGGCAGAGGCTTTCTTGGTCTGTGGTGAGTCTTTGAATACACCTAAATACTGATTGGCGGGTCATCTTGGGCAGCTCAGTTGGTTTAGTGTCTTCGGTTCAGGTCATGATCTCAGGATCCTGGGATCAAGCTCCATGTCAGGCTCCCTGCTCAGTGGGGAGTCTGCTTCTCCCTCTGCCCCTCCCCTGCTCATGCTCTCTCTCAAATAAATGAATAAAAAAAAAAAAACACCATAAAAGATCGGTTAGGAAAAACAATGGTAACATTATAAGGATGTTTGTACCTGAGGAGATCACTATAGGTCCAAAACCTTTTTGTGTTCATGGACCTAATGTTCAGGTGACCCAATGGCGATTGAGACCAGGAAGCTTACTGTTCTTGAGCAAACCTACAGGTATTTGGTGGGCCCCCAGGAGGGATAGACTATTGTCATTGACGGTATGGCATTCAGGCCAGCAGATGGGAAGCAAGGACAGCAGAGCGGGTGACAGTGTGAGGACTGTTAGCTGGTCCGGGGATTATGGGAGGCCCACAGCCTCCATGACAGGAGTGCCTGCACCCTACAGGAAGATCTCCCATGCCAGTGAGGCAGGACCACTTCTATCTGGCATACTTTTGAAAATGCACAAGGGGATAATTGTGTCTCCACTTTCTCTTTCCTAAATTCCATTCAGATAATTTGTGTGACCCTGCTGGGGTCATGGATTTTGGTTTAGTATCTTTAAGATACCAGACTCCAGACCTGGAACAAAATCATGAGTAAGTGCATGGGGCAAGTACTGAATGGTTCCTCATGTTAGGAGAGTGAAATGCTCTTGCACACACATACACACATGCACACATGATGAACATGCGAGTTAGATAGAGGGTTTCTTTCACAGACTGTATATATATCTAATTACCACGCTGTATACCTTAAATATCTTACAATTTTATATGCCAACCCTACCTCAATAAAGCTGACATATATAGGTATATATGATTCATATACACATAAGTTCTAAAAACCTGGAAGAAGAAAATAGAGAAAACAAGTATATATATAAATTTATCAATAGCTATTGTCTATGAGTAGATGGGATTTTGCAGTTATTTATTTCTTCAATGGTCTTTTTTTTTCCTCTAAAAAACATGAATTGCTCTTATGATGAGTTGTTTTAAAGTAACTAACTAAACAGATAACAAGTTCCTGTCTTTGGGGTATCACTCTTCAGCTAAAATCAAGAAAGAAAAATAAAAGTATTGTCCCTTTTATGTGTGGTGATTACAAATGTTATGTCTCATTACAACATTTTTTTAAAGGATTTTATTTATTTATTTGACAGACAGAGATTACAAGTAGGAGGAGAGGCAGGCAGAGAGAGAGAGGGAGGAGGAAACAGGCTCCCTTCTGAGCAGAGAGCCTCATGCGGGGCTCGATCCCAGGACCCTGGGATCATGACCTGAGCCGAAGGCAGAGGCTTTAACCCACTGAACCACTCAGGTGCCCCTACAGCATGGTTTTTAAATTTAACTTTAAAAAAATTAATTTAAGGATTCTTCTACTAAAAAAAAAAAAAAAAGAAGAAGAAGAAAAAGGAAATATTCCTCGTGTCCATATTTTTCAAACTTGCAATTCATGCTGACCTACTCTAGTTCTTGGTATGCATTTTCACTTGGATATCCGCAGAGATGCTGTATTCATAATACACTCCTTCTCCAAGCCATCCCTTAAGCTGGTTTGTCAAAATTTCCAAGTTGTTTTTTCAAAACGCTGGCTTTCATGGTCCTTTGTGTATGGTTTCACCTCAGACAATAACTTCTTCCTGAGTTTAGGATCTGCACCTTTCCGTTTGGACCGCAAGAGGACATGACCCACGGGTAGGCATGCATTTATAGACTCTCCATTTATGTCGTATTCTAACTTCTCCAGCAGCTGGATCCTTGTCAGTTCCAAACAAGTTGATGGCAGTAAACTGTGTCTGTACAGCTAGCATTTAATTCTTGATATGGAGGACATATGCCTTTTTCTGTTAATTTCTGAATGTTGGAAGTGTTCATAAGCCAAATATTTGATTGGTATCTATTCAATAATGTAAATATTTAGTCTGCTTTCACTGAAGCAATGCAGGTAACACCACCCCCACCCTGGGGCAGCTTTCCCAAAGCTGTTGCAAAAATAACCCTGCGCAATGCTTCTTACTATTTCCTTTAACACTGAGCATAGTTTTAGGTTGAGCTGTAATGTGAAAAAGAATGTCCCTCATTTCTGCTCATTCTGTGAATGCTTGTGGGAGGGAAGAAAATCCCCTCACCTCTGCACAATCAAATCTGCTTTTGGTTTCTTGGATAACTAACTCTACCTTCATCATTGGGTCAGGAGACTGGACCAAATCATTGACAGCTCAGAGTCAAGTAAATTCCAGGCTGTTTTATTTCAAGGGCCCCAAGGCTGTTACTTTCCTGATCGCATATAGGTAATTCAAGTATTTTACGATAGACCCTGTCTCTCATTTCTGTCTATATTCCCAGCTTACAGTTCAGAGTCCAGCACAGAGTGAGTCACCAATACATTTTTTTTTCTTCTTCCAGTTGAGTTTATAATCATGAAACATGAGAGTTGATCATACTAATTGAAGCCATTGTTCCACAAATTTTAGCAGGTAATTTATCAGTTAGCAGAGAGATAGGCTTAAAGTTAGTGGATTCTGACAAAAGTATTTGCTTTTTTCCCCCTAAATTATTTTATTGCTATTTATATCATTGAAAGCTTATTTTTTTAAAAAAGATCTATCCGCTTATCTCACTTAACCAGATTATAAAATATTGAGGCCAAAGTTATGGCTTTCATCACTTTACAGACAAATATGTTTTTAGTACCTCAGCCTCCAGTTCCAGGAATGGGCAGGCAGGTGACCCAGTTCAGGTGTGAGGGTGCTCAGTGAAATACATCCACTGTTGGGACCAAACGAGGTATACCATTTTCTGCATGAGTGATAGCACAGATGTTAACCTCTGCAAACAGGTTTATCAAGCCAAGAGTATGGAAAGAAGTAACATGAGCTCTGGAGGAGACTTCATTCTGCTTGGGTTCTCTGACCGTCCAAAGTTGGAGACCATTCTGTTTTTCATTAACACAGTTTTTTACCTTCTGGCTGTGGTGGGGAACTCGACCATCATCTTTCTCTCCCTGGTGGACCCTCGACTGCACTTGCCTATGTACTTCTTCCTCTGCAATCTGTCCCTCCTGGACCTCTGCTACACGACTAGTAGCATACCTCAGATGCTGGTCAACCTCTGGGGGCCACACAAGACCATCACTTATGTAGGTTGTGTTGTCCAACTCTTTGCTTTCCTGTCTGTGGGGGGCACTGAGTGCATTCTCCTTTCAGTCATGGCTTATGACCGCTTTGTGGCTGTTTGCAAGCCACTCCACTACATGGCCATCATGCACCCACAGTTGTGCCTGCAACTGGCAGCCTTTGCCTGGCTCAGTGGGATCGCCAACTCCGTGCTCATGTCCCCACTGACCATGTCCCTGGGGCGCTGTGGCCAACGCCGCATCAATCACTTTGTGTGTGAGATGCCAGCCATCATCCGCATTTCCTGTGTGGACACCAGCCGCGTTGAAGGCTTAGCTTTCTTCCTGGCCATCCCCATTGTGCTGGTGCCTCTCACGATGATCCTTGTGTCCTACGGCTACATTGCAGCTGCGGTTGCACGCATCCGGTCTGCAGTGGGGAGGCGCAAGGCTTTCAACACCTGCTCTTCGCACATGGCGGTGGTGTCCCTCTTTTACAGCAGTATAATCTACATATACATGCAGCCTGGGAATGTGGCCAGCCAGGACCAGGGCAAGTTCCTCACACTCTTCTACTGTCTAGCGACCCCTACTCTGAATCCTTTCATCTACACGCTGAGAAACAAAGACGTGCAAGGGGCCGTGCGCAAGGTTCTCGGGAAAGACAGTGGTGCATTGGACATGGGAGCGCACTGAGGGAGGCTGGCTTCCCAGCGCTCAGGTGCTTCGGGTCTGGGGAGACTGAGGTGCTCCAAAGCAGGGAAGGTGCACAGGGTGGTGCACAGACACTGAAGTGTGGGTGAAGCGGGTCTACTCTCTTTCAGGAGTCCTAAAGCAGTGTCTGCTTGTGGGGGCTGGACAGAACCCCTGTCCTTCCAGGAGACAGTGTTAACCGCGGGAGATAGTGTGCTGGGGGGATGGGGGATGCTACTTCCTCTCTGCTCAGTGGGGACAGGCATGACTTGTGGCTTGGATTCCAGAGTCCTGTAATGTCACTCCCAAATCAGCCCTCAGGGAAGAGACAGCGGGGTTGAAGAAGTGTGTGCGCGTGTGTGAGGGCGAGACTGGGATGCTGACGGTCGATAGTTCCGGTCCATAAACCCTTTTAGTACAAACGTTCTAGACCCTCCTGGAGATGGTGCTGTTATTTCTGCAGGCTACTGTTGCCTGCTAACCCCTGCCTTGCGCAAGTGGTTATTTAAAATTTAAAGTCCTATGCCACTTGTCAATCTAAATTAAGTCGACTTAATGAGCATTCAAGGCAACTAGCATTTAAAAGTTAGTTGGATTAACATGAAAGGGTATAGAACATTTCAGAGATGATTCCATAAGGTAGGGTAAGTCAGCTGTGTGTGTGTGTGTCAAATGTTTTCCTTACAGTGAACCATTGACACAGAAGTTTGAAGGTCACTGCCTTAAAGAGTCTTACTGGAACAAGCTCCCAAGCAGAGAATACATCTGCAGTGAGGGAAAAAAAAAAAATAGGGATAGAATTATTATTTTCCTAAATACTCTTTTTAAAAAGTTTTTGAATTTCAGTTTACAGTATAATAATAGTTTCAAGTGTAGAATTTAGTGATTCATCACTTCCGTACAACACCCAGTGATCAAAAGTGCCCTCCTTCATCCCCATCACCGGTTTTTCCCATCTCCCACCCCGCCCCTCTAGTGACCATCAGTGTGTTATCTAGAGTGAAGAGTCTAGTTCTTGATTTGTCTCTTTCTCCTCTTTTCCCTCTGCTCATCTGTTTTGTTTCTTAAATTCCACATATGAGTGAGATCATGCGGTATTTGTCTTTCTCTGAGGGACTTAACATAATACCCTCTAGCTTCATCCACATCCTCACATCCATATAAGACCTGGTGTTTATCACAAGTGCACTCCTTGATGCCCATCATTCGCTTAACCCATCTCCCAGCCCCTACCCCTCTGGTCACCATCAGTTTGTTCTCTGCAGTTAAGAGTCTGTTTTTTGGTTTACCTCTCTCTCTTTCTCTCTCCCTAGGGATACCATTCTTACTAATTGAATTAGTGATCTGAAGGTCACAGAAGGAGATAGTGGTGTGGGAGCATGTGGACAGGAATGGGAAGCTGCACAGTATGAGAGAGTTTGCCAGGATAAATGATGATCATGGTGAGGATGATGATGCTAATTATGATGAAAATGGATCTGTACTTCATTAACTTATGTATTTTCACCTTCTGATAATTCTGAAGTAAGAATGATTCAAGATTTAATGGCAAGGCAAAGTTTTCTTTGCAATATTTTTTTCTCAGATTTACAGCAAAAGGTGAACATGAGTATCTTTAAGTTGTAAAAATTAATGCAATCAATAAAATTTCAATGAATTCTAGGAACTAATTAGTGTCTATAATGGTGAACTGGCTCTGGCAGTCTGACTAGGCCACAGTACCCAGGTATTTGTTCGAACACCATTCTTGTTGTGGCTATGAAGATATTTCTAAGAGGAGATTAATATTAAGATCATTAAACTTTGAGTAAAGCAGATTGCTCTCCAATGTGTGGGTGGGCTGTATCCAATCAGTTGAAGGTCTTAGGATAAAACAGAAATCCCCCTAGCAAGAGGGAATTTTGCTTTTAGACCACTGCTGGACTTCAGCTGCAACATCTACTCTTCCTTGGATTTCCAGACTGTCTTACAGATTTTGAACTTGCCAGCCCCCCAAATCACAAGAGTCATTTCCTTAGAATCTCTCTACCTATCTACCATCTATCATCTATCCCTCTGTCATCTATTTATCTGTTATCTATCTATCATCTATTTATCTATCAATCATCTATGATCTATTATCTATATCTATATAGTCTATTGATTCTGTTTCTTTGGAGAACCCTAATACTTTCCAAAAAGTAATAAAAAAATTAAGTATGTATACATTGACTTTTGCATAGATTTTACTTTTTTTTCCTTTTTTTGTTTTAATTTTTTATTTTTTATAAACATATAATATATTTTTATCCCCAGGGGTACAGGTCTGTGAATCACCTGGTTTACACACTTCACAGCACTCACCAAAGCACATACCCTCCCAATGTCCATAACCCAACCCCCTTCTCCCCACCCCCTCCCCCCAGCAACCCTCAGTTTGTTTTATGAGATTAAGAGTCACTTATAGTTTGTCTCCCTCCCAATTCCATCTTGTTTCATTTATTCTTCTCCTACCCCCTTAAGCCCCATGTTGCATCACCACTTCCTCATATCAGAGAGATCATATGATAATTTTTTTATCTGATTAACTTGTTTCATGTAGCATAATACCATCAAGTTCCATCCATGTCACTGTAAATGGCAAGATTTCATTTTTGATGGCTGCATAGTATTCCTCTGTGTGTGTGTGTGTGTGTGTGTGTGTGTGTGTATGCATACCACATCTTCTTTATCCATTCATCTGTTCATGGAAATCTATGTTCTTCTCATAGTTTGGCTATTGTGGACATTGCTGCTATAAACATTCGGGTGCACGTGCCCTTTCAGATCACTACATTTGTATCTTTAGGGTAAATACCCAGTAGTGTGACTGCTGGGTCATATGGTAGCTCTATTTTCAACTTTTTGAGGAACCTCCATACTGTTTTCCAGAGTGGCTGCACCAGCTGTCATCTGTAGATAGCAAAATTTTACTTTTTCCTTACCAATTTGAATGTCTTCCCTTACTTTTTCTTTTTTCTTTTCTTTTCTTTTTAGTACTAAGTTGAATAAAAGTGTTAAGGTGACATCCTCATCTTGTTCCTAGCTTCAGGGGAAAAGGACTCAGATTTTCAGCCTTGAATATATAGTCTTAGCTGTGAGTTTTTCCTATATGGCCTTTATTATGTGAAGTATTGTCCCTCCAAATCCACTTTGTTGAGTTTTTATCATGAATGGATATTGAATCTTGTCGAACGTTTTTTGTACCTGTTGAGATGTTCATGTGGTTTTTTGTTGTTGTTGTTGTTGTTTTGTTTTGTTTTGTTTTCTGTTGTTAATGCAGTAGATCACATTGACTGATTTGTGAATATCGAAATCTGCTTGGATCCCTGGAAATTATCCTACTTGATTGTGGTGAAGGACTTTTTAATGAATTATTGGATTAGGGTTGCTAATGTTTTCTTAAAGATTTTTACATCTATGTTCACAAGACATTGGTCTGTGTTTTTCGTTTTTTTGTGGTATCTTTATCTGGTTTTGATACCTGGGTAATGCTGCCTAATAGAATGACTTTGGAAACTTTCCTTCATCTTCTATTTTTTGGAATAGTTTGAGAATAGGTATTAACTCTTTTTAAATGTGAAACCATCTGGTCTTGGACTTTGTTATTGGGAGTTTTTTGATAACTGATTCAACTTCAAATTAGTCTGTTCAGATTTTCTATTTCTTCCTGATTTTGAAGGTTTTGTGTTTATACAGATTTATCCATTCTTCTAGGGCTGTTCAGTTTGCTGGCATATAATTTTTCACGATATTGTATGTCTCTGGTATCAGTTGTTTTTTTCTCCTCCTTTATTTCTGATTTTATTTGAGCTTTCTCTCTCTCTTATTCTCTGTGTCTCTGTTTTATGAGTCTGACTAAAGGTTTATCAATTTTGTTGATCTTTTCAAAAACCAGTTTCTGGTTTCATTTATCTGTTATATTGTTTTCTTAATCTTTATTTCATTTATTTCTACTCTGATCTTTATTATTTCCTTCTTTACACCGAATTCAGGTTTTGCTCTTTCTCTTGTTTTAGTTTGCATTTAAAGTCTATTTTGTCTGATATAAGTATTGCTACCCCTGCTTTCTTTTCACTTCCATTTGCACAAAAAGTGTTTTCCCATCCCTTCACTATCAGTGTTCAGGTGCCATTAGACAGCTTATAGGATGGACCTGATTTTTATCCATTTAGTCACCCTATGTCTTTTTTTTTCCAGTATGTTTTGATTGGAGAATTTTCTCTCTTTATATTCAAAGCAATTATTGATAGGTATGTTCTTATCACCATTTTGTGACTTTTAAAAATATTTTATTTATTTATTTGTCAGAGAGAGAGAGAGCACACAAGCTGGGGGAGCAACAGAGGCAGAGGGAGAAGCAGATTCCCTGCTAGCAAGAAGCCAGAGGAAGGGCTCAATCCCAGGACCCCAGGATTATTACCTGAGCAGAAGGCAGATGCTTAACTGACTGAGCCACCCAGGCATCACTCTTGCTGGTTTTTTATAGTTGTTTTTGTAGTTCTTCTCTGTTCCTTTCTTCTCTTGTTCTCTTCCCCGTGGTTTGATGGCTTTCTTTAATGTTTAGATTCCCTTCTATTTTTTGTATACCCATACAGGTTTTAATCTGTGGTTACCTGTAATAAATATATATAGAGAGAGATAGATACATAGATAGATATCTATCTATCTATATATATATCTCCTTTACATATAGAAGTCTGTATTAAGTTGATGTTTCTTAAGTTTGAACCCATATTAAAAACACTACATTTTTACTCACTCCCTGCCACACATTTTGCATATATGATTTCATACTTTATGTCTTTTTATTTTGTGAATCCCTTGGCTGATTTTTGTATCATAATTAATTTTACTGCTTTTATGCTTTAACCTCTGTACTGGTTTTATATGTTATTAACCTACTACATTTATTATGTTCAAATTTATTGTGGAATTTTTATGAATTCTAATTTTCTTACTCCTGATTATGGTCTTTTCTTTCAACTCAAAGAATTTCTTTTAATATTCCTTGTAAGACTGGTTTAATGGTAATGAATTCCTTTAACTTTTGTTTGCCTGGGAAATGTTGATCTTTCCTTCTATTCTGAATGGTAACCTTGTTGGATAGAGTATTTTTGGTTGCATGTTCTTTTATTTTTGTTTTGCTTTGTTTTGTTTTACTTTTAACAGGGATTATATCATGTCACTCCCTTTTGTCTTACAAAGCTGAAAAATTAGCTGAGAGTTTTGTGGGTTTCTCCTGTACATAACTCTTTCATTTCTTTTCTGCTGCTTTTAATATTCTCTCTTTATTGCTACTTTTTGCCATTTTAATTATTATAAGTCTTGGTGTGGACCTCTTTGGGTCAGTTTTTTGGGGTACTCTCTGTCGTCCTGGATCTGGATGTCTGTTTCTTTCCCCATACTAGGAAAAGTTTTAGCTATTATTTCTTCAAATTAATTTTCTGCCCCTTTTTCTCTCCTCCTTCTGGAGTTCCTGTAATGTAAATGTTACTATATTTGATGATGTTGCTGAGTTCCTTTAGCCTATTCTCATTATTTCTTCTCCTTCTCCTCCTTCTCCTTCTCCTTCTCCTTCTCCTTCTCCTTCTCCTTCTCCTTCTCCTTCTTCTTCTTCTTCTTCTTCTTCTTCTTCTTTCTTCCTTTTCTGTTCAGGTTTCTTGTTTCCATTACTCTGTCTTCCAGCTCCCTGAACCCCCTTTTTTTTCCTTCCTCTAGTATACCATTTACTCACTCTAGTGTAGTTTTAATTTCAATTTTTGAGTTCTTCACAACTTATTGGTTCTTTTGTGTGTTTTCTTTGTTGGCAGTTTCACTGAATTCTCCACTTTTTTCTCAAGTTCAATAAATATTTTTATAATCATTACTTTGAATTCCTTATAAGGCCTTTAGCTTACTTCTGTTTTATTTAGCTCTTTTGCTGTGTTTTTTTTTCTTGTTCATTCATTCAGGATATATTCATCTGTCTTCTCACTTTTTCTAAATATTTTGTTTGTGTCTATATGTTGGGAAAGTCAGCTACATCTCCTGATCTTGAAAGTAGTGTCCTATAAGAGATCCTATAGTGCCTGGCAGTTCAATGTTCCCTGTTCACCAGAGCCCAGCATTTCAGCGAAAGTATCTTATGTGTGTTGTGTGCACCCTAGTGTTGTCACTAAGCCACACTTGCCTTCAGTCTGATCAGCGACAATGACTCCCTTGGTCTATTATGGGCAGGGTTTGGTCCTGTGCTGTTAAGGATCCAGTCTGGGCTTATAGCTGGGTCAGACCAGATACCTGCCTTCAACCTATTTATTCTGGTAGCAGTCACGAGGAACTGCAGGGAACTATCCCAGAGTTTTCCCCTGAGAGGCTTTCAAAGATGGGCAATTTCTGTAGTTAGACCAGATGTGTGCCTCTAATTCATCTGTTGGGCAATTTCTGTAGTTAGACCAGATGTGTGCCTCTAATTCATCTGTTGCACTAACTCCAAACTATAGGACTCTTTATTAATGTTGCCTACTGTGAGTTTTTTTTAAATTTTTAATTATTTAAATTTCTATAAAGTATAACAGAATTGATTGTTTATGCACCGAAACCAGTGCTCCATGCAATATGTTCCCTCCATTATACCCAATACCAGGCTCACCCAACTTCCCATCCTCTGCCCCTTCAAAACCCTCAGATTGTTTTTCAGAGTCCATGGCCTCTCGTGGTTCATTTCCCCTTCCAATTTCGCTTCTCCTCTCCATCTCCCCATGTCCTCCATGTTATTTCTTATGCTCCACAAATAAGTGAAACCATATGATAATTGGCTCTCTCTGCTTGACTTATTTCACTCAGCATAATCTCTTCCAGCTCGTCCATGTTGATACTAAAGTTGGTTATTCATCCTTTCTTTCTTTTTTTTTATATTGTTTTCAGCGTAATAGTATTTATTGTTTTTGCAACACACACAGTGCTCCATGTAATATGTGCCCTCCTTAATACCCACCAACTGGTTCCCCCAACATCCCACCCCCACCCCTTCCAAACCCTCAGGTTGTTTTTCAGAGTCCATAGTCTCTCATGGTTCATCTCCCCTTCCAAATTCCCTCCAACTCCCTTCTCCTCTACATCTCCCATTGTCTTCCACAAATAAGTGAAACCATATGATAATTGACTCTCTCTGCTTGACTTATTTCACTCAGCATAATCTCTTCCAGTCCCGTCCATGTTACTACAAAAGTTGGGTATTCATCCTTTCTGATGGAGGCATAATACTCCATAGTGTATATGGACCACATTTTCCTTATCCATTCGACCATTGAAGGGCATCTTGGTTCTTTCCACAGTTTGGCGACCGTGACCATTGTTACTATAAACATTGGGGTACAGATGGACATTATTTTCACTACATCTGTATCTGTGGGGTAAATACCCAGTAGTGCAATTGCAGGGTCATAGGGAAGCTCTATTTTTAATTTCTTGAGGAATCTCCTTCCCAAGTGGCTGCACCAACTTGCATTCCCAACAACAGTGGAAGTGGGTTCCCTTTTCTCTACATCCTCTCCAACACACGTTGTTTCCTGACTTGCTAACTTTGGCTGATGTAACTAATGTAAGGTGGTATCTCAATGTGGTTTTAATTTAAATCCCTTTGATGGCTAGTGATGATGAGCATTTTTTCATGTGTCTGATAGCCATTTGTATGTCTTCATTGGAGAAGTGTCTGTTCATGTCTTCTGCCTATTTTTTGACATAATTATCTGTTTTGTGTGTGTTGAGTTTGAGAAGTTCTTTGTAGATCCTGGATATCAACCTTTTGTCTGTACTGTCATTTGCAAATATCTTCTCCCATTACGTGGGTTGACTCGTTGTTTTTTTTTGTTTTGTTTTTTTGTTTTTTTTTACTGTTTCCTTGGCTGTGCAGAAGCTTTTGATCTTGATGAAGTCCCAAAAGTTTCTTTTTGCTTTTGTTTCCTTTGCCTTTGGAGACATATCTTGAAAGAAGTTGCTGTGGCTGATATCGAAGAGATTACTGCCTTTGTTCTCCTCTAGGATTCTGATGGATTCCTGTCTCATGTTGACGTCTTTTATCCATTTCAAGTTTATCTTTCTGTACAGTGTAAGAGAATGGTCGAATTTCGTTCTTCTACATAGAGCTGTCCAATTTTCCCAGCACCATTCATTGAAGAGACTATCTTTTTTCCACTGTATATTTTTTCCTGCTTTGTCGAAGATTATTTGACCATAGATTTGAGGGTCCATATCTGGGTTCTCTACTCTGTTCCACTTGTCTATGTGTCTGTTTTTATGCCAGTACCATGCTGTCTTGGTGATCACAGCTTTGCAGTAAAGCTTGAAATCAGGTAACGTGATGCCCCAGTTTTGTTTTTCTTTTTTAACATTTCCTTAGCAATTCGGGGTCTCTTCTGATTCCATACAAAATTTAGGATTATTTGCTCCAGCTCTTTGAAGAATACCGGTGGAATTTTGATTGGAATGGCATTAAAAGTATATATTGCTCTAGGCAGTATATAAATTTTAACAATGTTTATTCTTCTGATTCAAGAGCATGGAATGGTCTTCCATCTATTTGTGTCTTCTTCAATTTCTTTCATGAGTGCTGTGTAGTTCCTTGAGTATAGATCCTTTACCTCTTTGGTTAGGTTTATTCCCAGGTATCTTATAGCTCTTGGTGCTATAGTAAATGGAATTGATTCTCTCATTTCCCTTTCATATTTTCATTGTTAGTGTATAAGAAAGCCACTGATTTCTGCACATTGACTTTGTATCCTGCCATGTTGCTGAATTGCTGTATGAGTTCTAGTAGTTTGGGTGTGGAGTCTTTTGGGTTTTCCATATAAAGAATCATGTCATCTGTGAAGAGAGAGAGTTTGACTTCTTCATTGCCAATACGGATACCTTTTATTTCTCTTTGTTGTCTGATTGCTGTTGCTAGGACTTCTAATACTTTGTTGAACAAGAGTGGTGAAGTGGGCATCCTTGTCTTGTTCCTGATCTCAACGGGAAGGCTGCAAGCTTTTTCCCATTGAGGATGATATTTGCTGTGGGTCTTTCATAGATGGATTTAATGAAGTTCAGGAATGTTCCCTCTATCCCTATACTTTGAACGTTTTAATCAGGAACGGATGCTGGATTTTGTCAAATGCTTTTTCTGCATCAATTGAGAGGACCATGTGGTTCTTCTCTCTTCTCTTGTTAATTTGTTCTATCACATTGATTGATTTGCGAATGTTGAACCATCCTTGTAATCCAAGAATGTATCCCACCTGGGCATGGTGGATAATCTTTTTAATGTGCTGTTGGATCCTGTTTGCTAGGATCTTGTTGAGAATCTTAGCATCCATATTCATCAGTGATATTGGTCTGAAATTCTCCTTTTGGTATAGTGTTAGCCTGGTTTGGGGATCAGAGTAATGCTGGCTTCATAGAAAGAGTCTGGAAGTTTTCCTTCTACTTCAATTTTTTTGAAACAGCTTCAAGAGAAGAGGTGTTATTTCTTCTTTGAAAGTTTGGTAGAATTCCCCAGGGAATCCGCAGGGTCCAGGGCTCTTGTTTTTTGGGAGGTTTTTGATCACTGCTTCAATCTCGTTACTAGATATCAGTCTTCAGGTTGTCAGTTTCTTCCTGGTTCAATTTTGGGAGTTTATAGTTTTCCAGGAATGCATCCATTTCATCAAAGTTGCTTAGCTTATTGGCATATAACTGTTGGTAATAACTTCTGATGATTGTTTCTACTTCCTTGGTGTTAGTTTTGATCTCTCCCTTTTCATTCATAATTTTATGAATTTGGGCTTTCTCTCTTTCTTTTGGATTAGTGTGGCAAGTGGCTTATCCATCTTATTGATTCTTTACAAAAACCAACTTCTAGTTTCATTGATACTTTCTACTGTATCTTTGGTTTCTACCTCATTGATCTCAGCTCTAATCTTGATGATTTCCCTTCTTATGTGTGGAGTTGGTTTGATTTGTTGTTGATTCTCCCATTCTTTAAGGTGTAGAGACAGCTGCTGTGTTCTGGATTTTTCAGTTTCTTTGAGAAAGGCTTGGATGGCTATGTATTTCCCCCTTAGGACCGCCTTTGCTGTATCCCATAGGTTTTGGACCAAAGTGTCTTCATTCTCATTGGTTTCCATGAATTGTTTCAGTTCTTCTTTGATCTCCTGGTTGATCCAAGCATTCTTAAGCAAGGTGATCTTTAGCTTCCAGGTGTTTGAGTTCCTTTGGAACTTTTCCTTGTGATTGAGCTCCAGTTTCAAAGCACTGTAATCTGAGAATATGCAGGGAATAATCTCAGTCTTTTGGTATTGGTTAAGTCCTTATTTTTGACCCAGTATGTGGTCTATTCTGGAGAAGGTTCCATGTGCACTTGAGAAGAATGAGTATTCTGTTGTTTTAGGGTGGAATGTTCTGTATATATCTATGAGGTCCATCTGTTCCAATGTGTCTTTCAATGCTCTTGTTTCTTTATTGATTTTCTGCTTTGATGATCTGTCTATTTCTGAGAGAGGCATGTTAAGATCTCCTATTATTCATGTATTCATATCCATATGACTCTTTATCTTGAATAACAGTTTTCTTATGTAATTGGCTGCTCCCATATTGGGGACATAGATATTTACAAGTGTTAGATCATCTTGGTGGATAGTCCCTTTAAGGATTATGTAGTGTCCTTCTGTATCTCTGACTACAGTCTTTAGTTTAAAATCTAATTTATCTGATATGAGAATCGCTACCCCAGCCTTCTTTTGAGGCCCATTGGCATGAAAAATGCTTCTTCATCCTTTCACTTTCAGTCTGGGTGTATCTTTAGGTTCAATATGGGTCTCTTGTAGACAACATATGGATGGGTCCTGTCGTTTTATACAACCTGCAACCCTGTGCCATTTTATGGGCGCATTTAGGCCATTCACATGGAGAGTGATTATTGATAGATACGTTTTTATTGACACTGAGTTACCTTTGTAGTCTTTCTTTCTGTAGATTGTCTCTATATTTCTGTTCAATTATATTCTTAGAATTTTTCCTCTTTGATAGAACGTGTGTTAATATTTCCTGCAGTGTCGGCTTGGTGGTTGCATAGTATTTTAAGCCTTGCCAGTCTTGGAAACTCTTTGTCTCTTCATCCATTTTGAATGTCAGTCTTGCTGGATAAAGTATTCTTGGCTGCATATTCTTCTCATTTAGTGTCCTGAATATATCTTGTCAGCCTTTTTCTGGCTTGCCACGTCTCTGTGGACAGGTCTGACGTTATTCTGATGGGCTTTCCTCTGTAAGTAAGGATCCTCTTTGCCCTAGCGGCTTTCAAGAGATTATACCTACAATTATAATTCCTCAATTTGACTATCAGGTGTCATGATGTTTTTTTGAAATGTATAATCTTGGGTGGAGACTGTTCAGCCTCTAGTACATGAACGCTGGTTCCATTCGCGAGATTGGGAAAATTTTCATGAAGGACTTGTTCCACTATATCATCTCAACTTCTTTCTTTCTCCTCCCCTTCAGGGATTCCAATAATTCTAACGTTGGAACACTTCATGGCATCATTTATTTCCCTGATTCTTTTTTTGTGGTTTCTTAGCTGTTTGTTTCAGGCTTCCTCCTGATCCTTTCTCTCTATCTGTTTGTCCTCCAGATCACTAATTCTATCTTCTGTCTCAGTTACCCTAGCTTTGAGAGAGTTTAGATTAGATTGGAACTCATTGAGAGCATTGTGAACCTCCTCCCTGGTAGCTTTCAGCTCAGTCCTAACATTGTGAACATCCTGCCTGGTCGCTTTCAGCTCAGCCCTTATCAATTCTGTTTGGTCATCCATGGCTTTCTCCAACCTAGCTATTGCCTGGATTATTGTTAGCCGGAATTCTCTTTCCGACATATTGTCTATGTTAATAGCCATTAACTCTGTTGCAGAAGGTCCATCCTCTGTATTTTTCTCCTTTTCATTCCTTCTCCTATTCATTTTGGTGGGAGATGACTGAACAGATGTAGCTGGATGAATTAACTGTGGTGCAGGCAAGGTGCACCCCAGAACACTTCTGAGCAATCAGGATTTCCCACCCAAATGAGAGACAAAAGAGAAGAAAAAGAAAAAGAAAGAAAAAAAAAGAGATAGAGAGAGAGACATGAAAGAAAGGGAAGATGAAAGAGAAGATTCAGCCCAAATGGGCCCCATGGTAAGATATATGAAGTAGACAAACAAAAACAGACAAACAAAAAGACTGACAAAAGTATATGAGAAGAGAAAAAAATATGCAAATAAAGGAAGAACCTCATCAAAAAGAACCCCAAGTGTAAGATTTATATACTATCAGGACAAACACAGAAACACAGAAACACTTGTGGAAGCAAAAGTTGGGAGAGAGGTTATAAATTCTCAGTGTGCGAGCAAGGTTGTTTTGATTCTTCCTGGATGTATCTTGATATCTTTGTTAAAGGACTCAACTTTCTAAGATAAAGGGGGATTAAAAATTAGTTTACCTATAGGGGTAGTATTGATTAGAGAAAGGGGATTACTTTGAAGTTTAACTCTATATGAATATTAGAAGATAAAAATAAAAAGGAATAAACTAGACTAAAGTAAACTATTTTTTTTAAAAAAAAGAAGGAATTCAAAAAATAGAAATGCAAAGAAAAACATTGGTGTATGTATCAAAAAGTTCAGGTCAGAAGGTTATTATGGAATTTGTTCTACTGGACAGCTCATTGTGATGGTTATTAGGTTAAAAAAATTACCTATATATATATAAAAAAATGAACCAGAATAGTGGGATCGAATTAATAATAAAAATTGTCCTATTAAGTAGTGGTGGTTGTTCTCTTGTCGTCTTTTTCTTTTTTTTTTCCTTTCCTGGTTGGTTTTCTAGGGGAGGGGCCTGCCACTTGGGTTTTCAGTCAATGATGTTCCCCAACCTAAGTCCTCCAGCCCCCCTCAAGGGGGTGGGCTCTGAGGAAACTGGGTTTTTTTTTTTTTCAGGCTTTTGTTCTCTGGCAGTTTTTATGTTTGTTCTTTGACCGCTTTTGATGGTTTTTGTAGTTTTAGAGGAGAACAAACCACACCCTGATCTCCCTCTCAGAGAGAAGCCTCAGTCTGGCTGCAGAGCCTAAATAAGTTCCCCCTTGGCTGCTGGCAGAGCAGGTTCCAAGTCGTGGTTCCTGGGGGCGCAGGATCTTTTGCTTGTACTCAAAGCTAAGGCAGTGGTGGCTGTCTGGGCAGCTCTAGGCCACCAGAGAGGTTCCAAGCAGCAATCGCACACTGAGATTTTCCCGCTGGCCGGGGCTGGGAGTGCCTGGTCTTTCTGGATCTAACAGCGCCAGGCTTGCGCTCACCAATTTCAGGGGAGGCTGAGGTTCATGTGTGGGTCTCAGGCTCTGAGAACGGGGCGCAGGTCCGAGAGCACCAGGCTGGGCCTTTGTGCACCTCTCTGGGGGGAGAGTTTGTTGCAGGCTCTGAAACAATGGTGCATATCAAAGGGCACTGGCTGGGCCTTTATACCTCTCTCAGGGGAGTATCTCATAGCAGGGCTCTATAACAGGGCTCAATCATTCTGCCGCGGGGCGTGGCTCCCATCCCCTCACAGGAAAGGGACCCCACGCACTCTCGGGCGCGCTGGCGGCTTAGGGACCAAGAGCTGGTTTCTCTGCCGCACTCTCTCTGCCTCAGTGCCGGGGGAGGCTGTCCTGGGACTGGGTACTTAAGCCCCTGTTGCTAGCCACCTCGATTCCCACAATTTCCCCCCCACCCCCCGCGATCCTTTGCTCTTTTGGAGTGTTTCAACCAGTCTCCAAGTTAATGCTGGTCCCTAGACACAGGGCACTCTCGCTTGTATTGGGGTATTACTTTCCAACTGGTCACCTCTGGTGGCTCCCTTCCCCTTTTGTTTATCTTCCGATATCAGTCCACCGTTCCCACTCTGCTTTACCTGCCCCCTGTAGAGATCCAGATGTGTATAATTCTGATCTCAGGCTGATTTCATGGGTGATCGGAATTCTTTGGTAGGTAATCAGCTCACTTTGGGTTACAAGTTGAAAAGGCGCCTCTTCCTACTTCCCCGCCATGTTCTCCCCCCTTGGATTTTTCAATTTTTTTGAGGGATGCTTGGATGGCTATGTTTTTCCCCTTTAGGACTGCCTTTGCTGTATCCCATGGGTTTTGGGCCGAAGTGTCTTCATTCTCATTGGTTTCCATGAATTGTTTCAGTTCTTCTTTGATTTCCTGGTTGAGTCAAGCATTCTTAAGCAAGGTGGTCTTTAGCTTCCAGGTGTTTGAGTTCCTTCCAAACTTTTCCTTGTCATTGAGCTCCAGTTTCAAAGCATTGTGATCTGAGAATATGCAGGGAATAATCTCAATCTTTTGGTACCGGTTGTGTCCGGATTTGTGACCCAGTATGTGGTATATTCTGGAGAACATTCCATGTGCTTTCGAGGAGCATGAGTATTCTGTTGTTTTAGGGTGGAATGTTCTGTATATATCTATGAGGTCCATCTGGTTCAATGTGTCATTCAATGTCATTCAATGTTTTTTTGTTGATTTTCTTCTTGAATGATCTATTACTGAGAGTGGTGTGTTAATATCTCCCATTATTAATATATTCATATCAATATGACTCTTTATCTTGATTAACAGTTTTCTTATGTAATTGGCTGCTTCCATATAGGGGGCATAAATATTTACAATTGTTAGGTCATCTTGGTGGATAGTCCCTTTAAGAATGATGGAGTGTCCTTCTGTATCTCTGACTACAGTCTTTAGTTTAAAATCTAATTTATCTGATATGAGAATCACTACCCTGGCCTTCTTTTGAGGCCCATTGTCATGAAAGATGCTTCTTCATCCTTTCACTTTCAGTCTGGGTGTATCTTAGGTTTGAAATGGGTCTCATGTAGACAATATATGGATGGGTCCTGTCATTTTATCCAATCTGCAACCCTGTGTCATTTTAGGGCACATTTAAGCCATTCATGTTGAGAGTGATTGATAGATACATTTTTATTGACATCGTGTTACCTGTGAAGTCTTTGTTGCTATAGATTGTCTCCATATATTTCTGTTCAAAATATTCTTAGGATTTTTTCCTCTTTTATAGAAACCCCCTTAATATTTCCTGCAGTGTCAGCATGGAGGTTTCATACTCTTTTTTGCTGGTCTTGGAAGCTCTTTATCTCTCCATCCATTTTGAATGTCAGTCTTACTGGATAAAGTATTCTTGGCTGCATGTTCTTTTCATTTAGTGCCCTGAATAAATCTTGCCAGCTGTTTCTCGCTTGCCAGGTTTCTGTGTACAGTCTGATGTTATTCTGATGGGCTTTTCTCTGTATGTAAGGAGCTTCTTTGCCCTAGCTGTTTTCACGAGCTCCTCTCTATAATTATGATTCATCATTTTCACTATCAGGTGCCTTGAGGTCTTTCTAGATTCTATGATCTTGGGAACAGACCTTTCTGCCTCTAGGATATGAACGCTGGTTCCATTCGCAAGATTTGGAGAATTTTCATGGAGAATTTGTTCAACTACATCTTCTAGTGTTCTTTCTTTCTCCTCCCCCTCAGGGATATCAATAATTCTGATATTGGAATGTTTCAAAGCATTATTTATTTCCCTAATTCTGTTTTTGTGGCTTCTAAGCTGTTTGTTCCAGGCTTCCTCCTGATCCTTTTTCTCTATCTGTTTGCCCTCCAGATCATTAATTCTATCTTCTGTCTCAGATACCCTAACTTTTAGAGAATTTAGATTAGATTGGAACTCATTGAGCACATTGTGAACATCATCCCTGGTGGCTTTCACTTCTGCACTAATCAATTCCATTTTATCATTAAAGGCTTTCTCCAACCTAGCTATTGCCTGGATAATTGTTAGCCTGAATTCCCTTTCTGACATACTGTCTATGTCCATATCCAATAGCTCTGATGCAGAAGGTTCAGTCTCTGAATTTTCTTCTGTTGGGCATTCCTCCTCCTAGTCATTTTCGTGAGAGATGGCTGAATGGGTGTGTAGCTGAATGTATCGACCGTGGTGCAAGCAAGGTGCACCCTGGTACCCTTCTGAGCAATCAAGAGTCCCCACCAAAAAGAAGGAAAAAAGAACAAAAGATAGAGAGAGAGAGACAGGAAAAAAATAAAAAAAGAAAGAAGAAATAAAAGAGAAGGCCCAGCCCAAACGTGCCCCAAGGTAAGATTTATAAAGTATATGAATAAAAACAGACAAACCAAAAGACCAACAAAAGTAGATGACGGGAAAAAAAAAGAACCTCATCAAAAATAACCCCAAGTATAAGATTTATATACTATCAGGACAAAAACAAATACACTGAAACACTGACAGAATAAAAAGTTGGGAGAGTGGTTATAAACTCTTAGTGTGGGCGAGGAAGTTTATTTTGATTCTTCCTGGATGTATCTTACTATCTTTGTTAAAGGTCTCAACTTTCCTAAGATAAAGGGAGATTAAGAACTGGTTTACCTATAGAGGTAGCATTGATTGGAGAAAGGGGATTACCTTGAAGCTTATCTCTGTATGAATATTAAAAAAAAAAAAAAGAATAAACTAAACTAAACTAAAATTTTAAAATATTTAAAAAATAGAAAAGCAAAAGAAAAACACAGGTATATGTATCAAAAAGTTCAGGTTAAACATTTATTATGGAATTTGATGTAGTGGCTATCTCACTGTGATGGTAAATAGGTTAAAAAGTATTTTTAAAAATAATGAACCAGAATATTGGGAACAAATTAAAAATAAAAGTTGTATCTATGAAGCAGTGGTAGTTGTCCTCTTGTCTTTTTTGTTTGTTTGTTTGTTTGGCTTTCTCGGGGAGGGCCTGCTGTGTTTATTTTCAGGGACTCTTGCTAGAGCTAAGTCTTCCTGTGCCCATCAAGGGGGTTGGCTCTGAGGAAACTGTTTTTTTTCAGGCTTTTGTTCTCTTGAGGTTTTTTGTTTGTTGGTTTGTTTTCTCTCACCTTGACAGCTTTTGATGGTTTGGGGGGGTTTAGAGAAAAGCAAACTGCTCCCTGACCTCCCTCTAAGAGAGAAGCCTCAATCTGTTCCCTCTGGGTGCTCCAGAGCACATAAATTCCCCCTATGCTGCTGGCAGAGCTCATTCCCAGTCATGGTCTCTGGGGTCACAGGAAGGCTCTCTGGGCAGCTCCAGACCTCCAGAGAGGTCCCAAGCAGCGATAGAGCACTGAGATTTTCCCGCTGGCCTGGGCTGGGAGTGCTCAGACTCCCTGGGGTCCAAGAGAGCACCAGCTGGTGCCTGCAGGCACTTCTCTCAGGGGAGGGTGTGGGGCACAACTCAGACTCTGGTAGCGTGGTGCCTGCTTGGAGAGTGCAAAAAGCCATGGTTCTGCTGGCTGGAGAGGCTCCCTCACTGTCATGGGAGCCACCACCCAAACACTTTCAGGCATTCAGGCGACTCAGGGACCAAGACCTGGCTTCTTCGCTGCATTCTCTCTGGCTCAGCGCCAGTGGTGGCTGTCCTGGGTCGGCAAACTTAAGCTCCTGTCCCTAATCAGCCTGATTCCCACAATTTCCCCAGACAATCCTTTGCTCTTTTTGAGTGCTTTCAACCAGACTCCAAGTTAATGCTGGTCCCCAATCTCAGGGCACTGTCATATTGGGGTATTACTTTCCAATGGGTCGCTTCTGGTGGCTCCCCTTTTGTTTATCTTCCGATATCAATTCAACATTCCCACTCCACTTTACTTGCCCACTGGCATCTTCTGCCCCCATAGAGATCCAGAAGTGTATAATTCTAATCTCAGGCTGATTTCATGAGTGATCAGAGTTCTTTGGTAGGTAATCAGCTCTCTTTAGGGTACAGGTTGAAATGGCGCCTCCTCCTACTTCCCCACCATCTTGTCTCCCTCCCACTGTGAGGTTTTTGTTGGTAGGTATATCCAGCAGTCAGATCAGATGTCTGCTTCCAGCCCACTGCTGGGACTGCAGTCAAACTGGTTCCTGTGATTATCTCTCCCTCCCTGCAGAGCCTCTGTCACTTTGGAGTGCTGCTGCTCACTGTCAGGGCTGCTTGCAGGATGAGCTGTGTCAGGAGGTGCTTTGGAAGCATTCCTGCAAAGTGAGTAGGTTGGATGGGGTAGACCCATAGGACAAAGCAGGGACTGAACAGGAGGTATTAGCAAGTTAGATGGGGAGTGTTTGTGCTGGTTCCTATAGGTCCAGGTATCTAGGCTAAGGTAGGAGGAGAAAAGACAGTACCAGGTTTTTTACTCTTAAAAACATCTCCTAAAGATCTCTGTCCCTCCAGCATGTAGAAAATTAGTAATAAATTTTCATGTATACCCTAGATGTTTTCCAAACTGTTACTTTGGATTTTTTAAAGTATTTTTTAAAGTACTTGGATTTAAGCTCAGGTGGTTGCAAAAAACTCATGATGTTAAGCCTCATTGGTTTTCAAAACCAAATGTTATGGGGACCTGTCTTTCCAGTGCAGGGGTTCTGAGGCTGGTGCACCTGCTGTGGGGACAATTTCTCTTCTCCATGCTTGTGGTTTCCCTCCCATTTGTGATTAGTCTTACAGGTTAGTTTGGCTCCTGACGGGGTCTCTGCTCCTCCTTATACCCTTTCCAGTGTGGCCTCCTCTCTGTGATTAACTGTGCAGGGTCTATTCTCTCAGTCTTTGGGTTGTTTCCTGGGTTAGTTGCACCAATATGGTTAATATCTAGGTGTGTTCATGGGACAAGGTTTGCTTATGACTACATCTTTTCTTTCCTTTCTTTTATTTTCTTCCTTCCCCTCCTCTTCCCCCTCATTTCCTTTCTTTTCTTTTTCTTTTCTTTCATTTTCTTTCATTTCCTTTTCTTTTTCCTTCTTTTCTTTCTTAGTCACCCAAACCACATAATATTTGGGCCTGGCATTAAGGAAAACCCATGGAAAGTGGGAGCATGAAGTGTGGAATGAGTGAAATGTCAAGTATATGATCTAGACAAGGATCAAGTGATCTTCTCTAGAGACTAAGAGTAATCTGACAGTGGTCACATCTAAGTTTGTATTTTAGAAATAGTGTTAATTGCCAGGTAAGGAATCTACATCTACTACTTGTCAGCAGTTCTTGCTCTGCACTTGGTGGCTCTTACCCTTGTACATCAGAGACACCCCTTCCACCTGTACAAACTCAAACTTTATCAACTTTAAGCCATTTACTGTTCATATCAACAGTGAACTTATACCTTAAATACTAATAAAAACCTAGATGAAGAAACATTTTCCAAAGAAATAAAGGACTACATTCATTTACAGAAAATCATAATCACTTTTTTTTAAACTTTGTCATACACTATATTGAATTATTTACCCACTTCTCATTACTTAATTCTTTACAGCAATCCTATGAGGCCCCACTTTGAAGATGAAAAGAACAGGGTTCAACAAAGTGGATTTATTAACTGAGAACACATAGTCACTAAGGAGTCAGATTCCACAGCAAGTATGACCTGACCTGATACCATACTCCCAAGCCTTATGCTCCATGGCCTTTTTTCATTATGCACACAGTGGTCTTGGTCATATAAAACTCTGAATTCTCTTCAAATTAATTTACAAATTTAGTACAACAAATCAAAGTCCCAGTGAAATATTTTTGAGGTTAGTGGTAAGGCATCCTGTTATGACATTTAATCTGGTAAAACAAAATATTGTAACTACCACAAAAAGTCTAAATTGAAAAAAGAAAAAAAAAAGAAGAAAGAACAATGATCCATTCTTTGATCTACTAAATGATAAAATATCCTATAAATCTAAAATATCCTATAAATCCACAGTTACTAAAAGCATGTTTAGAAACTAACAAATATTACATGGTCAGAATTTATGTTCTCCCAAATAAACGTATATACATTGGAAATTTAGTATGTGGCAAAGGTATAATTTCAGGACAATGGGGAAAATATAGTTAATAAAATTAATTGGGAACTCTTCAGTAAAATTCGGAAATATTATATATTATCTCTTCTTTCTCTCAGTCATTGTAGATGGAATGGATTAAAAAGTTAAGCATAAAACAGAAAACTATAAAGTAACAAGATAAACATAATCTCTAAGTATATCTTCAGACATCAATCTATAAAATCATGTCCTTTCCCAAATAGTCTGAAAACACAAAACAGTATTCATCTGGGGTCTCTAAGACCCTTTATTATCTAAGACCTCTGGGATACCTCAGAACTCACTTCCCACCACTCTTCTTTTCACTACCTCCCAGCCATAACAGACCTTTCCACATATAAATCTCTTTTTTCCTCTAAACCCTTTGTACTCCATCCTCTTGTGATTTCCTCTATACCCAAGTTGTGTGTCTCTCTCCCTCATTTCATCAGGGAGAGCTCACATGGCAGCTCCCAGATCTCTTGTGACTTCCTCTAGTCTCACCCCTAAGACTGTTGGTCTTCTTCACCTCTGTTCTCCATCAGTTTGCTTACTTGGTGAAACTTGTACATCTCTTAAAAGCAGTGACATCATTTCTTTGCTCTTGCATCTCCAGACAAGCCACATACACAAAATATGTTCAAATAATAATAATTCACTGAATTGAATGAAATAAAGAACACAGAAAGTCACACATGCATGAGTGACAACATTTAATGCATAAAAATAAAAACTTTTGTACCACAAAGTAAATAAAACAAAAATAGCCAAAGGATAAACATCCCACTGGAAAGATTATTCATTGCTTTTACAATGACATAGCGGAATAGATTCATACAGCAAAAGTTAAATAAAAGAAAAAAGAAAAGAAATTAATCAAGTACAAATAACCACAGAACATTTCAGAAGGTGTTAAAACTCACCCTTGATCAAGTAAATTGATAATATGTGAGATTGACAACCAAAGACTGAAATGATCTACAATCCAATATTAGTGAAATTGTGACTATATGCCTTTCTAAATGTGGTTGGTAAAAGTATAAATTTATGGTTTCTGAAGGAAAATTTAAGATGTCTACAAAATATATGAACATTGTTTGCTTTAGTATTCTAAGATTCATCTTCTATAACTAGTAGTTAAGTTTGCATGGATTTTAACATGTGCAACTTCATTTGTTATAGTGAAAATGGGAAAATGCCCTTGGTAATTAGGTTTTCAGGATTCATGTGCACAACATAAATTGATCTGAAAGATACATCTATGATCTTGTCAGAACCAAAATTGCCAGGAGGTCCTCAACCTGCTCTTCTCTGGTTTGGTTTCTCAATTCTTGCATTCCCCTCTTGGAATGACAAGTGTGCTATGCTAAGTGTGCTTATAATTTTTAACCTTCAAATTTTTGATACCATCTGCCTCCTGATACTTTAACCACTGTTCTGTCCCAAGCTGGAAGACAACTTGCTGTGTGCTGAGATTGAGGAAAACACCTTAGTGTGGGTGTCCTCAAGGCAGCACCTGTGACTAGGGGAGTTGGTCTGTGATCCCTAAGAGCAGGGATGCAGGGCAAGGGCAAAGATGGATTTGGCCATAACTAAGAGCTATGGCCCAAGGGTGTCAGAAAGATAAATGAAATTGTGATATTATGATGTAATAAGAAGCATATATATTGGTCTTTGTCTATAGTCCACAATTCCTGGAATATAACTCTTCAAACCCTTGTAATTTCCTCAGTGATTAGAAAAATAATCTTTCATTATGAAATTGTTTTTTACCCTTGGTTCTTGAAATATTTACAGTGATAAAAATTTGATGGCTGTCATTTGCTATTTATATAAAAAAAATCCCTTTCAACCACACTTGAGCTTATGATAATGAAATGACTTAAAAAAAAAAAAAAAACTCTTGACAAACACCAGATCAGGGTCATTTCCAGGTGACTCACTCACATGATCAGAAAATTGGAACTTTCAGTCTCCACACCAGCCCTGATATCTGGGGTGGGTATAGTGCTTGGAGGTTGAATCAATTACCAATGGTTAATGACTTCATATACTCAAATCTCAAAGGAATTAAAAAGGATGAAGGTGTGGTTCACCTCACCAGGTAAAGAATCCCTTTCTAGTTCAGATGCTGGAAAGAAGTTAGGGGGACATGGTTAGGGTGGTGGAAGAAAATAGTTGTGATTAAAAGCTCTTATCTCATACTTATCAAGAGTAATGGGAATTGTTAGCAGCTATGTTTTATCTTAAGTTATTGGCCCCCTTCTATTTTACTAATTTATGTAAAAAAACAATGGTGGTGGCTAACCTTTTAGATCTCAAAGAGCTTATTCCTAAATTGATATCACTTCTTGTAATAAGGTAGCCAATAGGAGCTTCTATGTCCCTGAAGTTGGAGATGTGAACTTTTACCAAAAGACCAGGATAGAGATAGAGAGCAATGAATATGGACTCTACCCCAGAAGATTTTCTCTCTACTTTCTCCAAAGTCCTCCGTGCTGCATCTGCAGGGACAAGCCTTTATTCTGTGGTTGCATTCAGCCAATGGGGGGCCATGCCAGGAGGTAGTAAGGATGGAGTAGAGTTAGGTCAACATCTTGACCCCTGTCTTTTCTTCCTAGGAGTGCATCTGGATGTTTCTCTCCCCGAAAAAAAAAAAATAACTACTGTTGAACATCTGTCCCCACACAGTCCTTCTGTCTTCAGGTTCTTGTAACTGCTCCTCTCCTCTTGCCTTTGTCCACAAGTAGCAGTCATACCCACTGGGACTACCCCTGGAAAGTTCCTTAGTCTGTCCACAATGTAGGTGATTTTCTCTTTATTAAATATTATTCAAATTGCCCCACTTTTATATCTATTCCTTGATGAGACCCTAATTAATATAACTTCCCTGTAATTGGTTGACAAGTTTAATTATAAATCCAGCTCTTCTGGTTCAAATCCAGACTCATTTCCATTCTTCCTCATAGCTGTGGTGGGGTGGCAGTTGCCAGGTTAGCTGGGAGAACATTTTGGTTTCCATTACCTTATTAACTTAAGGAAGAGTTCATGCATTCTTCATTTCAGAGGGAGAAGTAGTACCTGAGTACCACTCCTGAGTCTGGTACCTGAAGTGCTTTATAGAGAAGTGTAAGGTAGTATGATATGAAATAAAGAATCAATGAAAACAAATGAGTATGATGTAATATTTGATATGCAGGTAGATTTCATTTTTTCAGGCAGATTTATAAAATAAATTGAATTGTATCAACAATCTGTTTTCCTCCCCAACTGCTAGTTTGTGGACAATATTTGTAAAAACAATACAATTCTTGTAATATTTTTCCCCACGATATATATTCTGTAGAGTATTTGAAGAAAATGATTCAAAATAAAAAAGAAACCTGCATACATTCCATAACAACAAAACATAAAATAAAAATAGCCAGAATGTCTACAAATAGAAAGAGCTGGAGATTAAAAAATACCTACTGATTAGATTGTTGCACATTGTTTTCAAAAAACATCATGAGACTCTGTCAGTGTGAACATTTTTATGTCATTTAATGTAGAAAGTACTTAAGAAGCAGCAGGACACTCTGAAACTGATGTCTGGATTAAAATATGAGCTTCCTGTATCTAAGCTCTGTTGATTTTGGCCTCAGTTCCCTCATTTATAAAATGGGGACAATGACGGTGCCTAATCAATAACTTCACTGTGAAAATTAAGTGAGTGAAGCCAGATAATTTTGTTAGAAATATGCTTGGCATATACTAAGCAGCTATGGTGTCCCAGCGTCCTGGGATCAAACCACACATCAGGCTCCAAGCTCAGTAGGGAGTCTGCTTCAGATTATTTCTCTCCCTCACCCTTTGCACCCCCTCCCACTCATACATGTGCCTGCTCTCTTTCAAATGAATAAATAGATCTTTAAAAAAAAAAGAAAAAAGAATGAATGCATGCATGCTTGGACGTAAGAGAAAAGTAAGCAAATGTACCAGTGAGTGAATGAAATCATCTTTACATATCCTAAAAAGGAAAGCCTAGGGTTGAAGAGGAAAATCAATATTTCAGTAGTAATAGATAAATCAGTGTAACATATTATTGATGAAACCACTGATTTGCTTGAAATCTGATTGCAGTTCTATTGAGATGCTTGTATTTTCCAATTCCTTCTCTGAACGTGGTATGAACTGTTTTACTCCCAACACCTCTGACACTAAATGTGTGAGACTTTTCCCACCAAAAACTAACTTTCCAACTCTCTGGATACCTATATTAAATGAAATTCTGACACTAATACTCAGAGTTAGCACAGACCCCCCCCCAAAGTTTGAGGGCTCATTGATATAAATCAGATATGGTAGAAATGGCCTCATTGTGAATAAAAAAGATGCACCTCTCACCCATGTCAGTCAGGAAATCCCAAGAGTCCTAGAAACTCTGTGCCATCAGACAAAAAGAGTGAATTTATATATATTCCTTATTATATTACTAGGAGTCACAGGTAAATGGGGAATATGTGTATGGCTAGATAGATCTAGAGTTAAATCTCAGTATAAAATATTAATAGTTTTGTAATCAGTTAACCTTTATGAGATTAATAATATTTGCCTTGTGGAGTTATACATATTAGGGAAAAATGTAAAAGACTTCACACAGATCATTTCCAAAGGCAATTACTCTAAACAATGAACAAAATAATAACTAATGTATTTGACTATACAACAAATTGACAATAAGACAGCATATATATTATGTGTACATATCAATATGAACAACTAGGATTATTAACAAACTAATCAATTTGCTAATTAATGGGATTAATTAATTAATTATTAATTTCTAATTGATTAATAGGATTATTAACAAAAAACAAAACAGAAAATACTTTCTTTTTACCTTGGCCTGAAAAATGATGCATGAGCACATTCATGTCAGATTGTCACCTACCTTGAACTCAAGCAATATTGGAAGAGAAACTACCTCCCAAGTATCCTGCCCCTCAAATCAATTTTGGTATCTTTCAATCTTTTCTTTCTCCTCACAAATAACTAAAGTCTCTAAATATTCTCCCTTGACCTTGCAAAGCCACAACAATTCTCTAACACAATGCACCTGAGAGCCTTCTTCACATCCTTGTTCCGTAGCGTGTAAATCAGGGGGTTCAGCATTGGGGTAACAACAGTGTAGAAGAGGGCTATGAACTTGCCCTGTTCATGAGAGTTACTCTTGGCTGGCTGGAGATACATAAATATGATGCTCCCATAGAACAGAGCCACAACTGCCACATGGGAAGAGCAGGTGTTGAAGGCCTTTCTCCGTCCTTCTGCTGACCCAGTCTTCACCACAGCTCTGGCAATGTGATTGTATGAGACCAGGATGAGAACCAGAGGCAAGACAACAAAAATAAAGCTGGCCACATACATCTCCACCTCATTAAGGCTGGTGTCCACGCAAGCCAGTTGCATAATGAGGGGCATCTCACAGAAGAAGTGGTCAATGTGATTGTTCCCACAGAGCTGCAGGAGCATAGTAAGTGTGGAGCCCACCACGCTGGTGGTCAGACCCCCAAGCCATGAGGCAAGGGCCAAGCTGAGGCAAAGCTGTGGATGCATGATGACAGTGTAATGTAGTGGCCTACAGATGGCAACATAGCGGTCATAGGACATGACTGCCAGGAGGACACATTCAGTTGCCCCCAGCCAGTGGGAGATATAGAATTGGACCACACACCCTCCATAGCTTATGGTTTTCTGCGGTCCCCAGAGGTTGACCAGGAGTTGTGGGACAATACTTGTGGTAAAGCTAATGTCCAGGAAGGAAAGTTTGGCAAGAAAGAAGTACATAGGGGTATGGAGGTGCACATCCATGCAGGAAACCAGAATGATGATGCCATTGCCCAAGATAGACACCACATAAAACCCTGAGACAAGGATGAAGAGGATAGGTTCTAGTGAGGGTCGTGTGGAGAAGCCCAGGAGTACAAAAACTTCTGGAGAACTTACATTGTTTATTTCCATCATCATGTGTAGTCAGGAGTGGGACAAAAAGACCACCTGTGGTGAGTGGGAGGCACAGAATATGGGGCCTCAAGTGACTATATCAGTTAGCAGATTCTAGACATAATTTTATATCCATTTTCTTGAAAGCATGTACTCAACTGCTCCATGGATGATGCTGCATCATCTTCCTGAAGGCCAGTTTGGAGAAGCATGAGAATATGCATAGCCTGGGGAAAACAGACATTCATGCAATGTTCTTGGTACTGATTATTTTGTTGAAACATTACTTATAGTAGCAACATCTGGAGTCAGCCTGAAAGTTTAGTGGTGAGGTTTTCTTGGGTAAAAGATTTCATGTGATGAAACACTGCAGAGGAAATAAAATCATGCCCATGTTACTCCCTTTTTTAGTTAATGGCCACATGGAGTCCACCATGGTATTTCCCTTTTAAGTCCTACAATCAGCAAATTTTTGCTTTAATATTAAACTCATATTCTCATCACTTCTTGCAGCTCCTTGGTACCATCCTGGCCTACGTCACCATCATTTATCACCTGGATTATTGATCTAATATCTTAACTTGCCTTCCTGCTTTCCCTATTAGTTCCCTTCAGAATGTTCCCACCACAGAAGCTAGAAGATTATCTTAGGATACAATATGATCATACTGCTCTTAACAGCCCTGTTGTCTTATAGCAAGGCTTTCAGTTACTTTCCCCCAAGACATCCATCCACAAACTCAATTCTTGCCTCCTTCGGGTTATTGTTCAGAAGTCATCTTTCATTAAAAAAAATGGTATTTTTTAAAGTGCTTATTTAAAGTCCAGTTAGTTGACCTACAGTGTAACGATTTAACACTTCCATACACTGAAGCAAATGTGCTATTTAATATTGAAACCCCTCTCAACTCCCTTCTCTTCCTTTCCAGCTTTGTTTTTATCCATAGTACTTATCAATAAGGAACAAATATGATATACTAAGTTACTATGTTTGTAACTGTCTCACTCTGCTAGAGTTTAAATTCCATGGACTCCTAGCTTTCTGTTTACTTTGTTTCTGGGTCCCCAGTGCCTAGCTCATATCTGGTACACAAAAATCCTTTAATCAACAATCACTGAATGAGCAAAATATGAAAAAGGTCATTATAATGGGTACATGGAGCAGAACAATATAAAGGCATAGTTAAGGAATGCTCAGTGTAATCTCATAGCCGTGGTATCAGGAAAGAACTCTTGGAACTTTCAGAGTCATGCACTCGTGACCCAGATTATTCCATCCTCTTATGAGGTGAAAAAAAAAAAAAAACAAAACAAAACTGTGGGACAATGTGAGAAACCAGAAATCCCCATAGGAAGAAAAAAAATATGTACAATCTTAGTGTCCTTCAGATGTCCTTGAAAAGCCCTGGAGTCCTTCTTACAAATACATTGATGTTTTATCCCTTGTATTTTAAAAGGAAGAGTAAATCCGTCATAATTAGAACCCATCCAGGTGTGAAGAACAGAGCAGCTATAAACTCAAAGGTCTGCCTTTCTAAATCCCAGGGAGTGTAATTCATTCATCTCTAAAATGGGAAGTTGACCAAGGAAAATAGACTTGAACACACATGTTTATTCACAGATTTTCAAAATATCTGTAGCGTTTCCATCATGCATATGTTAAAATGGGGCTCAGAGGGCTTCAGATATTTGCCAAAATTTATACATAGAAGCTGTACCAGTGTGGACCTCACTGAGCCACAATGCTGAGATAATTGTCTGCTTTGCATGTAGCAGAGCAGTGCAGCACTAATGCTCTGAAAAAGCATCTGGGAAATGAATTCTGACCTCCTGTAACCTGGGAAACATGGAGAGCTGCAAGGACATGGGTGGCTTCAAAATGTGGATGTGAGAGAGGAGAATTGAATGAGGGCAGATATGAGCAACTGAGTCATGACACAATGAAGTGATTACTCCATATAGAGAGTCATCTCAGATGAGCTGATGAGGACATAGAAAAGTGAAAGGCAAAACCCAAAACCATATTGTCCCCTATGGATATAAGCATCCCCTTCTGTGGAGATATGTACATTTTGTGGGCTCACATATGAAGAAAATGTAGGAATGTCACCAAGGGATGGCAGCCATAAGATCAGTCATGAGGTAATAGTTCAGTAGAATTTTTGAGGAAGTAGAGACCTTTGTGGTGATCTGATCTATTTCTAGGAATGTTCAGTGGTTTACCCAAAGTTCCAGAGCTGCTCAGCACTGGCACTGGAGCTACACCCAAGGCATTCAGATTCTTAGTACAATTTTTGTATTTATTTTAACATTCTCTTTAGTAAAGGGGGAGGTTTTCTCATTCTCAGAGATTCACCAAAACTGTCACAATAAATCATTCTTGAAAATGTGATCTCACCCCAAGTCCTATGACATCATGACAAAGAAAGATAGCATAGAGACATTTGTGAAAACGTGGAGTTCAAATTTTAAATCAAGTATGCAGTCATAAACTCTACTCCTGGCTGTAGGTAACCTGCCAAAATACCAAAGACCTCAAGAAGAGCAAGTCAGATTATTGAAATGCATCCGTGTTCATCAAACTTAACTGGAATTACCAGAAACTTTGTAATCCCAGTTCATCTTAAATACCATAAAAAACAAACAAATGAACAAACAAATAAGCAAACCTAAGAATGTCACTTACTGATGGTGAGCTAGCAGCAGCATCTCACTGTATGGAGGGTGGAAATATCAAATAATGCAGAGTATTTTATTTCAATTATTATTAAAATCCATGAATTCAATGGATGTGACATTAAAAAGTAGGAAGGTAGCCATGGGGTTTGAGAATCCCTGAAAATATTGGAAATCTCCAAGTCATTTGTGGCAGACGTGTTAGATTCTGTTCAAATGTATGTCTAAAGAACACTTTCTTAAATTTTAAAATAAGAATATCTGGTTTTAGTTAGAGAGAAACACTATTTTTTTCCCTATGAAAACTGTTAGCAAAAAGAATGAGGATGGCTCATAGTGTTTCCAGAATGAGAAATATATACCCACTCTCAAAGGACCTAGTGTGTCATAAAGCCTGTGTAATCACAAGACACTCATTTTATCCTCTGGAGCATTCAGAAGGGAGACAGAAGGTGATGTATATATATGGGGAGTGAAATTGGTGGGAAGGAAGCTTTGAAGATTTTTTCCTCTATTGAATAATTATAATTTCATTGTAATCAGGTAAATGGTTATATTTATGAATAAAACACCATTTTAAGTTTTTATACTGCTAAACACTGCTTGCAGAATATAGAAACCAAGTCTCTACTCAAAGATTTATCATGCAGTGGAAGAGAGTCTGAAATATTTGCTCATTACAGTAATTTTGGTATATGTTGCTATAGACTTTCTTTTTTTTTTTCAAGACAGAAGAAGACATTAAGAATTTTATTTTTTATTTTTGTTATTTAAATTCAATTATCCAAGATATAATACATCATTAGTTTTTGATATAATGCTCAATGATTCATTAGTTGAGTATATCATCCAGTGCTCACAGATTTTCTTCAAATTCAATCATATAATTATTGGTGTCCAACACAGCAATGAACTAACATCTTTTCTTTAAAATGAACTTATTTTTGTTGTATTAAAATACACATAATGAATTTAGCATAACAATTTTTACATATACAAATCAGTGAAATTAAGTGCATTCACAAAATATTACAACCATCACCATCTAGTTACAGAAATTTCTCATTGTTCCAGATCTACCCCCTACATAGTCACTCTTCATTTGCTTTCTTTCTCCAGGCCTTGGCAACAACTAATCTGCTTTCTCTCTCGAAGGATCTACCTATTGTGAATATTCCACATATATTTATTCAGGTCCTTTGTACACTTTTCATTGCATTGTTTGTTTGTTGTTGTTGTTGTTGTTAAGAAGAGTTCTTCATATATTCTGATTATTAGATCCCTTATAGCCAGATCAGTTGCAAATATTTTCTTTCATCTGGGTGCTGTTTTTATTTTCACTTTTTTCATATTTCATAATGTCCTTTGATAAAGAAATTTTTCTTTCATGAAGTCCAGTGTATTTATCTTTTGTTTCTTTTGTTTGGGGTATTACATTTAGGAAACTATTGCCAAATCCAGACTCATGAAGTGTTCTTTCTGTATTTTCTTTTAAGAGTTGTATAATTTTAGCCCTTGTAATAAGGTCCCTGACCATGTATGTATGTATGTTTTAATATGGTATTAGATAGCAGTTCAGCTTCATTCTTTTATAGGTACATATTCAGTTGTTCCAGGAACATTTGCTGAGGAAAGTATTCTTTCCCCATTGAATAGTCTTGACACCCTTGTCTAAAATCAATTGCCACAGATGTATGAGTTTATTTCTGTACTTCCAATTCTGTAGCACTGATCTATTGTTATGTTAGGACCAATTTTGTTTACTGTAGATTTGTAGTAAGTTTTGAAATTGGAAAATATGAGGTTTTCCCCCCATCATTGTTTTGGGTATTATGGGTCCCTTGTAATTAAAAACGAATTTGAGATTTGGCCTTTCTGTTTTTACAATAATGAAAACAAAAACATTGGGCTTTTGATAGGCATTGTATTAAATCCATGGATCATTTTGGGGAATGTTGCCATCTAAGACATATTAGGTCTTCCCAATCAGAGATATTGATGTCTTTCTACTTATTTAGGTCTTCAATATTTTCATTAATATTTTATTGCTTTCAGTGTATAAGCTTTAAACATTCTTAAATTTATTCCTAAGTATTTTCTTTCTTCCATGCAATTATAAATAGAATTACTCTGTTAATTTCCTTTTGGGATGTTTATTGCTAATGTACAAAAATACAACAGTATTTTGTGTTTTGATTAAATGTCTTGCAACTTTGGTCAATTAATTTATTAGCTCTAACAGTTGTGTGGATTCTTCAGGATTATATACATTAAAAATCATGCCATTTGTGAATAGAGATCTTTTTACTACTTCCTTTTCATTTTGAGAGTTTTTATTTCTTTTGTTTTCATGATTACTTTCGCTAGAACTTCAGCATAATGTTGAATAGAAGTGGTAAAAGTGGATGCTGTTGACTTGTCCCTGATTTTAGGGAGTAATCTTAGTTTTTCACAATTGAGATGTTAGGTGTGTGTTTTTAAAATTATACCACCTTACCATGTTGAAGCAGTTTCCTTCTTGAATTACAAGAAATTGATTTTTGTTTGCTGAACTGTCCTTGCATTCCTATACCAAATCTCACTTTGTCATCATGTATAATGCTTTTAACATGCTCTGCAAGATTTGATTTGCTTTTTTTGGATTATTTTCTGTATCTATATTCCAAAGCACATTGATCTGCAATTTTCTTTCCTTCAATGTCTTTAGTTAACAGCTGTACATTTTTACATATATTCTGGAATAACTTCACTAGATAATATTTCTTTCTTTTTCAATTTTTTATTTTTTATAAACATATAATATATTTTTATCCCCAGGGGTACAGGTCTGTGAATCGCCAAGTTTACACACTTCACAGCACTCACCAAAGCACATACCCTCCCCAATGTCCATATTTCTTATTCCTCTAGCACTGGTCCCTAATTGAGCCATGATTAATTTACTCTTTAATTTGTGTAAAGATTTGGGCAAGCATAATTACTAAGAATTTGGCCTTTGAAATTTGTCAAGACTGAGTTTGCACATTGCACTGGAACTAGCTAGTTCTGGCTATTAGTCAAGTCTCTTAAATTTACTTATCTTCTATTTTTTTTAATATGCACATTAAAAGATTTGCAGAATATCATTCTAATTTTTACCTCAGTAAAGGTAAGGTCTGTGCCTATCCTGGTAACTATTATATTCTCCATTGTCCCAATATATGTCTTGATATGATACCTGGCATGTTGACAACATTCAATACATATTTATTTTTATTATTATTATTCAATGAATGAATGATTTCAAATCTATTCTGTTAATGAGTATATAATGCTTTTGATATAACATAGGAATGCAGGCATTGGAATATGTATTTGACATAATTTATTCCAATATGAGTCATTTTACACCAATTATAGTTTTTTTTTTTTTTTGACTTATTCTTTTATTTATTTATTTATTTATTTATTTATTTTATTTCCAGCATAACAGTATTCATTATTTTTGCACCACACCCCGTGCTCCATGCAATCCGTGCCCTCTATAATACCCACCACCTGGTACCCCAACCTCCCACCCCCCGTCCCTTCAAAACCCTCAGATTGTTTTTCAGAGTCCATAGTCTCTCATGGTTCACCTCCCCTTCCAATTTCCCCCAACTCCTTTCTCCACTCTAAGTCCCCATGTCCTCCATGCTATTTGTTATGCTCCACAAATAAGTGAAATCATATGATAATTGACTCTCTCTGCTTGACTTATTTCACTCAGCATAATCTCTTCCAGTCCCGTCCATGTTGCTACAAAAGTTGGGTATTCATCCTTTCTGATGGAGGCATAATACTCTATCCCCAGGGGTACAGGTATAGTTTTATCTAAATTTTGAACTATCCATGAATTATGAAGATTACTCCTAATTAACTCTGTAAAGAGCTATTATGAGTGCCACCTTAAAGATGAAGTCAGTAGGGCTTTGAGTGGGTTTGCTCAAGGTCATGTCTACAAAATGGCAGGACAAGGATGACATTCAGTTTCTGCTCCTAAGTAACATTCCTTTCCTATTTCACAAATTCCCTTATTGACCTTCTCTACTCCAATGGGTTCAAATACTAAATCCTGAAGACTTTCCATGTTATATCTATGGTCAGCACCTCTATCACAAAGTTCAGATTTCTATAGCTAATTGTCTGTACTGTTATGAAGAGAATTGTGTCCTCTCCATTTATATATTGAAATCTTAATCCCCAATGTGACTCCCCACAACAGGTGAAAGATATATACTTTTAATTTTTCTTTTTTCATGCGTTTGTGCCTGTTAATGAATGTGTGTGTGGCAAGTTGTGATGGAAACAAATGTATTAGTTTGCTAAGGCTGATATAGCAAAATACAAACAAAACAAAACAAAACAAAACAAAACAACACAACTCTGTAGCTAGAATAACAGAAATCTATTTCTCACGGTTCTGGAGAATACAGTTTTGTAAAGATCAAGGGGCCATCAGGGTTAGTTTCTCCTGAGGCATCTCTCCGTGGCTTGTAGATGGTACTTCTGTGTCTTCACATGTCTGTGCATCCCTGGTGTCTGTCTCTCCGTGTATTCAGATCTCCTCTTCTTATGACACCAGTCATTTTGAAACAGGGTCTACTCTAACGGTGTCATTTTAAGTTAATTATTACTTTAAAGAGCCTATCTTCAAATATGCTTTCTAAGGTAATGGAATTAGGGTTTCAACATATGAATGGGGTGAGATCATAATTCAGTTCATAGCATTGTGATTTTTCTATTCTGAAAGTTCAGAACTATGGTCAATGCCCTAAGAGGGAAGAACTCACTTAAGTTCTTCCCTGACTCCTTCTTTTTTTGTTTTATTTAGGTATGATTGACAAATATTGTATATATTTAATATGTACACAGTGATGTTTTTACTTACGTATACTTGTGAAATGATGCCCCCAATTAAGCTAATTAACCTGTCCATCACCTCACCTTTCTTTCCTTGTGTGTGGGGAGAACAGATTTATTCTCTTAGCACATTTTGAGTATATAACACAGTATTGTGATATAGAGTCACCAGGTTGTATATTACTTCCCCAGAACTTATTAATTCTCTAGCTGAATGCTTATACCCTTAATTGAGTTAGCTCTGACAAGATCTAAAACTCCTTTTTCTGTAATACAGAAACAGTCACAAAGAGCATCTTGCAGGCTAGCCTGTCACCTCTTACATCCCTTCTAGAGCCATTCCTGATACTTTGCTTAGGCAAAGATGCATGACATCTGTGTGAACAGCTGCATATGCTCACACACACATATACATACCGAAACACACTTAGAAACAGTTAAATAACTGACTATTCAGACTGATTCAGACTGAATGATTCAGTCTACCTACAAAAATACAAAAGAACTTAGAAAAGTTTTGAAATACATATTAAAATGCATACCACTTGGGGCACCGGGGTAGCTCAGTCATTAAGTGTCTGCCTTTGTCTCAGGTCAAGATCCCAGGATCCAGACCCCGCATAGGACTTCTTGCTCAGTGGGGAGCCTGCCTCTTCTTCTCCCTCTTCCTGCGGCTTCCCCTGCTTTGCTGTCTCCCTCACATAAATGAATAAAGTCTTAAAAGAATAAAATTCAGGGGTGCCTGGGTGGCTCAGTCAGTTAAGCATCTGCTTTTGGCTCAGATCATGATCCCAGGGTCCTGGGATCGAGTCTCACATCGGTCTCCCTGCTTGGCCAGGAGTCTCCTTCTCCCTCTGCCCCTTCCACTCTGTCTGTCTCTCTCTGTGTCAAATTAAAAAAAAAATCTTAAAAAAAAAGTAAAATTCATAACACAAATCCCATCAGAGCAACTTGGCAGTTTGGGAAAACAAAAGCAGGACCTACTTGACTTGGTTATTTATTTATTTATTTTTATTGCTTTACTTAACTAATAAGGTTCTATTGAATAAATTGAGTTTAAACCAAGAATACTGAGGGATCTTCATACATACTGTTTTCCACAGTGGCCATACCAATATGCAGTCCCACCAATAGTGTACACAGGTTCCCTTTTCTCCAAATCCTCACTGTCTTTTGTTATCTTTTGTCATTTTGAAAATTGTGACATGACATCTCATTGTGGTCTTTATTTGTATTTCCTGATGGCTAGTAGTATTAAACACCTTTTTATGTACCTGTTGCCTACTACCTGTACTTTCATGTTTACTGTAGCATTATTCACAATAGCCAAAATATGGAAAAACAACAACAACAACAACAGGTGTCTGTTGAAGGATGAATGGATAAAGATACAATGGAACATTATACAGTCATAAAAATAATGAGATCCTTTCATTTGAAACATGGGTGAAACTGGAGTGTGTTATGCTAAGTGAAATAAGTCATACAGAGAAAGAAAAATACTACACCATTTCATCTATAAGTGGAAGGAAGGAAAGAGATAAGGAGAAAAGGAAGACAGAAAGAAGAAAAAAGAAAGAAAGAGAAAGAAAAAAAAGAAAGAGAAAGGAATTCAACTTCTAGAAACAGAGCATTGGATGATGGTTTTTAGGGGGCTGGGGAGTGGGAAAAATGGGGAGATACTGGTTAAAGGGTACAAAATTTTAGTTATTAGATATTTAATTTCTGAGGATCTAACACACCACACAGTGACTATTGTTAGTAATACTGCACTGTATTTTTGAAATTTGCTGAAAGTGAATCTGAAGTGTTCCAATTATGAAAAAAAAAAGTCTCCATGAAGTGATGGATGTGATACTTTACTTCATTATAGTGATTATTTCACAATGTGTACGTATATCAAATCATCAAGTTGTATATGTCATTTATTTTTTTGGTGAGAGAATTCAGGATAGAACATTTTATTTTATTTTTAAAATTTGTATTTTAACTCCAGTTAGTTAACATACAGTGTAATATAAGTTTCAAGTATGCACTACAGTGAGTCAATACTTCCATACAGTAACTAGAGCTCATCAGCTCATCATGAGTGTTCTTCTTAATCCCCATCACTTGTTTTCCCCTATCCCCCTACCCGCTCCCCTCAGGTCACCACCAATGTGTTCTCTATTGTTAACAGTCTGTTTCTTGGTTTGTCTTGCTCTCTTTTGTTTCCCCCCTTTGCTCCTTTGTTTTCTTAAATTCCACATATGAATGAAATCATATGAAATTTGTCTTATTCTGACAGACTTACATCACTTAGAATAATAACTCTCTAGTTGCATCGATGTTTGCAAATAGAAAGATTTCATTCTTATGGCAAGGAACATTGCATTATATCAAGTCTTTTTATTTTTACTCAGAACCAGGATTAATATTTGGTTTAGGGCTACAATAATGGTTAAGGTTAAGGTTAAGCTTAAGGTTAGAGAACAATATAAGGACATATGCCTATTATCTTGCATTTGTTGAGGTTTTTTTTTTTTTTTTTAATTTTCAGTGTAACAGTATTCATTGTTTTCGCACCGCACCGACTGCTCTACGCAATCTGTGCCCTCTCCAATACCCTCCACCTGGTTCCCCCAACCTCCCACCCCCTGCCCCTTTAAACCCCTCAGGCTGTACTTCAGAGTCCATAGTCTCTCATGGTTCACTTCCCCTTCCAATTTCCCTCAACTCCCTTCTCATCTCTAACTCCCATTGTCCTCCATACTATTTGTTATGCTCCACAAATAAGTGAAACCATATGATATTGACTCTCTGCTTGACTTATTTCACTCAGCATAATCTCTTCGAGTCCCATCCATGTTGCTACAAAAGAAGGGTATTCGTCCTTCTGATGGAGGCATAATATTCCATAGTGTATATGGACCACATCTTCCTTATCCATTTGTCCATTGAAGGGCCTCTTGGTTATTTCCACAGTTTGACAACCGTGGCCATTGCTGCTATGAACATTGGGGTACAGATGGCCCTTCTTTTCACTACATCTGTATCTTTGGGGTAAATACACAGTAGTGCAATTTCAGGGCCATAGGGAAGCTCTATTTTTAATTTCTTGAGGAATCTCCAGTGGTTTTAATTTGAATCTCCCTAATGGCTAGTGATGATGAGCATTTTTTCATGTGTCTGATAGCCATTTGTATGTCTTGATTGGAGAAGTGTCTGTTCATATCTTCTGCCCATTTTTTGATACGTTTGCCTGTTTTGTGTGTGTTGAGTTTGAGGAGTTCATTATAGATCCTGGATATCAACCTTTTGTCTGTACTGTCATTTGCAAATATCTTCTCCCATTCCGTGGGTTGCCTTTTTGTTTTTTTGACTGTTTCCTTTGCTGTGCAGAAGCTTTTGATTTTGATGAAGTCCCAAAAGTTTATTTTCGCTTTTGTTTCCTTTGCCTTTGGAGACATATCTTGAAAGAAGTTGCTGTGGCTGATATTGAAGAGATTACTGCCTATGTTCTCCTCTAGGAGTCTGATGGATTCCTGTCTCACGTTGAGGTCTTTTATCCATTTTGAGTTGATCTTTGTGTATGGTATAAGAGAATGGTCGAGTTTCATTCTTCTACATATAGCTGTCCAGTTTTCCCAGCACCATTTATTGAAGAAACTGTCTTTGTTCCACTGTACATTTTTTCCTGTTTTGTCAAAGATTAATTGACAATAGATTTGAGGGTCCATATCTGGGCTCTCTACTCTGTTCCACCGGTCTATGTGTCTGTTCTTATGCCAGTACCATGCTGTCTTGGTGATCACAGCTTTGTAGTAAATCTTGAAATCGGGTAACGTGATTCACCCAGTTTTATTTTTGTTTTTCAACATTTCCTTAGTGATTCAGGGTCTCTTCTGATTCCATACAAATTTTGGGATTATTTGATCCAGCTCTTGGAAAATACAGGTGAAATTTTGATCAGAATGGCATTAAAAGTATAGATTGCTCTAGGCAGTATAGATATTTTAACAATGTTTATTCTTCTAATCCAAGAGTATGGAATGGTCTTCCATCTTTTTGTGTCCTCTTCAATTTCTTTCATGAGTGTTCTGTAGTTCCTTGAGTACAGATCCTTTACCTCTTTGGTTAGGTTTATTCCCAGGTATCTTATGGTTCTTGGTGCTATAGTAAATGGAATCAACTCTTTAATTTCCCTTTCTGTGTTTTCATTGTTCGTATATAAGAAAGCCACATATTTCTATACATTGGCTTTGTATCCTGCCACATTACTGAATTGCTCTATGAGTTCTAATAATTTGGGGGTGGAGTCATTTGGGTTTTCCATATAAAGAATCATGTCATCTGTGAAGAGAGAGAGTTTGACTACTTTCTTACCAATTTTGATACCTTTTATTTCTCTTTGTTGTCCGATTGCTGTTGCTAGGAATACTAATACTATTTTGAACAAGAGTGGTGAAAGTGGGCGTCCTTCTCATGTTCCTGATCTCAATGGGAAGGCTGCAAGATTTCTCCAATTGAGGATGATATTTGCTTTGGGTCTTTCATAGATAGATTTTATGAAATTCAGGATTGTTCCCTCTATCCCTATACTTTGAAGCGTTTTAATCAGGAAGGGATGCTGGATTTTGTCAAATGCTTTCTCTGCATCAAGTGAGAGGACCATGTGGTTCTTCTCTTTTCTGTTATTAATTTGTTCCATCACATTGATTGATTTGTGAATGTTGAACCATTCTTGTAGCCCAGGAATGAATCCCACCTGGTCATGGTGGATAATCTTTTTAATGTGCTGTTGGGTCCTGTTTCCTAGGATCTTGTTGAGAATCTTAGCATCCATATTCATCAGTGATATTGGTCTGAAATTCTCCTTTTTGGTAGGGTCTTTGCCTGGTTTGGGGATCAGAGTAATGTTGGCTTCATAGAAAGAGTCTGGAAGTTTTCCTTCTGCTTCAATTTTTTGAAACAGCTTCAGGAGAATAGGTGTTATTTCTTCTTCGAAAATTTGGTAGAATTCCCCAGGTAATCCGTCAGGTCGTGGGTTCTTGTTTTTGGGGAGGTTTTTAATCATTGCTTCAATCTTGTTACTAGATATTGGTCTATTCAGGTTGTCAGTTTCTTCCTGGTTCAATTTTGGGAGTTTATAGTTTTCCAGGAATGCATCCATTTCATCTAGGTTGCTTAGTTTATTGGCATATAACTGTTGATAATAACTTCTGAAGATTGTTTCTATTTCCTTGGTGTTCGATGTGAACTCTCCCTTTTCATTCATAATATTATGAATTTGGGCTCTCTTTACTTGGGGGTTAGTATGGCCAATGCTTTATCAATCTTATTGATTCTTTTAAAAAACCAGCTTCTAGTTTCATTGATATGCTCTACTGTATCTCTGGTTTCTACCTCATTGATCTCAGCTCTATTCTTGATTATTTCCTCTGTTATGTGTGGAGTTGGTTTGATTTGTTCTTGATTCTCCAGTTCTTTAAGGTGTAGAGACAGCTGGTGTGTTCTGGATTTTTCAATTTTTTTGAGAAAGGCTTGGATGGCTATGTATTTCCCCCTTAGGACTGCCTTTGTTGTATACCATAGGTATTGGACCAAAGTGTCTTCATTCTCATTAGTTTCCATGAATTATTCAGTTCTTCATTGATCTCCTGGTTGATCCAAGCAGTCTTAAGCAACGTGGACTTTAGCTTCCAGGTGTTTGAGTTCCTTCCAAAATTTTCCTTGTGATTGAGCTCCAGTTTCAAAGGACTGTGATTTGAGAATATGCAGGGAATAATCTCAGTCTTTTGGTATCGGTTGATTCTTGATTTGTGACCCAGAATGTGGTCTATTCTAGGGAAGGTTCCATCTGCTCTTGAGAAGCATGAGTATTCTGTTGTTTTAGGGTGGAATGTTCTGTATATATCTATGAGGTCCATCTGTTCCAATGTGTCATTCAATGCTCTTGTTTCTTTATTGATTTTCTGCTTCAATGATTTGTCTATTTCTGAGAGAGGCATGTTAAGATCTCCTACTATTCATGTATTCATATCAATATGACTCTTTATCTTGATTAACAGTTTTCTTATGTAATTGGCTGCTCCCGTATTGGGGGTAGAGATATTTAAAATTGTTAGGTCATCTTGGTGGATAGTCCCTTTAAGAATGATGTATTTTACTTCTGTATCTCTGACTACAGTCTTTTGTTTAAAATCTAATATGTCTGTTATGAGAATTGCTACCCAGGCCTTCTTTTAAGACCCATTGACAGTAAGATGTTTCTCCATCCCTTCACTTTCAGTCTGGGTGTATCTTTAGGTTCAAAATGGGTCTCTTGTAGACAACATATGGATGGGTCCTGTCATTTTATCCAATCTGCCACCCTGTGCCATTTTATGGGCACATTTAGGCCATTCACATTGAGAGTGATTATTGATAGATACGTTTTTATTGACATCGTGTTACCTTTGAAGTCTTTCTTTCTGTAGATTGTCTCTTTATTTCTGTTCAATGTTATTCTTGGGATTTTTCCTCTTTTATAGAACCTCCCTTAATATTTCCTGCAGTGCTGGCTTGGTGGTTGCATAGTCTTTTAAACCTCGCCAGTCCTGGAAACTCTTTATCTCTCCATCCATTTTGATGTCAGTCTTGCTGGATAAAGTATTCTTGGCTGCATGTTCTTCTCATTTAGTGGCCTGAATATATCTTGCCAGCCCTTTATGGCTTGCCAGGTCTCTGTGGTCAGGTCTGATGTTATTCTGATGGGCTTTCCTCTGTAAGTAAAGAGCCTCTTTGTCCTAGCAGCTTTCAAGAGATTATATCTACAATTATGATTCCACAATTTGACTATCAGGTGCCTTGATGTTTTTCAGGAATCTGTAATTTTGGGTGGAGCCCATTCAGCCTTTAGCACATGAACGCCTCTAGTACATGGTTCCATTTGTGAGATTGGGAAAATTTTCATGAAGAACTTGTTCCACTATGTCTTCTAGACTTCTTTCTTTCTCCTCCCCTTTAGGGATTCCAATAATTCTGACATTGGAACATTTCATGGCATCATTTATTTCCCTGATTCTGTTTTCATGACTTCTAAACTATTTGTTCCAGACTCTCTCCTGATCCTTTCTCTCTATCTGTTTGTCCTCCAGATCACTAATTCTATCTTCTGTCTCAGTTACCCTAGCTTTGAGAGAATTTAGATTAGATTAGAACTCATTAAGAGCATTGTGAACCTCATCCCCGGTAGCTTTCAGCTCAGCCCTAACATTGTGAACATCCTGTCTGGTTGCTTTCATTTCTGCCCTAATCAATTCCGTTTGGTCATCCATGGCTTTCTCCAACCAAGCTATTGCCTGGATAATTGTTAACCTGAATTCTCTTTCCAACATATTGTCTATGTTGATAGCCATTAACTCTGTTGCATAAGGCCCATCCTCTGTATTTTTCTTCTGTTGGGCATTCCTCCTCCTAGTCATTTTGGTGAGAGATAGCTGAACGGATGTAGCTGGATGTATCAACCGTGGTGCAGTCAAGGTGCATCCTGGAATGCTTCTGAGCAATCAGGATTCCCAACCCAAACGAGAGACAAAAGAAAAGAAAAAGAAAATGATAGAGAGAGAGAGAGAGGAAAGAAAGGGAAGATAAAAGAGAAGGTTCAGCCCCAATGGGTCCCAAGGTAAGATTTATGAAGTATATAAACAAAAACAGACAAACAAAAAGACTGATAAAAGTATATGAAAAGAGAAAAAATATATATATATAAGCAAATAAAGGAAAAACCTCATCAAAATGAACCCCAAGTGTAATATTTTTATATTATCAGGACAAACACAAAAACACAGAAACATTGGGGGAAGAAAAAGATGGGAGAGTGGTTATAAATTCACAGTGTGAGCAAGGAAGGTTGTTTTGTTTCTTGATGTATCTTGATGTGTTTGTTAAAGAACTTAACTTTCCTAAGATAAAGGGGGATTAAAAATTGGTTTACCTATAAGGGTAGTATTGATTGGGGAAGGGGGATTACTTTGAAGTTTAACTCTATATGAATATTAGAAAATGAAATAAAAAAGGAATAAACTAGACTAAACTAAAATTTAAAAAAAAGAAATTAAAAAAATAGAAATGCAAAAGAAAAACACAGGTATATGTATCAAAAAGTTCAGTTAGAAGGTTATTATGGAATTTGATGTACTGGACATCTCACTGTGATGCTAAATAGGTTAAAAAATTATCTATATACAAAAAATAAACCAGAATAGTGGGAACGAATTAAAATAAATTTGTCCTATGAAGTAGTGGTGGTTGTTCTCCTGTAGTCTTTTTTTTTTTTTTCTTTCCCAATTGGTTTTCCGTGGGAGGGGCCTGCCACGTGGGTTTTCAGTCAATGATGTTCCCTGAATTAAGTCCTCCCGCCCCCCTCAAGGTGGTGGGCTCTGAGAAAACCGGTTTTTTCAGGATTTTGTTCTCTGGAGGTTTTTATGTTTGTTCACTTTTTTTTTTTTCCCCTCTCATCTTGATCACTTTTTTTTTTAATTTTTTTATTTTTTATAAACATATATTTTTATCCCCAGGGGTACAGGTCTGTGAATCACCAGGTTTACACACTTCACAGCACTCACCAAAGCACATACCCTCCCCAATGTCCATAATCCCACCCCCTTCTCCCAAAGTCCCTCCCCCCAGCAACCCTCAGTTTGTTTTGTGAGATTAAGAGTCACTTATGGTTTGTCTCCCTCCCAATCCCATCTTGTTTCATTTATTCTTCTCCTACCCACTTAAGCCCCCATGTTGCATCACCACTTCCTCATATCAGGGAGATCATATGATAGTTGTCTTTCTCTGCTTGACTTATTTCACTAAGCATGATACGCTCTAGTTCCATCCATGTTGTCGCAAATGGCAAGATTTCTGCACAGCAAAGGAAACAGTTAACAAAATCAAAAGACAACTCTGACAGAATGGGAGAAGATATTTGCAAACGACATATCATCTTGATCACTTTTGATGCTTTTGTAGGTTTAGAGGAACGCAAACTGCACCCCAACCTCTCTCTCAGAGAAAAGCCTCAGTCTGCACTCCTGTGGGTGCTGCAGAGCCCATCTAAATTCCACCTTGGCCGCTGGCAGAGCAGATTCCAAGTCTTGGTCCCTGGGGATGCAGGATCTTCTGCTTGTACCCAAAACCATGGCTGTGGCGCCTGTCTGGGCAGCTCCAGACCGCCAGAGAGGTCCACGCAGTGATCGCACACAGATTTTCCAACTGGCCCAGAGTGGGACTGCCTGGTCTTTCTGGGTCTAAGAGTGCTGGGCTTTTGCGCACCTCTCTCAGGGGAGGCTGCGTCCAGTATGCGTCTCAGGTTCTGCTAGAAGGGCATGTGTCTGAGAGCCCCAGGCTGGGCCTTCACGCACCTCTCTCAGGGGAGGGTGAGGGGCATGCACGTCTCAGTCTCTGTCACATGGCTCGGCGTTCTGCCATCTGGCAAGGCTCCCAGCCCCTCACAAGCCAGACCCCACGCATTCTCAGGCTCGCTGGCGGCTCAGGGACCAAGGCCTGGTTTCTCCACTGCACTCTCTCTGTCTCAGCACCAGGGGAAGCTGTCCTGGGTCCAGGGTCTTAAGCCCTTGTCCCTAGCGACCCCGATTCCCACAATTTCCACCGCTCCCCCACGATTCTTTGCTCTTTTTGAATGCTTTCAACCAGTCTCCAAGTTAATGCTTGTCCCCAGATGCAGGGAACTCTTGTATTAGGGGTATTACTTTCCAATCTGTTGCTTCTGGTGGCTTCCTCCCCCTTTTGTTTATCTTCCGATATCCTTTATCTCCGCTTTACCTGCCCACTGGCGTCTTCTGCCCCTGTAGAGATCCAGACGTTAATTCTGGTCTCAGCCTGATTTCATGGGTGATCGGAGTTCTTTGGTAGGTAATCAGCTCACTTTAGGGTACAGGTTGAAACGGCGCCTCCTCCTACTTCCCCGCCATCTTGTCTCCTCCAAGTCAGGTTTTTATCTTTTTTTTTTTTTTTTTTTAAATCATGACTGTGTATTATACTTTGTCAAATGCTTTTTTTCTGTATCTGTTGAGAGGATCATATGATCCTTATCCTTTCTTTTATTAATGTGATATATCACATTGACTGATTTGCAAACACTGAATCACCCTTGCAAGCTGGGAATAAATCTCATTTCACTGTGGTGAATAATTGTTTTTAATATATTGTTGAATTCAGTTTGTTAGAACTTTATTGAGAATTTTTTCATTTATGTTTATCAAAGATATTGGCTGATAGTTCTCTGTTTAGTGGATTTTTTAATCTGGTTTTGGTAGCAGGGTATTGCTGGCCTTATGGAATGACTTTTGAAATTTTCCTTCTCTTCGTATTTTCTGGAATAGTTTGAGAAGAATAAATATTAACTCTTCCTTTTTTATTATTTTTTTGAAAAAGCATGAGTGTGGGAAGGGGAAGAGGGAGAGGGAGAGAGAGAATATTAAACAGGTTTCACCCCACCTGGGGCTTGATCTCATGATTCTGAGAATGTGACCTGAGCTGAAATCAAGGTTGGATGCTTAATCAGCTGAACCACCCAGGCACCCCAGTATTAACTCTGCTTTTAATATTTGGTAGAATTTCCTTGCAAAACCATCTGGCCCTGCATTCTTTCTTGTTTGCTGGGAGATTTCTAAATTTGAAATCTTTTTTTTTTTTTCTGGATATCAGTCTGCTCAAGTTTTTTTTTTTTTTCTTCCTGTTTTAGTTTTGGTAATTTAAATGTTTCTAGGAATTTATCCATTTCTTTCAGGTTGTCCAATTTGTTGTCATATCAATTTTTATAATATTTTCATATAATTGTATTTCTGTAGTGTTGGTTGTTATTTCTCTACTCTAATGTGTGATTTTATTTATTTGGGTCCTTTCTGTTTTCTTGTTAAGTCTATCTGGTGGTTATCAATTTTATTAATTTTTTTCAAAGCACTAATCTTTTTTTTATATATAGCCTTTATTTATAATTTTTTATTTTTTATAAACATATATTTTTATCCCCAGGGTTACAGGTCTGTGAATCTTTTTTAATTGATAATATTCTGTTGTGTGTGCTTTTTAAATTTTAGTTTCTTGGTTTTTTTTTAAAGATTTTATTTATTTATTAGAGAGAGAGACAGTGAGAGAGAGTATGAGAGGGGAGAAGGTCAGAGGGAGAAGCAGACTCCCCGTGATGCTGCGAGCCTGATGTGGGACTCAATCCCAGAACCTCTAGGATCATGACCTGATCTGAAGGCAGTTGCTTAGGCAACTGAGCCACCCCGGCGCCCTTATTCTATATCATCCATTTCTGCCTAATCTTTATTATTTCCCTTCTGCTGGCTTTAGGCTTTGTTTTTCTTTTTCTAGCTCCTTAGATGTAATGTTAAGTTACTTATTTGAGACTTTTCTTGCTTCTTGCTGTAGGGTTGTGTTGCAATATACTTCCCTCTTATGACTGCCTTTTCTGCAGCCCAAAGATTTCGGATGGTAGTGTTTTCACTTTCATTTGTTTCCATGTATGGTCTTCTTTCTTTTTTGATTTCCTAGATGACCCATTCATTATTTAAAAGCATGTTGTTTAACCTCTGTATATTTGTGGTCTTTCCAGATTTTTTCTTGTGGTTGACTTCTAGTATGATACCATATGCATGGTATGATCTCAGTCTTTTCTTTCTTTTTTTTTTTTTGCATAACAGAATCCATTATTTTTGCACCACATCCAGTGCTCCATGCCATACATGCTCTCCTTAATACCCACCACCTGGCTCCTCCAACATCCCACCCCCCACCCCTTCAAAACCCTCAGGTTGTTTTTCAGAGTCCATAGTTTCTCATTGTTCATCCCCCTTCCAATTTCCCTCAACTCCCTTCTCCTCTCCATTTCCCTATGTCCTCCATGTTATTTGTTATGCTCCACAAATAAGTGAAACCATATGATAATTGACTCTCTCTGCTTGTCTTATTTCACTCAACATAATCTCTTCCAATCCCATCCATGTTGCAACAAAATATGAGTATTCATCCTTTCTGATGGAGGCATAATACTCCATAGTGTATATGGACCACATCTTCCTTATCCATTCATCCATTGAAGGTCATCTTGGTTCTTTCCATAGTTTGGGACCGTGGCCATTGCTGCTATAAACATTGGGATACAGATGGCCCTTCTTTTCACTACATCTGTATCTGTGAGGTAGATACACAGTAGTGCAATTGCAGGGCCATAGGGAAGCTCTATTTTTAATTTCTTGAGGAATCTCCACACTGTTCTCCAAAGTGGCTGCACCAACTTGCATTCCCACCAACAGTGCAAGAGGGTTCCCCTTTCTCCACATCCTCTCCAACACTTGTTGTTTCCTGTCTTGCTAATTTTGGCCATTCTAACTGGTGTAAGGTGGTAACTCAATGTGGTTTTAATTTGAATCTCCCTAATGGCTAGTGATGATGAGCATTTTTTCATGTGTCTGATAGCCATTTGTATGTCTTCACTGAAGAAGTGTCTGTTCATATCTTCTGTCCATTTTTTTATATGATTATCTGCATTGTGTGTGTTGAGTTTGAGGAGTTCATTATAGATCCTGGATATCAACCTTTTGTCTGTACTGTCATTTGCAAATATCTTCTATCACTCCGTGTGTTTTGTTGACTGTTTCCTTTGCTGTGCAGAACCTTTTGATCTTGATGAAGTCCCAAAAGTTCATTTTTCCTTTTTTCCCCTTTGCCTTTGGAGACATATCTTGAAAGAAGTTGCTGTGGCTGATATCCAAGAGAGGTTACTGCCTATGTTCTAATCTAGGATTCTAATGGATTCCTGTCTCACTTTGAGGTCTTTTATTCATTTTGAGGATATCCTTGTGTACATTGTAAAAGAATGGTCGAGATTCATTCCTCTACATATAGCTGTCCAGTTTTCCCAGCACCATTTTTTTTATTATTTCTTTAGTAGTTTCTTTAAATTTATTTTTTTTTATTTTCAGCATAACAGTATTCATTATTTTTGCTCCACAACCAGTGCTCCATACAATATGTGCACTCTATAATACCCACCACCTGGCACCCCAACCTCCCACCCCCCACCCCTTCAAAATCCTCAGATTGTTTTTCAGAGTACATAATCTCTCATGGTTCACCTCTCCTTCCAATTTCCCCCCAAATCCCTTCTCCTCTCTATCTCCCCGTGTCCTCCATGCTTTTTGTTATGCTCCACAAATAAGTGAAACCATATGATAATTGACTCTCTCTGCTTGACTTTTTCACTCAGCATGATCTCTTCCAGTCCCGTCCATGTTGCTACAAAAGTTGGGTATTCGTCCTTTCTGATGGAGGCATAATTCTCCATAGTGTATATGGACCACATCTTCCTTATCCATTCGTCTGTTGAAAGGCATCTTGGTTCTTTCCACAGTTTGGCGACCGTGGCCATTGCTGCTATAAACATTGGGGTACAGATGGCCCTTCTTTTCATGACATCTGTATCTTTGGGGTACATACCCAGGAGTGCAATGGCAGGGTCAAGTTCTATTTTTAATTTCTTGAGGAATCTCCACACTGTTCTCCAAAGTGGCTGCACAAACTTGCATTCCCACCAACAGTGGAAGAGGGTACCCCTTTCTCCAAATCCCCTCCAACACGTGTTGTTTCCAGTCTTGTTAATTTTGGCCATTTTAACTGGTGTAAGGTGGTATCTCAATGTGTTTTTTTTTTTAAGATTTTATTTATTTATTTGACAGAGAGAAATCACAAGTAGATGGAGAGGCAGGCAGAGAGAGAGAGAGAGGGAAGCAGCCTCCCTGCTGAGCAGAGAGCCCAATGCGGGACTCGATCCCAGGACCCTGAGATCATGACCTGAGCCGAAGGCAGCGGCTTAACCCACTGAGCCACCCAGGCGCCCCTCAATGTGGTTTTAATTTGAATATCCCTGATGGCTAGTGATGATGAACATTTTTTCATGTGTCTGATAGCCATCTGTATGTCTTCATTGGAGAAATGTCTGTCCATATCTTCTTCCCATTTTTGATATGATTGTCTGTTTTGTGTGTGTTGAGTTTGAGGAGTTCATTATAGATCCTGGATATCAACCTTTGTCTGTACTGTCATTTGCAAATATCTTCTGCCATTCCGTGGGTTGCCTCTTTGTTTTCTTGACTGTTTCCTTTGCTGTGCAGAAGCATCTGATTTTGATGAAGTCCAAAAGTTCATCTTCACTTTTGTTTCCTTTGCCTTTGGAGATATATCTTGAAAGATGTTGCCGTGACTGATATCGAATAGATTACTGCCTAAGTTCTCCGCTAGGATTCTGATGGATTCCTGTCTCACATTGAGGTCTTTTATCCATTTTGAGTTGATCTTTGTGTACAGTGTAAGAGAATGGACAAGTTTCATTCTTCTACATACAGCTGTCCAGTTTTCCCAGCACCATTTATTGAAGAGACTGTCTTTTTCCACTGTATATTTATTCCTGTTTTGTCGAAGATTATTTGACCATAGAGTTGAGGGTCCATATCTGGGCTCTCTACTCTGTTCCACTGGTCTATGTGTCTGTTTTTATGCCACTACCATGCTGTTTGGTGATCACAGATTTGTAGTAAAGCTTGAAATCAGGTAACGTGATGCCCCCAGGTTCATTTTTGTTTTTCAACAGTTCCGTAGCGATTCGGGGTCTCTTCTGATTCCATACAGATTTTAGGATTGTTTGCTCCAGCTCTTTGAAGAATACCGGTGGAATTTTGATTGGAATAGCATTAAAAGTATAGATTGTTGTAGGCAGTATAGACATTTTAACAATGTTTATTCTTCTGATGCAAGAGCATGGAATAGTCTTCCATCTTTCTGTGTCTTCTTCAATTTCTTTCATGAGTGCTCTGTAGTTCCTCGAGTACAGATCCTTTACCTCTTTGGTTAGGTTTATTCCCAGGTATCTTATGGTTCTTGGTGCTATAGTAAATGGAATTGATTCTCTCATTTCCCTTTCTGTATTTTCATTATTAGTGTATAAGAAAGCCACTGATTTCTGTACATTGACTTTGTATCCTGCCACATTGCTGAATTGTTGTATGAGTTCTAGTAGTTTGGGGGTGGAGTCTTTTGGGTTTTCCATATAAGGAATCATGTCATCTGCAAAGAGAGAGAGTTTGACTTCTTCATTACCAATTTGGATAACGTTTATTTCTCTTTGTTGTCTGATTGCTGTTGCTAGGATTTCTAGTACTATGTTGAACAAGAGTGTTGAGAGTGGGCATCCTTGTCATGTTTCTGATCTCAACAGGAAGGCTGCAAGCTTTTTTCCATTGAGGATGATATTTGCTGTGGGTCTTTCATAGATAGATTTGATGAAATTCAGGAATGTTCCCTCTATCCCTATACTTTGAAGCATTTTAATCAGGAACAGATGCTGGATTTTTTCAAATGCTTTCTGTGCATCAATTGAGAGGACCATGCGGTTCTTCTCTCTTCTCTTATTAATTTGTTCTATCACATTGATTGATTTGCGAATTTTGAACCATTTTTGCAGCGCAGGGATGCATCCCACCTGGTCATGGTGGATAATCTTTTTAATGTGCTGTTGGATCCTGTTTGCTAGGATCTTTTTGAGAATTTTAGCATCCATATTCATCAGTGATATTGGTCTGAAATTCTCATTTTTTGTAAGGTCTTTGCCTGGTTTGGGGATCAGAGTAATGCTGGTTTCATAGAAAGAGTCAGGAAGTTTTCTTTCTGCTTCAATTTTGAAACAGCTTCAGGAGAATAGGTGTCATTTCTTCTTTGAAAGTTTGGTAGAATTCCCCAGGGAATCCATCAGGTCCTCGGCTCTTGTTTTTTGGGAGGTTTTTGATCACTGCTTCATTCTCATTACTAGATATTGGTCTATTCAGGTTGTGGATTTCTTCCTGGTTCAATTTTGGGAGCTTATAGTTTTCCAGGAATGCATCCATTTCATCTAGGTTGCTTAGCTTATTGGCATATAACTGTTGATAATAACTTCTGATGATTCTTTCTACTTCCCTCGTGTTCGTTGTGATCTCTCCCTCTTCATTCATAATTTTATGTATTTGAGCTTTCTCTCTTTTCTTTTGAATTAGTGTCACCAGTGGTTTTTCGATCTTATTGATTCTTTCAACAAATCAGCTTCTAGTTTCATTGATACGTTCTACTGTATCTCTGGTTTCTACCTCATCGATCTCAGCTCTAATCTTGATGATTTCCCTTCTTATGTGTGGAGTTGGTTTCATTTGTTATTGATTCTCCAGTTCTTTAAGGTGTAGTGTCAGGTGCTGTGTTCTGGATTTTTCATTTTTTTTGAGGGAGGCTTGAATGATTATGTATTTACCCCTTAGGACGGCCTTTGCTGTATCCCATAGGTTTTGTACCGAAGTGTCTTCATTCTCATTGGTTTCCATAAATTGTTTCAGTTCTTCTTTGATCTCCTGATTGATCCTAGCATTCTTAAGCAAGGTGGACTTTAGCTTCCAGGTGTTGGAGTTCCTTTGGAACTTTTCCTTGTGGTTGAGCTCCATTTTCAAAACATTGTGATCTGAGAACGTGCAGGGAATAATCTCAGTCTTTTGGTATCGGTTGAGTCCTGATTTGTGACCCAGAATGTGGTCTATTCTAGGGAAGGTTCCATCTGCACTTGAGAAGCATGAGTATTCTGTTGTTTTAGGGTGGAATGTTCTGTATATATCTATGAGGTCCATCTGTTCCAATGTGTCATTCAATGCTCTTGTTTCTTTATTGATTTTCTGCTTCGATGACCTATTTCTGAGAGAGGTGTGTTAAGATCTCCTACTATTAGTGTATTAATATCAATATGACTCTTCATCTTGATTAACAGTTTTCTTATGTAATTGGCTGCTCCCATATTGGGGACATAGATATTTACAATTATTAGATCATCTTGGTGGATAGTCCCTTTAAGAATGATGTAGTGTCCTGGATCTCTGACTAGAGTCTTTAGTTTAAAATCTAATTTGTCTGATATGAGAGTCTCTACCCTTGCCTTCTTTTGAGGCCCATTGGCATGAAAGATGCTTCTCCATCCCTTCACTTTCAGTCTGTGTGTATCTTTAGGTTCAAAATTGGTCTCTTTTAGACAACATATGGATAGGTCCTCTCGTTTTATCTAATCTGCAACCCTGTGCCATTTTATGGGCGCATTTAGACCATTCACATTGAAGGTGATTTTTGATAGATATGTTTTTATTGACATCGTGTTACCTTTGAAGTCTTTCTTTCTGTAGATTGTCTCTATATTTCTGTTCAGTGCTATTCTTGGGCTTTTTCCTCCTTTAAAGAAGCCCCCTTAATATTTGCTGCAGTGTCGGCTTGGTGGTTGCATAGTCTTTTAAGCCTTGCCGGTCTTGGAAACTCTTTATCTCTCCATCCATTTTGAATGTCAGTCTTGCTGGATAAAGTATTCTTGGCTGCATGTTCTTCTCATTCAGTGCCCTGAATATATCTTGCCAGCCCTTTCTGGCTTGCCAGGTCTCTGTGGACAGGTCTGATGTTATTCTGATGGCCTTTCCTCTGTATATAAGGATCTTCTTTGCCCTAGCTGCTTTTAAGAGTTTCTACCTACAATTTTAATTCTTCATTCTTACTATTAGGTGTCTCGAGGACTTTCGAGAATCTGTAATCTTGGGGGGAAACCTTTCGGCCTCTAGTAAATGAACGGTGGTTCCATTTACGAGATTTGGAGATTTTTCATGAAGAACTTGTCCCACTATATCTTCTAGACTTCTTTCTTTCTCCTCCCCTTCAGGGATTCCAATAATTCTGACGTTGAAACATTTCATGGCATCATTTATTACCCTGATTCTGTTTTCATGGCTTCTAAGCTGTTTGTTCCAGTCTTCCTCCTGATTCTGTCTCTCTATCTGTTTGTTCTCCAGATCATTAATTCTATCTTCTGTCTCAGTTACTCTAGCGTTGAGAGAATTTAGATTAGATTGGAGCTCATTGAGAGCATTGTGAAGTTCATCCCTAGTAGCTTTCAGCTCTTCCCTAATATTGAAAACATGATCTCTGGTGGTTTTCAGTTCTGCCTTAATCAATTCCGTTTGGTCACCCATGGCTTTATCCAACCTAGCTATTGCTTGGATAATTGTTAGTCTGAATTCTCTTTCCAACATATTGTCGATGTTGATAGCCATTAGCTCTGTTGCAGAAGGTCTATCCTCTGTATTTTTCTTCTGTTGGGCATTCCTGCTTCTAGTAATTTTGGTGAAAGATGGCTGAACAGGTGTAGCTGAATGTATCGACTGTGGTGCAGTCAAGGTGCACCCTGGAACACTTCTGAGCAATCAGGGTTCCCCACCCAAATGAGAGGAAAAAGAAAATGAAAAGAAAAAGAGAAGGAGAGAGACAGGAACGAAGGGTGAGACAAAAGAGAAGGTTCATCCCAAATGGGCCTCGAGGTAAGATTCATGAAGTATACAAACAAACACAGACAAACAAAAAGACTGATAAAATTATATGACAAGAGAAAAAAAATAATATATATATATTTGCATATATATATATATGCAAATAAAGGAAGAACCTCGTCAAAAAGAACCCCGAGTGTAAGATTTATATACTATCAGGAGAAACACAAAAACACAGAAATACTGGTTGAAGAAAAAGATGGGAGAGTGGTTGTAAATTCTCAGTGTGGATGAGGAAGGTTGTTTTGATTCTTCCTGGATGTATCTTGATATCTTTGTTAAAGGACTCAACTTCCTAAGATAAATGGGGATTAGGAATTGGTTTACCTACAGGGGTGGCATTGATTGTGGAAGGGGGATTACCTTGAGTTTAACTCTATATGAATATTAGAAAATAAAAATTTTAAAAAAGGAATAAACTAGAATAAACTAAAATTTAAAAAAAAAGATTTAAACAATAGAAATGCAAAAGGAAAACACAGGTGTATGTATCAAGAAGTTCAGGTTAGAAGGTTATTATGGAATCAGATGTACTGGACATCTTACTGTGACCTTAAAGAGGTTAAAAAATTATCTATATAATAATAAAAAATTATCTATATAAAAAATGAGCCAGAATTGTGGGATCGAATTAATAATAAAAATTGTCCTATGAAGTAGTGGTGGTTGTTCTTTTGTTGTCTTTTTTTTTTTTTTTTTCCTTTCCTGGTTGGTTTTCTGGGTGAGAGGCCTGCCACGTGGGTTTTCAGTCAATGATGTTCTCCCGCCCCTCTCAAGAGGGTGGGCTCTGGGGAAAATGTTTGAATTTTTCAGACTTTTGTTCTCTGGAGGTTTTTATATTTGTTCACTTTTGTTTTTCTCTCTCGCCTTGACCGCTTTTGATGGTTTTTATAGCTTTAGAGGAAAGTAAACTGCACCTGGACCTCCCTCTCAGAGAGAAGCCTCAGTCTGGCTGCAGAGCCCAAATAAATTCTGCCTTGTCCTCTGGCAGAGCAGGTTCCCATTCGCGGTCCCTGGGGACTCAGGATTTTTTGCTTGTACCCAAACCCACAGCAGCGGTGGCTGTCTGGACAACTCCAGATTGCCAGAGAAGTTCCAAGCAGCAATCGCACACTGAGATTTTTCTGCTGGCCCAGGCTGGGAGTGCCTGGTCTTTCCAGTCCGAAAGCACTCGGCTCGCGCCTGTGTGCACCTCTCTCAGGAGAGGGTGCGGGGCACAACTTGGACTCTGAGGGCACGGCAGGGCACTCACGTGGGGACTGCAAAAAGCCTGTGCTTTTGTTGGCTGGCGAGGCTCCCAGCCCTTCACTGGAGCCAGGCGCCACGCACTCTCAGGTTCGCTGGTGGTTCAGGGACCGAGACCTGGTTTCTCTGTCCCACTCTCTCTGACTCTGGCCAGGGGTGGCTGTCCTGGGTCCAGGGACTTAAGCCCCTGACCCTAACACCCCGATTCCCGCAATTTCCCCGCGGTGATCCTTTGTTCTTTTTGAGTGCTTTCTACCAGATTCCCAAGTTAATGCTGGTCCCCAGGCTCAGGGCACTCTCGTATTGGGATATTACTTTCCAACGGGTCGCCTCTGGTGGCTCCCTCCCCCTTTTGTTAATCTTCTGATATCAGTCTGACTTTCCCACTCTGCTTTACCTTCCCACTGGCGTCTTCTGCTCCAGTAGAGATCCAGACATGTATAATTCTGATCTCAGGCTGATTTCGTGGGTAATCGGAGTTCTTTGGAAGGTAATCAGCTCACTTTAGGGTACAGGTTGAAAGAGCGCCTCCTCCTACTTCCCTGCCAACTTGTCTCCCCCTCCCAGCACCATTTATTGAAGAGACTGTCTTTTTTCCACTGTATATTTTTCCTGCTTTGTCGAAGATTACTTAACTACAGAGTTGAGTGTCCATATCTGGCTCTCCTCTGTTCCACTGGTCTATGTCTGTTTTTACACCAGTTGATCTCAGTCTTTTTGTGTCTGTTCAGGCCTGATTTGTGACCCAGTATGGGATTTATTCTGGAGAATGTTTCATGTGAACTTGAAAAAAATGTGTATTCTGCTGCTTTAGGATAAAGTGTTCTGAACATATCTCTGAAGTCTATCTGGTCCAGTATGTCATTCAAAGCCCTTGTTTCCTTGTTGATCTTCTACTTAGAGGATCTGTCCATTGCTGTGAGTGGGATGTTAATGTCCTCTACTACTATTGTATTATCATCAATGATTTCTCTTATGTTTCTTACTAATTGTTGTATATATTTGGGTACTCCTGTGTTTGGTGCACAGATATTTACAATTGTCATATCTTCTTGTTGGATTGTCCCCTTTATTATTATATAGTGATCCTCTTTATCTATTGTTAGAGTTTTTGCTTGAAAGTCTATGGTCTGATATAAGTATGGATACTCTAGCTTTCTTTTGACATCTTTTTGTGTGATAGTTTTTTTCATCCTCTCACTTTCAATCTGCAGAAGTCTTTAGTATACAATGAGTCTCTTGTAGGCAGCATGTGGATGGCTCTTGGTTTTTTTTTTTTTTTTTTTTTCATCCATTCTGTTACCCATGTCATGTAATTGGAGCATTTACTCCATTTACATTCAGAGTAATTATTAATTGACATGTATTTTTTGTCATCTTATTTCTTGTTTTGTAATTGCTTTTTAAAGATTTTGTCTCATTATTGCTTGTCTTTCTCATTCATATTTGGTTTATTTTCTTTAGTTATAAATTAGAAAATATATCTCTTTTTTTGCAGGTTTATTAATGGTTTTTGATATATTTACCATTAGCTTGTATGTAACCTGTTCTACAGATAGCAGTCTATGTTAAGTTGATGGTCATTTAAGTTTGAACCCATTCTTTTTCTTTTTTTTTAAATGATGATATTTATTTATTTGTTTATTTATTTTTTCTGTAAGCTTGGTTTTACACTTATTTAATGCAGGTTTATTCAATGCCAAAGGTATTTTCCAAGCCCCTCCAAACTTTAGCTTTTCTTTTTTTTTTTTTTAACTTAATTTAATTTTATTTTTTCAGTGTTCCAAGATTCATTGTTCATACACTGCATCCAGTGCTTAATTCAATACATGCCCTCCTTAATAACCACCACCACGCCCTCCCAACCCCAGACTTCCTCCCCTCCAAAACCCTCAGTTTGTTTCTCAGAGTCCTCAGTCTCTTATGTGAACCCATTCTTTACTTCTCTCCCAAATTTTAGGCATGTTGTTATATTTTGTACCCTTTTGAGTTCCTTGGCTGATTTTTTACAGAAATATTCATTCTTATTCTTCTTATGTTTCCTACCTTTATACTGTCAATTTTTATCTCTCCTTTCCATTCAAAGAGTTCTCTTTAATATTTCTTGCATTTCTGGGTTACTGGTCATGAATTTCTTTGGTTTTTGTTTTTCGGCAAAACTCTCTCTCTCTCTCTTGTTCTGAATGATAGCCTTGCAGGTGCAATATTCTTAGCTGCAGATTTTTCCTTTTCAGCATGTTGAATATATCATGGCACTCCTTCTAGCTAGAAAGGTTTCTGTTGAGAAATCTTCAGCTAGCCTCATGGGACTTCCTTTGTAAGTTGCTGCCTTCCTTTGTTTTGCTGCTTTTAAGATTCAAAAAAACTTTTTTTTCTTTATCATTATATTTTGCCAGCTTAATTTTAATATATCTCGATGTAGATCTGCTTTCTTTGATTTTGGTGAGAGTTCTCTGCCTCCTGGAACCATATGTCTCTTTCCTTCCCCAGACTAAGGAAGTTTTCAGCTATTATTTTTTCAAATAAATTTTCTGCCCCTTTGCTCTCCCTTCTTCTGGGTTTTCTATAATATGAATACTATTATGTTTGATGGAGTCAGTTAGTTCTCTAAGCCTATTCTCATTTAATGTAATTATTTTCTCTCTCTTTGTTTAGCTTGATTACTTTCCATTACTCTGTCTTCTCGGTCACTATTTTGTTCCTCTGCTTCTTCTAGCCTGCTATTTCTTCTATCAAGTTTATCTGTCATTTCATTTATTGTATTCTTCATCTCATATTATTCCTTATCTGTGTGATAAAGGCCTCATTCATGTCTTCCACTCTTTTTTTCAAGTTCCGTGACTATTCTTATAATCATTACTTTAAATTCTCTGTCAGCCATATTACTTATATCTGTTTTTTTAAATAGATCTCTGTGTATGGCCTTGTCCTGCTCTTTCATTTGGGATACATTTCTGTATCTCTTCATTTTGTCTGCCTCTGTGTGTCTTTTCCATTGTGTTAAGAAAGTCAGCTACATCTTCTGCTCCTTAAAGTAGTGACTTTAAATAAAACAAAGAGGCAACCTATGGAATGGGAGAAGATATTTGAGAATGACATAACAGAGAAAGGGCTGATATCCAAGATCTATAAGGAACTTCTTAACCTCAACACCCAAAAAACCGATAATCATGCCAAAAAAGTGGGCAGAAGACATGAACAGATATTTCTCCAATGAAGACATACAAATGGCTAACAGACACATGAAAAAATGTTCATCATCATTAGCCATCACAGAGATTTAAATCAAAACCATATTGAGATACCACCTTACACCAGTTAGAATGGCCAAAATCAACAAGATAGGAAGCAAGTGTTGGAGAGGATGTGGAGAAAGGGGAACCCTCTTGAACTGTTGGTGGGAATGCAAGTTGGTGCAGTCACTTTGGAAAACTGTGGAGGTTCCTCAAAAAGTTCAAAACTCCCTTCACCTATTTTTCCCACCCCCAACACCCCACATAGTGGAGCCAGATGTGATGCTTGATCTCACAATACTGAGATCATGACCTGAGCTGAAACCAAGAGTCAGATGCTTAACTGACTGAGCCACCCAGGTGCCCCAGCTTTTATAATAATTTAAAATGTGAAAGAAAAAATTCAGAAAATTCCTAAAGCTAGAAAGCATTTTTAGGAGTACAAATGACAGGCTATCTTACAAACTGGTCTTATATTTTTATTTTCTTCCTCTTCTTCCTTTTTTTTTTTTTGTTTTAAGTTTTTATTTAAATCCCCCCCTTTTTTGTTTACATTTTTATTTAAATTCCAGTTAGTTAAATAAAATGTAATATTAGTTCCTGGAGTACAGTTTAGTGATTTATCACTTACATATAACACTCAGTGCTCATCACAAGTGCCCTCCTTAATCCCCATCCCATGTTTAACCCATCCCCCACCCCTCTGGTAACAATCAGTTTGTTCATCAGTTGATGGACATTGGGGCTCTTTCCATAATTTGACTACTGATGATAGTGCTGCTATAAACATCAGGGTGCATATATACCTTTGAATCAGTACTTTTGTATCCTTTGGGTATATATCCAGTAGTGCAATTGCTGGATGAGAGGGTAGCTCTATTTTTAACTTTTAAAAGAAAAAAATTATGTTACGGTCATCACCATGCAGTACATCATTAGTTTTTGATGTAGTGTTCCATTATTCATTGTTTGTTATAACATCTAGTGCTCCATGCAATCCGTGCCTTCCTATATACCCATCACCAGGCTCACCCATTCCCCCTCCCCCTTCTTCTAAAACTGTCAGTTTGTTTCCTGGAGTCCATAGTCTCTCATGATTCATCTCCTACTCTGATTTCCACTCCCTTCATTTTTCCCTTTCTTCTTCATGCTATTCCTTATGTTCCACAAATAAAGGAAACAGTAGGATAATTGACTCTCTCTGATTGACTTCTTTCTTTCTTTTTTTAAGATTTTATTTATTTATTTGACAGAGAGAGATCACAAGTAGGCAGAAAGGCAGGCAGAGAGAGAGGAAGGGAAGCAAGGTCCATGCTGAGCAGAGAGCCCAATGTAGGGCTGGATCCCAGGACCCTGGGATCATGACCTGAGTCAAAGGCAGAGGCTTTTACCCACTGAGCAACCCAGGCACCCCATGATTGACTTATTTCACTCAGCATAATCTCCTCTAGTCCCATCCATAATTTAAAAAAAATTAATTAATTATTTTTTTCAGCATAACAGTATTCATTGTTTTGCACCACACCCAGTGCTCCATGCAATCTGTGCCCTCTCCAATACCCACCACCTCATTCCACCAACCTCCCACCCCCTGTCCCTTCAAAACCCTCATATTGTTTTTAAGTCCCGTCCATGTTGATACAAAAGTTGGGTATTTATTCTTTCTGATGGAGGCATAATATTCCATTGTATACATGGACCATATTTTCTTTATCCATTCATCTGTTGAAGGGCATGTTGACTCTTTCTACAGTTTGGCTATTGTGGACATTGCTGCTATGAACATTGAGGTGCATTTGGCCCTTCTTTTCACTACATCTTTATCATTGGGGTAAATACCCAGTAGTGCAATCGCAAAGTCTTAGCTCTATTCTTAATTTCTTAAGGAATCTCCATATTGTTTTCCAAAGTGGCTGCACCAACTTACATTCCCACCAACAGTGTGAGAGGGTTCCCCTTTCTCCACATCCTCTCCAACACATGTTGTTTACTGTCTTATTAATTTTGGCCAATCTGACTTGTGTAAAGTGGTATCTCTATGTAGTTTTGATTTGAATCTCCCTGTTGGCTAATGATGATGAGCATTTTTTCATGTGTCTGCTATTCATTTGTATGTCTTCTTTGGAGAAGTGTCTGCTCATGTCTTTTGCCCGTTATTTTTTAACTTTTTGAGAAACCTCCATACTATTTCCAGAGTGGCTGCATCAGTTTTCATTACCACCAACAGTGTAAGAGGATTCCTTTTTCTCTGCATCCTCACCAACATTTGTTGTTTCCTGAGTTGTTTCCTCACTTTTGTGAGGTGGTATATCATTGTGCTTTTTATTTGTATTTCCCTGATGTTGAGTCATGTTGAGCATCTTTTCATGTGTCTGTTGGTCATCTATATGTTTGCTTTGGAAAAATGTCTATAAAGTCTTCTGATTTTTTAAAATATTTATTTATTTGAGATGAGAGAGAACAGAAGTGGGAATTTTAATGGTTTCCTGTCTCAAATTTAGGTCTTTAATCCATTTATTTTTGTGTATGGTATAAGAAAGTGGTCCAGTTTCATTATGCAAGTTGCTGTCCAGTTTTCCCAGCACCATTTGTTGAAGAGATAGTCTTCCATTAGATATTCTTTCCTGCTTTGTCCAAGACTTGTTGACCATAAAGTTGTGGTTTCTAGGTTTTCTAGTCTGTTCCATTAATCTATGTGTCTGTTTTTGTGCCAATACCCTGCTGTCTTGATGATTACAGCTTTGTAATATAGCTTGAGGTCAGGAATTGTGATGCCTCTGTCTTTGCTCGCCCCCTTCCCTGAAGATTGTTTTGGCTATTTGTGGTCTTTTGTGGTTTCATACAAATTTTAGGATTGTTGATTCTAGCTCTGTGAAAATACTGGTGATATTTTGTTAAGGATTTCATTAAATGTATAGGTTGCTCTAGGTAGTGTAGGCATTGTAACAATATTTGTTCTTCCAATCGATGAGTATGGAATATCTTCCCATTTTGTTGTTGCCTCAATTTCTTTCATCAGTGTTTTATAGTTTTCAGAGTACATATATTTTACTCCTTTGTTTAGGTTTTGTTTTTTGCCTAGTTATCTTATGGTTTTGGTGCTTTTGTAAACGGGATCAATTCCTTGATTTCTCTTTCTCCTGCTTCATTACTGATATATAGAAAGGCAACAGATTTCTATACATTGATTTTTTATTCTGTGACTTTACTGAATTTGTGTATCAGTTCTAGTAATTTTTTGATGAAGCCTTTTGAGTTTTCTATATAGAGTATCATGTTATCTGCAAAATATTTGACTTCTTCCTTGCATTTAGGATACCTTTTATTTCTGTTTGTTGTCTCATTGCTAAGGTCAGGTCGTCCAGTACTATATTAACTAACAAATATGAGAGTGACATCTCTGTCTTGTTCCTTACTGTAGAGGAAAAGCTTTCAGTTTTTCCCCATTGAGGATGATTATAGCTCTGGGTTTTTGTTTATGACTTTTTTATATTGAAGTATGTTCCATGGGTCCCTACTTTGTTGAGGATTTTTATCATGAATGGATGTTGTACTTTGTCAAATGCTTTTTCTGCATATGGTGAGAGGATAATATGTTTTTTTATCCTTTCTTTTATTAATATGGTATATCATACTGACTTGTGAATATTGAAACACCCATGCAACCCAGGAATAAATCTACCTGATCATGGTAAATAAGTCTTTTAATGTACTGTTTGATTCAATTCATTAGTATTTTTTTTTAAAGATTTTATTTATTTATTCGACAGAGAGAGAGATCACAAGTAGGCAGAGAGAGAGAGGAGGAAGCAGGCTCCCTGCTGAGCAGAGAGCCCGATGTGGGACTCGATCCCAGGACCCTGAGATCATGACCTGAGCCGAAGGCAGCGGCTTAACCCACTGAGCCACCCAGGCGCCCTCATTAGTATTTTATTGAGAATTTTTGCATCTATGTTCATTAGGATATAGTTCTATTTTTTTAGTGGAGTCTTTGCTTTTTGTTTTTTGTTGTCAACGTAATGTTGGTCTCATGGAATGAATTTGGAAATTTTTCTTCTTTTTCTGTTTTTTGGAACAATTTGAGAAGAATAGGTATTAATTCTTTAAATATTTGGTATAATTCCTTCTGTTAAGCCATCTGGTCCTGTACTTTCATTTGTTGGGAGATTTTTGGCTACTGATTCAGTTTCTTTGCTGGTTATTGCTCTGTTCATATTTCTATTTCTTCCTATTTCAGCTTTGGAAGTTCATATGTTTCTGGGAATTTATCACTTTTTTCCAAATTGTCAAATTTGTTTGCATATAATTTTTCATAATATTCTGTTTGCATTTCTGTGGTATTGGTTATTTCCCTTTTCACCTTTGTAATTTTATTAACTTAAGTGCTTTCTCTTTTCTTTTTGATAAGTCTGGCTTAGAGTTTATCTTTATTTATTTATTTATTTATTCAAAGAATCAGCTCCTGGTTTCATCGATCTCTTCTACAGTAGGTTTTTTTGTTAGTTTTATTTCTATATCATTTATTTCTGCTCTAAAATTTGTTATTTTTCTTCTGCTGCTGTCCATAGGTGTTTTTTGTTGCTGTTTTCAGCTCCTTTAGGTACACAGTTAGGTTGTTTGTTTTAGATTTTTAGGTCTAACTTGAATCCCTTGTAGGCAGCATATGGATGGGCCTTGTTTTGTTATTCATTCTGACAGCCTGTATCTTTTGATTGGGGCATTTAGTCTATTTATATTCAGAGTAATTACTGATGCATATTTAGTGTCATTTTATTACTTATTTTGTCATTGTTTCTGCAGGCTTTCTCTGTTCCTTTGTAGTCTTTGTTGTTTTTTATCTTTTCCATTCAGAGTCTGCTTCGTATTTCTTGGAGAGCTGGTTTGGCAGTCACAAACTTCTTTAGTTTTTGTTTGCCTGGGAAACTCTTCATGTCTCTTTCTATTCTGAATGACAGCTTTGCTGGATAGTGTATTGTTGGCTATAGATTTTTCCATTCAAAATCCCTGACTTTAAAAGCCCAAACACTTATCTAAACATTGCAAACACCTACAAATACAATGGGAGATTGAAGAGAAGAAGAACAGCAATTCTATAAAAAGAAAATCAACCATTTTCTGAAAGGTAGGACTGGCAGAGAAGTGAATCCAAAGTGACGGGAAGATAGACCACAGGGGGAGGGGCCAGCTCCCAGAAAGTGGCAGAGCAACGGAGCACTAAATCAGGACTTTTAAAAGTGTTCTGCTGAGGGATATCACTCCAGAGGCTAAACCGGAGTGAAGCCCACGTGGGGTCAGCATGGCCCCAGGTCCCACAGGGTCACAGAAGGATCGACAATGTCTGAATGTCGCAGAGCTTGCAGGTATTAGAACAGGGAAGCCGGCTACAGAGACAGAGCCGAGGAGTGAGCTCTCAGCTCGGGGTTACCTTGAACTGGTGGCAGCCTGGGTGAGCTCAGAGCGTGGCCAGAAGCCAGGGAGACAGGAGTGAATGGGTGCTATTCTCTGAGGGTGCACTGAAGAGTGGGGCCCCAAGCTCTCGGCTTCTCTGGGCCAGAGACTGGGAGGCCACCATTTTCATTGCCGTCCTCCGGAAATCTATGGAAACCATTCAGGGAACAAAAGATCTCGAAAGCAAACTCGAGGGGATTACTCAGCCCAGCCCTTGGTAAGGACAGTGCAATTCCGCCTGGCATAAAGACACTTGAGAATCATTACAACAAGTCCCTCCCCCAGAAGGTCAACAAGAAATCCAGCCAGGACCAAGTTCACCTACCAAGGAGTGCAATTTCAATACTAAGGAGAGCAGCGGAATTCCAGAGAAGGAGAAAGCAAAGCATGAATCTCATGGCTTTCTCCCCATGATTCTTTAGTCTTGCAGTTCATTTAACTTTTTTTTTCAATTTTTTTCTTCTGATAATTTTTTTTAACATTTACCCTTTACTTTTTTAAATTTTTTTATTTTTTATAAACATATAATATATTTGTAACCCCAGGGGTACAGGTCTGTGAATCACCAGGTTCGCCAGAAGTGCCACTTCACAGCACTCACCATAGCACACACCCTCCTCAAGTCCATAACCCCGCCCCCCTCTCCCAATCCCCTTCCTCCCAACAACCCTCAGTTTGTTTTGTGAGATTAAGAGTCACTTATGTTTTGTCTCCCTCCCAATCCCCTCTTGTTCCATTTAATTCTTCTCCTACCCCCTTAACCCCCCCATGTTTATAGCAGCACAATACCCTTTACTTTTATAACATTTTTAACTAGTTTATCTAATATATATATATATATATATATTTCTTTATTTGTTTTCTTTTTTAAATTTTTTTTCTGAACCTCTTTTTATCCCCTTTCTCCCCCCATGATTTGAGGTCTCTTCTGATTTGGTTAAAGCACATTTTCCTGGGGTCTTTGCCACCCTTTTAGTATTTTGCTTGCTCCTTCATATACTCTTATCTGGACAAAATGACAAGGTGGAAAAATTCACCACAAAAAAAAGAACAAGAGGCAGTACCAAAGGCTAGAGACTTAATCAACACATACATTGATAATATGTCAGATCCAGAACTCAGAATGACGATTCTCAAGGTTCTAGCCGGGCTCGAAAAAGGAATGGAAGACATTAGAGAAACACTTTTGGAAGATATAAAAGCCCTTTATGGAGAAATAAAAGAACTAAAATCTAACCAAGTTGATATAAAAAAAAAACTATTAATGAGGTGCAATAAAAAATCGAGGCTCTGATTGCCAGGATAAATGAGGCAGAAGAAAGAATTAGTGATATAGATGACCAAATGACAGAGAATAAAGAAGCTAAGAAAAAGAGGGACAAACAGCTACTGGACCATGAGGGCAGAATTCGAGAGATAAGTGTCAATATATGATGAAACAACATTAGAATAATTGGGATTCCAGAAGAAGAAGAGAGAGGGGAGCAGAAGGTATATTGGAAAGAATTATTGGAGAGAATTTCCCTAATATGGCAAAGGGAACAAGCATCAAAATCCAGGAGGTGCAGAGAACGCCCCTCAAAATAAAAAAGAATAGGTCCACACCCCGTCACCTAATAGTTAAATTTACAAGTCTTAGTGACAAAGAGAAAATCCTGAAAGCAGCCCAGGAAAAGAAGTCTGTAACATACAATGGTAAAAATATTAGATTGGCAGCAGACTTATCCACAGAGACCTGGCAGGCCAGAAAGAGATGACATGATAGATTCAGAGCACTAAATGAGAAAAACACACATCCAAGTATACTATATCCAGCTAGGCTATCACTGGAAACAGAAGGAGAGATTAAAAAAAAAAAAATCCAGGACAAACAAAAACTGAAAGAACTTGCAAACACCAAACTGTACAGGAAATATTGAAAGCGGTCCTCTAAGCAAAGAAAGAGCCTAAAGGTAGTAGATCAGAAAGGAACAGAGACAATATGAAGTAACAATCGCCTTACAGGAAATAAAATGTCCCTAAATTCATATTTCTCAATAGTTATCCAGAATGTTAATAGGCTAAATGCCCCAATCAAAAGACACAGTGTATCAGAATGGATAAAAAACAGCCCATCTATATGTTCCTGTCAAAAAACTCATTTTAGACCTGAAGACACCTCCAGATTTAAAGTGAGGGGGTATAATGTTTATAGCAACAATGGCCATGGTCGCCAAACTGGAAAGAACCAAGATGCCCTTCAACGGATGAATGGATAAGGAAGATGTGGTCCATATACACTATGGAGTATTATGCCACCATCAGAAAGGACGAATACCCAACTTTTGTAACAACATGGACGGGACTGGAAGAGATTATGCTGAGTGAAATAAGCAGAGAGAGTCAATTATCGTATGGTTTCACTTATTTGTGGAGCATAACAAAAAGCATGGAGGACATGGGGAGATAGAAAGGAGAAGGGAGTTGCGGGAAATTGGAAGGGGAGGTGAAGTATGAGAGACTATGGACTCTGTAAAAAAATCTGAGGGTTTTGAAGGGGCGAGGGGTGGGAGGTCGGGGTGCCAGGTGGTGGGTATTTTAGAGGGCATTGATTGCATGTTGCACTGGGTGCGGTGCAAAAATAATGAATACTGTTATGCTGAAAATAAATAAAAAATAAATAAAAAAATAAAGTGAAGGGGTGGAAAGAAATTTACCATGCTAATGGACATCAGAAGAGAGCAGGAGTGGCAATCCTTATATCAGATCAATTAGATTTTAAGCCAAAGACTATAATAAGAGATGAAGAAGGACACTATATGATACTCAAAGGATCTGTCCAACAAGAAGATCTAACAATTTTAAATATCTATGCCCCTAACATGGGAGCAGCCAACTGTATAAACTAATTATTAACAAAATTAAAGAAACACATCGACAATAATACAATAATAGTAGGGGAATTTAACACTCCCCTCACTGAAATGGACAGATCATCCAAGCAAAAGATCAACAAGGAAATAAGGGCCTTAAATGACACACTGGACCAGATTGACATCACAGATATATTTAGAACATTTCATCCCCAAACAACAGAATACACATTCTTCTTTAGTGCATATGGAACATTCTCCAGAATAGATCTCATTCTGGGTCCTAAATCAGGTCTCAACCAGTATCAAAAGATTGGGATCATTCCCTGCATATTTTCAGACCACAATGCTCTGAAGCTGGAACTCAATCATAAGAGGAAGTTTGGAAAGAACCCAAATACATGGAGACTAAACAGCATCCTTCTAAAGAAGGAATGGGTCAACCAGGAAATTAAAGTACTGAAAAAACTCATGGAAACAAATAATAATGAAAACACAACGGTTCAAAATCTGTGGGACACAGCAAAGGCAGTCCTGAGAGGAAACTATATAGTGGTACAAGCATTTCTCAAGAAACAAGAAAGGTCTCAGGTACACAACCTAACGCTACACCTAAAGGAGCTGGAGAAAGAACAACAAAGAAACCCTAAGACCAGCAGGAGAAGAGAAATCATAAAGATCAGAGCAGAAATCAATAAAATAGAAACCAAAAAAAAAATAGAATAAAGCAACGAAACAAGGAGCCGGTTCTTTAAAAAATAATTAATAAAATTGATAAACCCCTGGCCAGACTTATCAAAAAGAAAAGAGAAAGGACCCAAATAAATAAAATCATGAATGAAAGAGGAGAGATCACAACTAACACCAAAGAAATACAAACTATTATAAGAACATACTATGAGCAACTCTATGCCAACAAATTTGACAATCTGGAAGAAATGGATGCATTCCTAGAAACATATAAACTACCACAACAGAACCAGGAAGAAATAGACAGCCTGAACAGACCCATAACCAGTAAGGAGATTGAAACAATCATTAAAAATCTCCAAACAAACAAAAGCCCAGGGCCAGATGGCTTCCTGGGGGAATTCTACCAAACATTTAAAGAAGAACTAATTCCTATTCTCCTGAAACTGTTCCAAAAAATAGAAATGGAAGGAAAACTTCCAAACTCATTTTATGAGGCCAGCATCACCTTGATCCCAAAACCAGACAAGGATCCCATCAAAAAAGAGAGCTATAGACCAATATCCTTGATGAACACAGATGCGAAAATTCTCACCAACATACTAGCCAATAGGATTCAACAGTACATTAAAAGGATTATTCACCACGACCAAGTGGGATTTATTCCAGGGCTGCAAGTTTGGTTCAACATCAGCAAATCAGTCAATGTGATACAACACATCAATAAAAGAAAGAACAAGAATCATATGATACTCTCAATAGATGCTGAAAAAGCATTTGACAAAGTACAGCATCCCTTCCTGATCAAAACTCTTCAAAGTGTAGGGATAGAGGGCACATACCCCAATATCATCAAAGCCATCTATGAAAAACCCACCGCAAATATCATTCTCAATGGAGAAAAACGGAAAGCTTTTCTGCTAAGGTCAGGAACACGGCAGGGGTGTCCAATATTACCACTGCTATTCAACATAGTACTAGAAGTCCTAGCCTCAGCAATCAGACAACAAAAGGAAATTAAAGGCATCCAAATTGGCAAAGAACAAGTCAAATTATCTCTCTTTGCAGATGATATGATACTATATGTGGAAAACCCAAAGAACTCCACTCCAAAACTGCTAGAACTTGTACAGGGATTCAGTAAAGTGTTAGGATATAAAATCAATGCACAGAAATCAGTTGCATTTCTCTACACCAACAACAAGACCGAAGAAAGAGAAATTAAGGAGTCAATCCCATTTACAATTGCACCCCAAACCATAAGATACCTAGGAATAAAGCTAACCAAAGAAGCTAAGAATCTATCCTCAGAAAACTATAAAGTACTCATAAAAAAAAAATGAGGAAAACACAAAGAAATGAAAAAATGTTCCATGCTCCTGGATTGGAAGAATAAATATTGTGAAAATGTCTATGCTATCTAAAGCAATCTACACATTTAATGCAATTCCTATCAAAGTACCATCCATCTTTTTCAAAGAAATGGAAGAAATAATCCTAAAATTTATATGGAACCAGAAAAGACCTCGAATAGCCAAAGGGATATTGAAAAAGAAAGCCAAAGTTGGTGGCATCAGAATTCTGGACTTCAAGCTCTATTACAAAGCTGTCATCATCAAGACAGCATGGTACTGGTACAAAAATAGACACCTAGATCAATGGAACAGAATAGAGAGCCCATAAATAGACCCTCAACTCTATGGTCAACTAATCTTCGAAAAAGCAGGAAAGAATGTCCAATGGGAAAAAGACAGCCTCTTCAATAAATGGTGCTGGGAAAATTGGACAGCCACATGCAGAAAAATGAAAGTGGACCATTTCCTTACACCACACACAAAAATACACTCAAAATGGATGAAGGACCTCAATGTGAGAAAGGAATCCATCCAAATGCTTGAGGAGAACACAGGCAGCAACCTCTTCGACCTCAGCCCCAGTAACATCTTCCTAGGAACATCGCCAAAGGCAAGGGAAGCAAGGGCAAAAATGAACTATTGGGATTTCATCAAGATCAAAAGCTTTTGCACAGCAAAGGAAACAATTAACAAAATCAAAAGACAACTGACAGAATGGGAGATGATATTTGCTAACGACCTATCAGATAAAGGAGTAGTGTCCAAAATCTATAAAGAACTTAGCAAACTCAATACCCAAAGAACAAATAATCCAATCAAGAAATGGGCAGAGGACATGAACAGATATTTCTGCAAAGAAGACATCCAGATGGCCAACAGACACATGAAAAAGTGCTCCATATCACTCGGCATCAGGGAAATACAAATCAAAACCACAATGAGATATCACCTCACGCCAGTCAGAATGGCTAAAATCAACAAGTCAAGAAATGACAGATGTTGGCGAGGATGCGGAAAAAGGGGAACCGTCCTACATTGTTGGTGGGAATGCAAGCTGGTGCAACCACTCTGGAAAACAGCATGGAGGTTCCTCAAAATGTTGAAAATAGAACTGCCCTATGACCCAGCAATTGCACTACTGGTACTTACCCTAAAGATACAAATGTAGTGATCCTAAGGGTCACGTACACCCAAATGTTTATAGCAGCAATGTCCACAATAGCCAAACTATGGAAAGAACCTACATGTCCATCAACAGATGAATGGATAAAGAAGAGGTGGTATATATACACAATAGAATACTGTGCAGCCATCAAAAGAAATGAAATCTTGCCATTTGCTACAACATGGATGGAACTAGAGCATACCATGCTTAGCGAAATAAGTCAAGTGGAGAAAGACAACTATCGTATGATCTCCCTGATATGAGGAAGTGGTGATGCAACATGGGGGTTTAAGTGGGTAGGAGAAGAATCAATGAAACAAGATGGGATTGGGAGGGAGACAAACCATAAGTGACTCTTAATCTCACAAAACAAACTGAGGGTTGCTGGGGGGAGGGGGGTTGGGGAAGGGGGTGGGGTTATGGACATTGGGGAGGGTATGTGCTTTGGTGAGTGCTGTGAAGTGTGTAAGCCTGGCGATTCACTGACCTGTACCCCTGCGGATAAAAATATATGTTTATAAAAAATTTTAAAAATTAAAAAAAAAAACATATAGCCCAGCAATCATGCTGCTTGATATTTACCCAAGGAGTTGAAAATATGTCCTCAGAATAACCTCCACAGAAATGTTTATAACCACGTTGTTCTTAATAGTGCAAATATGGAAATAACCAACATGTCCTAAGGTAAGTGAAAAGATATATAAACTGTGGTTTATCTAAACAGTGGCATATTATTCAGTGCTAAAATTAGGTGACTATCAAATCATGAAAAACATGGATGAATTTTAAATGTATATTACAATGTAAAGAAGCCCATCTGTAATGGCTACACTACTGTGATTCTAATTTCATGATATAATGGAAAAATATTAAGGCAATGAAATATCCATAGTTTCCAGGGGTAAGGAGACAGAGGGGTGTATCCATGAAACATGGGATTTTCGGGGGTTGCAAACTACTATGCAGAATATTATAATGGTGATGAATGTTATTATATATTTGTCAAAATTCAGCACCAAAAGTAAATGATATTATAAACTATGTACTCTGAATGAAAAAAAAAAAAAAACACACACAAATATCCTGGTCCAAGATGGTGATGTAGGAAAATTCTGAATTTACATCCTCTGTGGAAACATCAAATATACACCTATTTATAGAACGATTCCTCCTGAAGAAGAACCAATCAACTGAACAGCTTTTGCTCTACAAAAGAGAGAGAGACTGCATAAGGAATAGGAGGAGAGATGGAGACGCAGGAATAAAGGGAATTCCCACTCCTGGTCCAAACTGCCGTGGGGAGTGATCGTACTGTTAGAACTGAGCAGATTCATCTCCCCTGAGACACAGAAAACAGCCATGATTTAAAAGAACACCTGAACCAAAAAAAAAAAGACCCAGCTCCAGAATTCTGCCAAATGGTAGAGGAGCTACTTAAACTCTCTCTGGGTCAGAGAAGCTGGTGAGCATGATGGTTTATGTTCCTCCTCCATACTGACAGTGCAGACAGGAGCAGGATCTAGAAGCTATGGGCAGCATGCCACATACGCAAACTCTAGGCTTCTAGACCACAGCAGGCTCAGATGCCTTGGAAGACAGAAAGAGAAAGCCATGGATTAAAAGAACTACTACACTATGAAGAAACTAGCCCCAAACTCTGACAAATGGCAGGGGAGCAGCTGGAACTCACTCTGGGTCAGAGGAACCAGTGAGTGGTAAGATTTACATTCTCCTATGATTTTGATAGCATGGATGGGAGCAGGGTCCAGATGCTCTATTTCACCTACAACCTCAGTAAGCCTCAAACTACTACCCCACACCAGCCCCAGCCACCCTTAGCATAGTGCATACAGGGACACACTTGGTCAGTTCCTACTACAGCTCCAGCCCTCTCGCCAAGGTGACAAATGTGCAAAGCACCCTGAAACACTCCAGGCTTGCACCACTTAGGCTCCAGATATCTTTCTAAGGCATCCCTTTCTCAGAATGCTCAGGGAATTCCCAGCTTATGCCTGCTTCAGCTCTAGACAATGTTCAGAGCACCCCACATATTTCCAACCTTTGTCCATCTCAGCTTTAGCCACAATACCAGGGTGTCCCCAGCACCACACATGCACTCAGCCCACACCAATTTCAGTACCAGCCACAATGTCAGGGTGCTCACTGCACTGAACACAGTGTGTATGCACTTCAATGTTAGCTATTTTTCCAGGGTGTCCTTGTGTGAAGAGACCTGGGACCACCCCCGCTTCCACCCACTTGATAAAGTGCTGTCCACAGGGCACCCCCCTACATGGAGTGCACTGGGACCCCCAGGACATTAATCCATCTCGGATCCAGCCACCCCAGCAGGCTTTCCCACCCAAAGAGGATCTCATGATGCCCTAGCCCACATCGTGCTTCAGCCCCAGTGAATTTCCATGTGCTCCATATAGTGCATTCCAGGATCTACAGTTTGCACCCACATTTCCATCAGTTATCTTGCCAGGTACCCTCTGTGCAGATCCTTGGCTCCTCAGCTTGCATCTGCACAAGCTTTAGCTGTTTTGCTAGTTTGTATTCTGCATGGAGAGCCTAGCAACCACACTGGCCTATGCCCACTTTACCTCTGGCCACTCTTCCATAGCAGCTCTGACATAGAGTGCCCTGGAAACCCCAGGAACCCCAGCTCATATTAGACACAGCTCCATTTAGCCAACCGAAGTCCTCAGGCACAGTCTAAACAGGGAGTGACTGTAGACACCCTTTTCTTTTCTCCAAGTCTTTTCTCCAAGTCTAGAAGAAATAGCAGTACCACCTAATTCATAAAAAAAAGACAGAAAGTCAAGCATATTGAGGAGATAGAAGCATATGCTTCAAATGAAAGAACAAGATAAAACCTCAGAAATATAACTAAGTGAAATAGAGATGAACAGTATGCCAGGTGAAGATGTATGATTATAAATGATCATAGAGATGTTCCCTAGACTGGAAAGAAGACTGAAAGGACTCAGTGAGAACTTTAAAAAGAAATTAAAAATATAAGTAAAACTCAGAGTTGAACATAATAACTGAAATGAAAAATACACTAGAAGGATTCATCAACAGATCAAGATGCAGAATAGGTCAGTGATCTGGAAGACATGGTATTAGAAAGCACCCAAGCAGAACAGCAAAATGAAAAATAAATACATAGATAAATAAAATAAAATAAAATAAAAATGAGGCTAGGTTAAGAAACATTTGGATGATATCAAGTAAACAAATATTCACATTATAGGTGTCACAGAAGAAGAAGAGAGAAAGGAGTACTAAAGCTATTTGAGTAAATAATAGCTGAAAATGTCCCTAACCTGGAAAAGGAAAGAGACATCCAAATTTAGGAAGCACAGTGAGTTCCAAATACCATAAACTCAAGAAAATCCAAACCATGACATAATAATTAAAATGTCAAAGATTAAAGGTAAAGAGGGGAAAAAAAGATTTTATTTTCTTATTTGAGAGAGGGACAGAGAACACAAGCAGGGGCAGAGACAGAGGGAGAAGCAGAATTCCCACTGAGCAGGGAGCCTGATGTGGGGCTCAATCCTTGGACCCTGGGATCATGACATGAACCAAAGGCAGACACTTAACTGAATGACCCACCCAGGTGACCCAGATATATGATTTTAATATTTATCTCATAAGTAATCTAATTTTTATGCTTTATTTTTCTTACCAATATTTCAAGTTCTTTTAAAATTTTAGTTAATTAAAATATAGTGTAATATTAGTTTCAGGAGTAGAATTTAGTGATTTATCACTTACATATAACACCCAGTACTGATCACAAGTACCCTCCTTAATATCCTTCACCCATTTAGCCCACCTCCCTCTATCAACCCTCAGTGTGCTCATTATAGTTAAGAGTTTCTTATGGTTTGCCTCCCTCTGGTTATTTTTCTTTCCCCTTTGTTCACCTGTTTTTTTTTTTTTCCTTCAATTACACATATAATGGAAATCATATTTTTCTTTGACTGACTTATTTGGCTTAGCATAATGCACTCCAGCTCCATGTATGTCATTGCAAATGGCAGGATTACATCAGTTTTGATTTCTGAGTAATATTCCATTCTATATATATAGATATATATACTATATCTTCTTTATCCATTCATCAGTTGTTGGACACTTAAGCTTCTTCCATCATTTGGCTATTACTGATAATGCTATCATCAAGGTGCATGTGCCCCTTCAAATCAGTACTTTATTTTTTTTAATTTTTTTAAAAGATTTTATTTATTTATTTGACAGATAGAGATTATAAGTAGGCAGAGAGGCAGGCAGACAGAGAGGAGGAAGCAGGCTCCCCACGGAGCAGAGAGCCCGATGTGGGGCTCGATCCCAGGACCCTGGGATCATGACCTGAGCCGGAGGCAGGGGCTTTAACCCACTGAGCCACCCAGGCGCCCCAGTACTTTAGAAGCACATTTTATATTTTATTATATTAAGATGATCAATAAGTATTCATATATTATGTTCCAAACAACATTATATTATTTTAATGGTGTTCTTTTTAAAAATTTTTTTTATGATTAAGTTCAATTAGCTTATATATAGTGAAACACTCAGGGCTCATCACAACATGTGCCCTCCTTAATATTCATCACCCTGTTACCTCATCCTCCCACCCCCCCCAATTCTGTAACTCCCAGTTTGTTTCCTGGAGTCCAGAGTCTCTCATGGTTTTTCTCCCTCTCTGATTTCCTCCCATTCAGTGTTCCCTCCCTTCCCTTTTGGTCCTCTGCATTATTACCTATGCTCCAGGTATGATAATTGTCCCTCTTGGCTTGACTTATTTCACATAGCATAAGCCCCTCCTGTTCCATCCATGTCAGTGCAATGATGGGTATTCATCCTATCTGATGGCTTTAATTATACTGATATTTTCCTTCACTGTATAGAAGCTTTTTATCTAGATAAAGTCCAAAATTCTTCAATTTTGCTTTTGTTTCCTTTGACTCTGGAAAAGTGTGTAGTAAGAAGCTGGTACAAATGAGGTCAAAGAGAGTGCTGCTTGTGTTCTTCTCTAGGATTTTGGTGGTTTCCTGTTTTACATTTAGGTCTCTCATCCATTTTTAATTTATTTCTGTGAATAGAATAAGAAAATGATCCAGTTTCATTCTTCTGCATATTGCTTTCCAGTATTCCCAAAACCATTTGCTGAAGAGACTGTTTCCCATTGGATATTCTTTACTGCTTTGTTAAGGATTAGTTGACCTATAGTTGTGGATCCCTTTCTGGGTTTTATATTCTGTTCCATTGTTTTATGTGCCTGTTTTTGTGCCCAAGCTGTACTGTCTTGAACACTGTAGCTTTGTTTTCAATTAGCAATAATCGCGCCTCGGATAAACCTCATTGGCTACGATACTGTCACTGTGCAAAGCTGAACACTGTAGCTTTGTAATACAACTTGAAGTCCAGAAACATTATGCCTACATATTTGCTTTGTTTTTCCAAGATTGTTTTGGTTATTTGGGGTATTTTGTGGTTCCTTGCAAATTTTGGAATTGTTCTAACTCTGTGAAAAATGCTGGTCATATTTTGATAGGTACAGCATTAAGTGTGTAGATTGCTTTGGGTAGTATAGATATTTTAACAATATTTGTTTTTTCAGTCTATAAGCATGGAATGTTTTCCCTTTTATTTGTGTCTTCAGTTTCTTTCATAAGCATTCTGTAGTTTTCAGAGTATAGATTTTTTTACAACTTTGGTTAGGTTTATTACCAGGGATTTTTATGGGTTTTGGTAAAATTGTAAATGAGATTGATTCCTTGATTTCTTTTTCTGTTGCTTCATATTTGATATATAGAAGTGCAATTGATTTCTGTATGTTGATTTTATATCCATTTTAAGCATTTTTTAAAAAGATTTTATTTATTTATTTATTTGACACAGAAAAAGGGCACACAAACAGGGGCAGTGGCAGGCAGAGGGGCCAAGCAGGGAGCTGATGTGGGGCTTGATTTCAGGACCCCAGGATCATGAGCTGAGTAGAAGGCAGACACAACTGACTGAGCCACCCAGGCATCACAAGTTCTAGCAATTTTTGGTGGAGTCTCTTGGGTTTTGTATATATATCATGTTGCCAACAAATAGTGAAAGCTTGACTTCTTCCTTGCTGGTTTGGGTGCTATTTATTGTTTTCTACTTACTGAGGCTAAGACTTCCAGTACTGTGTTAAATAACAATGATGAGAGAAGACATCCCTATCTTGTTCCTGACTATAGAGGGAAATTTCTCAGTTTTTCCCCATTGAGGATGATATTAGCCATGGGTCTTTCATGTATAGTCTTTATGATGTTGAGGTTTGTTCCATCTCTACTTTGTTGAGGCTTTTTATGAAGAATGGATGTATTTTGTCAAATGATTTTTCTGTATCTATTGAGAGGATCATTTAGCTTTTATCCTTTTTTGTTGTTGTTAATGTGAGGTATCATGTTAATTATTTTGTTGAATAGTAAACATCCCTTACACCCAGTAATAAACCCCACTTGACCCCAAATAATTATTTTAATGTACTGTTGGATTTGATTTGCTAGTATCTTGTGTATTTTGCTTCCATATTCATCAAGGATATTGGCCTGTAATTCTTTTTATTAGACTTCTTTGTTTTGGCATCAAGATAATGCTGGCCTTGTAGACTGAATTTGGAAATTTTCCTTTCATTTTTATTTTTCAGATCACTTGAGAAGAATAGGTATTGACTCTTCTTTTTTTTTCTTCCTTGTTTCATTTTTAAAATTTAAATTCAATTAGCCAACATATAATACATCATTAGTTTCAGATGTAAAGTTCCATAATTTGTCAGTTCATATGACACCCCCTGCTCATCACATCATGTGTCCTCCTTAATTTCTATCATCCATTTACCCCATCCCCCAATCCACCCCCCCTCCAGGAACCCTCAATTTTTTCCTATAGTTAAGAGTCTCTCATGATTTTTCTTCCTCTCTGTTGACTTCCCATTCAGTTTTGCCTCCCTTCCCCTATGATCTTCTGTGCAATTTCTTATATTCTACTCATGAGACCATATAATTGTCTTTCTCTGATTGACTTATTTTACTCAGAATACATGTTGATGCACATGGTAAGAGTTATATTCCATTGAAACAAAACAGAAAAGAATATCCAATGGAAAAAAGACAGTTTAGTCAATAAATGTTCCTGAGAAAACTGGACAGCCACATGCAGAAGAATGAGACAAGACCATTCTTTTACACCATATACAGAAATACTCTCAAAATGGATGAAAGATATAAATGAGAGATAGACATCCATCAAAATCCTAGAAGTGGACACAGGCAGCAACCTCCTCGACCTCAAGTGCAGCAACTTCTTACTAGATATATCTCCAAAGACAAGGGAAACAAAAGCAAAAATGAACTATTGGAAATTTGTCAAGATAAAAATCTTCTGAACAGAAAAGGAAACAGTAAGCAAAACTAAAAGGGAACCTATGTAATGGGAGAAGATATTTGCAAACGACACTATAGATAAAGGACTGGTATCTAAGATCTATAAAGAACTTCTCAAACTCAACACCAAGAAAAGGGCAGAAAACATGAGCAGACATTTCTGCAAATAAGACATACAAATGGCCAACAGACACATGAAAAAAATTCTCCATATCACTTGACATCAGGGAAATACAAATCAAAACTACACTAAGATATCACCTCACAGCAGCAAATTTGGCCAGGAAACAGCAAATGTTGCTGAGGATGTGGAGAAAGGGGAACCCTCTTACATTGTTGGTGGAAATGCAAGCTGGTACAGACACTCTGGGGAACAGTATGGGGGTTCCTCAAGAAGCTAAAAAATAGGATATTAACTTTGCTTTAAATATTTAGTAGAATTCCTCCAGGAAGTCATCTGGCTCTGGACTTTGGTTTGTTGTTTTGATTACTGATTCAATTTCTTTGCTGACTGTGTCTATTCAAATTTTCCATTTCTTCCTGTTTCAGTTTTGGTAGTTAATATGTTTCTAGGAATTCATCCATTTCTTCCAGACATAAAATTTCCATATATTCTCTAATAATGGTATTTCTGTGGTTTTGGTTGTAATCTCTCCTTTTTCATTCGTGATTTTATTTAGATCTTTCTCTTTTCTTTTTGATAAGTCTGGCAGGGATTTACCTTTCTTATTAATTCTGTCAAAAAATCAGTTCCTACTTCCACTGATCTGATTTACTGGTTTTTTTTTTTTTTTTGTCATCTCTATATCATTTATTTTGGCTCTAATCTTTAGTATTTCCCTTCTGCTGGCTTTAGGCTTTATTTGCTTTTCTTTTTCTCCTTTAGGTATAAGGTTAGGCTGTTTATTTGAGATTTTCCTTGCTTCTTGAGTCCTGTATTACTATTTGATTCCATCTTAGGACCACTTTTGCTACATCCCAAATGTTTTGGACAGTAGGATTTTCATTTTTCTTTGTTTCCATGTATTTCTTTATTTTTTCTTTAATTTCCTGGTTAAATCATTCATTCTATGGTAGTATGTTCTTCAACCTCCATGTGCCTATAGTCCTTCCAAATTCTTTTTTTCTGGTTGACTCTAGTTTCATAGTTTTATGGTCTTAAAATATGCATGTTGTGATCTAAATCTTTTTGTATTTGTTAAGGACTAGTTTGTGACTCTGTGATCTATTCTGGAGTATGCACTATGTATACTTGAAAAAAATGTGTAGCCTGCTGCATTAGGATGTAATGTTCTGAATATATTTGTTAATTCCCTCTGGTCTAGTGTGTCACTCAAAGCCATTGTTTCCTAATTGATTTTCTGTTTAGATGATCTGTCCATTGGTGTAAGTAGGATGCTAAAGTCCCCCACTATTATGGTATTATTAGCAATGAATTTCTTTGTGTTTGTTATTAATTGATTTATACGTTTGGGTCCTCCAAAGCTTGGGACATAAATACTTATAATTGTCACATCTTCTTGTTGGATTGTCCCCTTTGTTGTGATGTAGTGTCCTTCTTCATCTCTTGTTACAGTCTTTGGTCTAAAATCTAATTTTTCTGATATAAGGTTGGCTACTCTTCTTTCTTTTGACATCTATGACCATGGTAAATGTTTGTCTATCCCTTCACTTTCAATCTGCAGGTGACTTTAGGTCTAAATGAGTCTTTTATATCCAGCATATTGATGGGTCTTGCTTTTTGTCCACTCTGGCACCCAAGTCTTCGATTGAAGTACTTGGTCCATTTACATTCAGAGTGATTATGGGTAAGTATGAATTTAGTGCCATTGTATTACCTGTAAATTCATTGTTTCTAGAGATTTTCCCTGTTCCCTTCTAGTCTTTGTTGCTTTTGGCTACCCCGACCCCGCCAACCACACACACACACACACACACACACACACACACACACTCTAAGAGTCCCCTTTAATATTTCTTGTAGGGATTGTTTAGTGGCCACAAATTCCTTTAGTTTTTGTTTGGGAAACTCTTTATATTTCCTTCTTTCTGAATGATAGCCTTGTTGGATTAAGTATTCTTGACTGCATATTTTTCCCATTCTGCACATTGTATATATCATGCCATTCTCTCTGGCTTGCCAACTTTCTCTTGATAAATCTGATGATAACCTGATGTGTCTTCCCTTGTAACTTAGGGATTTCTTTTCCCTTGCTGTCTCAGGATGTTTCTTCTTATGTTTTGCAAATTTTACTACAGTATGTCTTGGTGTTGGCCTCATTTTGTCGATTTTGAGGGGAGTCTTCTCTGCCTCCTTGATTTAGATGTTTCTTTCCTTCCACAGTTAGCAAAATTTTCAGGTAAAATTTGCTCATGCAAACCTTTTCCCTATCTCTTTCTTCTGGAACTATATGGCATTAATGTTATTATGCATTATGGAGTTGCTTAGTTCCCTAAGTCCACTTTCATGAGCTAATATTTTTTCTACCTTCTCCTTTACAGCCTCATTATTTTCCATAATTTTATCTTCTGTATCACATTAATTCCTCTTCTTCTTCTTCTTCCATCTTTGTGGTCATTACATGCAATCAGTTTCACATTTTGGTTATAGCACTTTTTATGTCAGCTTTATTAGTTTTTATGTCTTTTTATTTCTGTGCTAAGTGATTCCTTGGTGTCTTTTTGCCTTTCTTAAGCCCAGTTAGTAACCTTATGGTTGTTCTTTTAATTCTGGTTCAGGCATATTACTTATATCTTGATTAGATCCCTGGCTGTGCCCTTTCTTATTCTTTCATTTGGGATGAATTCCTCTGTCTTGGCATTTTGCCTAAGTCTGTTTTCTGTGTGTTAGGAGAGTCTGTATTTCTTACTCTTCAGCATAATGTCTATATTATGAAGATGTCATATACTGATAAAGGTCTGGCATCAGAATGTGTTTCTGGTATATGCTCTGTGTTCTCTGCTGTTGTGTTTTGGGTGTTCTGTCCTCAGGTCAGTCCTCTTCAGAGTTTTCCTCACCTACAGTGGGATGTGTGTGAACCTTGTCTAGTGTCGTGGAGTATTTTAACTAGGTGTGTTTTGGTCTGCATGTTAAAAGAGGGTAGACAAAAATTTCCCATAGAGCTGAAGTTGTGCAATAGTCTGGGTCACTTCAGGAAAAACAGTTCCCCTTCTGGGAGGGCATTTAGGAGGGGTGGCACTGCCTCTCAGGGGACAAAAAAGCTGGTGAGTGCCTTTGATCTAACCCATTAATTAGCCTAGTCTCAGAGGCACTGCTAAGGGCAACTAGTCTGGATGCTGGCTTTTTGGTGTGTTTTACTATAAACTCCAAGCCCCTGAGTGTTCGTGCTGCTGACACTCTGGGACAAACTAGCACCCACCAGAGAAAGGAGAGACCCTTGCCCAGAGGATCAGTGCAGGTCCACATCATGCTGGGTCCCTATGATTTAGGGTTCTGAAGCATAACCAGCACACATGACATAAAACACAGGAACACAGCACCACCAGGTGGTCAGATGGCTTGGATAAAGACAGAATGAAGGCAGGGATATGAGGGATACCTGGAACACACAAGGGGAGATAGTTCACTCTTTTCTGAGGGTTTCCTGAACAGCAGTGGATGCAAATTCCCCTCTCCAGGGATGATAGAACAGGCTAATACCATTTTTATTCCCTGCCAGTCAGTACAGACTGACTTCAATGACCAGTACAGTGCCCATAATGGAGGCTTGAGCTGCTTATACCAAGCCCCACCCCCCTTCACTCTGCAAGTGTTTTTTAACTAGGGAAACTCAGCCTGAGAGCCAGAACAGCAGGAGGCCCCTTCTCCAGAAGACCATCAGAAACCACCACCATGCCCTACACACACATGCACCAAGTCTACTGACATAGAGTCTGGCTCAACTTCAGTTCTAGTGGAAATGGGATCTAGCCTTTTTTAACAAGCAGACCAAAAAACACTTAGTTAAAATTACCCACACACTCTGAAGAGGACTCAGACAACACTGTCTTCTCCTTGGGCCCTGTCCTCCTTCTCCATAGGAGTACTGCTGTGCCTGCCAGGGCACACCCCAGCAATGCAGACTTATAAACTTTGTACTTTGAGCGCTGCCACTTATAAAATCTTGGAATAATCAGCTTTACTTTTTTCCCTGTCAATGGCTTTGGGAAAGTGCTTTTCTTGTGTAATCCCCAGGATGTTAGTCTCTCTCCCTCTGTTTCTCTCTTTTATCCCCTGATCCAGGTTCCTTTCCCTCTGCAGCACTCATTTTTTTTCTCCCCCCAATCACATCCTACCTTCCATCATGTGGCCTCTTTTATTTCTCTAGTTGTGTAGTTTGTTCTCTCAGTTCTCAGAGCAACTTCTTGGGGTTCTCAGAGTGATTTGATATTATCTAGCTGTGTTCAAGGGAAAAGACAAGCATAGTGTTCCCCTACTTCTCTGCCATAACTGCTACACAACTCTAGCTGTTTTTAAGATTTTTTTTCCTACATCAATATATTTGGCAAATTTAATTACAATATGTCTTGGTGTTGGTTTGGTATTGTTAATTTTGGTGGGAATTCTCTGTGCCTCCTAGTTCTGGATGTCTGCTTCCTTCCCCAGATATGGGATGTTTTCAGCTATTATTTCTTCAAATAAATGTTCTGCTCTTTTCTCTCCTTCTAGGATTCCTAGAATACCAATGTTATTACATCTGAGTCACTGAGCTCCCTAAGTCTACACTCATTCTGCTTAATTCTTTTCTCTCTCTTTTATTCAGCTTGTTTATTTTCCATTAATGTGCTTTCTAGGTCACTAATTCTCTACTCTGCTTCTTCCAGACTGCTCATCATTCCATCAAGTGGGTTTCTCATATCATTTATTGTGCACTTTATATATGCCATGTTATTGATATCTTTGTGTTAAGTGTCACTTATGTCCTCTACTCTTAAGTCTAGTGAGTATCCTTATGATCATTGCTTTAAATTCTCTATCAGGCATATTACTTATATCTGCTTCACTTAGATTTCTGGATGTGGCCTTGTCCTGTTCTTTTATTTGTTGTAAATTTCTCTTTCTACTTAAATTTCTGCCTTTGTGTGTTTCTGCAGGCAGAAAGTCAGTGTTCATTTTATATTTACACTCTGCTGAATTCATGCGTTAGTTCTAGTAATTTTTTGAAGGAGTCTTTCAGGTTTTGACTGAAAGTTTGACTTCCTTTTTGCCAGTTTGGATGTCTTATTTCTTTTTGTTGTTTGATTGCTGAGAATAGAGTTTCCACTGTTAAATAACAGTGGTAAAAAGGGACATTCCTGTCTTATTCCTGACCATAGAGGAAAAGCTCTGTTTTTCCCCATTGAGGATCTTATTACCTGTGGGTCTTCCATATATGGCCTTTGTGATGTTGAGGTATGTTCCCTCTATCCCTGCTTTGTTTAAGTTTTTACCAATAATGGATGAGATGTTTTGTCAAATTCAGAAAGAGGTCAGATGTCCATTGACTGTTGAATGGATAAAGAAAATGTGATGTACTATGATGGACACCACGTCTTCTGAGTATGTGTGTGTGTATACATACACACACATATATCTCTATATATGTATATATATACATATATATGTATATATATACACACACATATATCTATACATATGTGTGTATATCTATATATATGTATACATATGTATGTGTACATTTATACATATATATAAATATAATTTCAGCTATCAAAAAAATAAAATCTTGTCATTTGTGAGGACATAGATAGAGCTAGTGGATATTAAAATAAATAAGTGAAATAAATCAGAGAAAGAAAAATACCATACAATCCACTCATAACGTGGAAGTTAAGAAACAAAACAAAACATAAGGAAAGGGGAGGCGAAGGAGAAAGTAAACCAAGAAACATTCTTTTAACTATAGTGACCAAACTGAGGGTTGATGGGCTAAGTGAGGGATGCGCTAAGTGGGGGATGGGTATTGAGGAGGGCACTTGTGTTGAACACTGGGTTTTATATGTAAGTGAAGAATTGCTAAATCCTACTTCTATGTTAACTGACTTGTATGTTAATTGTTACTTGTATGTTAACTGAGTAGAATTTAAACAAAATTTAAACAAAAATCTGAAAAAGAAAGCAAAAAAGAAAGTGAGCTGTGTCTTATTTTCTTGAACTTAGTGATTTTATGAAGAAGAGGTACTGGATTGCCCTGCAGTACAGTTTCCCCCTTCAGCAGAATCCAACACTTTTGGAGAATATCCTACAAGTGCTGTGAATGTTGTGCTAATTTGTTTGATTTCCTTTTACTTTCAGTGTTTTTTTTTTTTTTTTGCACTGATTTTTTGCTTGTTGTGGGATATTTTTGTTCTCTGTAGGAGGCAGACAAGGCAAGACTTCTGTCAAAGCTGGATGCAGGGCAGTGGTGTTAACAAAATTTGCATGGGGCCACTAGTCCTATGCAGGACCCCCCGAATCTCTGTGTCAGCTGGGGGCTGCATGTTGGGGTAGATGAGGGCATGAAGCTTGGCACAGCATAAAATGATGGCTGGCTATTGTTGCACCTGTTGCACGACATTGTTTGATGGCCCATAACTGAGGTTGGTCTGGCGGGTAAGCTGGGCATGGCACACACCAGCAGCTGTGTACCTGGAAGGTGTGTGCATTGTGCAGTGATGGCTGGGCACACACATGTGAGCCCTGCACAGCAGATGTACACAGCACACAGGGACAGCTACAGATCCAGCATCTACGTGGTATGCACACACAGTCTTAACAAAATTTGTACTGAACCCAAGTCCCAGGCTAGCAGGTTTGGAGTGGGCAAGTCATCAGGAGAATTCATGGGTGTGATACACTTCTAGCAGGTCTGTAGTTAAGTGTCTGTGCAGTCTCATCTCTAGAAAGTGTCTCTGTGTTTGTGTTGACAATGAAGGAAAATGGAGTCTTTCATCTCCCTCATTTTCAAAGAATTCCCCCAACATCCTCTAAAATCAGTATAACAGATCCATTTCCTGTTTACCCTTGATGTTTTGTAAATTGTCACTTTTATGTTTTCTCTTTGGGCAGGATAATGTAAGGACCTATTTAGCAAGAGGCTTTCATTAAAGTTAAACTGTCCCTGCTCCCCTTCCCCCAGGGGATTTACTTAAAAACAAGTCCTGAAAACCAGCTCCAGGTAACAAAGCCCAGATACAAGGGTGGGTCAGGCCAGGTGGACACATCCAATCATTGGGGGGGTTGCATACTGTCTCACTAGCTACCAAGAAGTAGGGGTCCCACCCTTTGGGATCCTTTTTGGCGCTAATCCTAATCAAGGTGTAATAGGCTGGTTAAAATGTCTACTAGGGTAAATTGTAACTCAATTGGTCACCTAGCATCACTGTGGAGTTTCCTGTGTGTGTTACAATCTCATTGGCCACCTGTGCGTGGCCAGGCCCGACTGCATGGCTTTTGCCCTTAAAAATTAGTCTGTGAAACAGAGAAGGGTCGCTCTCTCTTAGAAGAGGTGCATCCCTGAGCGTTCGGTTAGATTCTTGATGCTTGGTGTGAAATAAAGCTTTGCTTGACCCTTGCTTTGTATCAGTCTCACTCCTTTAATCATGGACCCATTATTGGGGCATAACATATGAGGGCTCTGTCCAGGATTAAACGACAAGAACTTAACCAGCATCAGAATTTCTGGGAAAAGCCTCGAAGGTAAGATCTCACAGATTTTACTCTGTGGGATCTGCCGATCTGCAGGTGCTCTTTGAGATCAGTCTGTCTATCTGGGTGGAGTTCCAGATATAGCCCACCGGGTTGAAGCTGTACACAGCCATGCTCCCCAGGGCTGGAGAGGATGTGAAGATGCCCCTTCCCTCCACTGGTAGATCGCCAGGGGGTTCGAGTCCCTCTAGACAGTCAGGGGGTTTGAGTCCCCCAGGCAGTCAGGGAGTTCGAGTCTCCCTAGGCGGTTACCTAGGCAGTTGGGGGTTCGAGTCCCCCTAGGCAGCAAGGGGAGTTCAAGTCCCCCTAGACAGTCAGGGGGTTCGAGTCCCCCTAGGCAGTCAGGGGGTTCAAGTCCTCCTAGGCAGCCAAGGAGTTCGAGTCCCCCCATGTGGTCACCACGGGTTCGAGTCCCCCTAGGTGGCCAGGAGGTTTGAGTCCCCCTGGACGGCCAGAAGATCAAAAAGCCCCCACTGGTGGCAGGTTTTGGGTAAGAACTGCTGGGCCTGCAGTTGTCTTTGTCTTGTCTTTTTGTTGTCTGCTGTGCTGTTTGTTGTGTTTGAAGGAATGGGGCAAGCAGAGAGTAAGGGACTCTGACTTTTAATGGCTATACCTGGAGCCAACTGGGGGTAGTCTAACTTGAGACAGAGACTTTAAGGAATATTCCCAAGCAGCTGCCAAAACAAACTTTGTTTCAGGGACATTCCTTGCCCTCTCTGGTCCAACGGAGACTGCCTAGCCCCTCCTCCTTGCTGGCAGGAAAGCATGGCGTGTGCTCCTCTCTTGGAGCTGATGAGCCCTAGAACTGGGAACCCTTTCTCTGGTGGCCCTTTATTCTGTTCTTCACTGTCAGGAAATAAGAAGAGCACTTCCCTGGACCTAACACCCCCCACTCTGGAGCTTCCCACCCGGGTCTCAGGTAAACATTTGAAGTGGAGTGGGCCCAGGTTGAACATAAATCAGTATTTGATCTAAGTTAAGTTTGTTGGCTTAATTAGGATAAACATGTCTTTTGAGTTAACAGTAGTAAATGTGAAACTTCAGAGTTTTTACTTAAAGTCAAGTAAGCTCGTGTTATCTGTTAAAATTTGTGTTAAAAATCTGTTGAAATCTATTAGCAAGGAGATAACTAAACTGATGGTTAATTGTCTGTCTCAAAGCTTTAATGGGTAATTGTTAAAGTAGCTTTCAAAATCTTTGCTAACTTGAAACTTTAAACCAAATGTGATAAAATGCTAGAGCACTGGTTGCTGGAACTAGGTTTGTGCTTTTGAAATCTGTTGGTAAACATGTTTTGTGCTTAACTGATTCATAAATTTGTTTTCAAAGAATTCTGTTTTAACAATTCACAATTGGTTTATATTTAGTCTTCAGTAGAGGTTAAGGTATTTGTAAGAGTACAAAATTCTGCTAAGTGTAATTAAGACTGATGGAAATAAGGGAAGCAGCTCTGTATGTAAAAGAGTAGGAGATAAGTAAAAGAGAAAAAGACCAGATGCCTGACTGTTTGAATAAGAAAGACAGGAAAACAGGCTTGGAGTCACTGTCTGAGCTAAATCCATTCCTAAAGAATGGAAGGGGAGATGTGGGGGTGGGAGTGGAGAAGCGGGGTGGGGGGGAGTCTGGGGGGGTCCAACTTGTTTGAATCTGAAGAGTGCCTGACTGTGTGAATGTGTCTGTATGGCTCCACCGCTTTGGCTATGGAGTCTGAGTGAGCTGCACCCTGAGTCTCACGGGGTGTCATATCGCATAACAGTCATCTACTCCACGGAGTAGCCTGGTCCAGGGTTTTATACAGACAGACCTTAGCTAAGACACTCCTAAGTTCCCCCAAGGGACATGAGCAGGACAGCATCTGAAAGATCCCTCTCCCTTTGTCAGCAACATCATTCACGATGGGAGGGAAACCCAGAAAACTCATATTTTAAGATTGCATGCTTAAAAATTTTTAAAAAATAAATAAATAAATAAAAAGGAAAGACACTGGTATAGAAAAGCTGGTTTTCTCTCTGTTTAAAAGGGCAGAAGTTTTCTTTGGTTAATTGAAATGTAAATGGTTTTCTCTTTGCCTGCCCAGATATCTTTGACTCATAAGGCTTCCTTGATATGCTAAGTTACTCAGTTAGTTACTGCTAAACCAGTGATAAACCTTGGGTTACCTTTGGGTAAATGCTGTAATTACACTAGAGATTCTATACATTTCCTAGAGTTTAATGCTTTGATGAAGTCCCAGAACCTAAGTCAGGTTTGGTGGGGTGAGGAGATTCGGAGCCGAGGACTAAAGAAAGAATTCTTAAGACGTCGTTGGTGCAAAAGGTGATTTATTAGAGCACGGGGACAGGGCCCGTGGGCAGGCGGAGATGCGGCTGCCCCGGGTTGTGAGGAGTGGTTGGTTATATACACAGGAGTTGGGTAGGTGAGGACAAAGGGATGTTCAGAAGGGCTATTGGGGCAAAGAATACTATCAGGATATTGAAGGCTTAGTTGCTATCAAGTAAAGACAATTGGAAGTCTGGTGGAATGTTACATTCCTGCTATCAAGCATCCTTGTTAATGAGATTTAAGTTTAGAAGAAATTTAACTTTATTTACTTTTCCTTCTACTTCCACCTCCTTCGGTTTTTATGGAGGGGAGGGTAACATTAGGCTTGAGGAACTGAGTTCTGTGTCTTTGGAAATTGGGCTATTGATAAGGTAACTTCTTTGTTGTAATCTCAAGGAAATTTGCAAACCAAGGGAGACTCCTGTCTTGCAGGATTGCGATCTCAGCAAGTTAACTATTTATCATTTTATGGCAGTCAGGGGTGCCTGAGGAATGCTACACATATGGAGGGGAGCGGATGAAGGGTGGGGTGCAAAGCGCCAGCTTTTGCTTTGTCCTCAGCCAGCCTCCTGCTCCCTCATCATTCCCCCCTGAACAATTTTGACCCTTAAATCTTTAAGGTGGTTGAAGGTGGAAGGTCTCATCTTCTGTAACTTCTTCGTGCTGAATAGGGGCGTAGAGCTGTCCCTACCTGCTCGGGTCAATATTGATCAGGGTAGGAACGTATAGGGGAGTTACGAAAGGTGGAGGCAGCTGAATCCAGCGCTGACAGTGAAGAGGCGTCCTCGCGCGCGACAAGGATCGTCTGTCGTGGTGAAGTCATTGTAGCAATGGGGTCTCGGCACCAAGTAGAGAAACATGGAACAAAGCAACATGTTAAGGTTAATAAGGCGATAAGAATGAGAAGCCCGAAAAGGAGATTTGGCCATAGTCCTCCTTCAAACCAGGAACTTAACCATTCGCTGAGAGAGAGAGAAGGATCTTGTAGGGCCTTAATTTCGGTATTCATATCTTTTATTAGTCCTGTGACATTTTTGTGATAGTCTGGGATGTACACACAACATTCTGTTTTGATGATTGCATATGTGCCACCCTGGGCTACTGTCAGGACATCTAAGGCCATCCTATTTTGTAGGACTGCCCTGCATATCTGTGACACTTCGGTATTAAGTAGGGAGATGCCATTTAGTGAATCATTGAGTGCCTTTGTAGTATATTTATTAAGGGCTTCTACATGCCACATGACATCCTCTAGTCCCGCATATGGAACAAAAATGGATGCTAAGTGATCATACCATTTAAAAGCAGATCGTGTCCATCTTTGTTTCAAGTTGGGGAGATTAGCTGGAGTTGTAATGGTTTTAGTAATGCGCCCATGAATCCAGGCAAATCCTGAAGTACAGCGACCTATCCACCCTGGAGGAAGCCAGGCCCACAGGTTAGTTCCACATATCCAGTGGGTTCCATTTGGAGCTGGCCATCTGATGCCAGGTTGCCTTGCCCAGTCAGTAGCAAACCAGTCAGTAGCCTGGATTACTATTACTTGGGAACACATTTCTAGTGATAGCCATCCCAGATATCGTGTGTTCTTTGCCCAAGTATCACTCGTATGATTTCTTTGTTCCCAGCATAAAACTGCCTTTTGACTGAGCCTTCCAATCGTGGGTGTAAGCCACAGATATGTATCCCAGATTTGATATATATCATCCTTAGTATAGCAATAAGGAGGGTTTCATAACTTAGGCCCATATTTGATTGGGGAGTTATGGCTTGATAGCAATCCCCTTTCCTTCCAAATAGCTCCATGGGCATGTAGTACCAGGAAAGCATATTTGGAGTCAGTATAAATGTTAATTCTTAGGCTTTGGCAATTGCAAAGTGCTAGTGAGCACTATGGCATACCTAGCTGTTCTTATTTTTTTTTTCTATGAAAACTACTGTCATCAGAAAACCAACTGTCATTCGTATTTTTAACAGGGGCATCTTAAATCTGGACAAATAGAGTAAGCAAGATCAATAACCTTTTTTGCTCTATAGAGAAAGAAGTACAGGTCAGGTTCAGGCATACAGGTAACTAGGTTTAAAGTTTGACAAGTTTTAAGTATTATTTCTGGCATATCTGTTAGTGTAGCCCAGTATTTAATAAGTTGGCCTCCATCATCCATTGGTGGCCTTTGGCTTCTAAGACAAATCTGGACCTGATGTGACATCATTACAGTCAAGGACTGTCCCATAGTGAGCTTTGAGGCTCTTTTATAGGAGGGCTGTTCCATAGTAAGCTTTGAGGCTCCTTTTATGAGGGCTATTCTATGCTTAGCTAAAGCATCTGTTTGCAATTGCACCTCAACAGAGGTGGCCTCTAGGATAAATATGACTAAGGGATGAAACCAATAAGAAGACCTTTGAGTGGTCCAAACTTAACAATATCCTGATTACAGAGGATCATTGTCAAGTGGGAGAAAACTTGTCAAGAGATAAGGGGAGTCCCCCATGAATCATCCAATCCACTCATAAAGAAAGTGGGGTCATCCATTATCTCCACAAGTCCATAGTTAATCCTATGGAGTGCGACAGGTTGGCTTTTAGGCAATTTCATTATTCCAGTTGTTTAATCATGTGCCGTGGGGTCTGCTAATATCCCCACAAAACAGTAAGATCGACTAAAGAAGCTATTGTGTAACTTCTCTGAAGTTTACCTCAAATTGTTTAGCTTAGGTAAACAACATTTAAAGACAATCAAATCTAGAATTTAACACCCATAAAGGTGTGTTACTAAAACATAATTTTTTTCTCTCTAAAATAACCCTCATTTACAGAGATAACCAAATCAGGACTAATTCACTTGTGAAACAAGTCCAGTTTTAACAAACTTGGCCCATTATTTCCATAAGCTCAGCAAGAACAGTTGAGTGTGATCATATAGATCTTTTAGAATCTGCTTTGCTGGAACTTCTTATAAGGAATCTCTAGGTTGAACTTTTAGTAGCCTCTCCGGGCCAGAAGCCCTGTACTTGCCATCAGGCATGCCTGCAATAACTTTGGGCGAATTCCTCTTCCTGAGACTGCACCTACCAAGGAGTGACATTCTTTACTCACCTGGTGAGGCTGCTGGGAACTCTGTAAGCAAGGTATCAGGCCAACAGTCCCAAGGGGCTTTATGGCTCCAGGTTTCATAAAGTCAACCTTAGTTCCTTTAAACTGTCTGCTCATATCTGAGTCTTTTCAAATATGACATCCCAGTCGAAGCCTTGGTAAAATAACCAGTTTCCAATGGTGTCCTATTACAAGGAGAACAGATTCTTATTGAACTTATGCAAATGACTGATTGCCATGGAAGAATGCTTACTGAAACCTTTTGGTTTCAGAGGGTTCATATAGAGAGAAAAGCTTGAATGCTTTGAGCACTTTTACAAATGAGCACTTTTACATCTCTATAAGTTACAGATAACTAGGAGGAAGTATCCCTAGTCTGGAAGAGCAAACATTAGAGAGAACCAGCAATGTTTAAAGTAAGAGACACAACATTATAATCTTTTAGTTCATTTAGTCCCATGTTACTAATTCTGGTGAATGCGGCTTTAGTCCGTTTTGGAAATTCTTACCCATTTCAGTTTTAGGATTTTCAAGTATATCAAATATCTGTATTTGTCCTGAAAGTCCTTTACAGGAATCTCCTTGAAGATAAAACTCATTTTACAAGAGAATTAAAGCAATTATAAATGACAAAAACTCAGAATGGATATGGTTAGAAGTAAAGAGAAACGGGAGTTTATAATTTAGCTGCAAAGAAATCAGGTTATTTCTGTGATACATAACATTTCCATAATTACAGTATCAAGTGGTGATCTCTCAAAACATTAAAACTTTAGGAAGTGCATAGAATCTCTAGAATAGTTATAATATTTTCCCAAATGTAATCCAAGGTTTATCATTGGTTCAGTAGTATTTCATGAGCAACTTCACATACCAGGGAAAAGCCTGAGTTAAAGAGATTTACAATTTAAATCTTGTCAACATTTGCTAAAATCTTAGAAAGTGTTGAAGCACATGCCTATATATAATTAGGGATGTTAAACACCTAATAAAACAAAACATAGAAACTGGTTTTTCTGGGCAGGCAAAGAGAAAACCATTTACATTTTCTTAACAGCAGATCAATTGATCTAAGAAAACATTGTCCTTTTGAACAGAGACAATTTCAGTCTTGTACCAATGTACCTTTAAAACCCATTAACTTCAATCTTAGTTCATTCTTGACCATAGCTAAAATTCCTTTTCTGAAGATTTCCCTTCACAAACCTTCTACAACTTTCCTTTGCATTCAGGTTTTGTCCCAAGCCATTTCCTTCCAAACAACCATCTCATTTAGGACAAAATTACCTTCCCTTACCTTCAACAAAATGTATTCCCACTCCTTAAATCTTTCTTACATATCTCCTACTTTCCTACATACAGTTTCCCTTTATTTCCATCAGTCTTAGTTACACGAAGCAGAACTTTGTATTCTTAGAAACACCTTTAGTTATTAACCAATTGTGAACTGTTACAACAATTCTTTAGATGACAAATTTATGAAACAGTGCAAATTTATGAAAAGTGCAAAACACGTTTACCAACAGATTTAAATACTCTTAGTTTCTTTGCAGTAAGAAGTCAAAAGCACAAACCTACATCCAATAATTAACGACTTAGCATTTTATCCTGTTTGGTTAAGATACAGATGTCCACAATTTAATTCCATTTGTCATCCAAGCAAAACTTTAAAACTTTCAGGTTACCAAAGACTTTGAAAGCTATTTCAGCAATTACCCATTAGAACTTTGAGACAGACAATTAACCATCAGTTTAGTCATTTCTTTGCTAACAAATTTTAATAACACAAGCTTATTTAACCTTCAGTAAACTTCCAAGTTTCACATTACTGCTGATAACTTAAAAGACACGTCTTATCTTAATTAAACCAATAAACTTAATTTAGTTCCAATACTGATTTACATTCCACCTGGGCCCACTCCACTTTGAATGTTTACCTGAGACATGTGTGGGAAGATCTGGAGTGGGTGTTAGGTTCAGGGGGTGCTCTTCTTGCTCCTTGACAGTGAAGAGAGAAGGATCTGTGGTGCATGATCTAGAGGCTAGTCATGCGGGCTGCACGCACCTTGGTGCAGAAACAGAAGGGGAAAACAGAGGAAACAAAGTGCTGCCAGGAGGCAGAGAAGGGATTCCCGGTTTCAGAGCTCATAAGCCCCAACAGAGGAGCAGATACCATGCTTTCCCACCAGCAAGGGGGGAGGGGTTAGACAGTCCAAGTCAGGCCAGAGAACACAGGGAAACTTCCCCGAAACAAAGAGAGTTTCGGCAGCTGCTTGGGAATATTCCTTATAGTCTCTGTCTCGAGTTAGACTAACCCCAGTTGGCTCCAGTTATAGCCATTAACACGGGAAGTGAGTGAGGGAGAAGCTCCCACTTCTATTAGGAGAAACAGAGAGAAATAAAGCCAGAGTCCCCTTTGCTAGGGATGGCCCAGCAACCTGGGTTTACTAGAAGAAGGCTTATTTACATAATTATCATCGAATATGTCAGAGAAAGTTTACTAGCTGACTCATTTGGGCAAACACATTCCGCAAAAGCCCTAGTCCAGAGTCCTGGTGCAGAGCAATAAAGGCCTAGGTATGAGCAGTGAAGGTATCCTAGGTCCATTTGCCCTGTTTCCTGCAGAGGAGATCTAACTGATAGATCCCACTGAGGCCATGCAGTGTTACAGGAGCTCAGTCCTTTCCTAAGTTTTGCAATCCAAATTATTTCCAGTGGGTTAAAAGGCACCCCAAGGTAGAGTCCTTGGGAACTGAAGAAGCCTACTGAGGCCATGCTTCCAGAAAAGTAATGAAGGTCCATTACCAAATCCCCCGACTCCTGGGTGGCGTCCCACACAGGGTATGTCAGAGGTTTTCGGTGTCAAAAGCGACCTGAGGCGTCCCTGAAGATACGCTATTGATCACCATCCTGCCTTCCCCAGAAGGCATTCCTGCCGTAAGAGGCCCTGGAGGGGTGCCGGCGTCCCTCCACTTCCCCATCGCATCCTAGGCTACAGATGGGTGCCTGGTGAATGGACTAAAATGCTTGTGCCATGCTATCGTATGTCCTGAAGACTGCATACTGTTTTGCCATATTAACCCACAAAAATGCTAAAGAAGTTTTGGCAAGGGGCAATTACTCAATTTCATAGCTTTAGGTGGTTTGCAGAAGACACTGATGAGAAACAGTAAAGACTGAAATCCATCATGGTCTATGCGACATTCCAACACATGTGGCCCTTACAGCCAACTTCCCTAGGAAACGGTCCCCGGTTGCGTTTTAATTCAATCGGGTACTGGTTTCGGCCAGCTCCCAGTGGAGGTCTCGCGGCCAGAAGTGGCTAGGCCAGGGATGTGGAGGGGATCACATTAGATCAATCAGGAGGAAACCTCACACGGGAGTCTTAAGATTGGCAGCCGTCCTGGTGACTTACGTGGCTGTCCCGTGCCCGTGCCCAAGAGAGACAACTTTCTATAAGAACAGGAATAAAGAGAGGCCATCAAGTTTCTGGGTCTTATTGCCATTCCGGCCAGGGTACTAACTTACAGCCAAAAGGCAGACGCTCTCCTCCCCGTGGAGTAGCCACGGGCTAGAGGATTATAGCCTGAGCAATTGACATGCAAGTGTTCCAATAAGACCATACTCCTTGAAAAAGCCCTGGAATGAGAGTAAAGGAAAAGGAGAGAAAGTACTCACCAATTTTGAACCGAAGCTCAGAGTCCAAATGTAAAGACTCATAAATCTCCTGGCTGGCTCGCCAAAAATGATGAAGTCCCAGCACCTAAGTCAGGTTCGGTGGGGTGAGGAGGTTCGGAGCCGACGACTAAAGAAAGAATTCTTAAGACGTCGTTGGTGCAAAATGGTGGTTTATTAAAGCACGGGGACAGGACCCGTGGGCAGGAAGAGCTGCTGCCCTGGGTTGTGAGGAGTGGTTGGTTATATACACAGGAGTTGGGTAGGTGAGGACAAAGGGGTGTTCAGAAGGGCTATTGGGGCAAAGAATACTATCAGGATATTGAAGGTTTAGTTGCTATCAAGTAAAGACAATTGGAAGTCTGGTGGAATGTTACATTCCTGCTATCAACCATCCTTGTTAATGAGATTTAGGTTTAGAAGAAATTTAACTTTATTTACTTTTCCTTCTACCTCCACCTCCTTCGGTTTTTTATGGAGGGGAGGGTGACATTAGGGCTTGAGGAACTGAGTTCTGTGTCTTTGGAAATTGGGCTATTGATAAGGTAACTTCTTTGTTGTAATCTCAAGGAAATTTGCAAACCAAGGGAGACTCCTGTCTTGCAGGATTGCGATCTCAGCAAGTTAACTATTTATCATTTTATGGCAGTCAGGGGTGCCTGAGGAATGCTACACATATGGAGGGGAGCGGATGAAAGGGGGGTGCAAGGTGCCAGCTTTTGCTTTGTCCTCAGCCAGCCTCCTGCTCCCTCATCAATAAGAGTCATCACTTGATATTTAACCATATCTATTCTAAGTTTTTATTATTTGTAATTGTTTTAATTCTCTTGTAAGATGAAGGAATTTCCTTAAAGGAAATTCATATGGGAGACTTTCAGGATAAACACAGGTCTTTGATATGTTAAAATCCTGGGAAGTGAAATGGGTAAGAATTTACAGAAGTGAGGGCTACATTCAGACTAAACCAGAATTAGTAACATGGGACTAGATGAACTGAAAGGTTGTAATGTTGTGTCTCTTAATGTTTTGTCTTATTTTAAACATTACTGGTTCTGTAATGTTTGCTCCTCTAGACTAGGGAAACTTTCTCTTACATTATCTGTAACTTATAGAGATGTAAAGGTATTCATTTGTAAACAAATCGAGGCATTCAACTTTTCTCTCTACTGAACCCTCTGAAACCAAAAGGCCTCAGTAAATATTCTTTCTTCCTTGGTAATCAGTCATTTGCATAAGTTCAATAAGAATCTGTTCTCCTTGTAACAGGACACCATTGGAAACTGGTTATTTTACCAAGGCTTTGACTGGAATGTCATATTTGAAAAGACTCAGATATGACCAGACAGCTTAAAGGAACTAGGGTTGACTTTATGAAGCCTGGAGCCATAAAGCCCTTTGGAACTGTTGGCCTGATACCTTGCTTACAGAGTTCCCAGCAGCCTCACCAGGTGAGTAAAGAATATCACTCCCTGGTAGGAGTAGGAGCCTCAGGATACTTTGGGTACCTCAGGGAGAGGAATTTGCCCAAGTTGACAGGTGTTGCAGGCATGTCTGATGGCAACTACATGGCTTGGCATCTGGCCTGGAGAGGCTACTAACAGTTCAACCTAGAGATTCCTTATAAGAAGTTCCAGCAAAGCAGATTCTAAAAGATCTATATGATCACTCACTGTTCTTGCTGAGCTTATGTAAATAATTAGGCCAAGTTTGTTAAAACTGGACTTGTTTTTCAAGTGAATTAGTTCTGATTTGGCTATCTCTGGAAATAAGGGTTATTTTAGAGAGCAAAATTGGTTTTAATAACATGCCTTTATGGGTATTAAATTCTAAATTAGATTGTTATTAAATGTTTATTTACCTAAGCTAGACAGCGTAAAGTAAACTTCAGAGAAGTTGCACGATAACTCGTGTAGACGATCTTGCTTTTGCCAGTCAGCCAGCCCCAGATATAAGGAGGAAACTTCATAAAATTGAAGGATTTGAAAGGAAGAATCTGACTGAGTTAGTGGGAATAATAGAAATAGCCGCTGTGGTCTATGGGTCATGCTTGGGAGTACAAGAGCTCTCTTACAGATTCTGCAGGGAAAACGGTATCAGGTGTCAGCAATGAAAACACACCTGTGTCAGAGCCACACCATTTATTTAGGCTTTGATCTCTGTGAGGGAGTTTCTTGGGACAGTGGGCTACTGCAGGCTGTGGATACCATGGTTTGCAGAGATGGTGCGACCTCTCTACAAGCTGGCTAAGTGAGGACTCATTATGGTAGGGTGGACAGCTCAGGCGGAAGGAGCATTTTGGGAATTACAAACAGACTTACTGAATGCCCCAGCATTGGCCTTCCCAGATGTTACCAAGCTCTTCCACTTGTATCTAGATGAAAAGGCAGGGGTGACTAAAAGAGTTTTGACTCAGACTCTGAGGCCTTGGCAAAGGCCAATAACCTATCTTAGCAAGAAACTGGACCTAGTAGTAGTTGGGTTCCCCCTTGCCTCCACATAATTGCTGCCATGGTCCTCCTGGTCAAGGATGCAGGTATATTTGCAGAAATAGACTAAATTAGTGTGCTGCCCCTTGGAACAATTTGTTACTTAAACTGTAATCCCTGGAGGATTTTGCTAGTTACCAAGCACATTTAGATATGGCCTTAAGAAATACATATACTGGCAACAGGTCTTTGGGGAGATGGACGATGAACGACTGTGAAGCTGGGCAGCTGGGGATGCCCGGCTCGCTCAGGGCGGAAGGCCACCCCTTCACAGAAGATGGGCAGCCAGGAACCCCCGGCCTGCCCAGGGCGGAATGCTGCCTGCTTCAGGGAAGCCGAACACCCAGGAATGCCCGGTCAGCTCAGGGTGGAACGATAACCACCTGCTTCCCTTTTCCATTATCGATCCTTTCTCTTCCCAGAAGCACCTGTTTTTAGTTAGATGAGTCCTTTGAATGTGCTTGTTTAACTATAAACTTTATCCTCCTCCTTGCTTGTCTGCAAGACAGGATTAATATTTGACCTTCATCAGTCCTTCTGTTGGCTATTGTTTCTATCCAATAAAAGTGAGACTGTGGAGTTGCTTGTGGCAGCAGTCCTTTTTGAGTGTTTTACCCTGCTCTCAATCTCTTGCAGCTGACTTGTTTGTGCCTAATTCTTCTCCCATCGCTGACTGGAAGCGGCAAATTAGACTATAAAGGGGATTGGGATAAAACTAGAACAGGAAAGTTAATTCTTATTAGCAAGAAAATTAGTGAGCCAAATACATTAGAGAACTCATTTGGAGACACGCAAGCTTAAAGAGCTTATGGACAAGTAGATCCAGGTTTCTAAATTAGGGAGTATGGCTCAAGATGTGGTTGATAGATGTGCTCAATATCACGCAGTAAATGTGAAATGAACTAGAATGGAAAGAGGGAAAAGAGAAGGAGGTAAGGAATCAAGAATATATTGGGAAATAGATTTTATAGAGATGAAACCGGGAAAATATGGGCACACGTATATGTTAGTTTTTGTCGATATCTTTTCAGGCTGGGTAAAGGCTTTTTCTGCTGAACATGAGATGGCCGGAATGGTAACCAAAAAGCTACTAGAGGTTTGGGTCACCTCTTGCAATCGGGTCAGACAATGACCCTGCCTTTGTGAGTTCAGTCTTACAGGTATTGGCCAAAGCCATAGGCACTAATTCGAAACATTGTGCCTACCGGCCCCAGAGCTTGGGGCAAGTAGAAAGAATGAATCGGATTCTTAAAGAGACTTTGACAAATTTAATTCTGGAGACTGGAGGTGGGTGGGTAGATCTTCTTTCCTTTGCCCTCCTCAAGGCGCTATGTACACCCTACTTAAATAAGGTGACCCCCTTTAAAATAATGTTCAGAAGACACCCCCCCGCCCTCAATTACAAGAGGATGCTATAGCAAAAATGACTGACCAGTCTGTACTCCAGTCACTGCAGGCATTACAGTCTGTCTTAAAGTGAGCCCATGCAGAAATCTGGACTGCACACCCACTGGGATGGAGACAGAGGTGGAGCCATATCCTTACCAACCCAGGGACTTGGTTTGGATACATCGCCACCAAGTGGGAAACCTGGAGCCTCGCTGGAAGACAGACCATTTACTGTCATACTGACCACCCCCATGGCAATAAAAGTAGAAGGCATCAGGGCCTGGATTCATGCGGGTTACGTCAAATGAACCAAGGACAAGAATGCCCCCAAGAGGTGGATGCCGCTGCGATGGACCCCGCCGATTGTGGACTAAAACTAAGACTCAAAAAACAATGAGTTCATTAAATTCATTGTTGCCCTTATTGTTAAGATATAGGCGGGAGGTATAAGCAATTGCAAAATAAAAAGGGGGAGTGTTCTGCATAACCTTAGGAGAAAAATACTGTTTCTGGGTAAATCACACTGGAGTCATTAAAACGGTCTAGCAGCCATTAAAATGAGGGTATAGAGCTGGCTTTTAAGTCAAAGATTTGACTAGTCTCCAAGAAAAGGGGGGAATGTAAGGACCTATTTAGAAAGAGGCTTTCAGGGGCGCCTGGGTGGCTCAGTGGTTTAAGCCGCTGCCTTCGGCTCAGGTCATGATCTCAGGGTCCTGGGATCGGGTCCCGCATCGGGCTCTCTGCTCGGCAGAGAGCCTGCTTCCCTCTCTCTCTCTCTGCCTGCCTGTCCATCTACTTGTGATTTCTCTCTGTCAAATAAATAAATAAAATCTTTAAAAAAAAAAAAAAAAAGAAAGAGGCTTTCATTAAAGTTAAACTGTCCCCGCTCCCCTTCCCCCAGGGGATTTACTTAAAAACAAGTCCTGGAAACCAGCTCCAGGTAACAAAACCCAGATACAAGGGTGGGTCAGGCCAGATGGAGACATCCGATCAGTGGGGGGTTGCATACTGTCTCTCTAGTTACCAAGGAGTAGGGGTCCCCGCACTTTGGGAGCCTTTTTGGCGCCAATCCTAATCAAAGTGTAATAGGCTTGTTCAAATGTCTACTAGGGTAAATTGTAACTCAATTGGTCACTTAGCATCTCTGTGGAGTTTCCTGTGTGTGTTTCAATCTCATTGGCCACCTGTGCGTGGCCAGGCCCGACCGCATAGCTTTTGCCCTTAAAAACTAGTCTGAAACAGGGAAGCGTCGTCCTCTCTTGTAAGAGGTGCGTCCCCAAACATTCGGTTAGATTCTTGATGCTTGGTGTGAAATAAAGCTTTGCTTGACCTTCACTTTGTATCAGTCTCACTCCTTGAATCACAGACCCATTATTGGGGTATAACACTACTATCTCTTTAAGGGCAGTGACCCAGCTATCACTGACCCTCCTGGGTGGCCCAGAGCTAAGTCAAGTTATTTTTAATGCTCCAGGTTCCAAGTCCCACTGGTTTTATGAACTAATGGAATTCCATCCCTCTGGTTTATAAAGCCAAATATTATGGGGATCAGTCTTAGTTGTGTGGGCTGTCTGGTGCAAGGGATGTTTTCTTTGCCCTCTGCATGCATGCAGCTTCCTCTACCTTTCTGACCTTTCTTGCCTTTCATAGGTAGCTTCATTTATTTAGAGAAGGGTGTTTTTTTATTTTTTTTTTTTCCGGCCAGTCTTTGAGTCACTCTCTGGCTTATTGATTTGGATGTGGATGATAGTTTATTGTGAACATAAGACCAGGTGAGATCATCTGCCATCTTTCCAAGCTCCTTCCCTGCCATGTTTCTTTATTGATTTTCTCTCTTGAACATCTATTCATTAAGGTAATTATGATATTGAAGTCTACTACTATTACTATATTGCTATCTATTTCTTTTTTTAAGGTCTGTAAAGATTTGCTTTCTATATTTAAGATTTTCTATGTTTGGTGCATATATATATATATATATATATATATACATATATATATATATACACACACACACACACATTTGTTGTATCTTCTTGTTGGATTGACCTGTTTAACATTATACAATACCCTTCTCTATCTTTTTTTTTTTTTAAAGGGGGCAAATTATTATATTATTATTTAAAAATTTGGTTACAACCAAGTTATTTTAGATTTGAATGGATAAACCAAAAACCAGAAATTAAGTTTGGTAAAAATGGGACTAGTTTTCCAGTAATTACCGACTAGAAGGCAGAAATCAACTTAGAGAACCACAGACAAACCCCATGTTTATGATGATTGTGCCACAGATTTAAAATTCAGTAGTGTATTAGTAAACTTTTCACATTTAGATTTTCATCTTGAGATTATGGTAAAGTTTTAGAATATAGGTGAAATTCTGTGAGGTTAGATCTAGAGCCCAGGACCAGGAAAGAATTCTTGAGACATCTTTGGTACAAAATGGTGGTTTATTAAAGCACGGGGACAAGACCTATGGACAGAGAGAGCTGCTGCTGCTGCTGCTGCTGCTGCTGCTGCTTCTGCTGCTGCCATCCCAGGTTTGTGAGAAGTGATCCATTATATACTTGCAAGTTGGTATATGTGCTGCCAAAGCGAGCACTATACTTGCAAGTTAGGAGGGGGTTAGGAATAGCATAGATGTCTCAGGAATTTTGGAAGCAAGGTTTCCAGAACCTTGAGGGGCTAGCTGTTGTTCAGAAAATGCAATTTATTACTGTCTAATAAAACTTCAGTCATGAGACCCTTCAGATATATATCAGTGGGCCATATGCTTGGGGATGATTGCCAGCATGTATCTTGGAGGGTTAGAGATAAAGGAAGTTTCCCAAGGAATTTTTCTATGTTAAAGTAGACTTACAGGATCCTGGTTGGGGGTGAAGGGCTGTCAGGCTAGGATTGCCTTTTGCCCTTAGTAAAGTATTAAGGTAGAGGCAGGTGAGTCCCTAAAGGAATGTCACTCTGTCTGTTTCAAGGACTTCTCAGTGGGCTCTAGATAGTAAGGAAATTTAATAACTTTTTTTCTGCCTCTGTTTCCCACATCAATTAGATAGCTATTTCTTAAAAAACGAACAAACAAACAAACAAAAACAAAACCCCAAAACTCAGTACCTTGTGCAAATAAATCAATCTTCCATGTACCTTGGCACACTTAAAATGTGGAGGCCAAGAAGATTAAGGCCATCCCACCTCAAGTTTAGCTGATGTGGGAAACAGAGGCAGAAGAAAATCATTAAAATTCCTTACCTACTGACAAGCCCTTGAAACAGACAGAGTGGATCTCCCCTGGGGACTTAACTGGCCTCACCTTGAGGTTTTGCTGAGGACAATCCTAGCCTGACTGACCCCCCCTACTCCAACAGGTCCAACCAGGATCCTGTAAGTCTACTTTAACATTTATTTCAGGAAATTTTATCTCTAAACCTCCAAGATAGTGTCAAGAATCATTCCCAAGTATAAGGCCCACTGATATACATTTAAAGGGTATCGAGAAGATTTTTATTATTGGTAATAAATAACCTTTCTCCCCAAAATAGCTAGCCCCTCAAGGTCCTGGAGACCTTGCTTCCAGAAATCCTTGGAGACTTACATCATCCATAATCCCCTTTGTCCTCACCCACCGCGGAGCCCACTTCTACTCTGCCCTTAAAAACTCTAATTGTAATCTGGTTCGGGGTCCAAGTCCCTACTCCACTGCATCGGGTATACTTGTGATAAAGTTCTAGAACCTAGGTGAGGTTCGGTGGGCTGAGGTCCGGAGCCGATGACCAAGAAAGAATTCTTGAGACACCTTTGGTGCAAAATGGTGGTTTATAGAAGCACGGGGACAGGACCCATGGGCAGGAAGAGCTACTGCCCTGGGTTGTGAGGATGGCAGGTTATGTACCCTGTGGTTGGGGAAGGTGAGGAAAAGGGAGGTTTCAATGGAGTTTTCATATGCTAAAGAGGGCCTACAAGGTGCTGGGATACCAGAGGCCTTGCCCTTGTGGCTTGGTCAATGTAGTCTTTAGGCCAGCCATTAACATTAAGATAGTGGGGAGACTTTTTGGTGGGATGTCATAATCCATATCACAAGTAGGCAGAGAGGCAGGCAGGGAGTGGGGGGAAGCAGTTCCCCTGCTGATCAGAGATCCCTATCAATCATCTTTGTTAGTGAGATTTAGGACATTTATAAGCCAAGGGAGACTCCTGTCTTGCAGGATTGTGATCCCTGCAAGTTAACTATTTGTTTCTTGTTTATGGCAGTCACGGGTGCCTGAGGAATGCTACACATACTACTGAGGGGGAGCAGATGGAGAGGGGGGTGCAAGGTGCCAGCTTTTGCTTTGCCCTCAGCCAGCCTCCTGCTTCCTCATCACTTGGACCCAAGCTTAAGCATGTCACCTTGGGGTCCAAGTCTCTACTCCACTCTGTTGGGTATACTTGGGCCCAAGCTTAAGCTTGTCAAATAAACCCTAGTGTGATTGCATTGGTGCTTGGCTCCTTGGTGGTCTCTCGGACGCGAAAACGCAGGCATAACAAAAATTTCTTCATTGTATATATACAAAACACTTACCAATTGGTAGAACAAAATACATACTTTCATAACAAAACTATAATATATATCTCAAGTATGAACAGTATACCCATAATACATGGTATACAGTATTTAAAAATATAAAATATAATACAACTTGTTTACAATTTTTTAAACTCATCTTTTGCACTTGTATGTTAAGGCAAATTTCCATTTCCGTACCAATTTTCAAGAGTCCAGAGATTTTGAAAAAAACTGTTTTAGAAGACATACTGTGATCTGAGATCTAAGTGTGAACTTTTAGGAGCATTTTTTAAAGATTTTATTTATTTATTTGAAAAACAGAGATCACAAGTAGGCAGAGAGGCAGGCAGAGAGGAAGCAGTTCCCCTGCTGATCAGAGATCCCTATGCAGGGCTAGAGCCCAGGACCCTGAGATCATGACCTGAGCCTAAGGCAGAGGCTTTAACTGAGCCACCAAGGCACCCCTTTAGGAGAATTTTTAAGTGTACGGATGAAGTTCTAGAACCTAAGTGAGGTTCGGTGGGCTGAGGTCCGGAGCCAATGATCAAGAAAGAATTCTTGAGACATCTTTGGTGCAAAATGGTGGTTTATTAAAGCAAGGGGACAGGACCCATGGGCAGGAAGAGCTGTTGCCCTGGGTTGTGAGGATGGCAGGTTATGTACCCCGTGGTTGGGGGAAGGTGAGGGAAAGGGAGGTTTCAAAGGAGCTTTCATATGCTAAAGAGGGTCTACAAGGTGCTGGGATACCCAAGGCTTGATCAATGTTGTCTTTTGGCAAGCCATTAACATCAAGATAGTTGGGAGATTCCTGTCTTGCAGGATTGTAACCTCTGCAAGTTAACTATTTGTTTCTCACTTATGGCAGTCAGGGGTGCCTGAGGAATGTCACGCACATTACCGTGGGGAGCGGGTGGAGAGGGGGTGCAAAGCTTTCGCTTTGGCTTTGTCCTCAGCCAGCCTCCTGCTCCCTCATCATGTACGGCCATCAACTCCCTATATTGGTTGGAATTTCCAATAGTGTTTCCCATCCAGTGACTGGGAGCCTTTAGAAGAACACTAGGAGAAGTCTGATCACTAAATTTTGCCCAGCATAATTTTCCTTTTGGTTCACTTTAGTGAGAAATGCTGATTTCTTCAAATGTGTATTTTTAATGTTCTCAGTATTTTTAAAAGACTTTCTTTTTTTCCTGCTTCCGGAGTTGTCAGATAAAGCAGAATCCTGCAGAAAGTTATTTTCATTTCTTTTTGAATAGTGATTTTGGTTAGTGGTAAGTTATATTTGCTTTTCTGTCTGCTTATCTTTGGTTGTTCACACAAGTGTATACCATGAACAAACTGGACATAGGGAATGACAATTTTCTCCAATTTTCCCATTTTTGAATGGAAAACCTCTCTTCTGAACGAGGGTTGGCTGGGCGCAGCCGGCAGCAGCTGCCCAGGTAAAAGGCTCACTTCCTCAATTTGGGTTGCTACTGCAGGACTGGACCAGGGGCTAAATAGGCCAGCTGGTGTGGGACTTCCTGTGCTGCGCTAGGCCGGTTGAGGGGCTCTGCCCGCCCTCCAGGACCAGTCGGTGCCCATGGTACTGACAGAAGTGGCTGGGCAATTGTCCAGCCATACTGGCCCACACCCTCTTCTTTCACCGCTTCTTTTGCACTGCTCAAGGGGTGCCTCCCACTGGAACTAGACTACAGCTGGACAGAGGTTCAGGGGCACGAGGCTGTGCAATCATCCCGGAATCGTCTCACCCTAGGAAGGGAGAGAGGTAAAGGGTGTCGGGCAGTGCCCAGAGGGCCAGGTTTCAGGGTCTAGGTGGCAGGGCTGTGGCCACCATTGGGAGGGCCCCAAAGTAACCATGGGTGGGAAAGACCAGGGACACCAGGCAGCCACCCAAACAAGCGGCTCCCACTGTGCTGGGGTGATGAAGTTCTAGAACCTAGGTGAGGTTCGGTGGGCTGAGGTCCGGAGCTGATGACCAAGAAAGAATTCTTGAGACATCTTTGGTGCAAAATGGTGGTTTATTAAAGCACGGGGACAGGATCCAGGGTCAGAAAGAGCTGCTGCCCCAGGTTGTGAGGGATGGCAGGTTATATACCTTGTTGGGGGGTGGTGGTGAAGGGATGGGAGGTTTCAATGGAGCTTTCATATGCTAAAAAGGGCCTACAAGGTGCAGGGAGGAGGCCTTGCCCTGTGGCTTGATCAATGTCATCTTTAGGCCAGCCATTAACATTAAGATAGTTGGGAGATTCTTGGTGGGGTGCTATGATCCTGCTATCATTTACATTCCCTTCTACCTCAGCCTCCTCCAGTTCCGTTTATGGTGGGGAGGGAGACATTAGGGCTTCTGTAACTGAGTTATTTGCCTCTGGAAATTTGTGCTATTGATAAGGTAACCTCCCTGTTTGTAGATCTCTAGGACATCTGTAGAGCAAGGGAGAATCCTGTACTGCAGGATTGTGATTTCTGCAAGTTAACTAGTTATCATTTTATGGCAGTCAGGGGTGCCTGCGGAATGCTACACATATTACGGAGGGAAGCGGGTGGAAAGGGGGGTGCGAGGCGCCAGCTTCTGCTCTGTCCTCAGCCACCCTCCTGCTCCCTCATCAGGGGGACAGAGATGACAGTCCTAGTGATGAGGGGACAGAAGCCTGGCTGAAAACAAAGCAAAAGCTGACACCTTGAACCCCACCCCCCAACCCGCCACTCCTGGGTGGGACATATGTGACATTCTTCAGGAATCTCCCACCCATCTTAATGTTAATACCTTGCTAGAGGGCAAAACAACCTTGGTAAAGGCAAGGCCTCTGGTATCCAGTATCTTGCACGTCCTCTTTAGCATATGGAAGTTCTATTGAAACGTCCGTTTTCCTTACTTCCCCCACCCCCATAGTACATAACCTGCTACCTCTCACAACCCAGGGCAGCAGCTCTTCCTACCCACGGGTCCTGTCTCCCTGCTTTAATAAACCACCATTTTGGGGACCTGGGTGGCTCAGTGGGTTAAGCCGCTGCCTTCGGCTCAGGTTATGATCTCGGGGTCCTGGGATCGAGTCCCGCATCAGGCTCTCTGCTCAGCGGGGAGCCTGCTTCCTTCTCTCTCTCTCTCTCTGCCTGCCTCTCTGCCTACTTGTGATCTCTCTCTGTCAAATAAATAAATAAAATCTTTAAAAAAAATAAAAATAATAAACCACCATTTTGCACCAAAGATGTCTCAAGAATTCTTTCTTGGTCATCAGCTTTGGATCTCAACCTACTGAACCCAACATATATTCTAGAACTTAATCATAGCTCCAGGAGGAAGTAGCTCAGCAGGGAAAGAAGTGAGAGGGGAAGTCCGAGACCACGCCCCCCCCACAGGCTGCTAAGAGAGCCCAAGGGGAGGGCAGACCACAGTTCAGGCACTAGCAGAGAGGCAAATCTGTTTTTATGGTCCTTGTTTCAAAATCTGTTTGTCTGCTATAAACATTTCCCAGCTTTTATTTGCTTTTCATTTGTATGGAGTATCTTCCACTCTAAAGCTCTTATAAACAGCATCTTTTTTTTTAATCCCATTTAGCTACTATTTGTCTTTCTAAAGTCCAATTTACGCCATTTACATTTAAATAATCACTAATAAGTCTGTACTTACTGCCTTTTTGTTAATTGTTTTCTGGGATGTTTTGTAGTTTCTAACTCTTGTTTTATTCTTCTCTCTCTTTGTGGTTTGATATTTTTATTTAGTGGTGTACTTAGAGTCCTTTCTATCTTTTAGGATTTTGCTTTGATGTTACAATGAGTCTTACCTGTAACAACTTCTTGTATAACAGACTACATAAGTTAATAACAACGTAAATTTGAATACATTATGAATCTCTATATTTGGTTTATTCCTCCTTATTTTTTTGTTTTTTATGTTACTCTTTACATATTTTTACCTTGCATATTTCTCGACAAAGTATGTAGTTCTAGCTATCCTTGCTACATTTTTCATTTAAACTTTATACTAGACTTACAAGTGATTCACTATTTTTTTCCATATAGTAACCTTTCCTAGTGACATTTACACTTCCATTTTTTTTTCTTACAAATTATCATCCTTCTTTCAGCTTAAATAGTCTGTATATAATTTATTGTAAGGCCAGTCTAGTGGTGATAATTTTTTTCCACTTTCGCCTGAAGATACTTTTTATATCTCCTTCAATTCTGAAGGACAACATTTCTGGATAGAGTATTTTTTGTTGGAAACTTTTCTTTTTTTCCTTGCACTTTGAATATATTATGCTACTCTTTGGGGGGAGGCATGTCAAGTTTCTGCTAAAAAGTCAACCTATAGTCTTCTGGGGGTTTCCTTACTGTAAAGTTTTTTCTGGCGAGATAAACATAACACCAGGCAAAGTGGGTGCAAGGCAAGTGTCGTGAGCAAAACCCCTGCCTCCCGCCAGGAGGTCTCAATGTGTAAAGAAGAGATAGAGAGATGGATATGATGTAACTCACTTGATCTTTATTGGGATGAAGTCCACACCACTATTGTGGCCCTGTCATGGCCCGCTGACGTTGTCATGGAGAAGGAGACGTCGCCTCACAATCTAGACAGAGAGGTCACCGCAGAAGTTGAGACTGAGAACCAGCGAGTGGTTGGCAACGAAACTGTCGGAGCATCGGTAGCACTGGTGATGATGTTTTCCCGACAGGGAACTCGCTTCACCTCAGTCCAACCTGATGCCTCTTTATATACTGTGCTAAGTCTCCTTCATAAACATATTACATCACTTGTTTTTCTTATGCTTAAACACCAAAAGCATACACACGTTGCAAACATGTTTTGGTTTACAATATTTCGCACAAGTTAAAATATTTTCAACTTGTTACTCCACGCTAATCTTATCACTACACGCATATGGTCTAGGCTTATTTGCTATGTGGTATTTGCTATGTGGTTAGTTTGTTGTCACTACACGCATATGGTCTAGGCTTATTTGTTATGTGGTTAGTTTGTATTTTGTTCCTGTTTTTCATTTAGTAGGGGCTTGCACTTACTACATATTATTTATTTATTTATTTATTTATTCATTTATTTATTACACTTTATTAAAGGTTCGTACTCACTACAGCAAAATTTATTAAAAACACTCTCCGGCGAAGTTTCACGGTTCAGGAGGCGAGCCAGGAAAGTTGCGCAGGGAGAAGGTGGACACCCTCGGTCGAGGTTCTGCGACTCTGGAAAGCACAGTGGCGGAAGTCGCGCCCAAGGCAAGAAGGAGGGTGCTTTTAAGCGGTCTTGGGCAAAAGCTCAGGGGTCTTTTGGCAAGTTTCCCTTATTTGGATATCCCGCCTGCTCATCGGGATCCCATTGGTCCACAGGAGCCCGGGGCGGGGGTCTCAGATTCCTGTTTGGGCCTTTGTTCTCCTGTCTGAGCTCAGGTCTTGTGGTGGGAACTTTTGCCATCTTGGACCTTTGTTCTCCTGTCCGAGCTCAGGTCTTGGTAGCCCTTCCTGCCAGCCCAACATTCCGACCTTTTGCCTAATATAATGGTGTCAGGGGCACCACTCGGTTCTGGCTACTTCCTGCTGAAAGGGGGCATCGTCATAGGGGTAGTCGGAAGTGGGCAGGCGAGGGTAGGGCTGGAGGAGGAGTTGATTGACAGATACTCAGGCAAGTTCTTGTAGGTGACCCTGCAAGTACCGGAAAAGACAGGGAACAACTGAGATTAGAAGGAGGATTATGCATACAGGTGCCACCAGAGGGAGCAGCCAGGTTACCCAGTTGTAGGGGTCCAGGCCCCAGGAGGACGTGTCTCGCCACCGTGCTTGGATCCGATCCCTGAGTTCTTTGATCCTGGAGGTAACTATATGATTGGTTAACAAAGTAACAACATTCTTCATTTAAGAATAGGCAGGTCCCCCCTTTTTCGGTGGTCAGAAGGTCTAAGTCCCATCGGTTCTGTAGAGCTAAGGCAGCCAGGCTGGTGACTTGCGTCTGTAGGGCTGTGAGGGAGTCAGCAATCCGTTCCGTGTCATCATTCAGGGCTTGGGAGAGTTTGTAATAAAAGTCTATGGAGGTTCCTATCCCCGCTGTTCCAGTTGCCACCCCTGTGGCTATTCCTGCCCCTGTTATGAATGGGAGGAAGGCAGCCCTTCCTCCATGGTGTTGGGGGAATAGGATGGACAGCAGCTGGGATTCAGAGTAGATGGTGGTAGAGGGAGAGAGTAGCATGAATATACAGCCCAGGGAGTCATTAGTGGCCAGGCAGCGATAGGTTCCCTGAGGGCACGAGAGAAATACTCCCGAGGGAGTACAATACGGGAGGGAGGAGTCAGTGATATGGCAGCTGCGGTGGTCAGGGGGGAGGACACATTAATAATTGGTATGTTTCCCCCAATAGGGCCGATATGAACCGTACTATTTGTGGCCATGAAGTTGGGGAGTGGCCAGTCAATAGGGAGGGGTATCCCTACGATGTAGAGTGAGGTAAGGTAGATAGGATAAAAGTGGCGGGGAAATGGCCAGAGGGCTATGATTTATAAGAAAGGGCCGGCCGTATAGTAATTCAAATGGGCTTAAGCCTGAAGACCCGCGGGGCGTAGCCAGGAGTCTGGTGAGAGCTGTAGGCAGAAGTGTAGGCCAAGAAAGACGTGTTTCTAGGGTAGGTTTGGTGAGTTGGGCTTTGAGCAGCCCATTGGCCTTTTCTACCTTACCCGATGACTGTGGGTGGTACGGGATGTGAAGTTTCCAGGTTATGTTGAGGCTCTCAGCTACCTGTTGGGTTACACTGGAGATGAAGGCGGGTCCGTTGTCTGACTGGAGGGTCCAGGGCAATCCAAACCTCGGGATGATGTGCTTGATGAGTATTGTAGCCACTACGTCCGCTGTTTCCCGGGCCATGGGGTATGCCTCGATCCAGCCTGTGAATGTATCAACCAAGGTTAATAGGTGGCGAAAGGTTTTATGGCGAGGCATGGGAGTGAAGTCCAGTTGCCAGTCTTCACCCAGCTGATGACCTCGGAGCTGTTGGTTAGGCCCTGGTCTGCGGATTCCTCCTTGTGAATTCACAGAGGAACAGGTTTTGCAAGCCCTGTGGACAACTTCAATTACCTTAGATAAGGAAGGATGATAGAACAATGGCTGAAGAAATTAGTGGAGAGCCCATGGGCCACTATGGAGGGATGGGTGGATGTCAGTAATCAAGGTGTGTGCCAGATTTCCCCTACATCCACCCCTTATCTGGCAAGGGTATAGGCAGTAAAGTTGCAGGGTTTAAGCGGTGGGGGGGAGGTAGAGAGAGAGATGCGGGTTCTCTAGGCATAGCAGATGGAATAGCTGGAGACGAGAAGTCAGATGGGCCAGGGATCGGTGGCTAAGGTCTGTGAGTCAGCGGGAGAGTAGACCGTGATGGGCTGCCCTAAAGTCATGTTGAGGGCCTTAGAGGGGGTGACTTGATATCCCTTGGCCCCCAGAAAGTTAAGTAGGGTGGAGGTGTCGTCTTGGGAGACCGAGAGGGAGGGGATACAGAGGAGGAGGTTATCCACATATTGTAGTAGAATACTGGCCTTAAGGACGCACTGCTGTTAAGTCTGTAGGCCTGGCCGAAAATGTGAGGGCTGTCCCTGAAACTCTGGGGTAGATCAGTCCAAGTTAGTTGTCCAGAAGCATGCGTGTCAGGATCCTCCCAGGTGAAGGCAAAAAGATAATAGGAATCAGGGTGCAAAGGGACGGTGAAAAAGGCGTCGTTTAGCTCCAGTACAGTAAAGTGAGAGGTGTTTGGGGGAATGCGAGACAGTAGGGTTAGGAACGACTGGGTGGAGGGGGACCACGACCTCGTTGATCAGCCTAAGGTCTTGTACCATCGATAAGCCCCTGAGGGCTTGCGTACTGGGAGGATGGGGTGTTACAGGGGGAAATGATGGGGATCAGGAGTCCCTGACGTTAACGCCGTTCTATGATAGTTTCAGGCCCCGGCAGTGGGCTAAGGAAATAGGGAACTGAGCTTGAGGGAAACTTAGAGTTATCCTTAAGCTGTACTTTAACTGGGGTAATGTGGGAGGCAATGATGGGTTCCGAGGTGTCCCACACCTGAGGGTCTACAGTAGGTAGGTCATCTGGAGTGAGGGTCGAGGGAGTGGAGAGGTGTAGGATGAGACGGGTTGAGGTGGATAGAGGGGAGGAAGGGGAGAGGCAGATAGTTACCCTTAGTTTCTGGAGAATGTCCCTACCCAGTAGAGGGACCAGGCAGGAAGGTATCATAGGAACGAGTGGGGGAAGGGAAACCCATCCAGACTACAGGTAAGGGGAAGGGTCACCCTACGATTGGAGGAGGTCCCATCGATCCCCATAACAGTAATTGGTGAGGTTCGAGTAAGTCCCGAGTAGGAAGGCAGAACAGAGTAGGTAGCCCCCGTGTCCAGCAAAAAAGAGATGGACTTACCCACTACCTGGAGCGTAACCCTGGGCTCGGCCTGGGTGAGAGGGATGGCTGAGTCTGGGCTTCATCAGTCGTCCTCCAATCCAAGCAGTTGAAAGACCGGACTTAACTGTCTCGGGGGGGTCTCCCGCGTTGAGGCGCCGAAGATACCCCGAGGTTAGGGCAGTCGGATTTCCAGTGGCCCATCAAATGGCATTGAGGGCAAGGCCGAGTTGGCGGCTTTGGACTGGGGCACTGGCGAGCCCAATGTCCCTCGGCCCCGCCTTTGAAACAGGCCCCCTGGGGGGGTGCGATTGGTTGCCCCTCTCTGCTGGCTCCCGGAGCCGGCCTGCCGCAGGGCTGCTACCAAGGCTTGGGTCTGCAACTGAGCCTTTTGCTGGAATATGGCTTGTCGTTTAAGCTCAGCCGCCTCCTCACGGGAATTAAAGACCTTAAATGCCATTTTCACCAAGTCAGCAATGGGGGTCTGAGGGTCCTCCTCAGCCTTCTTTAACTTTCTCTGTATATCCTGTGCCGATTGAGAGATAAAATGAGTAGCCAGTACCGTGGCCCCCGCAGAAGAGGCAGGGTCCAAGCGAGTGTACTGGGTTAAAGGTTCGGTTAACTGGTTAAGAAACATGGTGGGGTTGTCATAGGGGCCTGGACAATCTCCCTAATCTTGTCGTAATTAACGGCCTTATTAGAGGCTGCCCGCATGCCGGCTATGAGACACTGGACCATGCGGTCGCGGCGCCAGTGGCCATCTTGGCCATCCTGATAATCCCAACCTGGTTCTACAGCTGGGACCACCCGGGCTCCAACTGGCATGGCAGCATCAGTGAGCTGGACCTGATCCGCGTGCTCCCGGGCAGCAGCCTGGATGCGTTCCCTCTCCTCTATGGTGAGCGTGGTGGTATGGACCACATGTAAATCATGCCAGGTGAGGTCATAGGCTTGGACCAGATATTGGAATTCTTTAATATATTTATCAGAACTGGCTAAAAAGGAGCCCAAACGTTTCTCAATTTGGGAAAGGTCCTGTAGAGAGAAGGGCGCATGAACTCAAACAACTTCCTCAACTCCAGCAACCTCCCTTGGGGGGCAGACTAAATCGGGGGGGGGGGCTTTCGAGCCCTAGTGCGGCTGGAGCCATACAGACACATTCACGCAGTCAAGCACTCTTCAGATTCAAACAGATTGGACACCCTCCCCTTTGGGTATCCCTGGCTAATGGGAGGTGATCAGTCTCCCCCCCTTCAATTCTTTACGAAAGGATCTAGCTCAAACAGTAGCCCTGAGGCTGTTACAACAGAATTCAATTAAACACAAAAGGTGTTTACCAACAGATTTCAAAAGCGTAAACCTAGTTCTAACGACCAGCGCTCTAGTATCTTATCCCATTTGGTTAACGGTTACCAAAGACTTTGAATGCTACCTTAAGAATGACCCATTAAAACTCTGAGACACACAATTAACCATCAGTTCTAATCATCTCTTTGCTAGCAGATTTTAACAAATAACAAGAGCCTATTTGACCTTCAGTAAACTTTGATTGGAGTTTCCCGTTTACTGCGGATAAATTTGTTAGGAGTTCGGATAGGAGTGGGGAGGGGGAGAAGGAGGGGTAGACGAGGGCGCCGATTCAGAAATCCTGAATTTAAGGGACCTTGGGGTGAAGGATCGCGGTAAGGAGGAGGAGGAGGAGGAACCAGAGGCCCTGTCAGTGGGTGGGTGAAGCTCTCCGGGGGTTCAGAGAGAGGAGACGGGGAGGAGAGGTCCGAGTCTTTGGGAGCAGTGGGTGGCAGGGTAGGGGGAGGGGAGCGGGCCAAGAGGACCTGAGAGGTGGAGCAGTGAGAGCAGAGGAAGGGGCGAGAGTGCAGAGTCCAGAAAGCTGGACATAAGGGACCTTGGCCCATCTGCCTTGGTGTCTGCCAAGGTTATTTAGGTCCATGAAAACCTGATAGTTAAATGTGCCTTCTGGAGGCCATTGGGACTGATTGTCTAATCGGTATTGTGGCCAAGCGACAGTACAGTAACGTCGTTTTCGCAGGTCCTGGTCCAGTTCCAGGGTTTTAAGATTGGCCAGCAGGCCTAAAACACCCCCGGGATGTTTTAGGGTCGAATTTGGATTGGGAGGTCCCCACAATTCGTTGCCGGGCAACCCGAGGGCTGGAGGAAGGCGTCCCCTCATCCACCACTGGGTTGCGGAAAACCTGTGTCGACTGCCATAGAGGTTAGGACATCTCCCAGCCTCTCGGAGTCACGGAGGTCACCTGGTGACTGGCGGGGTCCACCCTGACGCGGCCGCGATTAGGGCAGGGCTTTCCAGAAGGAGGCGCGGAATCGGGGAAACTCACCACAGCTTCGGAAGTGGCGTCCGGAAAGGCAGGTCCGGTTCGGCCAGGGAAAGGAGAGAGCCTCCCCACTGTGTGGGGGCTCAGTCTCCTTCCCGGGTTTCGGCACCAAATGTAAAGTTTTTTCTGGAGAGATAAACACAACACCAGGCAAAGTGGGTGCAAGGTAAGATTTATTAAAAACACTCTCCGGCGAAGTTTCAGGGTTCAGGAGAAGGCGAGCCAGGAAAGTTGCGCCGGGAGGAGGTGGGCACCCTCCGGTGAGGTTCTGAGACTCTGGAAAGCAGAGTGGCGGAAGTCGCGCCCAAGGCAGGGAGGAGGGGGCTTTTAAGGGGTCTTGGAGAAAGCTCAGGGGTCTTTTGGCAAGTTTCCCTTATTTGGATATCCCGCCTGCTCATCGGGATCCCATTGGTCCACAGGAGCCCGGGGCGGGGGTCTCAGATTCCTGCTTGGGCCTTTGTTCTCCTGTCTGAGCTCAGGTCTTGTGGCGGGAACTTTTGCCATCTTGGACCTTTGTTCTCCTGTCCGAGCTCAGGTCTTGTAGCGGGAACTTTCGCCATCTTTAGTTGCCCTTCCTGCCAGCCCAACACTTAGCACAAATTATTTTTCTCTTGCTGTTTTTAAGATTCTCGGCCTTTAACTAATGACAATTTAAGCACAATGTCTTTCTGAGAGCCTTTTTGGGTTAATATTGTAAGGGCCTACTTAGCCAGAGCCAGCCATTTTGTTGTTTATGCAGTGAACTTAGATTGAACCTGCCCCTTCCTCCCAAGAGAAAAGCGCTTAGAAACAGAAATTGTGAAATATGACTGACCAGCCCCTGATAATGGAGCCCACATACAAGGACGTGTCCGGCCAGGTGGAAATGTCCAATCACTAAAAGCGCACGTATTACCTCCCTACCCACCAAGGACGAGCCAGGCCAGGTGGAAACATCCAATCAAGGGAAAGTGCATGTATTACCCGCCAAGGAGTGTGAGCCCCGCCTATCAGGCACCAGACAAAGGCGCCGATTCCAGCCAAGGTCATAGGCTGAATTAAATGACTATCATGGGGTGAATTGTAATTCAATTGGCCACCTGTGTGTGGCCAGGCTCAACCACATGACCTTTACTCTATAAAAGTTAGTCTGTGAGAAGGGGAGGGGTTGCCTCTTTGCAAGAGACAGCCCTGGCCGGTCAGTTTGATTCTCGATGCCTGGCGTGAAATAAAGCCCTGCTTGACCTTCGCTTTGTATCAGTCTCGTCCTTTTGTCTATGGACCATTTCAATATTATTTAGAACTCTAAACTTCCTGAATCTGGATGTTAGTTTCCTTCCTCACATTGGGAAGTTTAAGGTATTATTTCTTCAAATAAGTTTTCTGCCCATTTTGTCTTTCTCTTTTCCTTTTGGGAATCCTATAAAGTAAATGTTGGCTTGCTTCATATTGTCCCATAAAACCTTTAAGCTATTTTAACTCTTTCTTATTTTTTATTTTTTTCTCTTTCTTCTCTGATTGAATGAGTTCCGCTGCCATGTTTTCAAACTCATTACTCTTTTCTTCTGCTTCATCTAGACTGCTCTTGAAACGCTTTGTATTCTTTCAGTGCAGTTATTCTATTCTTCAACTTTATGATTTCTGTTTGGTACTTCTTCATATTCTCTATCTCTTTATTGAAATTCTCACCTTATCTTGAATCGAATTTTTCAGTTCATTGAATCAAAGGGATTGTTCATCTGACCTCTGAGCATCTTTATGAACTCCCTTATCACGTTAATTAGTTATCTCCATTTCGTTAAGGTATTTTCTGAGGTTTTTAAAATCTTTTTTGGGGAACCTATTCTTTTATATTGTTTTTCATTTTTATTTAAAATCTGTGTTTGGTTCTGTGTACTAGATAATGCAACCCTTTTCCATTGTCTTATGAGGAATGGCCTCATGTAGAAGGTGAATTTTATTATTCAACTTTGCCCTGTTAGGGCACAGAGTCGACCACACCTCAGTTAGACAGAGAACACTCTCAATAATGCAAGTCACACAGCGAGGTTTATTTCCAGCTAGCTGATGTCCAAGTATCCTCCCGGCACAGCGGGTTTCAACAAGGACCCCGAGCACTCAAAGCCAAGGGTTTATATAGTATTTTCAAGGCATTTTTTTATAGCTACATACATCTCTTATGCCCCACTTTGACAGTTTAACTTTGTTTAACTTTTTGCCACCCTGGCATCACCCTGGAGCCATCCTGGCAGTTAAGTGAGATTTAGGTTTTAGAAGAAATTTAACTTTATTTACATTTCCTTCTGCCTCAGCCTCCTTCAGTTTTATGGTGTGACCTTAGGCCTTGAGGAACTGAGCCATTTGTCTCTGAAAATTGGGCCATTGAATAGATAGCCCTTTTTGTTGTAAATCACCAGGACATTTGCAAACCAAGGGAGATTGCTGTCTTGCAGGATTGTGATCTCTGCAAGTTAACTATTTGTTTTTCTTTAACATTTGGTCCCTGTGGCACCACCACCTAGCCGCCCTGGTGGTATATGATTAAGTTGTTTTTCCAGGTTTTAGCTACTTTCTCTTACCTCAAGTTACCTGCGCAGTGCGGCCTGGTTAGGGACAGTCAGTAAAATGGCTTCCCAGCCTTCAGAATGGCCATTCTTATGCTAACCCACTCTTACAGTGCAAGGTGCCGGCTTTTGCTTTGCCAAGATGGCTGTACTTATGTCAGGGATAGACTTGAGGTGGGTACAGCCTTGTTTTTCTTGGCCTGCACACCTGGAAATGGTTTCTGGGACTTGTTTTTAAGTCCCCTGGGGGAAGGGGAGCAGGGACAGTTTAAAGGTTAAACAACAAAGTTATTGTTTAACCTCAATGGAAGTCTCTGGCTAAAATAAAAATATAAAATAGGTCCTTACAGCCCTAACTTTGGTTGTCTCTTAAACCACTGTAATTGTCCAAGCAATTTACTTTGATTTACTGGCTCTCAGTAGCTGGGGATATGCCAAGACTACTCAGTGTGCCAAAGGAAAGAATCTCAGTGAGAACCTTGCTTCAGGCTAACTGAAAACTGGACCCTCATGCATTATCTTTAAGGTATGCAAATATTCTTTCAAAGAAAGACTTAAAAGGGATGTTTTCCTCTCTCTTCTGCACTAATTCCTGAGATGATAGCCAGTTATTAACTGTTTATTTGTTTGCTACCATCTTGTTAAACATGTGAACACAGGCCCCACTGACCATCTGAACCAGGCTATTAAGGGATGTGTCCTCTGGGAGGCACCCACAAAAATTGTGTCACCCACTGTCCACACAAACTTCTTTCTTGAAGACACTGGTAACCTGAGGCAGAACAGAAAGAGAACATGACGATGGTGTCTCCTGGCCTTCCCAGTTTCTGGATGTGTGTTTAATTAAGGTATGTTTAATCCCCAGATGTGTGTTTAATTAGAATCCTCCTGCTCAAACTATAGCTATAAAGGTAAGTTAATAGGCCTTTTTCATAGGAAGACTCCATTTCTCTCTGCTGCCTCTGTACTGTGCCCTGAGGTAGTAGCTGGTTAAAATGTGTTATTCTGTATGTTTCAGTCTTGAGGGACCATAAACAAAAGCCTCATTGGCCACTAAAGTCAGGCAATTAATGGGTAATCCTTGGGTGGCAGCTGCAGACGTGGACTCTGGAATGTGTGTAAACTCCTTTCTGGGAGATACTGGTACCCTGTGGTGAGGCAGAAGAAGAATGTGAAGATGGTACCTGTCCTCCAAAGTCTCTGGAGAGGATTACCCTTGGCCCTTAGATGTGTACTTAATTAGAAACCTGTCTCTGGCCACAAATATGAAACACATGTGACCTGGAGCAAGACAGAGGGAAAGTATGAACATGGTGTCTGTTGGGCTTTGCAGTCTTTAGAAAATATTTCAGTTGGTCTCTAGATATGTGTTAAATTAGATGCTTGTCTGTTATGCCAAAACTTTTGAGATAAGCAGAGTCCCTTTCATAGGAAAACTACATGCAGCTGCCTCTGTGCTGTGTCCTGAGAGGTTGGCCAGGGTGAGTCTGCTACAATGCTTTAAGAAATGCTTCTCTGTTTACTAAAACCTTGTGGATCTCATGGATGCAAACCCTGTTGGCTTTCAAAGGTAGATGTTTTAGAAGTCCATCTTTTGGATGCAGGTCTTAAAATTTGGGGTGCCTGATGTGGGATTAAAACATTTTAGTCATCAGGAAAAACCTAGATAATGTGAATTTCACCCCAACTGTGGGTCACCAGGCCAAGGATAAGATTTATGACTTTGTTTCAGCCTTTCATACCATCTTTGATGTGAGTTTTCTTTCTTTTGCCCAATGTGTAAGCATCACTTAACTAGTTCTTAGATTTATATTAGAAGGAATTGTTTCATATGTAGTGACAGATTTGGTATGTCTGTGGGAGGAGGTGAGTTCAGGACCTTCTTAATTTTCATCTTGAATTAGAGCTCCTATCCCTTCAACTTTTGATAGACAACTGGCTTTTGCATATTTTAATAGTTTTGAACAATCCTGCTATAAATGTGTCCATGTGTATTCTTGTGCATATGTGGCCACATTTTTCTAGGACTCTTAGATACAGAATTCCTGGGCAAACATGTTTACCAATGTTCAACTATACTAGGAAATGCCTAAAAAATTCCTAAATGGTCATAGTAAGTCTCAACATCATTATATCACATTTTTGATGGATGCTGCACGTGGTTGTCGCCTCTCATGTTGTCAGTCTTTTAAATTTTTGTAAATATTATAGATAGATGTCCAATGAAATCATGTTCTGATTTTAAATTATATTTCCCTTGAAGACCTTTGTTTTATTGATTGATTTATTTTCCAAAGTACACATTTAATTATTTGGAACATATTTCCTATGGATTTTATGTTTGTATTGATTTATAGGATGTGTTTATGTATGCTAGATACAAGTAATTTGTTGTGTATTTATGTTATAAATATCGTCAATAGCTTTCCTTTAACTTTTTTAATGAGCAGAATTTCTTGATTGTTCTGTCATTAAATGTCTCAATCTCATTTTATTTATTAGTTTTTTAATTAATTTATTTATTTTTGAAAATTAAATTAATTTATTTATTTTCAGAAAAACAATATTCATTATTTTTTCACCACACCCAGTGCTCGATGCAATCTGTGCCCTCTATAATACCCGGCACCTGGTACCCCAACCTCCCACCCCGCACCACTTCAAAACCCTCAGATTGTTTTTCAGAGTCCATAGTCTCTCATGATTCACCTCCCCTTCCAATTTACCCCAACTCCATTCTCCTCTCTAACACCCCTTGTCCTCCATGATATTTGTTATGCTCCACAAATAAGTGAAACTGTATGATAATTGACTCTTGCTGCTTGACTTATTTCACTCAGCATAATCTATTCCAGTACCGTCCATGTTGCTACAAAAGTTGGGTATTCATCCTTTCTGATGGAGGCATAATACTCCATAATGTATATGGACCACATCTTCCTTATCCATTCCTCTGTTGAAGGGCATCTTGGTTCTTTCCATAGTTTGGCGACCGTGGCCATTGCTGCTGTAAACATTGGGGTACAGATGGCCCTTCTTTTCACGACATCTGTATCTTTGGGGTAAATACCCAGGAGTGCAATGGCAGGGTCATAGGGAAGTTCTATTTTTAATTTCTTGAGGAATCTCCACACTGTTCTCCAAAGAGGCTGCACCAACTTGCATTCCCACCAACAATAGAAGAGGGTTCCCCTTCCTTCACATCCTCTCCAACACATGTTGTTTCCTGTTTTGTTAATTTTGGCCATTCTAACTGGTGTAAGGTGATATCTCAATGTAGTTTTAATTTGAATCTACCTGAGGGCTAGTGATGATGAACATTTTTTCATGTGTCTGATAGCCATTTGTATGTCTTCAATGGAGAAATGTCTGTTCATATCTTCTGCCCATTTTTTGATATGTTTGCCTGTTTAACGTGGGTTGAGTTTGAGGAGTACATTATACATCCTGAATATCAATCTTTTGTCTGTACTGTCATTTGCAAATATCTTCTCCAATTCCGTGGGTTGCCTCTTTTTTTCTTGACTGTTTCCTTTGCTGTGCAGAAGCTTTTGATTTTGATGACGTCCCAAAAGTATATTGTTGCTTTTGTTTCCTTTGCCTTTGAGACACATCTTGAAAGAAGTTGCTGTGGCTGATATCAAAGAGATTACTGCCTATATTCTCCTCTAGGATTCTGATGGATTCCTGTCTCACATTGATGTCTTTTATCCATTTTGAGTTTATCTTTGTGTACGGTGTAAGAGAATGGTCAAGTTTCATTCTTCTACTTATAGCTGTCCAGTTTTCCCAGGACCATTTATTGAAGAGACTGTCTTTTTTCCACTGCATATTTTTTCCTGTTTTGTCGAAGATTAATTGACCATAGAGTTGAGGGTCCATATCTGGGCTCTCTACTCTGTTCCACTGGTCTATGTGTCTGTTTTTATGCACTACCATGCTGTTTGGTGATCACAGATTTGTAGTAAAGCTTGAAATCAGGTAACGTGATGCCCCCAGCTTTATTTTTGTTTTTCAACATTTCCTTAGCGATTCAGGGTCTCTTCTGATTCCATACAAATTTTAGGATTATTTGCTCCAGGTCTTTGAAGAATACCGGTGGAATTTTTATCAGAATGGCATTAAAAGTATAGATTTCTCTAGGCAGTATAGACATTTTAACAATGTTTATTCTTCCAATCCAAGAGCATGGAATGGTCTTCCATTTTTTAGTGTCCTCTTCAATTTCTTTCATGAGTGTTCTGTAGTTCCTCAAGTACAGATCCTTTACCTCTTTGGTTAGGTTTATTCCCAGGTATCGTATGGATCTTGGAACTATAGTAAATGGAATCAATTCTCTAATTTCCCTTTCTGTATTTTCATTGTTAGTCTATAAGAAAGCCACTGATTTCTGCACATTGACTTTGTATCCTGCCACATTGCTGAATTGCTGTATGAGTTCTAGTAGTTTGGGGGTGGAGTCTTTTGGGTTTTCCATATAAAGAATCATGTCATCTGCGACGAGAGAGAGTTTGACTTCTTCATTGCCAATTTGGATACCTTTTATTTCTCTTTGTTGTCTGATTGCTGTTGCTAGGACTTCTAATACTATGTTGAATGAGAGTGGTGAAAGTGGGAATCCTTGTTTTGTTCCTGATCTCAATGGTAAGGCTGCAAGCTTTTTCCCATTGAGGATGATATTTGCTGTGGGTCTTTCATAGATAGATTTGATGAGGTTCAGGAATGTTCCCTCTATCCCTATACTTTGAAGTGTTTTAATCAGGAACGGATGCTGGATTTTGTCAAATACTTTTTCTGCATCAATTGAGAGGACCATGTGGCTCTTCTCTCCTCTCATATTAAATTGTTCTATCACATTGATTGATTTGCGAATGCTGAACGATCCTTGTAGCCCAGGGGTGAATCCCACCTGATCATGGTGGATAACCTTTTTAATGTGCTGTTGGATGCTGTTTGGTAGGTAGGATCTTGTTGAGATATTTAGCATCCATATTCATCAGTGATATTGGTCTGAAATTCTCCTTTTTGGTAGGGTATTTGCCTGGTTTGGGGATCAGGGTAATGCTGGCTTCATAGAAAGAGTCTGGAAGTTTTCCTTCTGCTTCAATTTTTTGAAACAACTTCAGGAGAATAGGTGTTATTTCTTCTTTGAAAGTTTGGTAGAATTCCCCAGGGAATCCATCAGGTACTGGGCTCTTGTTTTTTGGGATGTTTTTGATCACTGCTTCAATCTCATTACTAGATATTGGTCTATTCAGTTTGTCTTTTTCTTCCTGGTTCAATTTTGGTAGTTTATAGATTTCCAGGAATGCCTCCATTTCATCTAGGTTGCTAAGCTTATTGGCATATAACAGTTGATAATAACTTCTGATGATTGTTTCTACTTTCTTGGTGTTCGATGTGATCTCTCCCTTTTCATTCATAATTTTATGAATTTGGGCTTTCTCTCTTTTCTTTTGTATTAGTGTGGCCAATGGTTTATTGAGCTTATTGATTCTTTCAAAAAACCAGCTTCTAGTTTCATTGATACGTTCTACTGTATCTCTGGTTTCTACCTCATTGATCTCAGCTCTAATCTTGATGATTTCCCTTCTTATGTGTGGAGTTGGTTTGATGTGTTGTTGATACTCCAGTTCCTATGGTGTAGAGAAATCTGCTGTGTTCTGGATTTCTCAGTTATTTGAGGGAGTCTTGGATGGCTATGTATTTCCCCCTTAGGACGGCCTTTGCTGTTTCCCGTAGGTTTTGGACCGAAGTGTCTTCATTCTCATTGGTTTCCGTGAATTGTTTCAGTTCTTCTTTGAACTCCTGGTTGATCCAAGCATTCTTAAGCAAGGTGGTCTTTAGCTTCCAGGTGTTTGTTTTCCCTCTGAACTTTTCCTTGTGATTGAACTCCAGTTTCAAAGCATTGTGGTCTGAGAATATGCAGGGAATAATCTCAGTCTTTTGGTATCGGTTGAGTCCTGATTTGTGACCCAGTATGCGTTCTATTCTGGAGAAGGTTCCAGGTGTACTTGAGAAGCATGTGTATTCTGTTGTTTTAAGGTGGAATGTTCTGTATATATTTATGAGGTCAATCTGGTCCAATGTGTCATTCAATGCTCTTGTTCTTTTATTGATTTTCTGCTTTGATTATCTGTCTATTTCTGAGAGAGGCATGTTAAGATCTCCTATGATTAGTGTATTCATATCAAAATGACTCTTTATCTTGATTAACAGTTTTCTTAAGCAATTGGCTGCTCCCGGATTGGGAGCATAGATTTTTACAATTGTTAGATCATCTTGGTGCGTAGTCCCTTTAAGGATTATGTAGTGTCCTTCTGTATCTCTGACTACAGTCTCTAGTTTAAAGTCTAATTTATCTAATATGAGAATCGCTACCCCAGCCGTATTTTGAGGCCCAATGGCATGAAAGATGTTTTTCCATCCCTTCACTTTCAGTCTGGGTGTATCTTTAGGTTCAAAATGTGTCTCTTGTAGACACCATATGGATGGGTCCTGTCGTTTTATCCAATCTGCAACCCTGTTCTGTTTTATGGGCACATTTAGGCCATTCACATTGAGAGTGATTATTGATAGATACATTTTTATTGACATCGATTTACCTTTGAAGTCTTTCTTTCTGTAGACTGACTCTATATTTCTGTTCAATGCTATTCTTAGGATTTTCCCTCTTTTATAAAATCCCCCTTAATATTTCCTGCAGTGTTGGCTTGGTGGTTGCATAGTCTTTTAAGCCTTGCCGGTCTTGTAAACTCTTTATACCTCCATCCATTTTGAATGTCAGTCTTGCTGGATAAAGTATTCTTGGCTGCATGTTCTTCTCATTTAGTGTCCTGAATATATCTTGCCAGCCTTTTCTGGCTTGCCAGGTCTCTGTGGACCGGTCTGATGTTATTCTGATGGGCTTTTCTCTGTAAGTAAGGAGCTTCTTTGCCCTGGCAGCTCTCAAGAGATTGTACCTACAATTGTAATTCCTCAATTTGAATATCAGGTGTCATGATGTTTTTTTTTGGAATGTATAATCTTGGGTGGAGACTGTTCAGCCTCTAGTACATGAACGCTGGTTCCATTTCCGAGATTGGGAAAATTTTCATGAAGGACTTGTTCCACTGTATCTTCTAGACTTCTTTCTTTTTCCTCCCCTTAAGAGATTCCAATAATTCTGACTTTGGAACGCTTCATGGCATCATTTATTTCCCTCATTCTTTTTTCGGGGTTTCTAAGCTGTTTGTTCCAGGCTATCTCCTGATCTTTTTGCTCTATCTGTTTGTCTTCCAGATCAATAATTCTATCTTCTGTCTCACTTACCGTAGCTTTGAGAGAATTTATATTAGATTGGAACTCATTGAGAGCATTGTGAGCCTCCTCCCGGGTAGCTTTTAGCTCCGCCCTAACATTGTGAACATCCTGTCTCGGCGCTTTCAGTTTGGCCCTAATCATTTCCTTTTGGTCATCCATGGCTTTCTCCAACCTAGCTATTGCCTGGATAATTGTTAGCCTGAATTCTCTTTCTGACATATTGTCTATGTTGATAGCCGTTAGCTCTGTTGCAGAAGGTCCATCCTCCGTATTTTTCTTCTGTTGGGCATTCCTCCTCCTAGTCATTTTGCTGGGAGATGACTGAACAGATGTACCTGGATGTATCAACTGTGGTATAGTCAAGGTGTACCCTGGAATGCTTCTGAGCAATCAGGATTCCCTACCTAAATGAGACAAAAGAAAAGTAAAAGAAAAAGAAAAAAAAGAAAAGAAAAAGAAAGAGAGAGAGAGAGAGAGAGAGAGAGAGAGAGGAAAGAAAGGGAAGATGAAAGAGAAGGTTCAGCCCAGATCAGCCCCAAGGTAAGCTATATGAAGTTGACAACCCAAAAGAGACAAATAAAAAGACTGATACAAGTATATGACAAGAGAAAAAAAATATATATATTATATATGCAAATAAAGGAAGAACCTCGTCAAGAAGAACCCCAAGTGTAAGATTTATATGCTCTAAGGACAAACACAAAAACATAGAAACACTGGAGGAAGAAGATGGAGAGTTCTTATACATTCTCAGTGTGTGCGAGGAAGGTTGTTTTGATTCTTCCTGGATGTATCTTGATATCTTTGTTAAAGGACTCAACTTTCCTAAGATAAAGGGGATTAAAAATTGGTTTACCTGTAGGGGTAGTATTGATTGGGGAAAGGGGATTACTTTGAAGTTTAACTCTGTATGAATATTAGAGGATAAAAATAAAAAGGAATAAAGTAGACTAAACTGAACTAAAATAAAAAAAAAAGGAATACAAAAAATAAAAATACAAAAGATAAACATAGGTGTATGTATCAAAAAGTTCAGGTTAGAAGGGTATTATGGAATTTGATGTACTGTACAGCTCGCTGTGATGGTAAATAGGCTAAAAAAATTACCTATGTGTAAAAAAAAATGAATCAGAATAGTGGGGATGTGGGACGCCTGGGTGGCTCAGTTGGTTAAGCAGCTGCCTTCGGCTCAGGTCATGATCCCAGCGTCCTGGGATCGAGTCCCACATCGGGCTCCTTGCTCGGCAGGGAGCCTGCTTCTCCCTCTGCCTCTGCCTGCCATTCTGTCTGCCTGTGCTCGCTCTCTCTCCCTCTCTCTCTGACAAATAAATAAAATCTTTAAAAAAAAAAAAAAAGAATAGTGGGGATGAGTGAACAATACAAGTTTTCCTATGAAGTAGTGGTTGTTCTCTTGTAGTCCTTTTTTTTTTTTCTTTCTTTCTTGGTTTGTTTTCTGGGGAAGGGGTCTGCCTCGTGTGTTGTCAGTCAATGATGAGTTAAGTCCTCCTTCCCCGCTCAAGGCGGTGGGCTCTGAGAAAACTGTTTTTTTTTTTTTCAGGCTTTTGTTCTCTGGCTGTTTTTATGTTTGTTCACTTTTTTTTTTCTCTCATCTTGACTGCTTTTGATGGTTTTTGTAGTTTTAGAGGTAAACAAACTGCACCCTTACCTCCCTCTCAGAGCAAAGCCTCAGTCTGGCTGCAGAGCCCAAATAAGTTCCCCCTTGGCCGCTGGCAGAACAGGTTCCACATTGCAGACTCTGGGGACGCAGGATGTTTTGCTTTACCAAAGCCAAGGCAGTGGCGGCTGTCTGGGAGCTCCCGACCACCAGAGAGGTTCCAAGCTGTCGGAGGCAGGCCCCTGGCCAGGGCAGCCTCCGCCATTAAAAGATGGCGCCTGGCTAGTTGCCAGGTGAGGATAGCCTCGTGAGACTAAGCGGAACACCCAAAGAGGAAGTAAACAGCATTGGTTGCTAGAGAAGTTGTTCATTTAGGTGCACAGCCTGATTTGCTCCCTCCTGTACCCTGCTCGCTGATTGGTCATGTAAGCGTATATAAGTGTGTAGACTTGTGGAAATAAAGAGAGAGAAGATGCATCTGAACCAGGCTTCTTGTCGTCCTTGCCGACCGAGTGCGATACCAAGCAGCAATCGCACACTGAGATTTTGCTGCTGGCCCGGGCTGGGAGTGCCTGGTCTTTCTGGGTCTAAGAGTACCCGGCTTGCGCGCACCGCTTTCAGGGGCGGCTATGGGTCACGCGCGCATCTCAGGCACTGAGATTGGGGTGCTGGTCCAAAAGCACCAGGCTGGGCTTTTGCGCACCTCTGTCAGGGGAGAGTTTGGGGCACACGGCTTAGGCTCTGAAACAATGGCGCGGGTCAAAGAGCGCCGGCTGGGCCTTTGTAACTCTCTCAGGGGAGCATGAGGGACGTGCACGGGTATCTCAGACTTTGTAGTAGGGCTCTCGGGTTCTGCCAACTGGCGTGGATCCCATCCCCTCACAGGAGCTAGAGCCCATGCATTCTAGGGTGTGCTGGCGGCTTAGGGACCAAGACCTGGTTTCTCTGCCACATTCTCTCTGCCTCAGCACTGGGGAGGCTGTCCTGGGACCAGGGACTTAAGCCCCTGTCCCTAGCCGCCCCAGTTCCCACAATTTCCTCCTCACGATCCTTTGCTTTTTTGAAGTCCTTTCAACCAGTCTCCAAGTTAATGCTGGTCCCCAGACGCAGGGCACTCTTGCTCGTATTTGGGTATTACTTTCCAACCAGTCACCTCTGGTGGCTCTCTCCCCCTTTTGTTTATCTTCTGATGTCAGTCCGCCTTCCCACTCTGCTTTACCTGCCCACTGGCATCTTCTGCCCCTGTAGAGATCCAGACATGTATAATTCTGATCTCAGGCTGATTTCATGGGTGATCAGAGTTCTTTGGTAAGTAATCAGCTCACTTTGGGGTACAGGCTGAAAAAGCGCCTCCTCCTACTCCCCCGCCATCTTGTCCCCTCTATTTATTATTTTTTAAAACCTTAATAAATAAAATGTAATAATAAATTCTAGTATTTGTTATTTTTATTGCATTTTCTCTTAGATTTATAGCTATATAGGGTATTTTAGGCATTCTATTGATAGCTGTGCAATTTTATTTTTATGAAGGTAAAATATACAAAATAAAATTTTTGAGATAAAAGTATATATAAATAAGAAATGTACATTTATAAGTGTATAATTTAGTGATACTAAAAAGAATCACAATGTCCAGACTTTTTCATCATTCCAAACAACTTTTTATCAGTTTTATTTTGATTTAGGTATCCAATGGGACTAGAACTATTCATTCAAAGGAGAAAAAAAAATCCCTTATTGATCTCCATTGTGCACTTGTAACATATCGTAGATGCATGTTCTTATGTCTAAGTTTTTTCTTCCTTCTGTTGACCTCTTTAGTTATCAGTGCTCTTATATTGCAAACTCTTGATTTTAAGAGGTCTTAGTAATATGGTAGAATGAATATTTTTTGTGAATGAACTGTTTTTTTTTTCAAAAATTTATTGACTTTTTCCATTCTACTGAATTCCCATATAACTTTTAAAATTACCTTGTAATGTGTCAATAAAACTTGTTATATTTTATATTAAATCTAAATTTTTTTCTCCCTTCTCCTTGAGCTTTTTGATTAAAAATTTAAAATGCCTTAATTACTATCATGGAAAGTGGCTGATAAATTTATTCTCTAATCTGTCATATTTTCCTATAGTCTGATGTATTTATCTATATTTCTATACATACACTATCTTTCTGGCCCCTCTATCCCTGATCTTGCAAAGCTACTAGCAGAAAACTAATATATTTTTTTTCTGAGATTCTGTCCATTTGGATATTTTTCTAAGATTATGTCCATTTGTATATTTTTCTTGCACAGTACCTACTTTCTTTCTTTGTATCTTTTGATTGCTTCTTTTTTCAAACTCAGAGTGAACATTCCTACTTCAGATAGCACTTTCGTCTTTTTAGAGTCTAGATTAAATTTTTGTTCTTTTTTTTAACATGATAATATGACACTGTATTGACTTTCTACAGTAGATGTAATCTTTCTTCTTCTATCCCATAAGATGCCTGAGAGCATGTTCATTGCTACATATTCATTTTTTTGGTGCAGAGGCTAAAATATAGATACTCAAGAAATAACCATGGAATGAAATCTTGCTTAATAACACCTGAATCAGTTTCATCCATTTACTACTCAATTTAATTCAGTATGCATTTATTACTATAGAAAGTTTAAAAGATTAGTAAGACATGATACCTGTCTTTAATAACATAAGGTATATATGATTATTAAGTATCATATGCCTACATAAAATTATTTCAAATGTGAAGTAAATTTTGATGGAAGTTATGCAAGTATAGAAAGGTAAATTAAAATGTTATCCCATTTAAGAGTATTTTTTGCACAACTGCTAAGTGTCAGACAGTCCATTAAATGCTAGTGCATTTTTTTTTTTAACAATTGTTAAGACACCATCTCAAAGTGCAGAATCTAGGATCATAGCCAGGAATTAAAAAAACAGGTTGGACAATTTTCTAATTGTTTTTAGATGCTCTAAAAAAATAAAAAGCATGAAAAAAAGAGATTTGTTTCAGATTGGCACTCTAAAAAGTATGTAAGGAATAAAGTGTGAAGAATAGGTAGACTGAGAAAAACATTTTTGTGTTAAGGACAGTTAAAAATGTTCCAAAATAAGGAACAAATTAAAATGTGAGAAATGTAAAACAAAACAAAGCAACACAAAGCATAGGCAAATGGAGTTGAGTAAGCAAGGTAAGACAAATCATGCTGGGCCCTGTACTGTGTTAAGATGTATCCATAATTTTCCCCTTTTTATTTGTTAAATAATATTTTGTTGTATAGAAATATGAAGTCTTATTGGTTATTTGCATTGTTTCCCGTTAGTATGTTTATTAAAGTTGCTATTAACAAACAGAATTTTGGGAAGCAAACCATAAGAGACTTTTGACAATAGAGAACAAGCTATCCTTGTTGCTGCTGGAGGAGAAGTAGATGGGAGGTGGGGATAGGTTAAATAGGGGATAGGTATGAAAGTAATCTCCTATTGTGTTGAGCAATAGGAGTTGTATAGAAATGATGAATCACTAAATTCTACACTTGAAACCAATAGTTTCCTATATGTTAACTAACTAGAATTAAAAAAAAAAAGATTTTATTTCTTTAGGCGAGAGAGTTAAAGAGAGCATACAAGCACAGAGGGAGAGGGAGAAACAGACTCCCCACTGAGCAGAGTGTCTGATGTGGGGCTCAATCCCTGGGCCTCAAGGTCATGACCTGAACTAAAGGCGTATGCTTTAGCTGAGCCATCCAGGAACCGCACCTAACTAGAATTTAAATAAAAACTTGAAACAACAACAACAAAAGTAAAAACCAAAACCAAAATAAAAAAACAAACAAAAAACCCTTTGTGATATTTTAGAATCTAATGAGAAATCATTAAATGAAATGTTAACATGGCAAGATGGACAGAGGGCTTATTGGCTAGCTGGCTGGCTGGGTGCATGCAAGACTGCCTGTGTTCAAATTGTTTTGAGCACTTCCAGAAATACTACTGAAATTTCCTAGGCTGTAATGGTGCCTGGTACCCAGAAGTCCAACCCATGACCTCTCTCTAGAGTATGCAAGAATCCACACTTCAGGGAAATTGGCATTTTCAGAATAAATTACATCTATCCTCTGAACACCAAGGAGGAAGAACACCATTACCTACTACAAGTGTTGTACTGCTCTGAAGATGAATTATTCTAAATGTAGCACTTTTTGGAAATTCTTCAAAATTAGGTATTATGTCATCGGAAAGGATAGCTTTTAAGTATGTTTCTTAGAATTTTTCTGGTTGGACTACTGTGCTGACCAAAGTGAAATGTTCATGTTTTTAGAGTTGGATAACGTGAGGGAGTTTATTAAATTACAACCATATTATGATCATAAATTTATTGCTTCAGAGACAGCTTTCTAAAGCATTTGCAGAATCCATTTGTGGCCCATAGATTTATATATAATATGTAGTTCATTGAGTTACAATAACTTTGCAGTTTTAAAAAATGAAATGATTTTAGTTTTTCTTTAAAGCATATGCAGAAATTGTTTTGATTTTCATTTTCTTTTTCTAGAGTTGAAAACAGAAGCATAGAGAGTTGAAACTAGGAGTCTAAGAATCTACTATGAGTTGGTAGCAGACTGTTTGGACTCATGTTGCCATGGAGCAGAGAAAAGGTAACTGGGTAATGCATTTACAATGGAAAAATGCCAGCAGGTTTGTGAGAGTGCCTACTGACTGGTTTTCAAAGTCTCATTCCCTTGGTAAACTTATGAAAATATAAAGTCCTCATCTTATGTTTTGTGGACCTAAAGCACTGTATTTTATTGATTGATTGATTTAGATTTTATTTGAGAGAGAGAGAGATAGTGACAGAGAGCAAAGGGGGGAATAGAGGGAGAAGCAGACTCCTCGCTGAGCAAGGAGCCTGATGCAGGGCTCGATCCCAGGACTGTAGGATCATGACCTGAGCCCAAGGCAGACACTCAACTGACTGCGCTACCCAGGTGCTCCAAAACGCTGTATTTTAAATTGTATGTCCTTTATAGTAATGTATACCATTTAGATAAGATAGTAGCAAAGATTCCCTCTGCCCTGGGGAATGCTTAGATTTGGGTTCTGATAGGAACTAAAATTTTATTTATTTTCTTTTTTTTAGGTTTTTGTTTTTAGTTTTTATTAAGTTCCAGTTAGTTAACGTACACTGTAATATTACTTTCACGTGTAGAATTTAGTCATTCTACACTTATGTACAGCACCCAGTGCTCATCACAACAGGTGCCCTCCCTAATGCTGATTATCCATTTAACCCATTCCCCACCCACCTCTGTTCTGGTGACAATCAGTTTGAAGAATTAAATTTTTATAACTCAGTCCTTGCACAGTTCAATTTTATTCTCTATTCTTTTTTTCTACTTCAGGAAAGAAAGGGGGGGTGGTCAAAAAAAAAAAAAAGAAAAGAAAAATTAAAAAAAAACTAGTTACTAAGATTAGATCAAATGTTTCTTGCAGGATTGATGGTAGTCTCCTATCACAGTCAGAGTCAGCTATGAGCTTCACACCGGGAAGCTCAGAGAAACAATTATACATGAAGTCTTTTATCATTAGGTTTCAAGAGTGACTTTGCTGATTTTTCCAATACCACTTTCTCCCATAAGTAATGTTTAAGTGTTTGGCAAAACCTAACCAGATAACCCCATTATATATTAATTTGAGTAAAATATGCTTAGACATTGTGACTTAGGGTCCATTGTCTGGAACAACAGAAACATTTTCTGGACTGCCACCCCTCTCCAAGCATGGCACTGTGATGCACACTTCTGAATCTAAAGACACCACCTTAAGATTAAACCCTAAACATAGGCCTTATTCATGCCAGAATTCCTCAGCTGATTAGGCAAGTATCTTCAGTTCCAGAAGATGCAAACTATCATATCTGCCAGTTATCTCAAGATTATGTTTCTTATGCCCTTAATTCTTTTTCTACTGTCACTGGCCTTTTTATATATTCTTTTATAATCTTTCTGTTTCTCTGTAGCCCAAAGCAGCACATCTGGATATGCATATTGGAAATGAGAATTGCTACATCTCCAAGGAGACACTGTGTCCTGTCTGCAGTCTTGCAGTATAAATGACAAGTGCTGAAACATGAAATATCTGAGAGCTCTCTAAGTGACCAGCACAACCTTGGAAGCTCAAAGCTGTAATTCAAATCAGAACTATCATTCACTAAAATATATAGATCATGAGGAAGCAAAGCACTATGAATAGCATGACAAAGAGATGATTTAGAAGGTACTAGTTCTGGGGGGACAAGATGGCGGGGAAGTAGGAGGAGGTGCCTTTTAAACCTATACCCTAAAGTGAGCTGATTACCTACCAAAGAACTCCGATGACCCATGAAATCAGCCTGAGATCAGAATTATACACGTCTGGATCTCCACAGGGGCAGAAGATGCCAGTGGGCAGGTAAAGCAGAGTGGGAACATCAAACTGATATCGGAAGATAAACAAAAGGGGGAGGGAGCCACCAGAGGTGACTGATTGGAAAGTAATACCCCTAAAACAAGCGAGACTGCCCTGCCTCTGGGGACCAGCATTAACTTGGAGACTGGTTGAAAGCAATTGAAAAGAGCAAAAGATCATGGGAGGGATACTGTGGGAATTGGGGAGGCTAGGGACAGGGGCTTAAGTCCCTGGTCCCTGGACAGCCTCCACTGGCGCTGAGCCAGAGAGAGTGCAGGGGAGAAACCAGGTCTTGGCCCCTAAGCCGCCAGCGCACCCGAGAACGCATGGTTCCGGCTCTTGTGAGGGGCTGGGAGACTGCCCAGATGACAGAATGTGCAAGCCCTGCTATACAGCCTGAAATGCGTGCGCCCCACATCCTCCCCTGAGAGAGGTACACAAAGACCCAGCCAGCGCACTTTGACCCACGCAATTGTTTCAGAGCCTAAGACATGTGCCCCAAACTCTTCCCCAAAAGAGGTGCGTGAAGGCCCAGCCTGATGCTTTTGGACCTGTGCCCCATTCTCAGAGCCTGAAATGCGTGTGCGACCCACAGCATCCCCTGAAAGAGGTGCACGCAAGCCGGTTGCTCTTAGTCCCAGAAAGACCAGGCACTCCCAGCCCAGGCCAGCGGGAAAATCTCAGTGTGCGATCGCTGCTTGGAACCTCTCTGGCAGTCTGGAGCTGCCCAGACAGCCACTGCTGCCCTTGTTTTGGGTACAAGCAAAAGATCCTGTGTCCCAGGGACCGCGACTTAGAACCTGCTCTGCCAGCGGCCAAAGGGGAACTTATTTGGGCTCTGCAGCCAGACTGAGGCTTCTCTCTGAGAGGGAGGTCAGGGTGCAGTTTGTTTTCCTCTAAAACTACAAAAACCATCAACAGCAGTCAAGGTGAGAGGGAAACAAAAAGTGAACAAACATAAAAACCGCTGGAGAACAAAAGCCTGAAGAAAAACAGTTTCCTCAGAGCCCACCCCCTTGAGGGGGAGGAGGATTTAACTCAGGGAAAATTATTGACTGAAAACCCACATGGCAGGCCCCTCCCCCAGAAAACCAAACAAGAAAAGAAAAAGCAAAAGACTACAGGAGAACAACCACCACTACTTCATAGCACAACTTTTATTTTTAACTTGTTCTCACTATTCTGGTTCATTTTTTTAAATATAGATAATTTTTTAACCTGTTAACCATCACAGTGAGCTGTCCAGTACATCAAGTTTCATAATAACCATCTAACATGAACTTTTTGATACATACACCTGTGTTTTTCTTTTGGATTTCTATTTTTTGAATTTTTTAAAATTTTAGTTAAGTTTAGTCTAGTTTATTCCTTTTTATTTTTATTTTGTAATATCCCTTTTTATTTTTATTTTCTAATATTCATATAGAGTTAAACATTAAAGTAATCCCCTTTTCCCAATCAATACTACCCCTATAGGTAAACCAATTTTTAGTCCCCCTTTATCTTGGAAAGTTGAGGCATTTAACAAAGATATGAAGATACATCCAGGAAGAGTCATAACAGACTTCCTCGCCCACACTGAGAATTTAGAACCACTCTCCCATCTTTTTCTTCCACCATTGTTTCTGCGTTTTTGTGTTTGTCCTGATAGTATATAAATCTTACACTTGGGGTTCTTTTTGACGAGGTTCTTCCTTTATTTGCAGATAGATAGATATGTCTATATATATATATAGATAGATAGATACAGATATAGATATAGATATATATTTTTTCTCTTGTCATATACTTTTATCAGTCTTTGTGTTTGTCTGTTTTTGTTTGTATACTTTATAAATCTCACCTACGGGTCCAATTGGGCTGAACCTTCGCTTTCATCTTCCCTTTCTTTCCTCTCTCTCTCTTTTTTTTCTTTTTTCTTTTTCTTTTCTTTTGTCTCTCATATGGGTGGGGAATCCTGATTGCTCAGAAGTGTTCCAGGGTGCACCTTGACTGTACCACGGTGGATACATCCAGCTACATCTGTTCAGTCATCTCTCACCAAAATGACTAAGAGGAGAAATGCCGAACAGAAAAAAATACAGAGGATGGACCTTCTGCAACAGAGCTAATGGCTATCAACATAGACAATATGTCGGAAAAGAATTCAGGCTAACGATTATCCAGGCAATAGCTAGGTTGGAGAAAGCCATGGATGACCAAACGGAATTGATTAGGGCTGAGATAAAAGCAACCAGAGATGATGTTCACCATGTTAGGGCGGAGTTAAAATCTACAAGGGCTGAGGATCACAATGCTCTCAATGAGTTCCAATCTAATCTAAATTCTCTCAAAGCTAGGGTAACTGAGACAGAAGATACCGTTAGTGATCTGGAGGACAAACAGATAGAAAGGATCAGGAGGAAGCCTGCAACAAACAGCTGAGAAACCATTAAAACAGAATCAGGGAAATAAATGATGCCATGAAACATTCCAACGTCAGAATTATTGGAATCCCTGAAGGGGAGGAGAAAGAAAGAAGTCTAGAAGACATAGTGGAACAAGTTTTTCATGAAAATTTTCCCAATCTTCGTGAATGGAACCAGTGTTCATGTACTAGAGGCCAAAGGTCTCCACCCAAGATCATACATTCCAGAAAATAATCAAGGCACCTGATAGTCAAATTAGAGGAATCATAATTGTAGGTATAATTTCTTGAAAGCCACTAGGACAAAGAGGCTCTTTACTTACAGAGGAAAGCCCATCAGAATAATGCCGGATCTGTCCACAGAGACCTGGCAAGCCAGAAAGGGCTGTCAAAATATATTCAGGGCACTGAATGAGAAGAACATGCAGCCAAGAATACTTTATCCAGCAAGACTGACATTCAAAATGGATGGAGGGATAAAGAGTTTTCAAGACCGGCAAGGCTTAAAAGACTATGCAACCACCAAGCTGACACTGCAGGAAATATTAAGGGGGGTTTGATAAAAGAGGAAAAATCCTAAGAATAGCATTGAACAGAAATCAAGAGACAATATACAGAAAGAAAGACTTCAAAGGTAACACGATGTCAATAAAAACGTATCTATCAATAATCACTCTCAATGTGAATGGCCTAAATGCACCCATAAAATGGCACAGGGCTGCAGATTAGATAAAATGACAGGACTCATCCATATGTTGTCTACAAGAGACACATTTTGAACCTAAAGATACACCCAGACTGAAAGTGAAGGGATGGAGAAGCATTTTTCATGCTAATGGGCCTCAAAAGAAGGCCTGGGTAGCGATTCTCATATCAGACAAATTGGATTTTAAACTAAAGACTGAAGTGAGAGATACAAAAGGACACTACATAATCCTTAAAGGGACTATTCACTAAGATGATCTAACAATTGTAAATATCTATGCCCCCAATATGGGAGCAGCCAATTACATAAGAAAATTGTTAATCAAGATAGAGTCATATTGATATGAAGACATTAATAGTAGGAGATCTTAACACGCCTCTCTCAGCAATAGACAGATTATCGAAGCAGAAAATCAATAAAGAAACAAGAAACATTGAGTGACACTTTGGACCAGATGGACCTCATAGATATATACAGAACATTCCACCCTAAAACAACAGAATACTCATTCTTCTCAAGTGCACATGGAACCTTCTCCAGAATAGACCACATACTGGGTCAAAAATCAGGACTCAACCGATACCAAAAGACAGAGATTATTCCTTGCATATTCTCAGATCACAATGCTTTGAAACTGGAGCTCAATCACAACGAAAAGTTCGGAAGAAACTGAAACACCTGGAAGCTAAAGACCACCTTGCTTAAGAATGCTTGGATCAACCAGGAGATCAAAGAAGAACTGAAACAATTCATGGAAACCAATGAGAATGAAGACACTTCGATCCAAAGCCTATGGGATACAGCAAAAGCGTCCTAAGGGGAAATACATAGCCATCGAAGCCTCCCTCAAAAAAAAAAAAAAAAAAAAACCTGAAAAATCCAGAGCACAGCAACTGTCTCTACACCTTAAAGAACTGAAGAATCAACAACACATCAAACCAACTCCACACATAAGAAGGGAAATCATCAAGATTAGAGCTGAGATCAATGAGGTAGAAACCAGAGATACAGTAGAACGTATCAATGAAACTAGAAGCTGGTTTTTTGAAAGAATCAATAAGATCAATAAACCATTGGTCACATTAATCCAAAAGAAAAGAGAAAAAGCCCGAATTCATAAAAGTATGAAGGAAAAGGGAGAGATCACAACTAAGATCAGGAAGTAGAATCAATCATCAGAAGTTATTATCAACAGTTATATGCTAGTAAGCTAAACAACCTAGATGAAATGGATGCATTCCTGGAAAACTATAAACTCCCAAAATTGAAACAGGAAGAAATTGACAACCTGAATAGACTGATATCTAGTAACGACATTGAAGCACTGATCAAAAACCTCCCAAAAAACAAGAGCCCAGGACCTGACGGATTCCCTGGGGAATTCTACCAAACTTTCAAAGAAGAAATAACACCTATTCTCCTGAAGTTGTTTCAAAAAATTGAAGCAGAAGGAAAACTTCCAGACTCTTTCTATGAAGCTAGCATCTCCCTGATCCCCAAACCAGGCAAATACCCTACCACAAAGGAGAATTTCAGACCAATATCCCTGATGAATATGGATGCTAATATTCTCAACAAGATCCTACCAAACAGGATCCAACAGCTCATTAAAAAGATTATCCACCATGACCAGGTGGGATGTATCCCTGGGCTACAAGGATGGTTCAACATTTGCAAATCAATCAATGTGATAGAAAAAATTAATATGAGAAGGGAGAAGAACCACATGGTCCTCTCAATTGATGCAGAAAAAGCATTTGACAAAATCCAGCATCCATTCCTTATTAAAACTCTTCAAAGTATCGGGATAGATGAAACATTCCTGAACTTCATCAAATCTATCTATGAAAATACCCACAGCAAATATCATCCTCAATGGGACAAAGCTTGCAGCCTTCCCATTGAGATCAGGAACACGACAATGATGCCCTCTTTCACCACTCTTGTTCAACATAGTATTAGAAGTCCTAGCAACACCCATCAGATAACAAAGAGAAATAAAAGGTATCCAAATTGGCAATGAAGAAGTCAAACTCTCTCTCTTCGCAGATGACATGATTCTTTATATGGAAAACCCAAAAGACTCCACTTCCAAACTACTAGAACTCATACAGCAATTCAGCAACATGGCAGGATACAAAGTGAATGTACAGAAATCACTTGGCTTTATTATATACTAACAATGAAAATACAGAAAGGGAAATTAAAGAATCAATTCCATTTACTATAGCACCAAGAACCATAAGATACCTGGGAATAAACCTAACCAAAGAGGTAAAGGATCTGTACTCGAGGAACTACAGAGCACTCATGAAAGAAATTGAAGAAGACACAGAAAGATGGAAGACCATTCCATGCTCTTGGATCGGAAGAATAAACATTGTTAAAATGTCTATACTGCCTAGAGAAATCTATACTTTTAATGCCATTCCAATAAAAATTCCACCAGTATTCTTCAAAGAGCTGGAGTAAATAATCCAAAAATTTGTATGGAATCAGAAGAGACCCCGACTTGCTAAGGAAATGTTGAAAAACAAAAATAAAGCTGGGGCATCAGGTTACCTGATTTCAAGCTTTATTACAAAGCTGTGATCACCAAGACAACATGGTACTGGCATAAAAACAGACACAAAGACCAGTGAAACAGAGCAGAGAGCCCAGATATGGACCCTCAGCTCTATAAATAATCTTAGACAAAGCAGGAAATAATCTTGGACAAAGCAGGAAAAAATATACAGTGGAATAAAGACAGTCTCTTCAATAAATGGTGCTGGGAATACTGTGCAGCTAAATGTAGAAGAATGAAACTCGACCAGTGTCTTACATCATACACAAAGATAAACTCAAAATGGATAAAAGACCTCAATGTGAGACAGGAATCCATCAGACTCCTAGAGGAGAACATAGGCAGTAATCTCTTCGATATCAGCCACAGCAACTTCTTTCAAGATATGTCTCCAAAGGCAAAGGAAACAATATCGGAAATAAACTTTTGGGACTTCATCAAAATCAAAAGCTTCTGTACAGCAAAGGAAACAGTTATGAAAACAAAGAGGCAACCCACAGAATGGGAGAAGATATTTGAAAATGGCAGTAAAGACAAAAGATTGATATCCAGGATCTATAAAAACTCCTCAAACTGAACACACACAAAACAGACAATCATATCAAAAAATGGGCAGAAGATATGAACAGACACTTCGCCAATGAAGACATACAAATAGCTATCAGACACAAGAAAAAATGTTCATCATCACTAGCCCTCAGGGAGATTCAAATTAAAACCACATTGAGATATCAACTTACACCAGTTAGAATGGCAAAAATTAGGAAGACAGGAAACAACATGTGTTGGAGGGGATGTGGAGAAAGGGGAACCCCCTTATGCTGTTGGTGGGAATGCAAGTTGGTGCAGCCTCTTTGGAGAACAGTGTGGAGATTCCTCAAGAAATTAAAAATAGAGCTTCCCTATGACCCTGCAATTGCACTCCTGGGTATTTACCCCAAAGATACAGATGTAGTGAAAAGAAGGGCCATCTATACCCCAATGTTTATAGCAGCAATGGCCATGGTCGCCAAACTATGGAAAGAACCAAGATGCCCTTCAACGGACGAATGGATAAGGAAGATGTGGTCCATATACCCTATGGAGTATTATACCTCCATCAGAAAGGATGAATACTCAACTTTTGTAGCAATTTGGACTGGACTGGAAGAGATTATGCTGAGTGAAATAAGTCAAGCAGAGAGAGTCAATTATCATATGGTTTCACTTATTTGTGAAGTATAACAAAAAGCATGGAGGACATGGGGAGTTAGAGAGGAGAAGGGAGTTGAGGGAAATTTGAAGGGGAGGTGAACCATGAAAGTCTATGGACCCTGAAAAACAATCCGAGGATTTTGAAGTGGCGGGGGGGGGGGTGGGAGGTTGGGGTACCAGGTGGTGGGTATTACATAGGGCACGGATTGCATGGAGCACTGGGTGTGGTGCAAATATAATGCATACTCTTATGTTGAAAATAAATAAAAATAAATTAAAAAAAGAAGGTACTTGTTCTTCTACTGCATTTATAAACATGTCCATTTCTTCCATCTCAGCAGGAATCCAGGAGGCCAGAATAGTGCATGGGGCTTGGGAATGCAAGCACCTGGGCTCAGATTCTGGCTTTACCTATAAAGTCAACTTCACTCAGAGTCTTAGTTCCCTCATCTGTGTTGATAGGAATAGTAATACCCCCACTTTCATTGTGGAGAGATTCAGTCGGTTCATAGAAGATAGATCCTTGGAACAGAATTTGAAGTGAAGAGTGAGCCCTCTGTAAGTGTGCCTAATACCACGATCACCAGGAGCTCAGGGCCAGACTGTTGACTCTCAATGCAGATGCTCAGGTGTGTATTATTCTTCATGACAACATGTCTTAAGTGCTTGCAGAAACTGATGTTACTATCCTTGCTTTACATAGGGAGATACTTAGTTTTAGGGACAAGAAATCCTTTCCCAAGGTTAGTGAGGGAGTTCAGTAATCAACCTTAGCATGGATTCGTGTCTCATCATCCATCTAGTGAATCCCTGGGCAACAGCACAGATTGTAGTCCCAGAATTCTCTCAGGATAAATACAGCATTAACAGTTTAGAACACCTTTCTTTTCTGTTCCAAACGAAACGTAAAAGCTGGTGGAAACTTTCTGCAGGAAAGCATGGAAACTGCATTGTTATGCAGAGGGAAAATGTTCAGCAATGTGAGGTGCACCAATGGGTTTCTTCTTCTTTTAAATTTAAATTCAATTAGCAAACATATAGGACGTCATTAATTTTTGATGACATCTTTAGTTCATTAGGCATATAACATGCAGTGCTGGCTTTATTTCTGAGTGCCTGATTTGCAGTCAGACTTGGACGTTTGCCCTGGAGGTTCTCTCCATGCCTCAGACTTCAGAGGGATATGCTACTGACTGCTTCCCTCAGACACAGACCAGGCTGTCCCTTCGCCTTCAGGTCACTTTCCAAATGGATATGGGTTGTACCCAATTGGTAGCACTCCCCTGAATAAACTCATATGTTCTTCCAGTGAGGAGGAAAATGGAACAGGGTATTTGAGTTAGGTAGGGAATGCAGACAAACATTGATGTACACATCTAGTAAAAACTGTTAATCTAAGCTTTCAAGTTATGATATCTTAAAGAACCCTAAAAAGTTTAAGAACAACTGCATAAATTATGGTTTAACTCTCAGAAATGCATCATATGTTCTTCTCTCTGTACTGCTATTGATGATACCTGTTAAACCATTGTTACATTTTTATTGTTTGACTTATGTCTAGTACCTTTTTCCCCCTAATTTTATTCTCCTTCCTGCTTACTTCTTTGCTTGTCTTTGTGTGACTATGGTGCATGGAGCATTCATAGAGATGACCTGAGGCTGTTTTACACCTAGAGATCTTCCTACTAGAACTTCTGAAGAGTGACATCCTTGGCTAATATTTTATTTACATGTGGTTGGAAGAGCTAGACGTTCATATTGGTAGATAAACAGAAAACCCACTCAGAATTCTCATATCAGAATGTCCTGTTCAAAAGCAGCAAGGAGATGCATTTATTTTTAGAAAAAGACATACATTGGGTCAGAGACAGTGGGAAATGAAACTGGAGGTCAGTAGTCCCTATACCCTTATCCTTCCCATCCTGCTATTTCAGATCCCTTTAGTCTCACTCAGCCACTGATGTCTTTAAAGTCATTTCATAACATTCTTTTTGGTAAAATTTTCCATATAGTTTTCACTGTAAAATGTTGTTTGGATTTCTAGTCCTAAAGAACATGGCCTAAGATCAATCTTAGTTGGTTTTAGTCTTCCCTTTTTCCTCTCCATCCCTTATAATCTCAGTTCCAGCAGCACACACAACCTCCACGAGTGATGGAAGATGATGCCCAATTATTTTAAGACTTTGCATCATCAGTAAGACTGCTTTTTCCTCCTGGGACAACCTTGTCCAACTCAAGAACACTTCATAATCTTAAAAACTCAAATCTGCTTTCTGAGGCCTTTCTTTCATCTCCTTCTTTCTCCCTTCTATTAGTCATTGTAGAATGGAATAAGATTTGCCATTTAGTTGCACTTAAAACTTACTATTGTGCTTATATTTTTTTAGTTCGCTTTCTGTTTTGGATAGCCAAGAAGGTTCTTGATAGCAAAATTCATGCCTTTTTATTTTGTTTTTAGAGAGTGTGTATGAGCAGGGGGAGGGGCAAAGGGAGAGGAAGAAACCCAAGCAGGCTCCACACTGGGTGTGGAACCTCATGTAGGGCTCCAGTATCATGACCCTGAGATCATGACCTGAGCTGAAATCAAGTCTGAATGCTTAACTGACTGAGCTATCCAGGCATCCCAAAATTCATGCCCTTCTAATTTTATATGCCTGATACCCAGCAGAGGTTCTGGAACACTGTATGTATCCAATAAATACTGATGGATACATTAACTGACAAAATGTCCAATGGGAAATAGTTAAGTTACAATTATCCATCTAATATCTATAATGTACCTTAAAACTTGTTGTTGAAAAAATGAAAAAAAATATGTCCTCTCTGTGTGTATGGTTGAATAGAGCTGTGTAGGACAATCACATAAAATTTCACATACATATATATGTATATATAAATTATATGTAAATACATTTGACAGTGATGAAAAAGTAAGGAAGACCTTAATCTAAATGTGTTCTTTTAGTCTATCCTTATGTTCTCTATTTTAATCCTTTCTCTTTAGCTATTTCCAAAGTTTTATTTCTCCACATCTATTTGTTATTTTTATCATTTATTTTTCTATATATAAAATACATATTATATATTCATTACATGTATTTTAATATAATATAATGTACATATGGCTATATATTAATGTGTTTAAATAAAATATGTGCACATGACTGTATATAATATATTTTAATAGATATTTTATTTTTATAATATCATAATATCATAGATATTTTATTTTGTCATTATATTCTATTATTATATTTTATACATTATATTATTAATTGTATATTTTATTTTTAATAAAATCCATGATAAAGATAAAAGATCAGTATTTGTGTTGGAAGATAAAAGATATATATAATGAAATAAGTGATAAAATCTTCATTTTTATTTTTATTTATTTATACACATACACACATATTATTTCACAGTCATTTTTTGGGGACTATGCTGCATTAAAGGTCATCAAGATAAGTGAGATATAGCATTCAATATCCTTTAATTCTACAATATATACAGAAATACCTACAGAATGATGTGGAAATGAACTGTAAAAGGTGATTTTTCTATAAAGATTCCCAGAATCTTTGTTATTTGAACCAAGTCTTAAAGGATGCATAAAAATGTCTGAGCAGATGCCATGAGTGAATACTATGAAAATCACAGCCAATGACAGAACCTGATAATGAAAGACCATACTCTGAGTTTGGAGAACTGGAAGTATTTCCTTCTGTGGCTTGGGAGAAGGCATCAAAAGCTGGGAAGGTAGTGTTAGGCAAATATTGAGGGGCTTATAAGCTATATAAAGGACTTACATTTAATATCCTGATCCACACACTGAATACACTGTTTATGTGTCTTCATGCTCAACTCTTGCCCAGGTATTGTTGAGCTGCCATCTCCTACAGTCCTAACACTATCCCTATAAATGGTAACTATTTATCATCTCCATGTCACAGACAGACAAACAAAAGCTCAGTGGCATCTTCTTATTTACTCCAGATGCACAACCAAAAGGAGGAGGACCAGGAATTAAACCTAAGCTTTTTCTGTTAGCAAAGTCCTTGATTTTTCATCATGGTTTATAGAATTCCATCAACATGGGGAGTGGCAATGATCGCATGTGTATCTAAACTCAGTAAATATGGCTTCAGTTGTGTTCTGGTGGAAGGACACTAGTTTTAAGTTCATTTCATACCATAAAAGACAAAATTTTTAAAACCTGAACTGAGATGGCAAACTTGGTGGTATAAAGAAGTATAGTCAGCAAAAATTTAAAATCTTAACAGGATGTTGAAACATAACTTCAGAGTAAAGACTTAGGACCTTAATGAACTTAATGAACTCATTTAAACTATATTTGCTTTTTTAAAATTAATTATTTTTATTAAGATATAATGTATTATTTGCCCTAAGGGTACAGGTCTGTGAATCGTCAGGCTTACACACTTCACAGCACTCACCATATCACATACCCTCCCCAATATCCAAACACAACCACCCTAGTTTGTGATTATTAATTAGCCATATTGTTTTTCAGACATGCAGAGTTTTGAATGGGAATAGTCCTTATGTTAATTGAGCTTCCCTAATTATGTTTTTATGCAATTTTGTGGTTATAGAAGATATATATGACTTATGTGTTTTTATAGAGTCTAAGTTGTGGGGGGTATCAAATGAGTAGTTGCTACCAATGCATCGCAGCTTAAGTGAGACTCTAGGTCCAAATCTTTATACCAAGGAGAACATCAAAACAATGGTCATCAATCCTATTCTAGGACTCTGTAGAAATTATCAGTCTGATTCTTCCTGGCATCACCAAGTGAGTTGGGACTGAATAAATGCAGGCTGTTCTTAATTACTAGCTCTCCCTTTTTCATCATATGTAAAACTTTAATAATTTAACTTCTTTCTATTCATTTGTCTTATATCCCATTAGTAGTTAAATCTTGATTGTCATTTAACTGTGCAGCATTTCTTGCATTCTATTTACATCGCCTTTATTCTATTCCAAATTTGTAACATGGTGTTCACTGTTACATTGGATGCCTACATAGTTTCTGGACTAGAGGGTCTTCTTTTTAAAAATCTTCTATATTGTTTCTTTTTTTTCTCCCAAGTTTTTATTTAAATTCTGGCTAGTTAACAGATAGTGTAATATTAGCTTCAGGTTTAGGATTTAGTAATTCAACACTTCCATACAACACTCAGTGCTCATCATGAAAGGTGCACTCCTTAATCACCATCACCTATTTCACCCATCCCGCTTCCCTCCATCTCTTTAGTTACCACCCCCAAATCTATATTTTGTAGCCATATTTATCTTGAAAAGAACAATTCAAATCAAACAAAAACCCTCCTAACAAGAACGTCTGCTATCTAAATAATGCTTATTGATGTCATTGAAAAAGTGTGAGGTGCCTGCATGGCTCAGTGGGGTAACGCCTCTGCCTTCATGTCAGGTCCTGATCCCAGGGTCCTGGGTTTGAGCCCCACATTGGGCTCTCTGCTCAGCAGGGAGCCTGTTCCCTTTCTCTCTCTGCCAGCCTCTCTGCCTACTTGTGATATCTGTCAAATAAATGAATAAAATTTTAAAAAAAGCAATAAAAGAAAAAGTGACTCAAATTTACCTTGTAAATTTCATATTCTATTATACAGCATAGCCAGTATATGCAATAATCACACCCTAAATTTAGTTCCTTTCTTTTTAATGACACTCTATAGTGTACTCTCCATTTCTATGCTTATTTCTTAACATCGTGCAATTCTATCATTTTTGATTCCTCTCATTTTTAAGAATAAGATGTAACTTAATCCTTGAACTTAATCTCAACCTTCCCTCTATAGATTCTTCTCCCTGCTCTGCACTCTCATACCACATACACCCAGGTGATGTCTTGTACATTCTGACATGTTTCATTGTTCCTACCTAATTTGTCCACCTATATGATAGGTTCTGAGAATGAAGTATGGTGTTTGCAATTCCATATTTCCTACACAATTCTGTTACCTTTATACTGAAAAAAAGGCGTTGACAAAACAGTGGGGTAAACCTGATCTTTGATGTATTTTAACTTTTGTTTTGCCCTCAAGTTAGATGGAAAACCTATGATCAACACACCAGGTATGCCACTTCGTGGGATAATCAATGGCATCTTATTTGATATTCTCTTTTCCTACATCCAAAGTCTTATTTTTCAACACTTAGATCTTAATTATGAAGGAATTTACATAAAATTCTTGCAGTTTCTGTTTAACGTGACTTTATCACTCTGGAGTTAATAATCAAAGAGTAATGTGGTGAACTAAATGATAGCACACTCCCTGGGTTCATTTTGCTAGGCTTCTCTAACCGGCCTCAGTTAAAGCTGGTTCTCTTTGGGATAATCTTTTTTCTTTACCTGATGACACTCCTAGGCAATACCACTATCATCCTAGTATCCCTCTTGGACTCTAAACTGCACACTCCCATGTACTTTTTTCTCTCCCATTTCTTCTCCCTCGACCTCTGCTTCACCAGCAGCATTATTCCTCAGCTTCTAGTCAACCTGGGTGGTTCAGATAAGTCCATCACTTATGGAGGCGGTGTGGTTCAGCTCTATGTCTCTCTTGCCCTAGGATCCACAGTGTGTCCTCCTGGCTGTGATGTCCTATGATCACTAAATTGCCATCTGCTGTCCTCTACATTATGCCTTTGCCATGCTCCCTGGACTCTGTCACATCCTGGCATCTGTGGCATGGCTCAGTGGGGTGACCACCACCCCTGTACAGTCCACTCTCACCCTGCAGCTGCCTTTCTGTGGGCATCACCAAGTGGATCATTTTTTTTCTGTGAGGTCCCTGTGCTCATCATGTTGGCTTGTGTGGACACCACTTTCAACCAGGCAGAGATCTTCATGGCTAGTGTTTTATTCCTGGTGGTGCCTTTGTCACTCATCCTGATCTTCTATTGGTGCATTGCCCTAGCAGTTCTGAAGGTCAAGTCAGCCATCAGATGGCACAAAGCATTTGGGACCTGCTCCTCCCACCTGATGGCTGTCATAATCTTCTATGGAACCATCATATTCATGTATCTGCAGTCAGCCAAGAGTAGATCCAAGGACCAGGGAAAGTTTGTTTCCCTCTTTTACACTGTGGTGACCCCCATATTCAACCCCCTCATCTACACCCTGAGAAACAAGGAAGTGAAGGCAGCACTAAAAAATTCTTGGGAGAACTTTGACTTAGTGAAATGTGATTATCAAGAATATATTAGGAGGCAGTTATTATGACTGGATAATTTAATGGATGATAATTCAGTAAATTATTTGGTTATTTCATAAACCTATAGTGGGTTTCGTTAGAAAAAGAAATTAACAGTACTTGAATTTCTGAGTTGGACAAACCTGAGTTTGAATGCTCATTTCATGACATAATAGCTGAGTGACCTGAACAATTTGCATAACATTTATACCATCTATGAGCTGGAAAGTGTAATATTGAACAACCCAAATTAAAATTAGATCACTATCCTAAGCATTTGACTTTAAATAAGTTTTATTCATAAAGTCTATTGTATTTAATAGACACAACTGTATGCTAGATGGGTATTGTTATGCCTTATTTTGCAGAGATCAAGGTATTTTAACTATTTGCTCAAAACAGAAAGAAGAAATGTTAAACTTCAGTGGTATTGCTCTTTCAACAGACTGTGGATTATTGGACCCTGAAGTTGTGGTCAAGTCTCCATCACACACTGAGCTCATTTCTATTCCAGCACTTTCCCTCCTGTTTGACAAGTTTCTGATTTTTTTGTGTTTCTTTCCTTAGTAGGTTTCTGAGAATGGCAACTACATTTTGACTTAATCATGATTTAAAGTAGAATATATTTACAGGTGGCTCCTGGATTTGTATTTTCTATCTATATTCTCATGTTCAGCTGTATGTTTTACTTCTCCACCTGGGTGTATTAAAACATCTTCAAAATGAGCACATTATAACTAAGTCAAAAGCTTCTCTGCTTTTGGCTCTTTCTCACTATTCTCAATATCACAAAATGAAGCATGCACCATCCTAAATCCTGCCCTTTCTTTCACCAACTGTATGTAACCTATACACAATTCTGTAGATTTTACCTTTTAATTATCTCTCTAGTTTACCCACTTCTTTCCATTTTAATTTCCTGCTACTTGCATACTGCTGAAATGGATTCTTTACTAGATGGAGAGATATTTATTTAATTAATTGCTCACATATTCCATTATACACTCTATCTTATATTACTAGGTGCACACAATTTTTAACGTACTGTGGAACATATGCTTGTCTTATCTGCTTTAAGAAATACAATTATTTGTCCAACAATTATTGAGACATTGAGAGCACAGATGTGAAGGAAACAGTATCTTTATATGCTAGTGGTTCAACTCAGTTAATTGGTAGATTTTCACTATCTGATAGTTTCTATTATTTAACAAAATAAGTCATTAATGGGGGGAAAAAGTCACTTTCAGCAAGTTGGTTGCAAAAAATCAAATCTATCTCAAGCTATAAGCTTAATGGCTATGTGCTTTTATTTTACTTGGATATTTGTTACTAAATCGATGTGGTTGCAAATCAACTTTATCTAAACAGTGGCACATCAACTTGAAAAAGGAGGAAAGAGTTTATATTGTTTTTGCTAAGTTACAAATAAGTTAATATGTGTATAAGAAAGAAAAGAATCCATGGGTGAATTTTAAAGGGCTGACAGCTTATAACAGGAACCAAATAGTCTTCAAATGGTACAATACACTTTGGATAACCGGAAGCCATTTTATTTAAAATTATTAGAAGAGCCAGAGGATATATAGAATACAAAGATATGGTTGGAAATAGAATGTTTTTCTTTGTGCTCAGAAGTGCATGAACATCTCTGAACTCCAAGTAAACTGGGGCTTAATGATCTAGAAAAACATGTGGGAAATGAAAAGATTTCTTAGGCAGAATTTGGGAATTGTTGATAAGCATGATCAGAGACTTAGATAACCAAGGAAAAATGGGGACTCTCTTATTTTGAATAACAATAGAGCAACAATTCTTTTTTACTTCTATGGGGCAATTAAAGTGTTTAAGTGTAGATGCAATAAATAATAATAGAATTATTAATTTTTCTGCTCAAAATTGTAAAGGGACAGTTTACTAGAGTGAGAATAGCACAGTGCAATAATGTCTGGCATTTGGTGTCCCATTGGAGCTCAGTCCATAGACACCATGATATTGTGAGCCTGTTACTCAAGAGACTTACTCTTGAGTTTATTTCTCTGAATTCTGTGTGATTACTGAAGACAGGATTTTTCTACTGCCTCTTGCATTACAATGGGATAATCAGGATGAATTTAATTGGTAATGTTTTGGAAAGTGTCAAGGTAAGCTCCTGATGTCTTAGTGAATCCTTACATGATAGGGGGAAATTATGACCACAGGGCTCTTGTGCATGACCATGTCCCAGCATCCTCTCCTAAAGACATTTTAATGAGCTTCACATTTTCCATAGAGGGAAGATGGTAAATCTCTAACCCTTCTAGGGACATGATTCGGTCACATCAACAGAACTTTTTTTTTTCCCTCTTTCCTAGCTTAAGCCATGTCCTCATCGCAGAGGTAAGTCACTGGGTTTCTAACTTCCAAGTTCTTTTTCATAGAAGTGGAGTCACTGAGGTTAGCTCACTTTCTTCTGACATGTTCCCAGGGAAGTCCTGACATCTAGTCTAGAAACTGTTTAATTTTTTATCTTATTTGGCATGAACATTTCCATGTTGTACCACATACAGCATGGATCAGTAATAACCACTTTTGGAGCTGTTGCAGAGAGATTCAGGGCCCAGAGAGGTAGCTTTCGAGCCATTGTTTTACTTTGCAAGCATAACTGAAGGTCAGACTTCACCTGTGGTCCTAACTCTCAGCTATAGCTTCAACATTTTTGCATACCTTTCCAGACAGTGGTAAGAGTTAGGTATCATCTTTGTGGGCATACTGCTACCTGGTTTATGGGGCAGTCAGTGACTGGGGTCTACAACAACCCAGACTCCTCTTTTCTTAGAATCTTACATGTGGTTCCCAGCTAGTTCTTTCTGGGATCTTAACCTGGGGACACCTTTTTATTTCCTCTCAAGACACAGGCAGCTAAAGATACTGCAGACAAGAAAGTAACTCCTGAGGCCAGAATGAATATTCTTGGCCTGAAATAGGTATATTTACATTTTTGGTCAGGTTCTATGTTTTATGGCACATAGATCAAACTGAAGTTAAAGCAACTCAGAATCGTGAAGTGTGAATTTCAGACTAGTCTTTTCATGTTGCCTTTGATTATTCACAACCAAACAGGAAATATCTCATAAAATTCTTTTTATTTTGTTATCTCTCTCTTTCTTATACCCAATATTCCTTCTGCTCAAAGGCAGCCAAGACTGGGTTTAAATTGTTCACTCCTGATTCTTCTATAGTCTTCAAACTGAAAAAAATAATCATTCCCACCCAAATATTTTTGCGTTTAATAAACATTTGTGAAACATCTTACCAGGGTATGGTGACAATCTCATTGAATTAAAAGGGAATTGATTAAAAATATACATTATTTGCTCAACCAATTCATCTTAATTCTGACTACAAGTAAATTCTCAAAAAATTGGCTCTAAAAGGAGATCAATATATGGCATGTATGTCCACTTACCACCCTCTTTGCTGCTTTGTCTACTTGTAGCCACAGTCTCCTGAACTGCTCTGGGGCTATCTTTGATTCTATAGAAAATGAAGATGCTTGTATTTTACATCAGCATGCTCCCTCCTTTCATGGCACATGCCATAATTATCTTGTTTTGAGAGAACATTTGAATTCAATTTTTTAAAAGAGTTTTTAATTAATAAATTATTTGAGAGAGTGGGAGAGGTGTAGAGGAAGAGAAGCAGACCAATTGCCCACTGAGTGGGGAGCAGAATGCCGGGGCAATCCCACGACCCCAAGAATACAACCTGAGGCCAAACCAAGAGCTGGTTGCTTAACCAACAGAGCCACCCAGCTGCCTCTGAACTCAATTTTTTGAAAAGATTTTACTTATTTATTTGACACAGTGAGAGAGAGAGAGAGAGAGAGATCCCAAGTAGGCAGAGAGACAGGCAGAGAGAGAGAGGGGAAGCAGGCTGCCTGCTGAGCAGAGAGCCCGATGTGGGACTGGATCCCAGAACCCTGAGATCATGACCTGAGCTGAAGGCAGAGGCTTAACCCACTGAGCCACCCAGGCACCCTGAACTCAATTTTTTAAAAAAATGCTTTTGAGTGCAACTTTTCCTGTATTAAAAAGTACATCTAGTTAGCTGACGATATTTGTGTCCTTTGGCCTAGATTTATTCTATTTGGATGAGAAAGTTGCTTTTAGTATGTTTAAAGTAAGTTCTTGTTTTTGTGTTTTGTAGTTGGGTCTAGAAAGGAATAAAAGGGGTGTGTGGGGGGGTCTTCTAGAACAGAGTAGCAGGTTAAATAGTTTATAGCAACATTTAGAATACATGGGCTCATCGTTAAAATAGCATTTTCAACTCATGCCCTACAATCACACAGTGAAATAATGGAGGGCGCACTATTCTGAAAGTGAAAATAATTCCACTTAGAAAAGGAGGTAAGATGTAGGAATTCACAAAATCCGGTGATCCATGTAGCATTTCTGATAGGGTCAACCTAGAATAGCAGACTGGGAAAGTGACTCTAGAGCTGAAATCTGGTGAATAGGCTTTAAAGGAGAAAAAGCTCCAAGTGGGGGTGAGCGGCTATGGAGGTGTCTGGCACAAGCAGGGGGCATGGGCTTTATCAATGATAATCAGATATGATAATCAGGCTGGACCCTGTGTGATATGGAAATACCCAGATGTTTACTATATTCTAAGGCAGATAGATTAGAGGTATATTTAAAATAGCATTGATTAGGATCATTTCATGTTCTGAGGTTGGCACAATTAGTGGTCTTTAAAAGTGGTGAGTGACTGTGGAGACACAGAAAGCATTATCTGCAAAGGTGTAGAGAACCCTGTCCCATGGGATGCTGCTTGTCACTATGGGTAGGGTCTAGACAAAGGGACTAAAAATGCTCATGTTAAAAGTCTTTTCAGTTGTCAAATGCAAAATTCAGCTTTACATGATTGTTTAGGGGCCAGGATATAGTGTGTTTGAATGGCAAGGAAGACTAGTCTGCACAGAAAGGAGAAACAGAAGCATAATGGGGCATGGTCAGCATCTGGAGGGACTGGAAGGGAAGTTGATTGGACTTTGAAAGAAACTTCTTCAATATTGGTAAAAGAGGCAATGATTAGCATGAGTTACTTGGTTCCCAAATAGACAATCTCATTGTTTCCATTGTATCCCTGCATATTTAAGGAAAAGTGTCTTTTTTATAGATATTTTCTGCTTTAATTAAGAAAACAGTGATAGGTATCTTATGGTTTTGGGTGCAATTGTAAATGGGATTGACTCCTTAATTTCTCTTTCTTCTGTCTTGCTGTTGGTGTAGAGAAATGCAACTGATTTCTGTGCATTGATTTTATATCCTGACACTTTACTGAATTCCTGTATAAGTTCTAGCAGTTTTGGAGTGGAGTCTTTTGGGTTTTCCACATATAGTATCATATCATTTGCGAAGAGTGATAATTTGACTTCTTCTTTGCCGATTTGGATGCCTTTAATTTCCTTTTGTTGTCTGATTGCTGAGGCTAGGACCTCTAGTACTATGTTGAATAGCAGTGGTGATAATGGACATCCCTGCCGTGTTCCTGACCTTAGCGGAAAAGCTTTCAGTTTTTCTCCATTGAGAATGATATTTGCGGTGGGTTTTTCATAGATGGCTTTGATGATATTGAGGTATGTGCCCTCTATCCCTACACTTTGAAGAGTTTTGATCAGGAAGGGATGCTGTACTTTGTCAAATGCTTTTTCAGCATCTATTGAGAGTATCATATGGTTCTTGTTCTTTCTTTTATTGATGTGTTGTATCACATTGACTGATTTGCGGATGTTGAACCAACCTTGCAGCCCTGGAATAAATCCCACTTGGTCGTGGTGAATAATCTTTTTAATGTACTGTTGAATCCTATTGGCTAGTATTTTGTTGAATATTTTCGCATCTGTGTTCATCAAGGATATCGGTCTATAGCTCTCTTTTTTGGTGGGATCCTTGTCTGGTTTTAGGATCAAGGTGATGCTGGCCTCATAAAATGAGTTTGGAAGTTTTCCTTCCATTTCTATTTTTTGGAACAGTTTCAGGAGAATCGGAATTAGTTCTTCTTTAAATGTTTGGTAGAATTCCCCCGGGAAGCCGTCTGGCCCTGGGCTTTTGTTTGTTTGGAGATTTTTAATGACTGTTTCAATCTCCTTACTGGTTATGGGTCTGTTCAGGCTTTCTATTTCTTCCTGGTTCAGTTGTGGTAGTTTATATGTTTCTAGGAATGCATCCATTTCTTCCAGATTGTCAAATTTATTGGTGTAGAGTTGCTCATAGTATGTTCTTATAATAGTTTGTATTTCTTTGGTGTTAGTTGTGATCTCTCCTCTTTCATTCATGATTTTATTTATTTGGGTCCTTTCTCTTTTCTTTTTGATAAGTCGGGCCAGGGGTTTATCAATTTTATTAATTCTTTCAAAGAACCAGCTCCTAGTTTCGTTGATTTGTTCTATTGTTTTTTTGGTTTCTATTTCATTGATTTCTGCAAGGGAGTTGGGGGAAATTGGAAGGGGAGGTGAACCATGAGAGACTATGGACTCTGAAAAACAATCTGAGGGTTTTGAAGGGACGGGGGGTGGGAGGTTGGGGTACCAGGTGGTGGGTATTATAGAGGGCACGGATTGCATGGAGCACGGGGTGTGGTGCAAAAATAATGAATACTGTTATGCTGGAAATAAAAAAAAAAATTAGGTTACGGAGCACCTGGATGGCTCAGTCGGTTAAGTGTCTGCCTTTGGCTCAGGTTATGATCCCAGGGTCTTGGGATGAGCCCTGCATTAGGTTCTCTGCGCAGCGGAGAGTCTACCTCTCCCCCTCCCTCTGGCTGTCACTTTGCCTATCTGTGTTCTCTCTGTCAAATAAATAAAATATTTTAAAATTAAAAAAAAAAGAAAGAAAACAGTGATAGTATTTTGTAATTCAGGTGTTTTACAGTTTTGTAAAAAAAATTACAATAAGTTTACAATATAGCCTCTTAATTTGCTGTTTTATATGAAAATTATTAAATTATTAAGCTGTTTCTGAAATATTTTTAAAAATTATCTTGCTACTTTTGTGTTACTATAATATGCTATTTTTTATACTTTCGGGTGATGTTATATTAATATTCATGATTACTTTTGTTTATTATGCTATGTAAAATATTATCTTTATTTTTACTAGATTTTATTTTCTGACATTTTTCTAACTTATTTCTTATTTTTTTCTCATTTTATCTTTTTAAAAGAAGTATTAAAAACTGTTTACATTTTAATATTCAAATTTTTAAAAAATTCATTTAATAATCCCCAATTGAAATTTTGGCACCCTCTTTGACTTAAATTTCTATTATATATTTAAGTTCCACAGCAATTATTTAGAGAATATAATGAGAGAAATTTCTTTTCTCCACATAATTGAGCTTTTCATTAAAGCTTAATACCTGGTCAATAACACAAACTTTATTATATGACCAGTGTGTTGTGTATTTTATGTTTGTTTTATGGGAATTTAGTAGGGCTATGTCTCATTGTAAATTAATGTATAGTTATAAAATAACTGTGAGAATTAGAACTTTAGCTTCCATGTTAGCTTTCATAATGTTAAACTGTGAGTGTTTAATGTCAAAATTTACTGACTTTGAAAATCTTATGATATATTATGTTTTTAACTCTTTCATGTCACCTTTCATTGTAACTCCCTCTTTCTCCTTTATTCCATTCTGGGCAAGTTACTTAGGCATATCTTTTACTCCAGCTTTGTTTTTACTTCCTTAGTACAAATTAGGATGTAATTGCTCTATATGTCCTTAATCATTTTCTACAGCCAGGTTACCTTTTAAAATCAACGGTTGTTTTGAATCATTTGTTTTAGTAACACCCTTGTCTTAAATTTCTTGAGTGTGAAGAACTACTGTTTGCTTCCCAAATATTTATACTGGTTTTTGGAAAAATTCTTCTGCAAGTATATGTTCTTCATTGCACTTTTGTTTCTTGAAGGTCGCACATTTTCTTTTTTGTTTTTGTCCTTGGTCTTGTTTTGTACTTTAGTTTCTTTTTTTGAGATGTTCAAAACCTATGTTCGATGTTTTTATATTTCTTAAATACCCACCTTTGGATGTACATAGTGATCTAGGCTTATTGTTTCCTGAATAAACAGAACGATTCTTTCTTTCTCTCTCTCTCTCTCTTTCTTTCTTTCTTTCTTTCTTTCTTTCTTTCTTTCTTTCTTTCTTTCTTTCTTTCTTTCCTTCTTTCTTTCTTTCTCTTCTTCTTTTCTTCCCCTGAATGCTTTTTTGTGTTTTCCTCATTAAGTGCATTTATTTGTAGTGAACGTTGCTTAATATATATTAGATACACTTTTATATACTTTAAAATTGAGGCATGTTTTATTAGACTACTTGCTAAACATGATCTTTTTTCACTCCATCTTTTTAAAATAGGAAAAATATTTATTCATATTTGAACAATTACTATTTGTGTTACACAAGTCAAAATAATAAAACGGTGAGTAGCAAAATCCCATCTCTCTCCCAGAGGTCTACCACTCCTATAAGACACTGCTCTGAGCAGCTTCCTGTGTATCTGCATATATAGGGACATATGACTATACAGAATTCCTCTAATTTAGGCACACATATATGGAATGTGATACATATGTTTACACATTCCATAGTTTTAGAATTGTTCCTGTTTAGAATATTCTCTTTCTGCTCCCTGTTTGATACGTTGAAGCTATAAGATTTGAAGAGAAAAGTTGTGGAAATACTGCATTCACTGCCAATACTTATAGCTTAATAATTTTTCTATAGAACTAATTAAAAACCTTCAAAGCTTAGTAATTTATGATGCCCTTAATGACTAATGAGGATCTCTAACTTGATCAGAAAAATTGCTACAACTAAAAGGTCCAAACTCAGTGTTATCTGAAGGGGAATTAACTGCTTTCTGTAAACTCTGCAATGCATCTTGGGCAGGTGACTGGACACTGCTGTTCTCTGTGAGTCCACTTGTGGATGGGTAGAGTGAAATCAATAAAGGTTCAGGAGGAGGGTAGACTGAGGCAATGTTTATTCCCCATGCATATTAAAGGTAGTGGTTTCAGGGTTCACCAATGAGGTGGCTGCGGACATTTTGCAGGGCTCATACATGACGTGACAAAGACAGAACTAAAAACAATTAATTCTGCATAATATTTACCCAAGAAAAAAAATGAATTTGAAAAAGGAAGCCTTTGTTTTTGTAATAGACATATATTTTCTTTAGTAATAGATAAAATATATGAAGTTTCCTACTGGGAAAGAATGGGGCAAATAGACAAACCAGTAATGAAGATATTACAGGATGGTTCCATTTTGTAATTACAAGATTGAAGTGGAGTTCATCAAAACCAAGAAGACTGTGTGGTTTGACTCCTACTTATCATGTTAGAAGTCCCCCTATCAAATTCATGCTTTTTAATATTTGTATTTTATTTTATTTCATTTCATTTTTTAATTTTATTTTGTCTTTGTAAGTTTTTATTTAAATTCTATCTAACATACAGTATATTAGTTTCATGAGTAGAATTTAGAGATTCATCACTTACATACAACACCCAGTGCTCATCCCAATAAGTGCACTCCTTAATGCCCAACACCCATTCAAACTATCCCTCCACCTATTTCCCCTCCAGTAACCCTCAGTTTGTACTCTATCAAAAGAGTCTTTTTTTGTGGTTTGTCTCCTCTTTTTTTCCCTCGCCCATATGTTAATCTGTTTTTTTTTTGTTGTTGTTGTTGTTTTAATTCCACATAAGCGTGAAATCAATACAGTATTTATCTTTCTGATTGACTTATTTTTATTAGCATAATACACTTTAGCTCCATACATGTTGTTGAAAATGACAAAATTTCATTCTTTTCGATAGCTGAGTAATAGTCCATTGTATGTATCTACCACATCTTCTCTTTTTTTTAAGATTTTATTTATTTATTTGACAGGCAGAGATTGCAAGTAGGCAGAGAGGTAGGCAGAAAGAGGAAGGGAAGCAAGCTTCCTACTGAGCAGGAAGCCCGATGCGGGGCTTGATCCCAAGATCCTGGGGTCATGACCTGAACTGAAGACAGAGGCTTTAACCCACTGAGCCACCCAGGCACCCCCACATCTTCTTTATCCATTCATCAGTCTATGGATGTTTGGGTACTTTCCATAGTCTGACTATTGTTGACAATGCTGCTATAAACATCAGGACACATGTCCTTTCAAACCAGTATTTTTGTATCCATTGGATAAATACTTGGTAGTACAATTGCTGGGCCATAGAGTAGCTCCATTTTTAACATCTTGAGGAACCTCCAACCTGTTTCCAGAGGGCTACACCAGTTTGCATTCCCAACAACAGTATAAGGGGATTTTCCTTTCTCTGCATCTTTGCCAACACCTGTTGTTTCCTATGTTGTTGATTTTAGCAATTCTAATATAGCCATGTTTAAATAGATGGCAGAATAACATGTGTTTGGGGCAGCTCCAAGGTGGAGGAAGATTGGTAAGGCCTGCTTATTCATTCATTTGGTAATGGTATCTCTAGTAACTCTACTATTGACTAGAGATGTGTTAGTCTCCTTAGGGAAAATAAAATAAGTATGAAATGGTAAATGTAATTTAGATGAATTGCTGACTAATTTTGGGGAGACTACTTTGTGCTGAGCCATCTAAGGATTGGGTGCTACAAAATTACATTTTATATGACCCTTGGCCTCATGACTCTCAGAAGCTGTTGTAAACAGATACATACACAACTTAGTCATGTAAGCAAATAGAGAAGATGTTTTATATTATCTAGTCATGTGCAAAAAAAAAAAAAATTACCCCATTAGCTAGTTTCCCATTCAAATAAGGACAAAGGCTTTGGAGTATAGTATTAAAGTATGATACTGAGGAAGATTTCATTGGTAGCAGCAATGTAAGAGAAGGACTCACATTTTTATGATGAAATCATAATTACTAGCTTGCTAAGTATCATTATTTTATAAATTGGATACAGTGCCATCATTGGAAATAAAATAACCCCTTAATTAATTGTTTCCAAAACAAGAGCCACATTTTGCATTCACAGTTTGAGCTGATGACTAAAGTACACATGATTTCAGGAAAAAGAAATCTAAAACCATATGGATAGGATTTCACTTCCTAAAAATTGATAATAGAGCCTGGAGTATCCTGAGTCTCTGAAAAAAGGAGCAGGCAAAGCAAACAAACAGAAAAAAAACAACCACCACGACCACCACCACCAACAACAAAAAACCCCTAAGAAATAAACATAATGAGAAAATAGACTTGTTAAGTGTATACAATACATTATATATATATATATATATATATAATACACTGTATATAATACACTATATATATATAAATACACTATAATATTATATAATACTATATTATATACACTACATAGTGTATATAATACATATTTAATATATAATAATATATACACATATATAATACATAATAATATATACTATATATTATATACACTATATAGTGTATATAATACACTTGTTAAGTATATGTGTGCCTTTGACTGGGTCACATAAGCTCTCAGGACTTGATTTTTAAAGTAATGCCATTTGAAAAATGTAATGACCATTACATCTGCTATATTTTAAAAAATATAAATTTATAAATGGCTTCCGCTATTTTGGGTGATGAAAATGGTTTTATTTCCTCTTGATTGAAATTTGCTTAAAACAAGCCTGTTTTTTCCTTCTATTGAAATTAGTTGTATTTCCCATCTTTCTGTTAACTAGAAAGATGTTAATATAAAGAGGTAAATTTGATTGGATGGAAATGATGGTCTAATTTATTTCCTGCAATAGATAATATTGCTTCCCTCAAGACACACAGAGTTTTATTGACATATAACTGATACACAAAAATCTTCACATATTTGAAGTGTAGAGTTGATGAATCTGGACATATATATGAACTATTCCCACAATCAAGGTAATAAATTACCTGCAAAAGTTTTCTAGTTTACTTGTGTCCGTGTGTGTGTGTGTGTGTGTGTGTGTGTGGTAAAAATACTTAACATAATTTGCCCACTTAACACATTTTAATTGCATAATTAAATTTAATTGCATAACTGTATTGTTAAATTCAAGCAATATGCTGGACAGTAGTTTTCTAGAATTTATTCATTTGTATGACTGTAACTTTATAACCATTGAACAACTTCCTATTTTTCTCTCCTCCTATCCTCTGGCCACCACACCATTTTATTTTTTATTTCTGTAGATTTAACTGTTTTATATACCTCACGTAAGAGGAGTATTTTTCCTTCTGTGTCTGGCTTATTTCACTTGGCATAATGCCCTGAAGGTTTATCCATGTTGTGCATTGCAGGATTTCTTTTTTAAAAACTGAATAACATTACATTAATATCAAATGATATAATATTCATTAAGAGTGAGTAATAAATACCATATCTATTCACCCATAGATGGACACTTAAGTTGGCTGTTGTAAATAATTCTGTAATGAACACAAAAATAAAGACAATTCTTTGAGATCCTGATCTCAGCTCTTTTGGGTATATACCAGAAATGGGACTGTTAGGTCCTATGGAGGTTTTGTTTTTAATTTTTGAGAAATGTTGATTCTGTTTTTCATAATGACTGTACCATTTTACACCCCCACCAACACCATATAAGGATTCTAATTTCTCCAAAACCTTGTCAACATTCCCTGTCTTTTTTGCTAACATCCATATTTACAGGTATGATGTGATATTGTATTTTTCATCGCATTATCTTGATGATGACAATGCCAAGCACTTTTTCCTATACCTATTCAATATCTCTATGTCTCATTTGGAGAAATATCCATTCAAGACTTTGCCTACTTTTTTATTAAGTTTTTATTAATTTATTTATCTATCTATTTATTTATTTATTTTGCTATTGTTTTATTTGTGATTCTTACATATTTTGGATATTAACTCATTATTGGATATTTGTTTTACAAATATTTTCTTCCATTTCCTAGATTTTCCTTTTGTTATCTGTGATTTTGGTGTTGTACCTATAAAGATATTGTCAAGACCAATGTCATAAAGCTTTTCCTTTATGTTTCTCCTAAAAGTTTATGTTTTAGATCTTACATTTAAGTTTTCAATACATTTGGAGTTGATTAATGGTGCGTATAGTGTAAGCTAGACATCCAACTTCATTATTTTGTATGTGGATATTTAGCTTTCCCAGCACCATTTATTGAAAAGACTATCTTTTTCCCATTATGTATCCCCGGTAACTTTGTTGACAATCCAGTGGTTGTATATAAATGGGTTCTATCCGTCCTTCATTTTACTCCACTGATATATACATCTACATTTATGCCAGTACCATAGGTTCTAATTATTGTGGCTTGATTATTATGTTTTTACATATGTCTGCTCTTCTCTATTTTAGAAAGCATCAGAGGAGAAGATGCGTATTTATTTACAATGCACATAGTAGGAAAAAAGATCTAAGCTACTAGATGTAAGGACATAGCTTCTAAGAACTTAACATAGAATACTTTTGGGGAAAGTATACTGTCTCATTTGACCTTATATAATATGTCATCTTTCTCAACTGTAGCAGTCTTTGGGAACACACTTTGCATATGGGGATGATGAGGAGTACCAATGAGACCAGACTAACAGGTTTCATCCTCTTGGGGTTTTCTGATTATCCCCAGTTACAGAAGGTTCTATTTGTGGTCATTTTGATCTTGTATTTATTAACCATTTTTGGGAATACCAACATCATTCTGTTATCTCGTCTGGAATCCAAGCTTCATACGCCAATGTATTTTTTCCTTTCTCATCTCTCCTTTTTGGATATATGTTTTACAAGCAGTGTTATTCCTCAGCTCTTGGTAAACTGTGGGATCCTATGAAAAACATCACCGATGGTGGCTGTGTGGTTCAGCTCTATGTCTCTCTTGCCCTGGGATCTACAGAATGTGTCCTCCTAGCTGTGATGTCCTATGATCGCTACATTGCCATCTGCCGTCCCCTCCACTACACTGTCATAATGCATCCTCATCTTTTTATGGCTTTGGCATCTTTGGCATGGCTCAGTGGGGTGGTCACTACTCTAGTACAGCCCACTCTCACCTTGCAGCTACCTTTCTTTGGACATCATCAAGTGGATCATTTCATCTGTGAGGTCCCTGTACTCATCAAGTTGGCTTGTGTGGACACCACTTTCAATGAGGCTGAGCTCTTTGTAGCTAGCATTATCTTCCTTATAGTACCTGTTTCCATCATCCTGGTTTCCTATGGCTACATTACCCAAGCAGTTTTGAGGATTAAGTCAGCTTCTGGAAGAAAGAAAGCATTTGGGACCTGCTCCTCCCACCTGATGGTTGTCATAATCTTCTATGGAACTATCATCTTCATGTATCTGCAGCCAGCCAAGAGTAGATCCAAGGACCAGGTAAAGTTTGTTTCCCTCTTTTACACCGTGGTGACCCCCATGCTCAACCCCCTTATCTATACTTTGAGAAATAAAGAGGTTAAGTGGGCACTAAGGAAAGTTCTAGGAAAGATTCTGGGAATAAAGTTTACATGATTATTTAAAAAAAAAAAAAGGTTTTTTAAAAAGCACAACCATGATAAACATCTCTTTGTGTGTGGTAAAAACAAAATTAAACTTTTTTTTAAACATTAAACTTTTTAATAAAAGCCTATTTGAGTAATTTTCTCCCATTTTCTTTTGGTTAATTATTTATACAACATTATATAATATACTGTGGAATATATGTGTCTAGTACCAACTTTGTATCAATAGCAACAAAAAATATCAAAAAAGTCACTATTTCAATCTATTCTTAAATATCTTTCCTCCTGAAATATATCATCTATGAAACCCCTCTGAAATTGTTGTTTTCCCATGTTGAGAAAAAAAAATTGAGGAATGTTTTAAACTAGTCATTTCTTTTTTCTTTTTTGTGAAAAACATTTTTAGTCTCTCAGCTTTCCTGTATCTCTAGTTGAACCAGTGTCTTCCCTTTTCCAAAGTTGCACCAACGATGGAAGAAATTGAGGCAAACTGTTATGAGGCAGAAATTTTATTTCCCCCAACACTCTATCCTCTTAGAATGTGATATCAGTGTGTAGAAGAGCATAATCGACATGGAACAAAAACCATACATTCAGGTAGAGGATAAAGTAGAAAGAATCAACCTGGTTCTATTATTTTGTAGTTGAGCCAATAAAAGCAGTTCTAAGTGACTGACAAAAGTAGTTGAGCCAATAAACCAGTTCTGACTAAATGACTGACTAAGTGATTGACAAACCACATTTCTTTGCTTTTTTAATGTTTTATTTTTTTTATAAGCATATAATGTATTATTAGCCCCAGGAGTACAGGTCTATGAATCACCAGGTTTACACACTTCACAGCACTCACCATAGCACATACCCTCCCCAATGTCCACAACCTCACTCACCTCTCCCTCCCTCTCCCCCCAGCAACCCTCAGTTTGCTTTGTGAGATTAAGAGTCTTATGGTTTGTCTCCCTCCCAATCCCATCTTGTTTCAATTATTCTTTTCCTACCCCCAAACCCCCCACATTGCATCTCCACTTCCTCATATCAGGGAGATCATATGATAGTTGTCTTTCTCCGATTGACTTATTTCACTAAGAATAATACCCTCTAGTTCCATCCATGTCATCACAAATGGCAGGATTTCATTTCTTTTAATGGCTGCGTAGTATTCCATTGTATATATACCCCACATCTTCTTTATCCATTCATCTGGTGATGGGCATCTGGGTTCTTTCCATAGTTTGGCTATTGTTGACATTGCTGTTAAAACATTCGGGTACACGTGCCCCTTTGGATCACTATGACAGACCACATTTCTTTTCTGGAAATGACTAACAGTGACGTCTGATTCATAAGAAAAAGCTTAGCTATATAATACTCTAGGGCTTGCAAATACATATAAATAAAAAACATTCACTATTGTTAGGTAACGCTACATTTCTATATTTAAACACATTTTCTTAACTTGGAGATTTATATTCCAGATGAGAGTTTAGTTAAACTAGTCTTGTTGTTTATGCCATAGCACTGATGATTTGTTTCCCAGGACTTCACTCTAAATGGCCTTTGCTTAGAACACTTATTTTCTGGGTGTTATACACAACTAATGAATCATTAAACTCTACATGAAAAGCTAGTGATGTACTGTATGTTGGCTAATCGATTTGAATTAAATTTTTTTTTTTCTGAAAATGAGTGACTTTTTCAACTTGATTCTTGGGGATTTGTTTGTAAACACTCTATTTCACTGAGTTTTTTGTAAACACTATTTCACTGAATTGTAGCAAACATTGATTGTATGGTCTTTAGCTTCCAAACATGCTGTGTGTTTAAACATACATCAGAATAAATATATAAATTCAATGAAATGAGGAAGAATTTTGTGATAGCATCCTGCAGGTCCAGATGTGGTAATAATTTCAAATAAAGAATAAGAAGTCAGGAAATGAATTATCACTCTTAACTGTTCTAATGCAGAGGTATAATTAGAATGATAATGCTCTTCCTAGATTCTATCTCTTTGTGCATGTGTGTGTGTGTTTTTAATTTTAGTACAATTAACATACAGTGTTATATTATTTTGGGTGTACAATATTCAAGCATTCTATAGATTATTCAAAGCTCTTTAAGACAAGTATACTCTTAATCTTCTTTATCTATCTCACCCATAATCCCATCCATTTTCCCTCTGGAAATCACCAGGTTGTTCACTATGTTTAAGAGTCTGGGTCTTTATGTCTTTTCTCTCTGCTTCTTCATTTGTTTTATTTCTTAAATTCCACATATGTGCACAATCGCATGGTATTTATCTTTCTCTGAGTGATGTATTTCACTTAGATGATACCCTCAATGTCCATTCATGTCATAAATGGCAAAATCTCATTATTATGTATGACTGTATAATATTCCATCACACACACAGGAAAACACACACACACACACACACACACCATGTCTTTCTCCATTCACCTGTCAATGGCAACAGGAGCTGTTTCTATATTGTGGTTATTTTAAACAATGTTGCAATAAACATAGGAATACATATATCTCTTCAAATTAGTGTTTTTGTTTTCTTTGGGTGAATATCCAACAATGACATTACTGGATCATATGGAAACTCTATTTTTTTTTAAGATTTTGTTAATTGATTGATTGATTGATTATTTCTTTATTATAACACAAGTGGGGTGAGATGCAGAAGGAGAGGGAGATAGAGAATCTCAAGCAGATGTCCCACTGAGCCCAGAGCCTGACTCACTCCAGAGCCCAACAGGGGACTCCATCTCAGGACCCTGAGGTCATGGCCTGAGACAAAATCAAGAATCAGACACTTAAGTGACTGAGCCACCCAGGCGCCCCTCTATTTTTAATATTTTGAAAAACCTCTTTACAGTCTTCCACTGCACCAATTTGAATCTCCACCAGCAGTGCAGGAGTGTTCCTTTGTCTTCTCATATTCATCAACAGGTGTTCTTTTTTTTTTATTTTAGGCATTCTGACAGGTGTGAGGTACTATCTCACTGTAGTTTTCATTTGCATTCCTTGATGATTGCTGATGCTGGCCATCTTTTCATGTCTTTTGGTCATTTGTATGTCTTCTTCAAAAACGTATATTCATGTCTCCTGCCCATTTTCTAATCAGATTATTATATTTTATTATTGATGTTGACTTGTGTAAGTTCTTTATATATTTTTGGATACTAATCCTTTATTGTATATATCATTTGAAAATATCTTCTTCCATTTGGTAGATTGCCTTTTTTTTTGTACATCCTTGTCATAAGTATGTTTTTTTTTTTTAATCTATTATCTATCTATAAAGAGAAACACAGCAGAGGAAGTGGCAGACAGAGACAGAAGCAGTCTCCCTAATGAGTAAGGAGACTGATGCCAGACTTTATCCCAAGACCCTGGGATCATGACCTGAGCTGGTCAGGACTCAACCTGCTGAGCCACCCAGGTGTGCAATGTCTTTTTGTTTCAGTTATAGTTTCCTTCACTGTGCAAAACCTTTTATTTTGATGAAGTCTGAGTAGCTTTTGGTTTTATTCCCCTTGCCTGAGGAGACTTCTAGAAAACTGTTTCTATAGCTTATGTCAAAGGAACTATTGCTTAATGTACTCTTCTAGGAGTTTTTGATTTCAGGTGTCATATATAAGTCTCTAATACATTTTGAGTTTATTTTTGTGTATGATGTAAGAAAGTTGGTCTAGTTTCATTCTTCTGCATGTAGCTGTCCATTTTCCCCAATGTGACTTGTTGAAAAGACTGTTTTCTCCCCATTATATATTCTTGCATCCTTTGTGGTTAATTGGCCACTTAAGTGTGGGTTTATTTCTGGACTCTCTATTCTGTTCTACTGATCTGTCTACTTTGTATCAGTATCATACTGTTTTGATCACTATACTTGAAATCTGGGATGATAATATCTCCAGTTTTCTTATCATTTATTTATTTTTTCAAGATTGCTTTGGCTAATTTAGGTCTTTTATGGTTTCATACAAATTTTAGTTTACTTCTATCTCTATAAACAGTGTTTTTGATATTTTCATAGGCATTGTACTCAATCTATAGATTGCTTTAGGTAATATGGACATTTTAATAATAATGATTCTTTCTTTACATTAGCATGGAATATCTTTCCATTTGTTTGTTTCATCTTAAATTTCACCAATATTTTGTATTTTATAGTTTTCTGAGTGCAGGATTTTCATCTGCTTGATTAAGTTTATTCCTGGGTATTTTATTCTTCTTGGTGCAATTGTAATGGAATTTCTCTCGTAATTTCTTTTTCTGCTACTTCATTATTAGTGTATATAAATGCAACACATTGTTTTATATTAATTTTTTATCCTGTGATTTTACTGAATTCCTTTTTTAGTTCTAGAAATTTATTGGTGGTCTTTAGGGTTTTGGAAGCATATCATGAAAGAAATTGCTGTGGTTGATGTCGGAGAGATTACTGCCTATGTTCTCCTCTAGGAATTCTGATGGATTCCTGTCTCACGTTGAGGTCTTTTATCCATTTTGAGTTTATCTTTGTGTACGGTGTAAGAGAATGGTTGAGTTTCATTCTTCTACATATAGCTGCCCCGTTTTCCCAGCACGATTTATTGAAGAGACTGTCTTATTCCCACTGAATATTTTTTCCTGTTTTGTTGAAGATTATTTGCCCATAGAGTGGAGGGTCCATATCTGGGCTCTCTATTCTGTTCCACTGGTCTATGTGTCTGTTTTTTGTGCCAGTACCATGTTCTCTTGGTGATCACAGCTTTGTAGTAATTACTGAAATCAGGCAATGTGATGCTCCCAACTTTGTTTTTCTTTTTCAGCTTTTCTTAAGTAATTCAGGGTCTTTTCTGGTGTCATAAAAATTTTAGAACTGTTTGTTCCAGCTCTTTGAAAAATGACAGTGGAACTTTGAATAAGATGACATTGAAAGTATAGATGGCTCTAAGCAGTATAAACATTTTTTTCTTTTTTTTAATATTATTTTTATTTATTTTTAATTTTTTTGCTTTCTTTTTAAATTTATTTTCAGCATAACAGTATTCATTATTTTTGCACCACACCCAGTGCTCCATGCAATCCGTGCCCTCTATAATACCCACCACCTGGTAGCACGACCTCCCACCCTCCCACCCTCCCACCCTCAGATTGTTTTTCAGAGTCCATAGTCTCTCATGGTTCACTTCCCCTTCCAATTTCCCCCAACTCCCTTCTCCTCTTTAACTCCCCTTGTCCTCCATGCTATTTATTATGTTCCACAAATAAGTGAAACCATATGATAATTGACTCTCTCTGCTTGACTTATTTCACTCAACATCATCTCTTCCAGTCCCGTCCATGTTGCTACAAAAGTTGGGTATTTGTCCTTTCTGATTGAGGCATAATACTCCATAGTGTATATGGACCACATCTTCCTTATCCATTCGTCCGTTGAAGGGCATCTTCATTCTTTCCACAGTTTGGTGACCATGGCCATTGCTGCTATAAACATTGGGGTACAGATGGCCCTTCTTTTCACTACATCTGTATCTTTGGGGTAAATACACAGGAGTGCAATGGCAGGGTCATAGGGAAGTTCTATTTGTAATTTTTGAGGAATCGCCACATTGTTCTCCAAAGAGGCTGCACCAACTTGCATTCCCACCAACAATGTAAGGGGATTCCCCTTTCTCCACATCCCCTCCAACACATGTTTCCTGTCTTGCTAATTTTTGCCATTCTAACTGGTATAAGGTGTCATCTCAATGTGGTTTTAATTTGAATCTCCCTGAGGGCTAGTGATGATAAACATTTTTTCATGTATCTGATAGCCATTTGTATGTTTTCATTGGAGAGGTGTCTGTTCATATCTTCTGCCCATTTTTTGATATGATTGTCTGTTTTGTGTGTGTTGAGTTTGAGGAGTTCTTGATAGATCCTGGATATCAACCTTTTGTCTGTACTGTAATTTGCAAATATCTTCTCCCATTCCGTGGGTTGCCTCTTTGTTTTCTTGACATTTTTCTTTGATGTGCAGAAGCTTTTCATTTTTATAAAGTCCCAAAAGTTTATTTTCACTTTTGTTTTCTTTGCCTTTGGAGATATATCTTGAAAGAAGTTTCTGTGGCTGATATCAAAGAGTTTACTGCATATGTTCTCCTCTAGGATTCTGATTGATTCCTGTCTCACGTTGAGGTCTTTTATTCATTTTGAGTTTATCTTTGCGTACGGTGCAAGAGAATGGTCGAGTTTCATTCTTCTACATATAGCTGTCCAGTTTTCCCAGTACCATTTATTGAAGAGACTGTCTTTTTCCACTGTATATTTTTTCCTGTTTTGTCGAAGATTATTTGCCTATAGAGTTGAGGGTCCATATCTGGGCTCTCTACTCTGTTGCACTGGTCTATGTGTCTGTTTTTATGCCTTCTAAACTGAACTTTTTGATACATACACCTGTGTTTTTCTTTTGGATTTCTATTTTTGAAATTTTTGAAATTTTAGTTTAGTTTAGTCTAGTTTATTCCTTTTTATTTTTATTTTCTAATATTCATATAGAGTTAAACTTTAAATAATCCCCTTTCCCCAATCAATACTACCCCTATAGGTAAACCAATTTTTAATCTTCCTTTATCTTAGAAAACTTGAGTCCTTTAACAAAGATATCAAGATACATCCAAGAAGAATCAAAACAACCTTCCTCACCCACAAAGAAAATTTATTACCATTCTCCCATCTTTTTCTTCCACCATTGTTTCTGTGTTTTTGTGTTTGTCCTGATAGTATATAAATCTTACACTTGGGGTTCTTTTTGATGAGGTTCTTCCTTTATTTGCATATATATATATATATATATATATATATATATATATATGCTTTTATCAGTCTTTGTGTTTGTCTGTTTTTGTGTGTATACTTCATAAATCTTACCTTGGGGCCCATTTGGGCTGAACCTTCTCTTTCATCTTCCCTTTCTTTCCTGTCTCTCTCTCTCTCTTTCTTCTTCTTTTTTTTTCTTTTTCTTTTCTTTTGTCTCTCATATGGGTGGGGAATCCTGATTACTCAGAAGTGTTCCAGGGTGCACCTTGACTGCACCACGGTCGATACATCCAGCTACATCTGTTCAGTCATCTCTCACCAAAATGACTAGGAGGAGAAATGTCCAACAGAAGAAAATTACAGAGGATGGACCTTCAGCAACAGAGCTAATGGCTATCAACAGAGACAATATGTCGGAAAGAAAATTCAGGCTAAAATTATCCAGGCAACAACTGGGTTGGAGAAAGCCATGGATGACCAAACGGAATTGATTAGGGCCAAGCTGAAAGCGACCGGATGTTCAAAATGTTAGGGCAAAGTTAAAAGTTACCAGGGTTGAAGTTCACAATGTTCTCAATGAGTTCCAATCTAATCTAAACTCTCTCAAAGCTAAGGTAACTGAGACAGAAGATAGAATTTGTGATCTGGAGGACAGACAGATAGAGAGAAAGGATCAGGAAGAAACCTGGAACAAACAGTTTAGAAACCATGAAAACAGAATCAGGGAAATAAAGGATGCCAGTATAAACATTTTAACAATGTTTATTCATCTGATCCCTGAGCATGGAATGCTTTTCATTTTTTTTATGTCTTCTTCAATTTCTTTCATGAGTGTTCTGTAGTTACTCAAGTACAGATCCTTTACAAGTACAGAACCTAACCTTGGTTATGTGTATTCCCAGGTATGTTATGGGTCTTGGTGCTATAATAATTTGAATCAATTCTCCAATTTCCCTTTCTATATTTTCATTGTTAGTGTGTAAGTAAGCATTGTATTTCTGTACATTGATTTTGTATGTTGCCACATTACTGAATTGCTCTATGAGTTCTAGTACTTGAAGGGTGGAATCTTTTGGGTATTCTATATAAAGTCTCAATTCATCTGTGAAGTGAGAGAGTTTGACTTCTTCATTGCCAATTTGAATATCTTTTATTTCTTTTTGTTGCCTGATTGCTGTTGCTAGGACTTCTAGTACTGTGTTGAACAACAGAGACATGAGTTGATATCCTTGTCGTGTTCCTGATCTCAAAGGGAAGGCTGTTGTTTTTTTCCCATTGAGGATATTTGCTGTGGGTTTTTCATAGATAACTTTTATGAAGTTGAGGAATGTTCCCTCTATACCTATACTTTGAAGCGTTTTAATCAGGAACAGATGCTGTATCTTGTCAAATGCTTTTCTGCATCAACTGAGAGGACAATGTCATTTTCTCTCTTCTCTTATTGATTCACATTAATTGATTTGTGAGTGTTGAACCACTCTTGCCTACAGGGGATAAATCCCAACTCGTCATAGTGTATAATCTTTTTAATGTACTGTTAGATTGTATTAGCTAGGATCTTGTTGAGAATCTTAGCATCCGGGTGCCTGGGTGGCTCAGTGGGTTAAGCCGCTGCCTTCAGCTCAGGTTGTGATCTCAGGGTCCTGGGATCGAGTCCCGCATCGGGCTCTCTGCTCAGCAGGGATCCTGCTTCTCTCTCTCTCTGCCTGCCTCTCCATCTACTTGTGATTTATCTCTGTCAAATAAATAGATAAAATCTTAAAAAAAAAGAATCTTAGCATCCATATTGATTAGGCAAATTGGTCTGAAATTCTCTTTTTTGGTTGTTTCTTTGTCTGTTTGGGGGATTAGGGTAATTCTGGCTTCATAGAAAGAGTCCGGAAGTTTTACTTCTTCTATTTTTGAAACAGCTTCAGGAGAATAAGTATTGTTTCTTCTTTGAATTTTACACAGAATTCCCCGGGGGATCCATCAGGTCCTGGACTCTTGTTTTTGGGGAGGTTTTTAATCACTGTTTCTCTCTTGTTACTAGATATTGGTCTGTGAGGTTTCAGTTCCTTCCTGATTCAGTTTTGAAAGTTTATAGGTTTCCAGGAATTATTCCATTTAATCTAGGTTGCTTATTTGTATATAAAAGTTGATAATTTCTGATGATCATTTCTATTTCCTTGGTGTTAGTTGTGATCTCTCCCTTTTCATTCATAGTTGTGTTAATTTGGGTCCTTTCTCTTTTATTTTGGATTACTTTGGCCCATGTTTTATTGATCTTATTGATTCTTTCATAGAACCAGCTTATAGTTTCTTTGATGTGTCCTACTGTATCTCTAGTTTCTATATCATTGATCTTTGTTCTAATCTTGATTATTTCCCATTTTGTGTGTTGGTTTGGCTTAATTTGATGTTGACTCTCCAGTTCTTTAATGTGTAAAGAGAGTTGGTGTATTCTGGATTTTTCAATTTTTTTTTGAGTGAGGCTTGGATGACTTTGTATTTCTCCCTTAGGACCGCCTTTGTTGTATCCCATAGGCTTTGGGCCAGAGTGTCTTCATTCTGATTGGTTTCCATGGATTTTTAAAGTTCTTCTTTGATTTCCTTATTGATCCAAACATTCTTAAGCAGGGTTGTTTTTAGGTTCCAAGTGTTTGAATTCCTCCTAAACTTGTTCTTGTGGTTGAGTTCCAGTTTCAAAGCATTGTGGTCTAAGAATATGCAGGGAATAACTCAATCTTTTCATATTGGTTGAACCCTTATTTGTGACCCAGTACATGTTCTATTCTGGAGAAAATTCCATGTGTGCTGGAAAAGAATGAGTATTCTGTTGTTTTAGGATGATGTGTTATGTATATCTATGGTTCATATCTATGGTTCCATCTGGTTCAATGTGTCATTCAATGCTCCTGTTTATTCATTTTGTGATTGGGTGATCTGTCTGTTTATGAGAATGACGTGTTAACATCCCCTCCTATTAATGTATTTCTGTCAATATGAATCTTTATTTTGATTAACATTTGTCTTATGTAGTTGGTGGTTCCCCTTTTGGGGGCATAAATATTTACAATTGTTAGATCTTCTTGGTGGCTAGACCATTTCAGAATAATGTACTGTACTTCTTTGTTTCTGACTACATTATTTAGTTTAAAATCTGATTTCTCTGCATGAGAGTCACTACCCAAGCTTTCTTTTGATGTCCATTGACATGAAATATTCTTCTTCACCTTCAGTCTGAATGTATCCTTAGGTTCCAAATGGGTCTTTGTAGACAGTATTTGAATGGGTCCTGTCGTTTTATCCAATCTGTAACCCTGTGCTGTTTTTTTGAGAATTTTGGCCATTCACATTGAGAGTGATTATTGAAAGATATGTTTTTATTGACATCATGTTGCCTGTGAAGTCCTTGTTTCTATAGAGTATCTCTGTAAATTTCTGTTCTATGTCACTCTTGGGTTCCTTTTTCTTTTATAGAACCCCTTAATATTTCTTAGAGTGTCAGCTTTGTGGTCATATACTCTTTTAAACGTTTCCATTCTTGAAAGCTCTTTATCTTTCCATCCATTTTGAATGTCAACCTTGTTGCATAAAGTAATCTTGGCTGCATGTTCTTTTCATTTAGTGCCCTGAATATGTCTTGTCAGCTCTTTCTGGTATTCCAGCTTTCTGTGAATAGGTCTGATGTTATTCTGATGGACCTTCCTCTGTATGTAAGGAATCTCTTCACCTTAGCTGCTCTCTAAAGCTGTTGTCTCAAATTATGATTCATCAGTCTCACAATCAAGTGTCTTGTGGTCTTTCTATATTTGTTGATCTTGAGGGGTGAACTTTCAGCCTCTAGGAAACAAATGTTGGTTCCATTCTCCAGACTGGTAAGATTTTCATGGAGAATTTGTTCAACTATATTTTCTAGTCTTCTTTCTTTCTCCTCCCCCTCAGGGGGATAATAATTATTCCCAATAAATCTGATGTTAGAATGTTTCCTGGTATCATTTATTTCCCTAATTCTGTTTTCATGGCTTCTTAGCTGTTTTTCCAGGCCTCCTCCTGTTCTCTATGATTTTGTGCTCTAGACCACTAATTCTATATTCTGCCTCAGTTACCCTAGCTGTTAGAATATTTAGATTAGATTGGAACTCATTGATAGCATTTTTAACTTCTTCCTGGGCTGCTCTCACTCTGCCCTTAGAGATTCTATGTTGTCACTAATGGTTTTCTCCAAACTAGCCATTGCCTGGATAATTTTTACCCTGAATTCCCTTTCTGTTTATGTCCATATCCAATAGCTCTGAAGGAAAGGGCGCAGCCTCTGAATTTTTCCTCTTTTGGGTGTTTCTCTTTCTAGTCATTTTGGTGAGAGGTGGTTGAGGGGATTTATAGCTGAGTATATAAACTGCCGTTGAGGCAAGGTGTACTCTGGAATGCTTATGAGCAATCAGAATTCACCACCAAAAAGAAAGAAAAAAGAGAGAGAGACAGACAGACAGACCGAAAAAAAAAAAAAAAAAGACAGAATGGGCCCCCAAATTAAGGTATACAAACAAAAATGGGCAAACAAAAAAATGGACAAAAGTAAATGACAAGAAAAAAGAAAAAAAAATGAACCCAGTGAAAATGAACCCCAAGGATAAGTGTTTTATTATACCCAAACAAAAACCAAATACACAGAAATACTGACAGAAGATAAAGATGGGAGGTGGTTAAATCCTCCAAGTGTGTGAGAAAGGTTATTTTGATTCTTTCTGTGTGTCTTGATAACTTTGGTAAAAGACTCAAATTTACAGAAATAAAGGGAGATTTAATCTTGTTTATAAATAGGGGTAGTATAAGTTAGCAAATAGGATTTCATTGAAGCTTATATCTATGTGTATATTAAAAAATATAAAAGGAAAAGAAAAACACAGATATATGTATGAAAAAAATCAACTTAAAAGGTTATTATGGAATATGCTATATTAACCCTCTAGTTGTAATAGTTAAAAAAAACTAAGTAGGTTAAAAAAAGTAGGTTTAAAAACTACGTAGCTTCAAAAAATTAAAAAGAACAAGAATAGTGAGAATGAATTAAAAATAAAAGTTCTATCTATGAATTATACTGATTTTAGGGCAATAACCAGAGCTTAATATATTGCTTTTCCCTGATATTGAGGTTTTACAGCTTTATGGTGACCCTGAGGTGGTTGTCCTCTCCTTCTTTTTGCTGACTTTCTGGAGGAGGGGCCTCCTGGGTTGTTCTTCAGGTAGTCGTGCTTGGGTTGAGTCCTCCTGCCCTCTATCAAGGGGCTGGGCTCTCTGGAAACCAGTTTTTCAGTCTTTCTTTCTCTGGACGGTTCCCCCCCCCCCACTTTAGTTGCTTATTTTGGCTTTTCAGAGGTTTAGTGGAAAGCAAACTGGACCCAGACCTCTGTCTCAGAGAGAACCTTCAGTCTGCTCCCCTCTGGGTGGTCCAGAATACGCAGACTCCCCTCTGCAAACTCTGCTGAGCTATGCAACCTCCCACAGGCAGAGGAGGTCCCCAGTGACCATCCCAGGGGATGCCGGAAGTGTCTACTTGACTCTGCACCCCCATGCTACTAAAACCGTAAGTGATATTTGTCCAAGGAGCATGTTTCAGGTAGCTGCCTTTGCTGGGACTGCTGGGGTCCAGACATGAGTTTGCCACCATGGGTGATTGCACTGGCCCCAGCTAGGAGAGTCCAGATCCTTGGTTGGTCCTAGACACCACTGGCTAGCTCAAGGGCAGAGCTTTCTCAGGCACTGGCAGGGAGTGGGTAAGACCCTGGTCATGCAGTGCACAGAATTGTTCAAGGAAACACAGGCTGGTGTTGTCACCAGACTAGCTCCTGCGGGGGCATCAGTGTGCCCAGCTGAGTTGTGATGTAAGCCACACAACCCTGCAGGCTCGACCACACTCTCTCTGGGACAGGTGGTCATAGGTGGTGGCTGTTCTGGGAACATGTGTGTAGGCCTATGCCTATTATCCCCTGATTCCATCAATGGCCCCTTAAGATCTTTTGCTCTTTTTGAGTGCTTTTAACCAGAATCCAAGTTAATTCTGGTTACCAGGCCACTCTCATATTGGGATATTACTTTCCAATGGGATGCTTCTGGTGACTCCCTCCCTCTTCTATTTATGCTCTGATATCAATCCAATTGTGCCCTCTCTGCTTTACTGCTCCACTGGAGTCTTCTGCCCCAATAGAGACGCAGAACATTATAATCCTACATCTCAGGATGATTTCATGGGTGTTCAGAGTGTTTTGGTGAATAATTAGCTCACTTTAGGGGACGATTGAAACAGGGAGCCTGGGTGGCTCAGTGGGTTAAAGCCTCTGCCTTTGGTTCAGGTCATAATCTCAGGGTCCTGGGATTGAGCCCCACATCAGGCACTCTGCTCAGCAGGAAGCCAGCTTCCTCCTCTCTCTCTGTCTGCCTCTCTGTCTGCTTGTGATTTCTGTCTGCCAAATAAATAAATAAAATCTTAAAAAAAAAAAGAAACAGGGTCTCCTTCTTCTCTGCCATCTCCCCTTCTCAGCATATAGGTTTTCATAATATTTTCCTATAATTGCATTTCTTCAGTGTCCTTCATTATTTATCCTCTCTCATTTGTGATTGTATTTATCTGTGTACTTTCCATTATGTTTTTGATAAGTCTGATTTCTCAATTTCATTTACTTTTCATTTTTTCAAAGAACCAGTTTCTCTTTCATTGTTCTGTTCCACTGTTTTATTCATGTATATATATATATATATATATATATATATATATATATATATAAAATTTATTTTTCTACTAATTGCAGTTATTTCATTACTTCTTTCTATTGGACTTAGGCTTTGCTTTTTGTTATTTTCCAAGTTAATTTCAATGTAAGGTTAGGTTGTTTTATTTGAGATTTTTTTCTTGTTACTTTTGTTAGTTCTTACTTTCTATTTACCTCTTGTGACCAATTTTGTGGTATCCTAAAGGATTTGAAATTCTCCATGCTCATTTTTATTTGTATTTATTTATTTATTTATTTATTTTTAATTTCGTCTTTGACTTCTGGTTGACCCATTCATTCTTTAGTAACATGTTGTTTACATTCATGTGTTTGTGATCTTATGATTTTTCCCCCATGTGGTTAACGTCAACTTCCATACCTCTGTGGTCAGAAAAGATGCACGGTATGATGTCTATCTTTTTATATTGTTTAGCTCTGATTTGTGATCTAGTATGTGATTTCTGGAGAAAGTCCATTTTGTATTGAGTAGAATGTTTACTGGAAGATGCAATAGGAAAACAGCTCTAGTATCTGGGGGAGATTAGTGGAACAGGACACCAAAAATGGGAAGCACAAGAAAGATTGGGAAGTTGGACTCTACTCATTCAAAGATTCAAAAAATAAAATCTTGCCCATCACATGACAAGACTAAAACTAGGAAAGGCTCTATCGACATACCAGCTAAGGAACTGTATACACTTCTATACAGGATAACTAGGAATCAAGAAAGTAAGGTAGGTCACTTAAAATCAATGAAAATCCTGGAACAGAAATATCCCAAGGAGAAAACCATCAGGCAATAATCACATGAAAAGATTACTAACATCCTCAGGGATCACAAAAGAATAAAGGAAAACACAATGTGTTAGTGTAAACAACAGCCAGAAGGCAGCCCCCCCCAAAAGTGTTGCTTAATCAAATGGATTGAATAGTGAAAAACTGATTTAATCATGTAGTGGGGCACCTGGAGGGCTCCACTGGGAAGCATCTACTTTCTGCTGGGGTCCTGATGCCAAGGTCTTGGCATCAAGCCCTACCTGGGTCTCTCTGCTCAGCAGGAAGCCTGCTTCTCCCTCTCACACGTGCCCTTCTTGTGCTCCCTCTCTCACTGTCTCGCTCTTTCTGTCAAATGCATCAGTGAATCAACCAATTCCTTCAATCCAATCAGTCAAAGTAAAATGTTGACTCATGGGGTACTAAGGAACAACCAGAATATTGAGGGTTGCTCGATTATATATTTTTGAAGATTTGATTTCTTTCTTTGACAGACAGAGATGAGAAGTAGGCAGCGAGGCAGGCAGAGAGAGAGGGGCAAACAGGCTGTGTGCTCAGTAAAGAGCCAGATGCATGACTGGGTCTGCAGGCTGATGCCTCGCCACGTCCACCATGAAGCCCTGTAGCAGCTCCCACAGTCCTGTGGGGATGCCCGTGCACATCCTGCCTGCCCCCTGCAGCCTCCTGGGAATTGCCCTCACCTCCTCCCTGGACAGGTCTGTTGCCCCTCAGCCTCCAAGCAAGCGCTCTCAGAGGGCGCTGGAGGCGCTGCTAGCTGCTAGCGCCGTGCTCTGGGCCCTGGAAACCCATGCTGCCTGCCCCTCAGATGCTTCCTGAGGCGGTGGTGGTGGTGGCTGTGGCTGTGGCAGCGGCAGGGCAGCAGAGGCGTTTGTGGCTGCATGAGCTTGACCCTGGGAGGGCGGGCAGCATCTCAGGCTCCTCCCACTCACCCGGATCAGGTCGCTTCTGTCCCCTCCCCTCCCACTCTCAACCCTTGTTCATTTCTGTGAAGGCTTTCCGTTGTTTGTTTTAGGAAAAGAGCACACGTGAGTGGGAGAGGCAGCAAGGGTAGGACAAAGAGAGAGTCCTAGTGGACTCTGCCCTGAGCCCAGAGCTTGCCTCAGGGCTCAGTCACAATGGCCTGGGATCACCACCTGTGCCAGAACCAAGACTTGGGCACTTCACTGAGATTGCCGCCCAGCTGCCCCTCAGCTCTTGTTGACCAGTTTCTTGAGAAGGGTGCCTATGTGGCTCCCTTGGTTAAGCGACTGCCTCTGGCTAAGGTCATGACCCCGGACTTGCAGGATCTCCTCTCACATCAGGCTCCAGGCTCCTTGGGGAGTCTGCTTCTCCCTCTGACCCTCTCCTCTCTCATGCTCTCTCTCACTCATTCTCTCTCAAAGAGAGAATGAAAATATTTCCCCAAAAATGTCTTGAGTCTTCCTTGATGGACTTGAATGGGGTGGATGGATCTCAATGAGTTTTCTCATCAGATGCAGACACCTTGAGTATGGCCATGTCTATCTAAATGGATCCTTTGTTGTTCTGAATTGTCTTTCTTCTCTGTGCCTTATATGGGTTGTCTTTCTCTTTTCTCATATCAAGACCTATGAAACTCAGCTTGTAGGATTCCTTTGGCTACCGTCTAGCACTTTTCATCATTTTCTTTTCACAAAATCTATACTCTCCTCTGCATCCTTCTAGGTAGAGTTTAGTTTTCACGGACATATTTAGGTCTTTTCTTTAAATAGAATATGAGTAGTTCATTCTGAAAGTCATTGTTGAAATGTTGAAGTCTACTACCTGGCTAGTCATGTTTTCTTTTTCCCCTCTGTTCCTTCTTTCCTTTTGAACTTCCTTCCTTTCGATGAACTGAATCATTTGTAGGCTGCTATCTGCCTTCTATTCTTGGCTGTCACACGGGCAGTGAGATATTATTCGTAGGTTATTCTGACTCTTTCTGAACTTGTTCTTTCACATGTTTAAGGAATCTGTAAAGTCAGCTTTCTTGGAGGGATCATTTCGTCCCACTCCTCACTCATGATCCTTACCGGGTCTCGACTAAATATTCTGACTTCTCCAAAAGAACTCTTCCCTCTGGCTGGTTGGAACTCCAATGACCTCTCGCTTTGTATGAGTCTTGGGAACCATCTGGTTCAGTTGCCTTGACTCTTTGTTAGAACCTGGGGCATTTTCTTAGACACACACTGCTTCCTATTGAGCACGGACTCAAGAGGACTCCAGTGTGTATTTCCAAGCGTTTGTTGTCTGCTTGACTTCCTTCTTTCTGGAAGCCATGGCCTTTTCATCAATGCAGACTTCCTGAATTCCAATCTCACTTTCCTCACACCAGTGAGACTCCCACCTTTTCCTTGGAATCTCCTCCATACCCACACATCCAGAACTCCTCCAGGTGAAAAGCTGAGTGAATCCTGGGGCTCAGTTTCTTTTGTTTGCTGGTTTTCCTTTTCACAGGGTTCACAAATGTGTGTTCATTTTCAATGTTTTCAAGAGTTAGATATTGATAGGTAGATAGATATATATATTTTTCTTTTCCAGTTCTCCATGGGCTTATGGCTGGTTTCTTTTTCTTTATCAAGGTTTGTATTAGTTTTCTAGGGGTGCTATAACAACATGCCACAAGCCTAGTGGCTGAAACAACAGAAGTGGTCAGTGTCACAGTTCTAGAGGCTACAATGTTGGTAGGCCATCCTCCTTTTGTAGGTATTAAGGAAGGATCTGTTCCAGGCCCCTGTTCCAGCTTGAAGTATTGCTCTGGCATTGGACTTCTTCACATGGCCTTCTCCCTCAGTGCATATCTGTGCATTCCAAGTTGCCCTTCTGAGAAGGACACATGTTCTCCTGAATTAGGGGCCCAGGCTAGTCAAATATGACCTTATCCTAGCTCCTTACATCTCAAGGGACCCTATTTCCATATAATGTTATGCTCGCAGGTGCTGGTGTTTAGAACTGGGATAGTTTATATGCATTATATTACACACGTGTGTGTGTGTGTGTGTGTGTATTGTGTGTGTGTGTGTGTTCATTTGCTTAATTTTTTTTTTATTTTTGTATTTTTTGGCTAATAGAACATTTTTGTTAGGAATCTTTGTCTTACTTCCTTTCATTACAAGGTTATTCACATGTTTTTGGTGCCTAGTGAACCATTCGACCACCTTGACCTCCTCAAACTCTGTGAAAGTTATTGTTACCTAATGTCGTGTGTCATTGTTTTTAAAAACAGTTGGCATGTTTTCAAGTTTACTTTTTTTTTTTTGGCATAGATTATCTGTTTATAGGCTGATGAAGGTGACTTTCATCCTACTCTTTCCTTCTGAATTGGTTTTTCTTTGGGAAAGTAAATTCTCTAGTGTTTTAAAAGAGTGACGTATAAAAGCTAAATGGTTCTTCTTTGTTAGTCTACATTCCTTTTTCTCATTTGGTATGTCCTTTAAGTGACCAGAGTATTGGAGGCTGACAGCATTTATCAGCATTTCAAAGACATAGAGAAAACAAATGTATCTTTAGAAAGTGATGTAAAAAATGGATGAAGCAAACCAATTGCAAAACAACGGACAAAAATGGAGGAGTCAGTCATTTCATGAAATGTCAATGGTTTCTATACTCTAATGAAAAGATTAAATGTTTTAGATTGCATCCATACCCACATACACACATAATGATGTGCTGCTTCTAAGAGACACAGAATCATCTCATCAAGGCAGAGACAAAATTCGGGGCTATTGAACACCTAAAATTGAACAAGTATTCTACAAACCCAAAAGGGGACGTCCTAGCGAGTATAAGAAGTGATGGAAAAATCCAAGGGGTAACAATGGAATAAAATGAGTGCAAATTGTATAGAAAGATATTCTATGAGATTGTACAAAGTATTCGGATCAGGAAGTGAATGATTCAAATCATTGGATATAAGTCAAAAATTACGAAAAATTCATTGGAATTCTGTGAAATACAAACAAAGGTTGAAAAATCCTATTGAGGAGAGCACCAAAACGAGGACTTCATCTATCCAAAGACTTTATACAGTCTCAACACGGCAAGTCTCCACCCAGAAAACCATCAAAGATGACTAAGTGAGATTTCAGATCTAAATCAATGGGATGGCCAATATGTTAATATGTTACCAGTGTTCATAGAACAGGTTCCCAGATTGGATGATCGGTATTGTAAAGTTTCAATTGACCCCACCTTGATCAAGAGATTCAATGCAATCCCAGTTTCCTATCTAACAAGTGCCTGTGTCTGTGGAGAAGCCAATTCTTCTATTTCCATGGAAATCAACAGGACTAGTCCTTCCCAAGCAAATGGGGAACAACCCTGTGTTGTTTTCTGAGCACATTTAGGCCACTCACGTTGAGATGATTATTGAGAGATATGTTTTTACGTTTTTATTGACATCATGTTACCTGTGAAGTCTTTGTTTCTATATATTGTCTCCATAAATCTCTTTCCAATTATATTCTTGGGTTTTTTCCTCTTTAATAGAACATCCCTTAATATTTCTTGCAGTTTCATCTTGGTGTTCACATACTCTTTTAAACCTTGCCATTCTTGGAAGCTCTTTATCTCTCCATCCATTTTGAATGTCAGTCTTGTGGGATAAAGCCATCTTGGCTGCATGTTCTTCTCATTTAGTGCCCTGAGTACATCTTGCCAGCCCTTTCTGGCTTGCCAGATTTCTGTGGACACATCTGATGTTATTTTGATGGGCTTTCCTCTGTACACATGGAATCTCTTTCCCCTTGATGCTTTTAAGAGCTCCTGTCCAAAATTATGATTCATCATTTTCACAATCAGGTGTCTCTGGGTCTTTCTAGATTCTGTGGTCTTGTGGGCAGCTTTTTCTGCCTCTAGGACATGAATGTTGCTTTCATTTGCCAAATTGGGAAAATTTTCATGGAGAATTTGTTCAATTATATCCTCTAGTCTTCTTTCCTTTTTCTCCCCCTCAGGGATTCCAGTAATTCTGATGTTAGAATGTTTCATGGTGCCATTTGTTTCCCTAATTCTGTTTTCGTGCCCTCTAAGCTGTTTGTTCCAGACTTCCTCCTGATCCTTTTTCTCTATAAGTTTGTTCTCCAGATCACTAATTCTATCTTCTGCCTCAGTCATCCTACATCTTAGAGAATTTAGATTAGACTGGAACTCATTCAAAGAATTTTTAACATCTTCCCTAGTGGCTTTATCTTCTTCCCTAATCAATTATATTTTGTCATTAATGGCTTCCTCCAACCTAGCCACTGCCTGGGTAATTGTTAGCCTGAATTCCCTTTCAGACATACTGTTTATGTCCATATACAATAGCTCTGATGGAGAGGGCACAGTCCCTGAATTTTTCCTCTGTTGGGCATTCCTCCTACTAGTCATTTTGATGAGAAATTGCTGAGGGTATGTGTATCAGAATGGAAGGATAGATAAAGAATTTCCAACACAAGAAAAACAAACAGAGCTCATGACCACTAAAGTAGTCTTTCAAGAAACATTAAAGGGGACTCTAATTTTTTAAAAGATTTTATTTATTTACTTGAGAGAGAGATTGAGAGAGAGAGAGAAAATGAGGGGGCAGAAAGAGTAGAGGGAGAGAAAGAAGCAGACTCCTAATTGAGCAAGGATCCTGATGTGGGGTTCAATTCTAGGACCCTGAGGTCATTATCTGAGCCAAAGGCAGATGTTCAAACAACTGAGTCACCCAGGTGCCCCTGGGGACTCTTTGAGTGCCAAAGAGAGACCAGAAGTGTCAATGACAACAAAGGATCAGAGAAAGTCTCCAGAACAACGTCAAAACAAGTAATAAAATATCACTAAATACATATCCATCAACAATTATGACTGTAAATGGACTGAATACACAATTAAAATAATAGGGTTTCAGAATGTATTTTTTAAAAAAGACCTTATGCTACCTATAACAGACATATTTCAGACCTAAAGGTGACTGTGCATTGAAAGTGATGGGATGAATCATTTATAATGAATGGATATCAAGGGAAAATGGACTAGTAATACTTACATCAGAAAACTAGACCTTAAAACGAACCCTATAAGAAGAGATGAAGAAGAACACTATATTATGAAAAAACGAGACAATCCAACAAGTAGCTGTAACAATTGTAAATGTTTATGCATCCAACATGGAAGTTCTCAAATATATAAAACAGTAAGAAACATAAAACAACTACTTGATAATGATGCAATAATAGTAGGGGACATTAATACCCCATGTAGATCAATAGAAAGATCATGTAAACAGAAAATCTATAAGGAGACAATGGCTTTGAATGACACACTGCACCAGATGGATTTAAGTGATATATTCAGAACATTCAATCCTAAAACAGAAGAAGACACATTATTTTCAAGTGCACATGGGACATTTCCCAGAATAGATCACATATTAGGTCATGAATAAGGTTTCAACTGGCACAAAAAGATTAAGATCATACCACATATAATTTCTGGCAACAACCCTGTGAAACTTGATGTCAGTTCAAGAATAAAAAATCGGAAAGACAATATGGAGGTCAAATGACATATAAAAAACAACAAATGGGTCAAATCAGAAATCAAAGAAAAAAATAAAAATACATGAAAATCAATGAAAATGAAAATACAATGGTCCAAAACCTTTTGGAGGCAGCAAAAGTGGTCCTAAAAGGAAACAGTATAGTAATGCAGGTCAAACTCAAAAAGCAAGAAAAGCTCATATGTATAACCTAGGCTTACACTAAAAGGAGCTAGAGGAAGAACAAGTGAAGCCTAAAGTCAGCTGAAAAGGGAAAACATAAAGATTAAAACATAAATTTATGATACAAATACAAAAAAATAGAACAGATCAATGAAACTGGAGCTGATTCTTTGAAAAAAAACTGATAAACCCACAGCAAGACATATCAAAAGAAAAGAGGGGGCGCCTGGGTGGCTCGGTGGGTTAAAGCCTCTGCCTTTGGCTCAGGTCATGATCTCAGGTCCTGGGATCGAGTCCCGCATTGGGCTCTCTGCTTGGCAGGGAACCTGCTTCCTCTCTCTCTCTCTCTCTATGTGTGCCTTTCTGCCTACTTGTAATCTCTGTCAAATAAATACATAAAATATTTTAAAAAAAGAGAGAAGTGATCCAAATAAATAAAATCACAAATGAGAAAGGAGAAACCACAACCACACCACTGAAATACAAATAAGTATAGGATAATATTATGAAAAATTATATGTCAACAAGTTTGACAACCTGGAAAAAAATGGATAAAGTCCTTGAAACAATTAAACTACCTAAACGAAAACGGGATTAAATAGAAACATTTAACAGAATAATAACCAGCAAAGAAAAGAAATTGAATGAATAAGTAATTAAAAAAAAAAAGAAAAAGAAATTCCCAAGAGACATAAGTCCAAGGCCAAGTGGCTCCACAAGAGAATTTTACCAAACACTTAAAGAAACGTTAATATCTACGCCTCTCAAAATATTCCAAAATATAGAAAAGGAAGACAGACTTCCAAATTCATTTTTGAGATTGGCATTAACCTGATAACAAAATTAGATAAAGACTCCATTAAAAAAGAAAATTACAGACCAATATCCCTGATGAACATGGATGTAAGAATTTTCAATAAAACACTTGAAAACTAATTCCAACAGTACATTAAGAGAATCATTCTCCATTATAATTTGGATTTATTCCTGGACTGTAAGTTTGTTTCAGTATTCAAAAACCAAACACCCTGATACACACCATCAATAAAAGAAAGGAAAAAAGCATATGATCATTTCAATAGATACAGGAAAAAAGCATTTTACAAATACAACACCCATTTATGATTAAAACATAGCAAAGTTGAGGGAATATACCTCAACATAATAAAAAATATTTTTTATTATTTTTTTATTTTTATTATGTATGTTTATATATCTATACACACACACACACACATACACATATATACCCCTTTCATATATATATGAAAAACCCATATGTAATATCATCATCAGTGGAGAAAAACTAAAATCCTTTCCTCTATGATCAGGAAAAAGACAAGGATGTCCACTTTCACCACTGTTATTTAACATAGTACCGGAAATCTTAGCCATGATAATCAGAGGGAAAAAAAGAAATAAAACTCATCCAAATCAGCAAATAAGATGCCAAATTTGTGAAGACATGGATGGAGCTACAGAGTATTATGCTAAGTGAAATAAGTCCATCAGAGAATTTCAAATACCATATGATCTCACTCACATGTGGAATATAAGAAATAAAGCAAATGAGGAGAAGGGAAAAAAAGAGAGAGAGGGAGTCCAAGGAATAGTCTCTCAACTACAGATAATAAGCTGATGATTACCAGAGGAGTGGGAGGTGGGGGGATGGGTTAAATATGGGATAGGGAGTAAGGTGTGTACTTATTGAGAAGAGCACAGGGCATTGTATGAAACTACCGAATCATTAATTTGTACACCTGAAAGTAATATGTCACCATATGTTAACTAACTGGAATTTAAATTAAAACAAATAAAATAAAATAAAGCATAACACAGGAGAGGTGTATGTGTGTGTGTGTGTGTGTGTGTGTGTGTGTGTGTGAAACAGAATGAGGAGATTAAGAGTACACTTATGATAAGCTCTGTGTAATGATGTGTAGATTTTTCCAATCACTATTTTGTATACTTAAAAATATTATGATACTGTATATTAACTATATTGGATTTAAAATGGAAAGAAAGAAAGAAAGAAAGAAAGAAAGAAAGAGAAAAGCCACTTAGGTGTGTAAGCTAATTCCTCAGGTAAATTTTACTCTTTGGTCAAGGATCATATTTGGTCCATATTTAAAGTATATTCTTAACTCAGGGAGGATTCCCATAAGTTTTCTGAAGAATTGGATCATCAGGGACTATAATCCTGGGCTGCTAGGTTTTTATCAGCTTGTGCACATGCTGGTAGGGGATGATGAAGCCCAGTAAGTGGATTTGAGAAGCAGAAATCTCAGGATAGTATTGGAAATTCAATATGACAATTTCATAAAACAAAAAAAGCTTGCAAAATAGCAACTGATTTTGTAAAACAAAAACAAACAAACAATCTTTCCTGAAGTCTTCCCTGCCTGAATTCTGAGTTGATTTATGTATTATTTTAATATGCAAACAAAAGAAGAAGAAATCTTCAACAGACTTTAAAAGCCCATCTGAAAGTTCTCTTCCTATGACATTCTGAGTTCCATATAATAATTGAGGTTACCCCAACTTCTATATCTGCCCTGTTTGTAAAAGTATTATCTCCAGAATTTAGCAGATTGATAAAAAGGCAAAAAAAATAAGATTCACGATCACCAGAATAACTGAATTATAATCATAACTGAACACTTGGAAAGAACTTTCAAATAATACCACAAACAAAAAAATCCATCAAGCTACAACAGTTCTTAGAGCTACAACAATTCCAACACCAGTAGCTACATTAATACCTGGACCTCCCACACCACATCTCTCTATAGGTCCTTCATCAAAATACTGACCCAAGAGTGGATGCTGCTCTTGTAATCAGCTAAGATACTGAAAAATATATACTGAAAAATAAATAAATAAATAAATAAATAAATAAATAAGTCCTTCAAGAGTTCCTGCAACTTCTTTCATATCAGCTTAGGTGTCCCTATAGCTATCCTCTTAGGAAGGATGCAATATGGGTCATTCCAGAGTTAACAGGAGTCTAAGGTGTCCCACAATAAATTGCTACCAGATTTTCACTTAAATAGGTATGGGGAAATTACAATTAAAATCATTGGTAAATGTTCTCCAAATTTGGTAGATAACAAAGCCATTCTCTCTACTTTAAACTCTACAAATACAGGACAACAAACACCTTCGAGTAAAGAAATTTCCATAGAAGGGAGTAAAATACAATCCAGAGAGAATTTATATCTCAACAAGTACAAATAGTTCTGGGACATTGCCCAGGGGGAAAATATATATATATATATATATATATTGCTAGGTAACACAGATCTAGTCATTCTATTAGGTAGTAATCTCTTAATTCTAAAGGAAAAATATATTTTTGTCTCCAATGGAGACCTCACCTTAAAATTTCTTGATGAATATAAACCTGGCCTTTTATACTCCTTATGGTCTGCACTTTATTTAGAAGAGCAATGATGACAACAAAAGTCTCCTAATTTAATTAAGGTAACCAAATATCTGTGCCTTATTTCTAATACAAGCTTTGGGTGAATTAAAAAAAAAGCAGAACCTGTAAACATCTCCTTCATATTTTCTTATCTGGATAAATTGACAAGACAGAAAAACTCACCACAAAGATAAAGAAAAATAGTTAGTACCAAAGGTGAGGGACCTAATCAATACAGACATTGGTAATATATCAGATCTAGAGTTCAGAATGATGATTCTCAAGATGCTAGACAGGCTCAAAAAAGGCATGGAAGATATTAGAGAGCCCCTGTCAGGAGAAATAAAAACTCTTTCTGGAGAGATAAAAGAACTAAAATCTAATCAAATTGAAATAAAAAAAAATCCATTAATGAGGTGCAATAAAAAATGGAGGCTCTTACTGGTAGGATAAAAGAGGCAGAAGAGAGAATTAGTGATATAGAAGACCAAATGACAGAGAATAAAGAAGCCAAACAAAAGAGAGACAAGCAACTACCGGACCAAGAGGGGATAATTTGAGAGATAAGTGACACCATATGATGAAACAACATTAGAATAATTGGGATTCCAGAAGAAGAAGAGAGAGAGAACGGAGCAGAAATTATATTGGAGAGAATTATTGTAGAGAATTTCCCTAATATGGAAAAGGGAACAAGCATCAAATTCCAGGAGGTGCAGAGAACCCCCTCAAAATCAATAAGAATAGGTCCACATGCTGTCATCTAATAGCAAAATTTATGAGTTTTAGCAACAAAAAAAATATTCTGAAAGCAGCCCAGGACAAGAAGTCTGTAACATACAATGGTGAAAATATTAGACTGACAGCAGATTTATCCACAGAGACCTGGCAGGCCAGAAAGAACTGGCATGATATATTCAGAGCATGAAATGAGAAAAACATGCAGCCAAGAACTCTATATCCAGCTAGGCTATCATTGAAAATAGAAGGAGAGATAAAAAGCTTTCAGGACAAACAGAAACTAAAAGAATTTGTAAACACCAAACCAATTGTACAGGAAATATTGAAAGGGGTCCTCTAAGCAAAGAGAGAGCCTAAAAGTAGTAGACCAGAAAGAACAGGGACAATATACATTAATAGTCTTTATAGGCAATACAATGGAACTAAATTAATATCTCTCAGTAGTTACCTTGAATGTAAATGGGCTAAACATCCCAGTCAAAAGACATGGGGTATCAGAATCGATAAAAAAACAAAACCCATCAATATGCTGTTTACCAGAAACTCATTTTATACCCAAAGACACTTCCAGATTTAAAGTGAGGGGGTGGAAATTTATTTATCATGCTAATGGACATCAAAAGATAGCTGGGATGGCAAGCCCTATATCAGATCAATTAGATTTTAAGCCAAAGACTATACAAAGAGATGAGGAAAGACACTATATCATACTCAAAGTGTCTGTCCAATAAGAAGATTTAACAACTTTAAATATCTATGCCCCTAACATGGGAGAAGGCAACTATATAAACCAGTTAATAACAAAATCAAAGAAACACATGGGCCATAATACAATAATAGTAGGGGACTTGAACACTCCCCTCACTGAAATGGACAGATCATCCAAGCAAAAGATCAAGAAGGAAATATAGGTAATAAATGACACATTGGACCAGATGAACATCACAGATATATTCAGAACATTCCATTCAAAAGCAACAGAATACACATTCTTCTCTAGTGCAAATGGAACATTCTCCAGAATGGATCACATCCTGGGACATAAGTCAGCTCTCAACTGGTATCAAAAGATTGGGATATTTCCCTGCATATTTTCAGACCACAATGCTCTGAAGCTAGAACTCAAGCACAAGAGGAAATTTGGAAAGAACCCAAATACAAGGAGACTTAAGATCATCCTTCTATGGAATGAACGGGTCAACTAGGAAATTAAGGAATTGACAAAATTCAGGAAACAAATGATAATGAAATCACAAAGTTTCAAATTCTGTGGGACACAGCAAAGGCAGTCCTGAGAGGAAAATATATAGCAGTGCAAGGCTTTCTCAAGAAATAAGAAAGGACTAAAATACACAACCTAACCCTACACCTAAAGGAGTTGGAAAAAAAAAAAACAGCAAAGAAAGCCTAAACCCAGAAGAGGAAGATAAATCATAAAGATCAGACCAGAAATAAATGAATTAAAAACAAAACAAAACAAACAAACAAACAAACAAAAAAAAATAGAACAAATAAAAAAAACTAGGAGCTGCTTCTTTAACAGAACTAATAAGATTGATAAACCCCTGGCCAGACTTATCAAAAAAAATAATAAAAGAGAAAGGACTCAAATAAATAAAATAATGAATGAAAATGGAGAGATCACAACCAACACCAAAGAAATACAAACAATTATAAGAACATACCATGAGAAACTCTACACCAGCAAATTTGACAAACTTGAAGAAATGGATGCATTTCCAGAGACATATAAACTACCACAACTGAGCCAGGAATAAATAGAAAACCTGAACAGACCCATAACCAGTAATGAGATTGAAACAGTCATCAAAAATCTCCAAACCAAAAAGAGCCCAGGGCCATAGAGCTTCTTAGGGGAATTATACCAAATATTTAAAGAAGAATTAATTCCTATTCTCCTGAAAATGTTCCAAAAAATAGAAATGGGAGGAAAACTTCCAAACTCAATTTATGAGGCCAGCATCACCTTGATCCCCAAACCAGACAAGGATCCCATCAAAAAAGAGAATTACAGAGCAATATCCTTGATGAACACAGATGTGAAAATTCTCACCAAAGCACTAGCCAATAGGATCCAACAGTAAATTAAAAGGATTAGTCACCACAACCAAGTGGGATTTATTCCAGGGCTGCAAGATAGGTTCAACATCCACAAATCAATCAGTGTGATGCAATACATTAATAAAAGAAAGAACAAGAAGTATATGATACTCTCAATAGATGCTGAGAAAGCATTTGACAAAGTACAGCATCCTTTCCTGATCAAAAATCTTCAAAGTGTAGGGATAGAGAGTACATACCTCAGTATCATGAAAGCCATCTATAAAAAACAAACAAACAAACAAACAAACAACAACAAAAAACCCACTGTGAATATCATTCTCAATGGAGAAAAACTGAGAACTTTTCTGCTAAGGTCAGAAACACGGTAAGGATGTCCATTATCACCACTGCTATTAAACATAGTACTAGAAGTCCTAGCCTCAACACAATCATATAACAAAAAGAAATTAAAGGCATCCAAATCAGCAAAGAAGAAGTCAAACTAACACTCTTTGCAGATGATAGGATACTATATGTGGAAAACCCAAGACTCCACTCCAAATCTGCTAGAACTTGTACAGGAATTCAGTAAAGTGTCAGTATCCTGACAACGCACAGAAATCAGTTGCATTTCTTTACACCAATAACAAGAGAGAAGAAAGAGAAATTAAGGAGTCAATCCCATTTACAATTTCACCCAAAACCATAAGATACCTAGGAATAAACCTAACCAAAGTGGCAAAGAATCTATTATCAGAAAACTATAAAGCACTCATGAAAGAAATTGAGGAAGACACAAAAAAAGGAAAAATTTTCCATGTTCATGGATTGGAAGAACAAATGTTGTGAAAATGCCTATGCTACCTAAAGCAATCTACACATTTGATGAAATCCCTATCAAAATCCCATCTTTTTTTTTTTTCAAAAGAAAATGGAACAATAATTCTAAAATTTATATGGAACAAGAAAAGACCTTGAATCTCCAGAGTAATATTGAAAAAGAAAGCCAAAGTTTATCACAATTCCAGAGTTCATGCTCTATTACAAAGCTGTCATCATCAAGACATAGTACTGACAGAAAAACAGACACATAGATCAATGGAACATAATAGAGAGCCCAGAAATTACCCTCAACTCTATGGTCAACTAATCATTGACAAAGCAGGAAAGAATGTCCAGTGGAAAAAAGGTAGTCTCTTCAACAATGGGCATTGGGAAAATTAGACAGCCACATGCAGAAAAATGAAACTGGACCATTTCCTTACACCACACATGAAAATAGACTCAAAACGGATGAAGGACCTCAATGTGAAAAAGGAATCCATCAAAATCCATGAGGAGAACACAGGCAATAACCTCTTTGACCTCAGCCGCAGCAACATTTTTCTAGGAACACCGCAAAAGACAAGGGAAGCAAGGGCAAAAATAAACTATTGGGACTTCATCAAGATCAAAAGCTTTCGCACAGCAAAGGAAACAGTTAACAAAACCAAAAGACAACTAACAGAATGGGAGAAGATATTTGCAAATGACATATCGGATAAAGGGCTAGTATCCAAATTCTATAAAGTACTTAGCAAACTCAACACTCAAAGAACAAATAATCCAATCAAGATATGGTCAGAGGACATGAACAGACATTTCTGCAAAGAAGACATCCAGATGGCCAACAGACACATGAAAAAGTGCTCCACATCACTCGGCATCAGGGAAATATAAATCAAAACCACAATGAGATACCACCTTACACCAGTCAGAATGCCTAAAAGTAACAAGCCAGGAAATGACAGATGCTGGCAAGGATGAAGAGAAAGGGAAACCCTCCTACGCTGTTTTTGGGAATACAAGCTGGTGCAACCACTCTGGAAAACAGCATGGGTGTTTCTTAAAAAGTTGAAAATAGAGCTACCATACAACCCAGCAACTGCACTGGATATTTACCCTAAAGATACAAATGTAGTGATCCGAAGGGGCATATGCACTTGAATTGTTTATAGCAGCAATGTCTACAATAGCCAAACTATAGAAAGAACCTAGATGTTCATCAACAGATGAATGGATAAAGAAGAGGTGATATATATCACCTCTTCTTTATCCATATATATATATACATATATATATATATATATGTATATATATGTATATATACATATATATATACAATGAAATACTGTGCAGCCATCAAAAGAAATAAAATCTTGCCAGTTGCGATTACGTGGATGGAACTTCATGCTTAGCGAAGTAAGTCAATTGCAGAAAGACAACTATCATGTGATCTCCCTGATATGAGGAAGTGGAGATGCAATGTGAAGGATTTAGAGGGTAGGAAAAGAGTAAATGAAACAAGATGTGATCGGGAGGGAGACAAACCATAAGAGACTCTTAATCTCACAAACAAACTGAGGGTTGCCATGGGGAGGGGTGTAGGGAGAAGGTGGTGTGGTTATGGACATTTGGGAAGGAATGTGCTATGGTGAGTGCTGTGAAGTGTGTAAACCTTGCAATGTGCAGACCTGTACCCCTGGGGCTAATAATAAAAATATAAATAAAAAATATATTGTGGTAATTTAGGAAAGACAAAAGACATTAGCTTTAAACAAAAGAAATATGAATAAAATATAGACTTTAGTTACTAATAGTGTATACCAATATTAGTTCATCAGTCTCAAAAAATGTACCATATTAATATTAAATATGGAACACCTAGGTGCCTCAGTCAGTTAAGTGCCTTTTCTCAGATCATGATTTCAAGGACCTGGGATCAAACCCCACAGAAGACTCTGCTCAGCAGTGAGTCTGCTTCTCCATCTCCCTCTGCCTCTTTCACCCACTCACTAATTCTCTCACTAATTCTCTCAAATAAATAAATAAAATTTTTAAAAATGAGAAATTAATATAGGAGAAATAGTATAAAGTATGTACCTTCCTTTTTTTGTATAAGTACTTTTTTTTTCTGTACAATGATTTTCAGTGAAAAATATAAGTATCCCAATGCTGCAATGACTATAGTTAATTGGATTCATCTTTCCAAAAGTAAGTTGATATGTCATAAAATATATTAAGCCTGCCAATTTTATTTTACACCAGTGTGTACCCTGGTGCTTGTCCTACTAATATATTTACTAATCTCTTTTGAGGTATTTAAATTTTATTCAGTTTTGTATTATAGAAATGAACATAAATAACTCAATGATGAGGTCTCTAAAGACTTATTTCTTAATAAGGACTTCCCTGAATTTTCTCACATTTGAGTAATTGGGTATTTTGGTAGTAAGATTAATACAATGTGTTTTTGCTATTCAGTCATTAAAATAAGTTATTATAAAGATTATACATCAGAGAATTAACTTTTCCTGGAACCAAAATGCTATTAAAAATGGTTTTCTTTTTTGAGGGTAGGAGGTTTTAGGATCCAAATAAACACACTTAAAAACATATAAAAGAAAACTATATCCAGTGTTTTGCACAGATGCTTCAAGAGAACCATGATATTTTTCCTTGGCAAGACAGCAAGAATATATCATGAAAGTACTTTCTGCATAAACATACTAGGATGATAAATACATTTTCCCAGCTTTACCGAGGTATGATTGACAAATTTGTATGCATTTAATGTGTACAATATGATGTTTTGATATATGTATACATTATGATATGTTATCTTATCCATCACCTAGTGTAGGTAACTTTGTGTGTGTGTGTGTGTCTGTGTGTGTCTGTGGTGAGGGCAGGTGAAATATATTCATTTACCAACTATTAAGTTTGCAACATAATATTAAGTCTACTCACCATGCTCTATATTAGATTATTAATTTGTACTCATGTTATATCTGAAAGCTTCTATGTCTTTTCCCCGAAAACCACACTTTGGTAACCATTATTCTATCTTCTGTTACCATAAGTTCAACTTTTTTTTTTCATTCACATATAGGTAAGATCATGCAATGTTTGCCTTTATATGTCTGACTTATTTCACTTAGCATTATATCCTGTAGGTTTTATCATGCTGTCACAAATGACAGGTATCCTTCTCTTTTTAAAGCTAAATGATACTCCATTATTTACATACACTACATTTTCTTTATCCATTAATTCATGGACACAGGTTGTTTCCATATATTGACTAAGGTGAATAATGCTTGAAAGAATTATGATGCAGATATCTCATCAAGACATTGGTTCATTTCATTTGGATATACACCCAAAAGTGGGATTGTTGCATGATAGGGCAGATCAATCTTTGTTATTTTAAGGAATCTTTTAGTGTTTTCATAATAGTTGTATGAATTTCCACTCCTACCAACAAGGGACGTGCACTCCTTACTTTGCTTACTTTGTTAATCTCAGTAACGCTTAAAATTTTTCATAGTAGCCTTCCAAACTAGTGTGAAGTGATATCTGCTAGAGGTTTGGGTTAACATTTTCCTGGTGATTAGTTTGGTTGAGAACCTTTTCATATGCCTATTGACCATTTTATCTTTTGGAGGGGATATGCCTTCAAGTTTTTTGTCCATATTTTAATTGTTACTATTAATTATTATTTTTTTTGCTACTAGCTTGTGTAAGTTCCCTTTATGTTTTGGATGTTAACTCCTTATAATACAAATGTTTTGCAAATCTTTAGTCCCATTTCATAGATTCTCTTTTTGTTTGTTGATTGTTTGCTGTGCAGAAACTTTTCAGTTGGATGTAGTCCTACTTGTTTATTTTTGCTTTTATTGTCTATGTTTTGTGTATTAAACCTACAAAATCATGAGAATAATATTGAAGAGTTTTCCTCAGTCCTTCTTCCCAAGGAGTTTGGCTGTCTCAACACTTAGTTCTTTAATGTATTTTGAGGCGGTTATTCTGCGTGCTGTAATATAAAGTCTAATTTCATTCTTTTACATCTGGATTCCTAGTTTTCTCAGCACTGTGTTTTGAAGAGATCATTCCTTCCTATAATGTATTGTTGGTGTCTTTTATTGCTGTGTTCCCTTTGCTAGTCCATTGACTTATATGTTATCATTTTATATGAGTACTATATTGTTTTGATTAATATAACTTTATAATATTATTGAGGAAGTATACTATCTTAAGCTTTTTTCTTAGAGTTTGCTTTAGCTATTCAGGGTTTTTTGTTTTCCACAGAAATGTCAAGATGATCTATTGTATTTCTTTGAAAATTCTATTCAAATTGCCATAAGCATTATTTTGAAGCTTTAGATCATGTGGGATATAATAGACATTTAAGGTATGTTATTAATGTAAGGTTTTTAGATCTAAATAGAAGTTATCTTTTCATTTATTTGAGTCATCTTTAAATTATTTCATTAATATTTCATAGCTATCAATGTACAGTTCTAATCTTAGATAAACTTACTGCTAAGTTATTTATTAGTTTGATGTTACTGAAAAAAAATATTTTAGATAGTTCATTGTTAGTATAGAAAACAATTTATTTTTGTATATATCAACTCTGTCCTGCAACTTTACTGTATATACTTGTTTTTAATATTTTTTGTTTGAGTATTCAAAATATTCTGCATATAAGATTATATTTTCTGCAGAGATAATTTTGCTCCTTCTTTTCATTCTTCTTTTTTTTTTGTCCTTTTGTTTATCTCTACTTCATTCCCATTTTCAGAAATACTACCAATTCTTGAATGTTTGGAGTTTTTTTTTTTCCAGAATAACTAGGCTGCTTCTCAGTTTTTCTTATCTTGTGTTCAGGAAACCACAATTCCACATTCTCATATCTAGGGTTAGAGTAAGTCTATGTACCTGATTTTTTTTTATTTAAATTTTAGTTTGTTATCATAAAGCGCTTTATTAATTTCAGGTGTACAATGTAGTGATTCAGTACTTCCATACAGCACTCAGAGCTCATATCAACAACTGTCCTTTTTAATCTCCATCACCTATTTCACCCATCTACCCACCTACCTCTCTTCTTCTAACCATCAGTGTGTTCTTTGTAGTAAAGAATCTGTTCTGTGGTTTGTCTTCTCTCACCTTCTCTCTTTTATTCCACCCCCCCTTTGCTCATTTATTTTGTTTCTTAAATTTTACATACAAGTGAAGTCATTGTGAAACTGTCTTTCTCCAACTGATGTATTTTGTTTAGTATAATACTCTCTTAAACTTTTTTCTAATTTACATAATTTTATTTCTTTTTCATGACTGATTGCTTTGAATAGGACTCCTAGTACTGTGTTAAATAGAAGTGACAAGCATGGGCACCACAGACTTGTTCCTAATTTCAGTGGAAAAGATTTCAGCTATTTGCTGTTGAATATGATGTTAGCTATGAGCTTGTCATATATGACCTTTATGATGTTGAGAATAATTCCTACCAAACTTAGTTTGTTGAATGTTTTATCATGAAACAATATTGAATCTTTAATATTTCTTTCTAAATCTATTCAAATGATATTTTAATCCTTCATTTTATTCATGTGTTCATCACACTTATTGATTTATATGTGTTGAAACATCCTTATACCCTAGGGATAAATTCCACCGATCACAGTGTATGATCTCTTTACTATACTGCTAAATTCACTTTGTTCATAAGTGTGAGAGATTTTAAATTTATGCTTATCATACATATCAGTCTATAATTTTTCTTTCTTGTAGTGTTCTTATCCAGATACTACATGTACCAGGGTGTCAAGGTAAAGTCCGTCTAAAAAAAAACAAAAACAAAAAAAACAAAAAACAAACAAAAAAAACACAACTATAAATTTGGAAGTATTTATTTCTATTCATTTTTAAAGAGTTTAAGAGCATTGGCTATAATTCTTGAAATGTTAGCTAGAATCCACTAGAGAAGTCATCTGGCACCAGTCTTATCTTTCTTGGGAGGTGTTTTAAAATTAATTTATTTTTTAAATTTATTTTTAGTGTTTCAGAATTCATTGTTTAAGCACCACACCCGGTGCTCCATGTAATACGTGCCCTCCAGACTACCAACCACCAGGCTCATCCAACCTTCCACTCCCCTTCCCCTCCAAAACGCTCAATTTGTTTCTCAAAATCAAAAGACTCTCATAGTCCATCTTCCCTCTCCAAAATCCCCCTTCTCCTCTCCATCTCTCATAGGAGATTTTAAATTATTGAGTAAATCTCCATTCTGTTTTCATGTTTTATTCTTTATGATTCAGTCTTGCTTGATTTTATGTTTCTAGGAATTCCTCAATTTCTTTAAAGTTTTCTAATTGGTTAGCATACAATTCTTTGTCCTATTATGATTTTTTATATTTCTGTAATATTATTTGTTAACATATTATCTTCAAGTTATAAGTTTTATTAACTTACTTTCCCCCTTGGTTAGTCTAGCTAAAGGATTTTTAAGTGTATTTGTCTTTAAAAATAAAAGAAAAGCAAATAAAGACCCTCAGCTTTACCTATCTTTTTCATTGTTTTCAAGTCTGTATTTCACTTATTCTGCTCTATTTATTTCCTTCTTTATTCTATTTGGGGACTTGGCTTTTTTTTTCTTTTTGTTTTTAGTGAGTCATTTCTAGATTTTATTTATTTTTATTTTTATTTTTGTTACCACCATACACTTTCCTTATTTCTTTTCAGTGTTCCAGAATTCATTGTTTATGAACCACACCCAGTTCTTTATGCAATACGTGCCCTCTATAATACCTACCACAGGCTCACCCAACCTCCCAGCCACCTCCTCTCCAAAACCTTCAGTTTGTTTCTCAGAGTCCACAGTTTCTCATAGTATGCCCCCCTCCAATTTCCCCCAACTCACATCTCCTCTCCATTTCCCCACGTCCTCCGTGTGTTTCCTTATGCTCTACAAATAAGCAAAACCATATGATAATTGACTCTCTCTGCTTAACTTATTTCACTCAACATAATCTCTTCCAGTCCTGTCCATGGTGATACAAAAGTTAGGTATTCATCCTTTCTGATGGAGGCATAATACTCCATAGTGTATATAGACCACATTTTCCTTGCCCATTCATCCGTTGAAGGGCATCTTGGTTCTTTCCACAGTTTGGCGACCATAGCCATTGCTGTTATGAACACTGGGGTACAGATGACCCTTCGTTTCACTAAATCTGTATCTTTGGGGTAGATACCCAGTAGTGCAATGGCAGGGTCATAGGGAAGCTCTATTTTTAATTTCTTGAGGAATCTCCACAGTGTTTTCCAAAGTGGCTTCACCAGTTTGCATTCCCACTAACAGTGTAAGTGGGTTCCCATTTCTCCACATCCTCTCCAACACATGTAGTTCACTGTATTGTTAATTTGGGCCAATCTAACTGGTGTAAGGTGGTATCTCAATGTGCTTTTGATTTGAATCTCCCTGATGGCTGGTGATGATGAACATTTTTTTATGTGTCTGTTAGTCATTTGCATGTCTTCATTGGAGAAATGTCTATTCATATCTTCTGCCCATTTTTTGACATGATTATCTGTTTTTTTGTGTGTTGAGTTTGAGGAGTTCTTTATAGATGTTGGATATTAGCCCTTTGTCTCTACTGTCATTCTCCCATTCCATGGGTTACCTCTTCATTTTGTTGACTATTTCCTTTACTGTGCAGAAGATTCTGATCTTGATGAAGTCCCAAAAGTTCTTTTTCACTTTTGTTTTCTTTGCCTTTGGAGACATATCTTAAAAGAAACTTCTTTTAAGTTGCTGGGACCGATGTCGAAGAGGTTGCTTGCTCATGTTCTCCTCTATGATTCTGATGGAATTCTGACTCACGTTGAGGTTTCTATCCATTTTGAGTTTATTTGTGTATGGTGTAAGTGAATGGTCGAGTTTCATTCTTCTACATATAGCTGTCCAATTTTCCTAGCACCATTTATTAAAGAAAGAGACTCTCTTTTTTCCACTGTATATCTTTTCTGCTTTTTTGAAGATTAGTTGTCCATAAAGTTGAGGGTTAATATATGGGTTCTTTACTCTGTTTTACTTGTCTATGTGTCTGTTTTTGTGCCAGTACGGTGCTGTCTTTGTGATCACAGTGTTGTAGTAAAGCTTGAAATCAGGCTACATGATGCCCCAGTTTTGTTTTTCTTTTTCAACATTTCAATGATTTGGGTTCTCTTCTGAATCCATACAAATTTTAGGATTGTTTGCCCCAGCTCTTTGAAAAATGCCAATGGAATTTTGATTGGAATGGCATTGAAAGTGTAGATTGCTCTAAGCAATATAGACATTTTAACAATGTTTATTCTTCTGATCCATGAGCATGGAATGGTCTTCCATCTTTTTGTGTCTTCTTCAATTTCTTTCATGAGTGTTCTGTAGTTCCTCGAGTACAAGTCCTTTACCTCTTTGGTTAGGTTTATTCCCAGGTATCGTATGGTTCCTCATGCTATAGTAATATGGAACTGATTCTCTAATTTCCCTTTCTGTATTTTTTTGTATTTTCTGTATTTTTTACAGTATATAAGAAAGCAACTGATTTCTGTACATTAACTTTGTATCCCACCACAGTCCTGAATTGCTGTATAAGTTCTAGTAGTTTGGGGGTGGAGTCTCTTGGGTTCTCCATATAAAGTATAATGCCATTTGTGAAGAGAGAAAGTCTGACTTGTTCTTTGACAATTTCAATGTCTTTTATTTCTCTTTATTGTCTAATTGCAGTTTCTAGGACTTCTAGTACTAAGTTGTACTAGAGAATGGGTATCCTTGTTGTTTTCCTGAACTCAAAGGGAATTCTGTCAGCTTCTCCTCATTGAAGACATTTGCTGTGGGTTTTTCATAGACAGCTTTTATGAAATTGAGGAATGTTCACTCTATCCCTAAACTCTGAAGTGTTTTAATCAAGAACTGATGTTGTATCTTGTCAAATGCTTTTTCTGCATCAATTGAAAGGACCATGTGGTATTTGTCTCTTCCCTTACTGATTTTTTTCTATCACATTGATTGATTTGCGAATATTGAACCACCTTGCAACTCAGGGATAAATCCCAACTGGTCATGGTGGATAATCTTTTCAATGTGCTGTTGGATCCTATTAGCTAGGATCTTGTTGAGAATCTTAGGGTCTATATTCATCAAGGATATTGGTCTGAAATTATCCTTTTTGGTGGGGTCTTTGCCTGGTTTTGGAATCAGGGTAATGCTGGCTTCATAAAGAGAGTCTGAACGTTTTTCTTCTGCTTCAATTTTTTGAAAGAACTTCAGGAGAATAGGCATTAATTCTTGTTTGAAAGTTTGGTAGAATTCCCCAAGAAATCCATCAGGTTATTGACTCTTGTTTTTTGGGGGGAGGTTTTTGATCACTGCTTCAATCTAGTCAAGCCTAGTGACTTCTATATCTAGTCACTAGATATTGGTCTATTCAGGTTGTCAGTTTTCTTTTTTTTAAAAGATTTTATTTATTTATTTGACAGAGAGAAATTACAAGTACACTGAGAGGCAGGCAGAGAGAGAGAGAGAAGGAAGCAGGCTCCCTGCTGAGCAGAGAGCCCGATGCGGGACTCGATCCCAGGACCCTGAGATCATGACCTGAGCCGAAGGCAGCGGCTTAACCCACTGAGCCACCCAGGCGCCCCTATCAGTTTTTTTTTTTAATTCAGGATTAATATGTACCAACTCATCGAGATCTCTAAACTCCTTTTAAATCACTGGAAATAAAATTCTGTAAAATTCACCAGTTTAAACTCAATACTTGGGATAATTGACTATAGTACTGCTGGTCATATAAACTTTATTAGAATTTTTGCAGAGAAATAGAGTTATGCTGCTAATTAATGATTCAATATATTACTAAAAATTAAGTTTTCTATTTGAAGTTTGATGCTTACATTTCTATCAGAGTATAGCTTAGTATGCATTATTTTTCTTTATTTGCTTGTTTCCCCAAGTTCATTGAAATCTAATTTACACATAACATTGGGTACATTTAAGGTGTACAGTGTGATTATTCAATAAATTTGTACGTTACTATATGATTACCCTACATATCACATAATTGCCATTTTATTTTTGTTGTAAGAAGATTTAACTTCTATTAATGTCCTCTGCCCATTTTTAATTGGATTATTTGGTTTCTTGGCTGTTGAGTTGTATAAATCTGTTATACATTTTGCATTTGAACCCCTTATCAGATATGTCATTTGCAAAGAAAGATCTTCTCCATTCAGTAGGTTGATCTTTTATTTTGCTGATGATTTCCTTCACTGCGCAAAAGTGTTTTAGTTTGGTGTAATCTCAGAAGTTGTTTTTTTTTCTCCTCTGTTTTTCCTCCCTTAGGAGATATAGCAAAAAAAAATTGCATGGTTAATGTCAAAAACATTAGTATCTATGTCCTGTTATAGGAATTTTATGTTCTTAGGTTTCATATTTAGTGTATTTCTGTATATGGCATAAGAAAGTGATCCAGTTTCATTCTTTTACATATAGCTCTCTGGTGTCCCCAGGACCAGGTGTCTTTTCCCCATTGTGTATTCTTGCCTCCATTGTCCTAGATTAGTTGATCTTATAGCTATACTTGTGGTGAGCATAGCATAACATATAAACTTGATTAATGAATATGTTGTACACCTGAAACTAATATAATATTGTCAACTATATTCACATTTTTTTAAAAAATAAAAAGAGAAAATTTAACATACATTCTTTTAATTTTTAGTTACACTATACAGTACTCTTATAACCACGATTAAGTGGAGTAGATCCCCAGAATGTAGCCATTGTCTAATTGAAGGTTTGTACCATTTGACCAGGATCTCTCTAATTCCCCTAATCCCCGTATTTGGTAATTAATGTTTTATCTACAAGTTCTGCCTTTTCAGATCTCACACATAAACAGTACCATGTAATATTTTTCTTCTCTGTTAGACTTATTTTACTTGATATAATGCCGCCAATGGTCTTCCATTGTCACAAATGGAAAGATTTTCTTTTTTCCTAGAGGTGAATAATATTTCATTATGTGTGTTTATACATATATATTAACATAAATACATATACCACATCATAATCCATTAACTCACTAACAAACTTAGATTGATTCCATATCTTTGATATTGTGAATAATGCTGCAGTAAAGATGGTAAGGTCTATTTCTTTTAAGTTCTGTTTAAAGTTCCTTTGGACATATATCCAGAAGTGGAACTCTTAGGTAATATAGTAGTTCTATTTAATTTTTTGAGCAATCTCTATATTATTTTCTACAACGAATGGCTAATTTACATTCAAACCAACAGGGCACAGTGTTTGCTTTTCTCCAGATTTCTACCAATACTTGTTATTTCTTGTCTTATTTATGATGGGCATTCTAACAGGTGTGAGGTTATACCTCATTATAGTTTTGATGTGCTTTTCCCTGATGATGGGTGATGTTGAACATTTATCTGTTGGCATTTGTGTATCTTCTTTAAAAAAACAAAACAAAACAACAACAAAAAAAGTATTCAGTTTCATCACCTACTTTTTTAATTGGAATATTTCATTTTGAGTTGTACATTTTTTTATATTTTGAACACCAATTAGATGTATGGCTTGTAAATATTTTCCATCGTTTAAAGCCTCTGCCTTCGGCTCAGGTCATGATCTCAGGGTGCTGGGATCAAGCTCTGCATCAGGCTTTCTGCTCAGCAGGGAGCCTGCTTCCTCCCCTCTCTCTGCCTGCTTCTCTGCCTACTTGTGATTTCTATATGTCAAATAAATAAATAAAATCTTTAAAAAAAGCTTTGACTTTAATGTAACTCCACTTACTTATTTTTACCTTTGTTCCTTTTTTTTTCTTTTGTTGTCTTATGCCAAAAATTATTGTCATGACAAATGAAAATAAGTTTTGTCCTATGTTTTCTACCAGGAGCTTTAGGATTTTAAGTATTACGTTTAAGTCTTTAATCCATTTTGAATTTGGTTTTTGCACATTGTGTATTTTTTTTTTTTTGCATGTGGCTATTCTGTTTTCACACCATCATTTATTGAAGAGACTGAACTTTCCCCATTGAGAATTGTTGACTCTTGTCAAATAATAGTTAATCACACATGAGTTTTGTTTTGTTCTATTTTTCTGGGATTTCTGTTGTGTCCCCTTGATCTAAGACTCTATTATTATTATGTTTATGTGAACACCCTAATATTTTGATTACAATCTATTTGTGGTGTAGTTTGAAATCAGCATGAATGATGCTTCTATCTTTATTCTTCTCTTAGAATTGCTTTGGTTATTCTGTCTTTTTTTTTAAATTAAATATTTTTATTTTATATATAATTCTTTTTTTTTTTAATAAACATGTATTTTTATCCCCAGAGGTACAGGTCTGTGAATCGCCAGGTTTACACACTTCACAGCACTCACCAAAGCACATACCCTCCCCAATGTCCATAACCCCACCCCCCCTTCTCCCAACCCCCCTCCCCCCAGCAACCCTCAGTTTGTTTTGTAAGATTAAGAGTCACTTATGGTTTGTCTCCTTCCCAATCCCATTTTGTTTCATTGATTCTTCTCCTACCAACTTAAGCCCCCATGTTGCATCACCACTTTCTCATATCAGGGAGATCATATGATAGTTGTCCTTCTCTGCTTGACTTATTTCGCTAAGCATGATATGCTCTAGTTCCATCCATGTTGTCGCAAATGGCAAGATTTCATTTCTTTTGATGGCGGCATAGTATTCCATTGTGTGTATATACCACATCTTCTTGATCCATTCATCTGTTGATGGACATCTAGGTTCTTTCCTGTCTTTTTTTTTAATTTTTTATTTTTTATAAACATATATTTTTATCCCCAGGGGTACAGGTCTGTGAATCACCAGGTTTAAACACTTCACAGCACTCACCAAAGCACATACCCTCCCCAATGTCCATAATCCCACCCCCTTCTCCCAAACCCCTCCCCCCAGCAACCCTCAGTTTGTTTTGTAAGATTAAGAGTCACTTATGGTTTGTCTCCCTCCCAATCCCATCTTGTTTCATTGATTCTTCTCCTACCCACTTAAGCCCCCATGTTGCATCACCACTTCCTCATATCAGGGAGATCATATGATAGTTGTCTTTCTCTGCTTGACTTATTTCGCTAAGCATGATACGCTCTAGTTCCATCCATGTTGTCACAAATGGCAAGATTTCATTTCTTTTGATGGCTGCATAGTATTCCATTGTGTATATATACCACATCTTCTTGATCCATTCATCTGTTGATGGACATCTAGGTTCTTTCCATAATTTGGCTATTGTGGACATTGCTGCTATAAACATACGGGTGCATGTGCCCCTTTGGATCACTACATTTGTATCTTTAGGGTAAATACCCAATAGTGCAATTGCTGGGTCATAGGGCAGTTCTATTTTCAACATTTTGAGGAACCTCCATGCTGTTTTCTAGAGTGGCTGCACCAGCTTGCATTCCCACCAACAGTGTAGGAGGGTTCCCCTTTCTCCGCATCCTCGCCAGCATCCGTCATTTCCTGACTTGTTTATTTTAGCCATTCTGACTGGTGTGAGGTGATATCTCATTGTGGTTTTGATTTGTAATTCCCTGATGCCGAGTGATATGGAGCACTTTTTCATGTGTCTGTTGGCCATCTGGATGTCTTCTTTGCAGAAATGTCTGTTCATGTCCTCTGCCCATTTCTTGATTGGATTATTTGTTCTTTGAGTGTTGAGTTTGCTAAGTTCTTTATAGATTCTGGACACTAGTCCTTTATCTGATATGTCGTTTGCAAATATCTTCTCCCATTCTGTCAGTTGTCTTTTGATTTTGTTAACTGTTTCCTTTGCTGTGCAAAAGCTTTTGATCTTGATGGAATCCCAATAGTTCATTTTTGCCCTTGCTTCCCTTGCCTTTGGCATTGTTCCTAGGAAGATGTTGCTGCGGCTGAGGTCGAAGAGGTTGCTGCCTGTATTCTCCTCAAGGATTTTGATGGATTCCTTTTGCACATTGAGGTCCTTCATCCGTTTTGAGTCTATTTTTGTGTGTGGTGTAAGGAAATGGTCCAATTTCATTTTTCTGCATGTGGCTGTCCAATTTTCCCAACACCATTTATTGAAGAGGCTCTCTTTTTTCCATTGGACATTCTTTCCTGCTTTGTTGAAGATTAGTTGACCGTAGAGTTGAGGGTCTATTTCTGGGCTCTCTATTCTGTTCCATTGATCTAGGTGTCTGTTTTTGTGCCAGTACCATGCTGTCTTGATGATGACAGCTTTGTAATAGAGCTTGAAGTCCGGAATTGTGATGCCACCAACTTTGGCTTTCTTTTTCAATATCCCTTTGGCTATTCGAGGTCTTCTCTGGTTCCATATAAATTTTAGAATTATTTGTTCCATTTCTTTGAAAAAGATGGATGTACTTTGATAGGAATTGCATTAAATGTGTAGATTGCTTTAGGTAGCACAGACATTTTCACAATATTTATTCTTCCAATCCAGGAGCATGGAACATTTTTCCATTTCTTTATGTCTTCCTCAATTTCTTTCATGAGTACTTTATAGTTTTCTGAGTATAGATTCTGTGCCTCTTCTGATAGGTTTATTCCTAGGTATCTTATGGTTTTGGGTGCAATTGTAAATGGGATTGACTCCTTAATTTCTATTTCTTCTGTCTTGCTGTTGGTGTAGAGAAATGCAACTGATTTCTGTGCATTGATTTTATATCCTGACACTTTTCTGAATTTCTCTATAAGTTCTAGCAGTTTTGGAGTGGAGTCTTTTGGGTTTTCCACATATAGTATCATATCATCTGCGAAGAGTGATAATTTGACTTCTTCTTTGCCGATTTGGATGCCTTTAATTTCCTTTTGTTGTCTGATTGCTGAGGCTAGGGCCTCCAGTACTATGTTGAATAGCAGTGGTGATAATGGACATCCCTGCCGTGTTCCTGACCTTAGCGGAAAAGCTTTCAGTTTTTCTCCATTGAGAATGATATTTGCGGTGGGTTTTTCATAGATGGCTTTGATGATATTGAGGTATGTGCCCTCTATCCCTACACTTTGAAGAGTTTTGATCAGGAAGGGATGCTGTACTTTGTCAAATGCTTTTTCAGCATCTATTGAGAGTATCATATGGTTCTTGTTCTTTCTTTTATTGATGTGTTGTATCACATTGACTGATTTGCGGATGTTGAACCAACCTTGCAGCCCTGGAATAAATCCCACTTGGTTGTGGTGAATAATCCTTTTAATGTACTGTTGAATCCTATTGGCTAGTATTTTGTTGAGTATTTTCGCATCTGTGTTCATCAAGGATATTGGTCTATAGCTCTCTTTTTTGATGGGATCCTTGTCTGGTTTTGGGATCAAGGTGATGCTGGCCTCATAAAATGAGTTTGGAAGTTTTCCTTCCATTTCTATTTTTTGAAACAGTTTCAGGAGAATCGGAATTAGTTCTTCTTTAAATGTTTGGTAGAATTCCCCCAGGAAGCTGTCTGGCCCTGGGCTTTTGTTTCTTTGGAGATTTTTAATGACTGTTTCAATCTCCTTACTGGTTATGGGTCTTTTCAGGCTTTCTACTTCTTCCTGGTTTAGTTGTGGTAGTTTATATGTTTCTAGGAATGCATCCATTTCTTCCAGATTCTCAAATTTGTTGGTGTAGAGTTGCTCATAGTATGTTCTTATAATAGTTTGTATTTCTTTGGTGTTAGTTGAGATCTCTCCTCTTTCATTCATGATTTTATTTATTTGGGTCCTTTCTCTTTTCTTTTTGATAAGTCTGGCCAGGGGTTTATCAATTTTATTAATTCTTTCAAAGAACCAGCTCCTAGTTTCGTTGATTTGCTCTATTGTCTTTTTGGTTTCTATTTCATTGATTTCTGCTCTGATCTTTATGATTTCTCTTCTCCTGCTTGGCTTAGGGTTTCTTTCTTGTTCTTTCTCCAGCTCCTTTAGGTGTAGGGTTAGGTTGTGTACCTGAGACCTTTCTTGTTTCTTGAGAAAGGCTTGTACTGCTATATATTTTCCTCTCAGGACTGCCTTTGTTGTGTCCCACAGATTTTGAACCGTTGTATTTTCATTATCATTTGTTTCCATGATTTTTTTCAATTCTTCTTTAATTTCCCGGTTGACCCATTCATTCTTTAGAAGGATGCTGTTTAGTCTCCATGTATTTGTGTTCTTTTCAAACTTCCTTTTGTGGTTGAGTTATAGCTTTAGAGCATTGTGGTCTGAAAATATGCAGGGAATGATCCCAACCTTTTGATATCGATTGAGTCCTGATTTAGGACCGAGGATGTGATCTATTCTGGAGAATGTTCCATGTACACTAGAGAAGAATGTGTATTCTGTTGCTTTGGTATGAAATGTTCTGAATATATCTGTGACGTCCATCTGGTCCAATGTGTCATTTAAGGCCTTTATTTCCTTGCTGATCTTTTGCTTGGATGATCTGTCCATTTCAGTGTATATACCACATCTTCTTGATCCATTCATCTGTTGATGGACATCTAGGTTCTTTCCTGTCTTTTGAAGTTACATATGTTTTTTTAGGGTTTCTTTTTCTATTTTGTCAAAAATGTCATTGGAATCTTGATTAGAATTGAATTTAAATTAAAAAAAGAAAAAATTGCATTGAACCTACAGATGGTTTTGGATATTTTGAATATTTGTTTTTCTTTTAAGATTTTACTTGTTTATATGAGGAGGGAGGGCAGATGGAGAAGGAGAGAGAGAACCTCAAACCCAATGCCCAAATGTGGGGCTCAATCCCACAACCCTGAAATCATGACCTGAGCTGAAACCAAGAGTTGGATGCTTAACTGAATGAACTACCTGGGCACTCTCTGAATATTTTATCAGTCAATATTAATTATCCAAATCTTAAATATGGCATATCTTTTCACTTGTTCATGTATTCTTCAATTTATTTCATCAAAGTCCTATAGTTTCTAGTGCACTAACTTTCACTTCCTTGGTTAAATTTACTTCCAAGTATTTTATAGTTTTTATTATTGTGAATGGTATTGTTTACTTCATTTCTCTTTTTTACATATGTTATTACTCATATCTAGAAATGCAACCAATTTCTATACGGTGATGTTATACATCGTGAGTTTTACTGAATTTATTTGTTAGCTATCTTTGCTTTGGGGGAAAATTTAGGATTTCTCTCTATATAAGGTTATATCACTTCCAATAACAATTTTAGTTTTTCCTTTATAATTTGAATGTCTTAAATTGCTCTGGGTAGGCCTTTCAGTGCTATGTCAAATAAAAGGGACAATAGTGGGCACACTCATCTTATTTCTAATATGAAAGGAAAAACATTCAACATTTCTTGACTGATTATGCTTTTAGCTGTAAGCTTGTCATATATGTCCTTTATTATGTTGAAGTATTTTTTCTTATATAAACAATTTGTTTAGAGTTTTTATTATGAATAAATGATTTGCTTTATTGAATGTCTTATTCTGAGTTGATTGAAATAATCACATCATTCTTACATTTTATACTGTTAATGTGGCACATCAAATATTTTGATTTGTATATGTTGAGCCATCTTTGCACCACAGCGATGTATACTACTTGATCATGCTGTAGATTCTTTTATTGTGCTGGTGAATTTGCTTTCTTTGTATTTTGTTGAGAACTTTTGCATTTTCTCATCAATGATCTATAGTTTTTGTTATTATTTACATAGTATCCTTTTTTCATGTTTCAACATTATTTAAATTCTAGTTAGTTAGCATATAATGTTATATTAGTCTCAGGAGTAGATTTAATGATTCATCAGTTACATGTAATACCCAGTACTCATCACAAATTGCTCTTTTTAGTATACAACACCCATGGAGCCCATACTTGTCCACCTACCTGTTATCATCCTGCAGTTTTTTGCCATAGTAAAGAGCCTTTTATAGTTTGACTCCCTTTTTATATTAATTTTCCCTTCCTATATGTTCACTTGTTTTGATTCTTAAATTCCATGTATGAGTGAAATCATATGGTATTTATCTTTCTTTAGCTGACCTGTTTTACTTAGTATAATGCACTCATAGTAAACATTTGGGCACTTTCCATAATTTGGGTATTGTTGATAATGCTGCTATAAACATAAGGGAACATGCAACCCCTTAAAATTAGTATTTTTGAATCCTTTGGGTAAACACCAAGTAGTGCAATTGTTGAGTTGTAGGCTAGTTCTCTTTTTAAATTTTTGAGGAATCCCCATACTGTTTTCCAGAGTTGATGCAATAGTTTGCATTCCTATCAATGTGTAAGAAGGTTCCTTTTTCTCTACATCCTCACATCCTCATCCTGTTTCCTGTTTTGTTATTTATAGCCATCATGACATGTGTGAGGTAAGGGTATCTCACTGAAGTTTAGATTTTCACTTCCCTGATAATGACTGATGTTGAGCATCTTTTCATGTGTACTTTAGGTATCTGGGTGTTTTTATTTTATTTTATTTTTTCATCTTTCCAAGATCCATTGTTTATAAACCACACCCAGTGCTCCATGCAACATGTGCCCTACTTAACACCCACCACTAGGCTCACTCATTCCTCCACCACCCTCCCTTCCAAAACCCTCTGTTTGTTTCTCGGAGTCGACAGTCTCTTATGCTTCAACTCTTCCTCTGATTTCTCCCAATTCACTTTTCCTTTCCTTCTCCTAATGTCCTCCATTTTATTCTTATGCTCCACAAGTAAGCGAAACCATATGATAATTGACTTTCTCTGCTTGGCTTATTTCACTGGTGTTTTCTTTAGAAAAATACCTATCATGTCTTCTGTCCATTTCTTAACTGGATTATTTGCCTTAGGGTGTTGAGTTTGATGAGTTATTTAAAGGTTTTAGATAGTAACCCTTTTTCAGATATATCTTTGCAAATATTTACTACTACTCTATAGGCTGCCTTTTAGTTTTATTGATTGTTTTCTTTGCTGTGCAGAATGTTTATATTTTATTCAATTCTAATAGTTTATTTTTACCTTTGTTTCTGTTGCCTTAGGAAACATATCTAGAAAGTACTTATTAAGGGTGATGGCAAAGAAGTTACTGCCTGTGTGCTCTAGGATTGTCTCATATTTTGGCCTTTAATCCATTTTGAATTTATTGTTGTGTATGGTGTAATAAAGTTGTCCCAACATGGTAGACCCTTCCTCCCAAAGATCAGAACTGGGACCTACCACATAAGGTTATTTATAATTTTTTTTTTAGTTATTTAGTTATTTATAAATAAATAAAAATAAATAAATACATAAATTCGATTAATCTCTACACACTTATCAAGAAAAAAGAGAAAAAATCAAATAAATGAAATCACAAATGTAAGAGGAGAGGTAAACCAACAACACAGAAATAAAAACTGTTGTAAGACAGTATCATGGAAAATTATATGCTTCACAATCTAGAAGACATGTATATTTTTAAAGAAACATATAACTTACAAAAACTAAAAAAAAAGGAGAGACAAAATTTGAATAGACTGATTACAGCAAAGTAATTGAATCAGTAATCAAAACACTCCCAACAAAATACCAATACTAGATGGTTGCACAGACCAATTCTACCATACAGTATAAGAAAGGTTAATACTTCTTCTCAAACTATTCCAAAAAATTCAAAAGGAAGAAAATGTTCTAATTTCATTCTAGGGATCCATCATTACCCTCATACCAAAACCGGGTAAAAACACCATTATAAAAGGGAAATAGAGACAAATATATCTGATGAACATAGATGCAAAAATTCACAACAAAACACTAGCAAACTAAATCCAACAGTATATTAAAAAATATTTACCATGATCAAGTGGATTTCATTACTGGGTTACAAGTGTAGTTTAATATTCAAAACTCAATCAATGTGGTACAAAAATCAATAAAAGAAAGGATAAGAACTATAAGATCTTTTCTATAAATTCAGATAAAAAACATTTAACTAACTACAGCATGCATTCATGATAAAAAAAAAATCTCAATAAAGTAGGGTTAGAAGGAACATACTTTAACATAATAAAGTCCATACATGGAAAACCCACAGCTAACATCCTCCTTAATGAGGAAAAACAGAGACTTTCCCCTTAGGTCAGGAACAAGTTAGGATATCCACTTTCAACCTTTTTATTCAGCATAGTATTGGAATTCTTAGCTACAATAATCAGACAACAAAAAGAAATAAAAAGTAACCAAATTGAGAAGGAAGAAGTCAAATTCTTCTATTTGCTGATGACACAATACTCTAGAGAACCCAAAAGTGTCAACAAAACACTGCTATAATTGATTAAAAAATTCAGTAAGGTCTCAGGATACAAAATCAATGTACAGAAATATTTTGCACTTATGAAGTTCATTAGCAAAGCAGCAGTAAGAGAATTTGAGAAAACTATTTCATTTACAATTGTACCACAAAGAAGATACCTAGGAATAAACCTAACCAAAGACATGAAAGACCTGTACTTTGAAAACTATAAAATATTGATGAAAGAAACTGAAGATGACACAAAGAAATGGAACAGCATCCCATGATCATGGATCAGAAGAACAAATATTGCTAAAATGTCTATACTATGGGGCGCCTGGGTGGCTCAGGGTGTTAAGAACTCTGCCTTCAGCTCAAGTCATGATATCAGGGTCCTGGGATTGAGCCCCACATCAGGCTATCTGCTCAGCAGAGAGCCTGCTTCCTCCTCTCTGTCTGCCTGCCTCTCTGTCTACTTGTGATCTTTGTCAAATAAATAAATAAATAATCTTTTAAAAGAATGCCTATACTAATAAAGTAATCTAGACATTTATTGTAATCCCTATTGAAATACCAAGACCATTTTTTCATAGAATGAGAACAAACTATCTAAAATTTTCATGGAATCACCAAAACAAAATAAAAACAAACAAACAACAACAACAAAACACACACACACACAACAAAAAAACACCAAAAACAAACAAAAACCCACCGGAATAGCCAAAGCAATCTTGAAAAAGAAAAACAACACTAGAGACATCACAGTTCTGAACTTCAAGTTATATTATGAAGCTGTAGTGATCAAAACAGTGTGGTATTGGTGCAAAAAATAAACACATAGTTCAATAGAACAAAATTAAAAACCCACAAATAAACCCACAATTATATGGTCAGTTAATCTTTAACAAAGCAGGAAAGAATATCCAATGGGAGAAAGGCACTCCCTTCAAGAAATGCTGTTGGGAACCTGGACAGCACGATGTGAAAGAAGAAAACTGGGCTGCCTTCCTACCCCATACACAAAAGTAGCTCAAAAATAACTAAAGGAAAATGTGAGACCTAGAAGAGTAAAAATTATAGAATATAGCATATCAGTAACTTACCTGACATGTGCTGTAGTTTTTTTTTTAATCTTTGAAAACCATTGGGGTACATGTATTCCTTTGAATTAGTATTTTTTGTACATCTTGGGGTAAAATAACTAGTAGTGCAATTGCTGGGTTGCATTGCAGCTCTATTTTTTTAACTTTTTGAGAAATCTCCATACAGTTTGCCACAGTCACTGTACCAATTCACATTCCCACCAACAGTGCAAGAGGGTTCTTTTTTCTCCAAATCCTCACCAAGACCCGTTTGGTCTTGTGTTATTGATTTTAGCCATTCTGAGTGGTGTGAGGTGATACCTCATTGCAGTTTTCATACAGATATTTTTATTGTAGGCGATGAACATGATTTCATGTTTCTGTTGACTATTTGTATGTCTTGTTTGGAGAAATGTCTGTTTATGTCTTCTATAGTTTTTATTGGATTATTTGCATTCTATTTTAAATGTTCTTTACCTATTTTGGAAACTATCCCATCAACGTATATGTTATTTGCATTTATCTTCTCCTATTCTATAAGTTACCTTTTAGTTGTTGATCGAGTCATTTAATTCACTGTTCAGACACATTTGTTTTTTTTGTTTTGTTTTTCTTTCAAATTTTTAATTTTTTAAATTTCTTTTCAGTGTACCAGAGTTCATTGTTTATGCACCACACTCAGTGCTCAATGCAATATCTGCCCTCCATAATATGCACCACCAGACTCACCCAACTTCCAACCCCCGCCCCTATAAAACCCTCAGATTGGTTTTCTGAGACCATAGTCTTTCATGAATTATCTCCCCTTCCAATTTCCTGGGGGAAAGAAGAGAACTCCCTTCTCCACTTCATCTCCCCATGTCCTCCGTCCTATTTCTTATAGTCCACAAATAAGTAAAACCATATGATAATTGACTCTCTCTGCTTCACTTATTTCACTCAGCATAATTTCTTTCAGTCTAGTTCATGTTGCTACAAAAGTTGGGTATTCATCCTTTCTGAAGGACGCATAATTATCCATAGTGTATATGGACCACGTCTTCTTTATCCATTCGTCCGTTGAAGGGCATCTTTGTTCTTTCCACAGTTGGGCGACCATAGCCATTGCTGCTATGAACATCGGGGTAAAGATGGCCCTTCTTTTCACTACATCTGTATCTTTGGGGTAAATACCCAGTAGTACAATTGCAGGATCATAGGGTAGCTCTATTTTTAATTTTTGAGGAATCTCCACAAGAGGCTTCACCAACTAGAATTCCCACCAAGAGTGTAAGAGTGTTCCCCTTTCTCTACATTCTCTCAAAAAATTGCTTCCTGTCCTGTTAATTTTGGCCATTCTAACTGTTGTAAGGTGGTATCTTCATGTGGTTTTGAGTTGAAGTTCCCTGATGGCTAATTATAATGAACATTTTTTGATGCGTCTGTTAGCCATTTGTATGTCTTCTTCGGAGAAAAGTCTGTTCATGTTTTCTGCCCATTTTAAGTCATGATTATCCGTTTTTGAGTGTTGAGTTTAAGGAGTTTTTTTTTTTAATTTATTTTTAGCGCAACAGTATTTATTGTTTTTGTACCACACCCAGTGCTCCATGCAATCTGTGCCCTCTCCAATACCCACCTCCTGGTTCCCCCAACCTCCCACCCCCTGCTCCTTCAAAACCCTCAGATTGATTTTCAGAGTCCATAGTCTTTCACGGTTCACCTCCCCTTCCAATTTCCCTCAACTCCCTTCTCCTCTGCATCTCCCATATCTTCAATGCTATTTGTTATGCTCCACAAATAAGTGAAACCATATGATAATTGACTCTCTCTGCTTAACTTATTTCACTCAGCATAATCTCTTCCAGTACCGTCCATGTTTCTACAAAAGTTGGGTATTGATCCTTTCTGATGGAGGCATAAAACTCCATCATGTATATGGACCATGTCTTCCTTATCCATTCGTCGTTGGAGGGCATCTTGGTTCTTTCCACAGTTTGGAAACCGTGGCCATTGCTGCTATAAATATTGGGGTACAGATGGCCCTTCTTTTCACTACATCTGTATCTTTGGGGTAAATACCCATCAGTGCAATTGCAGGGTCATAGGGAAGATCTATTTTTAATTTCTTGAGGAATCTCCACACTTTTGTCCAAAGTGGCTGCACCAACTTGCATTCCCACCAACAGTGGAAGAGGGTTTCCCTTTCTCCTCATCCCCTCCAAAACATGTTGTTTCCTGTCTTGCTAATTTTGGCCAATCTAACTGGTGTAAGGTGATATCTCAATGTGGTTTTAATTTGAATCTCCCTGACGGCTAATGATGATGAACGTTTTTTCATGTGTCTGATAGCCATTCCTATGTCTTCATTGGAGAAGTTTCTGTTCATATCTTCTGCCCATCTTTTGATATGATTACTTGTTTTGTGTGTGTTGAGTTTGAGAAGTTCTTTATAGATCCTGGATATCAACCTTTTGTCTGTACTGTCATTTGCAAATATCTTCTCCCATTCCGTGGGTTGCCTCTTTGTTTTGTTGACTGTTTCCTTTGCTATACAGAAGCTTTTGATCTAGAGGAAGTCCCAAAAGTTTATTTTCGCTTTTGTTTCCTTTGCCTCTGGAGACATATCTTGAAAGAAGTTGCTGTGGTTGATATCCAAGAGATTACTGCCTATGTTCTCCTCTAGTATTCTGATGGATTCCTGTCTCACATTGAGGTCTTTTATCCATTTTGAGTTTATCTTTGTGTACGGTGTAATAGAATGGTCGAGTTTCATTCTTCTATATAGAGCTGTCCAGTTTTCCCAGCACCATTTGTGGTAGAGACTGTCTTTTTTCCACTGTATACTTTTTCCTGCTTTGTGGAAGATTATTTACTTATAGAGTTGAGGGTCCATATCTGGGCCCTCTACTCTGTTCCACTGGTCTATGTGTCTGTTTTTATGCCAGTACCTTGCTGTCTTGGTGAACACAGCTTTGTAATAAAGCTTGAAATCAGGTAACGTGATACCCCAAGTTTTACTTTTGTTTTTCAACATTTCCTTAGTGATTTGGGGTCTCTTCAGATTCCATACAAATTTTTGGAATATGTGCTTTAGTTATTTGAAAAATACCGGTGGATTTTTTATCAGAATGGCATTAAAAGTATAGATTGCTCTAGGCAGTATAGACATTTTAACAATGTTTATTCTGCTGATCCAAGAGCATGGAATCGTCTTCCATCTTTTTGTGTCTTCTTCAATTTCTTTCATGAATGTTCTGTAGTTCCTCGAGTACAGATACTCTACCTCTTTGATTAGGTTTATTCCCAGGTATCTTATGGTTCTTGGTGCTGTAGTAAATGGAATCGATTCTCTCATTTCCCTTTCTGTATTTTCATTGTTAGTGTATAAGAAAGCCACTGATTTCTGCACATTGACTTTGTATCCTGTCATGTTGCTGAATTGCTGTATGAGTTCTAGTAGTTTCCGGGTGGACCCTTTTGGGTTTTCCATATAAAGAAATATGTCATCTGCGAGGAGAGAGAGTTTGACTTCTTCTTTGCCAATTTGGATACCTTTTATTTCTCTTTGTTTTCTGATGGCTGCTGCTAAGACTTCTAATACTATGTTGAACAAGAGCGGCGAGAGTGGGCATCCTTGTCGTCTTCCTGATCTCAGTGGGAAGGCTGCAAGCTTTTTCCCATTGAGGATGATATTTGCTGTGGGACTTTCATAGGTAGATTTGATGAAGTTCAGGAATGTTCCCTCTATCACTATACTTTGAAGCATTTTAATCAGGAACGGATGCTGGATTTTGTCAAATGCTTTTTCTGCATTGATTGACAGGACCATTGGTTCTTCTCTCTTCTCATATTAATTTGTTCTATCACATGGATTGATTTGCGAATATTGAAGCATCCTTGTAGCCCAGGGATGAATCCCACATTGTAATGGTGGATAATATTTTTAATGTGCTTTTGGCTCCTGTTTGCTAGGATCTTGTTGAGAATCTTAGCATCCTTATTCATCAGTGATATTGGTTTGAAATTCTCCTTTCTGGTAGGGTCTCTGCCTGCTTTGGTGTGCAGGGTAAAGCTGGCTTCTTAGAAAGAGTCTGGAAGTTTTCCTTCGGCTTCAATTTTTTGAAACAGCTTCAGGAGAATAGGTGTTATTTCTTCTTTGAAAGTTTGGTGGAATTCCTGAGGCAATCCGTCAGGACATGGGCTCTAATTTTTTGGGAGGTTTTTGATCACTTCTTCAATCTCGTTACTAGATATCAGTCTATTCAGGTTGTCAATTTCCTCCTGGTTCAATTTTGGGAGTGTATAGTTTTCCAGTAATGCACTCATTTCATCTACGTTGCTTAACTTATTGGCATATAACTGTTTATAATAACTTCTTATGATTGTTCCCACTTCCTTGGTGTTATTTGTGATCTCTCCCTTTTCATTCATAATTTTATGAATTTGGGCTTTCTCTCTTTTCTTTTGGATTATTGTGGCCAGTGGTTTATTGATCTTATTGATTCTTTCATAAAACCAGCTTCTAGTTTCATTGATACATTCTACTGTATCTCTGGTTTCTACCTCATTGATCTCAGCTCTAATCTTGATGATTTCCCTTCTTATGTGTGGAGTTGGTTTGATTTGTTGTTGACTCTCCAGTTCTTTAAGGTGTAGAGACAGCTTCTGTGTTCTGGATTTTTCATTTTTTTTTTTTTTTTGAGGGAGGCTTGGATGGCTATGTATTTCCTCCTTAGGACTGCCTTTGCTATATCCCATAGATTTTGGACCAAAGTGTCTTCACTTTGTGGTCTATTCTGTGGTCTATTCTGGAGAAGGTTCCATGTGCACTTGAGAAGAATGAGTATTCTGTTGTTTTAGGGTGGAGTGTTCTGTATATATCTATGAGGTCCATCTGGTCCAATGTATCATTCAATGCTCTTGTTTCATTATTGATTTTCTGCTTCAATGATCTGTCTATTTCTGAGAGAGGCGTGTTAAGATCTCCTACTATTAATGTATTCATACCAATATGACTCTTTATCTTAACAGTTTTCTTCTGTAATTGGCTGCTCCCATATTGGGGGCATAGATATTTACAATTGTTACATCATCTTGGTGGATAGTCCCTTTTAGAATGATTTACTGTCCTTCTGAATCTCTGACTACAGTCTTAAGTTTAAAATCTAATTTGTCTGATATGAGAATCGCTACCCTGGACTTCTTTTGAGGCCCATTGGCATGAAAAATGCTTCTCCATCCCTTCATTTTCAGTCTGGGTGTATTTTTAGGTTCAAAATGGATCTCTTGTAGACAACATATGCATGGGTCCTCTTATTTTATCCAATCTGCAACCCTGTGCCATTTTATGGGCGCATTTAGGCCATTCACACTGAGAGTGATTACTGATAGATACATTTTTATTGACATCGTGTTACCTTTGAAGTCTTTCTTTCTGTAGATTGTCTCTATATTTCTCTTCAATGCTATTCTTAGGATTTTTCCTCTTTTATAGAACCCCTCTTAATATTTCCTGCAGTGTCGGCCTGGTGGTTGCATAGTCTTTTAAGCCTTGCCGGTTCTTGGAAACTCTTTATCTCTCCATCCATTTTGAATGTCAGTATTGCTGGATAAAGTATTCTTGCTTGGCTGCATGTTCTTCTCATTTAGTGCCCTAAATATGTCTTGCCAGCCATTCCTGGATTGCCAGGTCTTGGTGGACAGGTCTGACATTATTCTGATGGGCTTTCCACTGTAAGTAAGAAGCCTCTTTGTCCTACTGGCTTTCAAGAGATTATACCTATGATTATGATTCCTCAATTTGACTATCAGGTGCCTTGGTGTTTTTTTGGAATCTAGAATCTTGGGTGGAGACCTTTTGTCCTCTAGTACATGAAAGCTGGCTCCATTCGCGAGATTGGGAAAATTTTCATGAAGAACTTGTTCCAGTATATCTTCTAGTCTTCTTTCTTTCTCCTCCCCTTCAGGGATTCCAATTATTCTGACATTGGAACGTTTCATGGCATCATTAATTTCCCTGGTTCTGTTTTCGTGGTTTCTGAGCTGTTTGTTCCAGGCTTCCTCCTCATCCTTTCTCTCTATCTGTTTGTTCTCCAGATCACTAATTTTATCTTCTGTCTCAGTTACCCTGGCTTTGCAAGAATTTAGATTAGATTGGTACTCATTGAGAGCATTGTGAAGCTCATCCCTGATAGCTTTCAGCTCAGCCCTCACATTGTAAACATCCTGTCTGGTCGCTTTCAGCTTGGCCCTAATAAATTCTGTTTGGTCATCCATGGATTTCTCCAACCTAGGTATTGCCTGGATAATTGTTAGCCTGAATTCTCTTTCCGACATATTGTCTATGTTGATAGTTGTTAACTCTGTTGCAGAAGGTCCATCTTCTGTGTTTTTCTTCTGTTGGGCATTCTTCCTCCTAGTCATTTTGGTGAGAGATAACTAATAGATGTTTCTGGGTGTATCGACTGTGGTGCAGTCAAGGTGCACCCTGGAACACTTCTGAGCAATCAGGATTCCCCACCCAAACGAGACATAAATGAAAAGTAAAAGAACAAAGAGAGTAAAAGAGAGAGAGACAGGAAAGAAAGGGAAGATGAAAGAGAAAGTTCAGCCCACATAGGCCACAATGTATGATTTATGAAGTATATAAACAAAACCAGACAAATAAAAAGACTGATAAATTTATATGACACAAGAAAAAAAATATATATGCAAATAAAGGAAGAACCTCATCAAAAAGAACCCCAAGTGTAAGATTTATATACTATCAGGACAAACACAAAAACACAGAAACAATGGTGGAAGAAAAAGATGGGAGAGTGGTAATAAATTTTCTTTGTTGGTGAGAAATGTTGTTTTGATTCTTCCTGGATGTATCTTGATATCTTTGTTAAAGGACTCAACTTTCCTAAGATAAAGCGGGATTAAAAATTGGTTTACCTATAGGGGTAGTATTGATTGGGGAAAGGGGATTACTTTGAAGTTTAACTCTATATTTATATCAGAAAATACATATAAAAAGGAATAAACTAGACTAAACTAAACTAAAATTTAAAAAAAAGAATTTCAAAAAATAGAATTGTAAAAGAAATACACAGGTTTATGTATCAAAAAGTTCAGGTTAGAAGGTTATTATAGAATTTGATGTACTGGGCATTTCATTGTGATGGTAAATAGGTTAAAAAATTATCTATATATATAAAAAAAATGAACCAGAATAGTGGGAATGAGTTAAAAATAAAAGTTTTCCTATGAAGTAGTAGAAGTTATCTTCCAATATCTTTCAGACTTTATTTTTTTTTTCTTTCTTGGTTTGTTTTCTGGGGCATGGACCTGCCACGTGGGTTTTCAGTCAGTTATGTTCCCTGAGTTAAGTCCTCTCGCCCCCTTCAAGGGGGTGAGCTCTGAGGAAACTAGTTTGTTTGTTTTTTTTTTTTGGCTTTTGTTCTCAGGTGGTTTTTATTTTTGTTCACTTTATTTTTTTCTATCACCTTGACCACTTTTGATGGCTTTTGTAGTTTTAGAGGAAAACAAACTGTACCCTGACCTCCCTTTCAGAGAGAAGCCTCAGTCTGGCTGCAGAGCCCAAATGAGTTCCCCCTTTGCCATTGGCAGAGCAGGTTCTGACTCGTAGTCCCTGGGGACGCAGGATCTTTTGCTTGTACCCAAAACCACGGCAGTGGCGGCAGTCTGGGAGCTCCAGAATGCCAGAGAAGTTCCAAGCAGTGATCACACACTGAGATTTTCCAGCTGGCCTGAGCTGGGAATGCCTGGTCTTTCTGCGTCTAGGAGTGCCTGGCTTGCGTGCACCTCTTTCAGGGGAGGCTATGGGTCGCCCATGCATCTCAGGCACTGAGAACAGGGCGCAGGTCCGAAAGCACCAGGCTGGGCTTTTGCGCACCTCTGTCAGGGGAGAGATTGGGGCATGCATCTTAGACTCTGAAACAATGGCATGGGTCAAAGAGTGCCAGCTGGACCTTTGTAACTCTCTTAGGAGAGGATGATGGACGCCCGTATCTCAGGCTTTGTAGCAGGGCTTGGGCGTTCTGCCGCTGGGCATGGCTCCTATCCCCTCACAGGACCCAGAACCCACGCATTCTCGGGCATGCTGGTGGCTTAGGGACCCAGACCTGGTTTCTCTGCTGAACTCTCTCTGGCTCAGCACCAGGGGAGGCTGTCCTGGGACCGGGGACTTAAGACCCTGTCCCTAGCCGCCCCAATTCCCACAATTTCCCCCTGCGATCCTCTGCTCTTTTTGAGTGCTTTCAACCAGTCTTCAAGTTAATGCTGGTCCCCAGACGCAGGGCACTCTTGGATTGGGGTATTACTTTCCAACCGGTCGCCTCTGGTGGCTCCCACCTTCTTTTGTTTATCTTCCAATATCAGTCCACTGTTCCCACACTGCTTTACCTGCCCACTGGCATCTTCTGCCCCTGTAGAGATCCAGACGTGTATAATTCTGATCTCAGGCTGATTTCATGGGTGATCAGAGTTCTTTGGTAGCTAATCATCTCACTTTAGGGTACAGGTTGAAAAGGCACCTCCTCCTACTTCCCCACCATCTTTTCCCCCCAAGGAGGATACTTATTGCATGGAGCACTGGGTGTGATACATAAGCAATGAATCTTGGAACACTGAAAAAATAAAATAATGTTTAAATATAAACAAACAAAGGATCAAATGTCATCCCATAGTTTATTTACAAACTTCTTCTCCCTCACAGTGTAGAGGGTTAAATGAACTTTTATGACCTTTGTTTTGACTTGGTCTTTGAATCCATTTCCAGCCACTATGTTCACTTTTTTGGGGAAAAGAATTTTTCATTGTCCAGGTATATATAATTGCTTTTATAACAATGTCCATCCATGTTTTGAATATCTTTTTGTCTTTGTAAGACATTCCCAGTATCTCTTATTACTTAAATTTTCTACTCCTTGAAGATATTATCTTGGGATACAACTTGGTGTTATAGACAAATGGATGATACATTATAATCAGTAATCAGTGAAAGTTGCATGTCCCAGCTCTTCTTCCTCACGTGGTCCCTAGGAGATGAGATGGTTCTCTTCACCACAATGGCCTATGACCGCTATGTTGCCATCTGTTTCCCTCTTCACTACAGAACTATTATGAACCACCATATGTGTGTGACCTTGCTGAGCATTACCATGGTGATTGCAGTAACCAATTTCTGGTACACACTGGTCTCATCCTGAGGCTGACATTCTGTGGGCCAAACACCATTGACCACTTCTTCTGTGAGATACCCGCACTGCTGTCTTTGTCCTGCAGCTCCGTTAGAATCAATGAGATTATGGTATATGTTGCTGATATTACCCTGGCCATAGGTGACTTCACACTCATCTGCATCTCCTATGATTTTATATTGCTGCCATTTTCCGCATGATCACAGCAGAAGGGAAGAGGAAGGCTTTTTCAACATGCTCATCCTATCTTATAGTGGTGTCCCTTTACTACTCCCCTGTAACCTACACCTATATCCACCCTGCTTCCAGCTACTCATTTGAAAAAGACAAGGTGATATCTGCACTCTATACTCTTGTGACCCCAACATTAAACCCAATTGTGTATAGTTTCCAAAACAAGGAGATGCAGACAGGGATTCAGAAAGTTTTTACATTTCTGAAACTTTAGTAGTTTCAAAAGAGAATGTCAGCTCTGTACTCCATAATCATCTCCTAGAACATCTCATATTTTACTGATCATTTATAGACATTTCCTTCCAGATTTCCCTATTCCTTCTTAAGAGTAACAATGTTTCATTCCATTATGGATCACTGTCTTAGCTCCTGATTTCTAAAATGCACTTACTTTCTTACCAATACACTACTTATTTACACTTACTACTTTACATATTTCTAAAATACTTTCTTTAATGAAAACTTTCACTATTAATCACAGTAAATGCAAAGTTTTTCTCTCATTCTTATTCTATTCCCATCTTTATCAGTGTCTCCACAATTTTATAATTTTAATTTTAACAATATCTATAATGTAATATACATACCATCTCCCATAAATATATATCATGATATATATCCTAACATCTTTCTAAAAATATGTTCATTTTTCTCCTTCTTATAGATGCATATACATAAGCATTTTCATGTAAGCACATGTAAGCATTAAATATATTAACATATATATGCTATATATCTATTCAGAAAGAAATATTATTTTATAATATATATAATTTTATAATATTATAAAATTAATAAGTATGTGAATCAAATCATGTCTTTCATTCTGTGATAAGAAGATTAAAAATATAATAAATAAATAAATAATAAGTAAGAAAGGTAAGAAAATATATTGCATTACTTTGTGACATTTTGTGATGCATATAGTACAATTTTCCCTTGAAATCAGTTATAATTAGTGTTTCACTGTAACATTTTTAAAACACAGGTATTTTGTCATACTAATCTTCTTGAAACAATCTACTTCATGTCTTCATTGCCTAACTTAGAATTTACTTAATGAAAACAATAACTATATATTATTGTTGGCATGTTTTACATAGCCTGTGATGAGGAATTCTAAATAAATACATAACAGACAAGAAAAAGAAGATACCTCTAGTGCCTTATAGCTGAAGACTATACTGTGTGAATGTGTAGGTGAACAAGCTGGATTTATTGCATGATGCAACAGGACATCGAAGAGGAAGCTAGAAATAATTTATTTGGGAGTTTTGGGGGTACTTGATAAAAAAAATCACACAAGGATGATTTTCCCTAGATTGGATCAGAAAATGAGAGAAATTTGTTTAGGAGGCATATAGAATAAAAATTGTTAAGCTGTGATAGGTAAATAAGTAGCAATAGATCATATTAACTAGGAGAAGTACATGCCTATTATTTGTGAGTTTTGGATTGCATTCATATTTTTTCCATGCTGAGATATGTCAATGGAGAGGACTTGGTTCTATCTTGCTCTATCATAGTGACTTTCTGATGTTGATGTTGTGTGTGTGTGTGTGTGTGTGTGTGTGTGTGTGTGTGTATGTGTGTGTGTTTTGATAATGATGATCAGAAAAACTTCATGGTCTATCTGCTCACCCAGACAAGCTGAGCAGACATTAGTCAGAAGCTTTTTTTTCAATTCTCATTTCTTAAAAAAAATAAAGATTTTATTTTTTTGACACAGAGAGACAGAGAGATCACAAGTAGGCAGAGAGGCAGGCATAGAAAGAGCGGGAAGCAGGCTACCTGCTGAGCAGAGAGCCCAATGTGGGGCTTGATCCCTGGCCCCTGGGATCATGACCAGAGCCAAAGGCAGAGGCTTTAACCCACTGAGCCACACAGGTGCCCCAAATTTTTATTTATTTTTAATTTATTTTTCAGTGTTCCAGAATTCATTGTTTATGCACCACACCCAGTGCTCCATGCAATACATGCCCTCCATAATACCCACCATCAGGCTCACCAAACCTCCCACCCTCCTCCCCTTCAAAACCCTCAGTTAGTTGCTCAGAGTCCACAGTCTGTCATGGTTCACCTCCCCTTCCAATTTCCCCCAACTCCCTTCTCCTCTACATCTCCCCATGTCCTCCGTGTGATTCCTTATGCTCCACAAATAAGTGAAACCATATGATAATTGACTATCTGTGCTTGATTTATTTCACTCAGCATAATCTCTTTCAGTCCTGTCCATGTTGATACAAAAGTTGGGTATTCATCCTTTCTGATGGAGCCATAATACTCCATAGTGTATATGGACCACATCTTCATCCATTCATCCGTTGAAGGGCATCTTGGTTCTTTCCAGTTTGGGAACTGTGGCCATTGCTGCTATGAACATTGGGGTATAGATGGCCCTTCTTTTCACTAAATAGTAACTTTGGGGTAAATGCCCAGTAGTGCAATTGTGGGGTCATAGGAATCTCTAGTTTTACTTTCTTAAGGAATCTCCAAGGATTTCCAAGGGAAACCGTATTTTCCAAAGGGCCTGCACCAACTTGTATAATCAAGTTTTGAAAAAAGTTGAACAATCATTTGAAACACTCAAATGTATTTTCATTCTCAATTTTTATTTTAAGTGGAAAAATTTCAAAGGAAACTAATTCTGGACTCCCACCTCTCAGAATTTGTTTCACTGTTCCATATTATTCTTGTTTATCATTATATTGTGCATTGCATTTTGTAATATGTATATTTTGGACTATCTTGCATGACTGCTAACTAACCCATTATACTGGCATGTACAACTCATTCAACATAGAAGATAATGAACTCTGTGTAGCTAAAAATCCAGAGTGCTTACATGTTTGTTATCCAAAAGAGAGTAAATACTGTATAAAGTTGAAATTGTATATTCTCCATATTTCTTGAACAGCATCGTGTACCTCTTAACATTACAAACATCCATCTTAAATTATAAGCCTACTGAGGATTATTTTAAATTTTAAAAATAAGAGATGAGTGGTTTCAGTATTCTGTGTCATTTATATACTGATATGTGAAGGTGGGATGGGGAGAACTATGGTATAAAATGGATTTCCCTTTCATTGTATGTAGTACTTGATATAGTGTATAACGAATATTCAGCAATGATTTGGGCTACTTGCCTTAGAACATTCTTTTTATGAGACAGGAATTGTGAGTTTGGACCTCAAGTGGATTATTTTTAAATTTAGTTGGACAAATATCCTAGTCCACTGAACACAAATGTAGACAAACCCTTGTTAATTTTCTAATGTTTAGCTACAGATAATACAGAATACTACTTCTGTCGTTTTGAAGCAGTAAATAGATTTATGCCCCATGCAACACAAGTCTGGTGTGCAAAGTTAATGACCTCACAAGGGTACCATCAAAAAATGGGTATCCTTCAAGTTGGTTTTTGTTGTTGTTTTTTGGGTTGTGCGTGTGTGTGTGTGTGTGTGTGTGTGTGTGTTTGTTTTCCTTCTATACCTAATTTTCCCTAGGCTTCTGAATCATGGCCCAGGCAGAATGAAAGCTAAAGTTGGAGGTATAAAAAAGAATTGGAATCTTTCTCTTATTTCAGCTTTATTGAGGTATAATTAATAAATAATCTTATAAGATATGCACATTGTATCTCATCATTTTGTAAAATAAGAATCACTCAATATCCATGCACTTACATCACACTGGCCATATCTATATCACTGCAACACCTCAAACTGTAAGCACTGACTAGAGGAGCAAATTTGGAGATCAGGCATTTGGCAACCCTGAAAAAATTTATAGTTAATATACATAGAAAAGGGAAGGAGGTATTCATATTATTCTAATTACCAGTAGTATGTACCAAGAAATATGTCATATGCACAGATTTAGGATCACAAAATTAATGGTAGTGTAACATTTCATTGAGAAAGGTAGAATACCAAGACAACAGTAATACCAGCTGCAAAATGCCATTTGGCACAGTTATAAGGTTTGGCTTTAAAATTATGTCTTTAAAATATTTACTACCCTTAATATTTATTTTATATTTATATATTGTATAATGTAAATTATTTAAATATTAATAAAACTGCAAGTTCAAGGAAAAGTGAGTAACATTTTAATAGGCCTTAATATAATTAACTTATTAATGATGTACACATTTTGATCACAATTATACATAATAAAACTAAATCATTATTTTTTTATAAGAGCAATATAGGTAAATGAACCTCCTTGTTTTTGACATATTATTTAATATTTCAAAATTAGTGAATAGAAGACCTGGCTCTGCTGTGATTATTTCTTACACCAATCCCTGCCTTGTTGCCATTCACTGGATCTGCCTTTTCTAGTTTATTATACTGTAATATTTACATTCATTGACTATCAGAGCTAAAAATGACATCTCACAACATAATTCATTCCAAAATGGGACAAATACATTAATTGTGGTGCTTACAAAACCATGATACTTTTCAATGTATTTCTACAAATATACCAACATGCTGTTGAAATTCGTTCTTACAAACAAGTCTGAAAGGGCTATAGGCTTGTTTTATTTAAAATGGGTAATCAACAGTTTTGGACTACTTCTTTTGACAATTTAAAAACAGGTTAGAGAATTATTCCTAGTTGTAACTATACATACAATGAGATTTTAGAGATCACGTGCTTACATAATTTTATCCCACAAAATCTCATAATGGTAGGCATATTTCCAAACATTGAGTCCTAATATTGAAAAACGCATCACTAGCTTTTTTTTTTTTTTCAAAAATAAGTTAATTTCACATTTGTCTTAAAAAATGCAACCTCAGGGGGGACAAGATAGCGGGAAAGTAGGAGGAGGTGCCTTTTAAACCTGTACCCTAAAGTGAGCTGATTACGTACCAAAGAACTCTGATCACCCATGAAATCAGCCTGAGATCAGAATTATACACATCTGGATCTCTACAGGGGCAGAACACACCAGTGGGCAGATAAAGTGGAGTAGGAAAGGTGGACTGATATTGGAAGATAAACGAAAGGGTGACGGAGCCACCAGAGGAGACCACTTAGAAAGTAATACCCCTAATACGAGCTAGAGTGTCCGGCATCTGGGGACCAGCATTAACTTGGAGACTGCTTGAAAGCACTCCAAAAGTGCAAAGGATCGCAGGGGGGAAATTGTGGGAGTCCGGGCGGCTAGGGACAGGGGCTTAAGTCCCCAGTCCCAGGACAGACTCCCCTGGCACTGAGCCATAGAGAGTGCAGTGGAGAAACCAGGTCTTGGTCCCTGAGCTGCCAGCGTGCCTGAGATTGTGCGGGTTCTGGCTCCTGTGAGGGGATGGAAGCCACGCCGGATGGTAGAACGCGCGAGCCCTGCTACAGAGCCTGAGATGTGCGTGGTCCTCATCCTCCCCTGAGAGAGGTACAAAGGCCCAGCCAGAACACTTTGATACGCGCCATTGTTTCAGAGCCTAAGACGCACACCCCAAACACTCCCCCAAGAGAGGTGCACGAAGGCCCAGCCTGGTGCTTTTGGAACTGAGCCCCGTTCTCAGAGCCTGAGAGGCGCATGCAACCCACAGCCTCCCCTGAAAAAGGTGCCACAAGCCGGGAGCTCTTAGACACAGAAAGACCAGGCACTCCCAGCCCGGGCCAAAGGGAAAATCTCAGTGTGCGAATGCTGCTTGGAACCTCTCTGGCAGTCTGGAGCTCCCAGACAGCCACCGCTGCCATGGTTTTGGGTATAAGCAGAAGAACCTGCATCCCCAGGGACCGTGACTAGGAACCTGCTCTGCCAGCGGCCAAGGGGAAATTTATATGGGCTCTGCAACACCCACAGAGGAAGAGACTGAGGCTTCAATCTGAGAGGGAGGTCAGGGTGCAGTTTGCTTTCCTCTAAACCTACAAAAACCATCAAAGGCAGTCAAGGCGAGTGGGGGGAGAAAAAAAAAAAAAAAGTTGAACAAACATAAAAACCTCCAGAGAACAAAAGCCTGAAAAAACCGATTTCCTCAGAGCCCACCCCCTTGAGGGGGATTGGAGAACTTAACTCAGGGAACATCATTGACTGAAAACCCACGTGGCAGGCCCCTCCCTCAGAAAACAAACCAGGAAAGAAAAAAAAAAAAAAGACTACAAGAGAACCACCACAACTACTTCATAGGACAACTTTTATTTTTAATTTGTTCCCACTATTCTGGCACTTTTTTTATATAGATAATTTTTTAATCCATTTACCATCACAGAGAGCTGTCCAGTACATCAAATTCCATAATAACATTCTAACCTGAACTTTTTGATGCATACACCTGGTTTCTCTTTTGCATTTCTAATTTTTGAATTTTTTTTTTAAATTTTTAGTTTAGTTTAGTCTAGTTTATTACTTTTTTAATTTGTTTTCTAATATTGATATAGACTTAAACTTCAAAGTAATCCCCTTTCCCCAAACAATACTACACCTATAGGTAAAAAAAAAAATTAATCCCCCTTTATCCTAGGAAAGTTGAGTCCTTTAACAAAGATATCAACATATCCAGGAAGAATCAAAACAACCTCCCTCGCCTACACTGAGAATATATAACCACTCTCCAATCTTTTTCTTCCACCATTGTTTCTGCGTTTTTGTGTTTGCCTGATAGTATATAAATCTTACACTTGGGGTTCATTTCAACGAGGTTCTCCCTGTATTTGCATATATATATATATATATATATATATATATATATATATATATATATCTTTCTCTTGTTATATACTTTTATCAGTCTTTTTGTTTGTCTCTTTTTGTTTGTATACCTCATAAATCTTACCTTGAGGCCCATTTGGACTGAACCTTCGCTTTCATCTTCCCTTTCTTTCCTCTCTCTCTCTCTCTCTCTCTTTTTTAAATTTTATTTTCTTTTTTCTCTCATTTGGGTGGGGAATCCTGATTGATCGGAGTGTTCCAGGGTGCACCCTGACTGCACCACGGTCAATACATCCAGCTACATCTGTTCAGTCATCTCCCACCAAAATGACTAGGAGGAGGAATGCCCAACAGAAGAAAAATACAGAGGATATACCTTCTGCAACAGAGCTAATGGCTATCAACATAGACAATATGTAGGAAAGAGAATTCAGGCTAACAATTATCCAGGCAATAGCTAGGTTGGAGAAAGCCATGGGTGACCAAATGGAATTGATTAGGGCCGAGGTGAAAGCTACCAGAGATGATGTTCACAATGTTAGTGCAGAGCTAAAAGCTAACAGGGATGAGCTTCACAATGCTCTCAACGAGTTCCAGTCTAAACTAAATTCTCTCAAAGCTAGGGTATAAGAGACAGAATTGAATTAATGATCTGGAGGACAAACAGACAGAGAGAAAGGATCAAGAGGAAGCCTGGGACAAACAGCTTAGAAACCACGAAAACAGAATCAGGGAAATAAATAATGCCATGAAACGATCAAACATCAAAATAATTGGAATCCCTGAAGGGGAGGAGAAAGAAAGAAGTCTAGAAGATATAGTGGAACAAGGTCTTCATGAAAATTTTCCCAATCTCGCAAAGGGAACCAGCGTTCATGTACTAGAGGCCGAACGGTCTCCACCCAAGATTATGGATTCCAGAAAATCATCACGACACCTGATAGTCAAATTGAGGAATCATAATTGTAGGTATAATCTCTTCAAAGCTGCTAGAACAAACAGGCTACTTACTTACAGAGGAAAGCCCATCAGAAAAATGTCAGACCTGTCCACGGAGACCTGGCAAGCCAGAAAGGGTGGCAAGATATATTCAGGGCACTGAATGAGAAGAACATGCAGCCAAGAATACTTTATCCAGCAAGACTGACATTCAAAATGGATTGAGAGATAAAGAGTTCCAAGACCGGCAAAGCTTAAAAGACTATGGCACGACCAGGCCGACACTGCAGGAAATATTAAGAGGGGTTCTATAAAAGAGGAAAAATCCTAAGAATAGCATTGAACAGACATATAGAGACAATCTACAGAAAGAACGACTTCAAAGGTAACATGATGTCAATAAAAACGAATCAATCAATAATCACTCTCAATGTGAATGGCCTAAATGTGCCCATAAAACGGCACAAGGTTGCACATTGGATAAAATGACAGGACCCATCCATATGTTGTCCACAAGAGAACCATTTTGAACTTAAAGATACACCCAGACTGAAAGTGAAGGCATGGAGAAGCATCTTTCATGCCAATGGGCCTCAACAGAAGGCTGGGGTAGTGATTCTCATATCAGATAAATTATATTTTAAACTAAAGACTATAGTCAGAGATACAGAAGGACACTACATCATCCTTAAAGGGACAATCCTCCAAGATCTAACAACTGTAAATATCTATGCCCCCAATATGGGAGCAGCCAATTACAGAAGAAAACTGTTAATCAAGATAAAGAGTCATATCTCTATGAATACAGTAATAGTAGGAGATCTTAACATGCCTCTCTCAGAAATAGATAATCAAAGCAGAAAATCAATAAAGAAACAAAAGCATTGAATGACACATTGGACCAAATGGACCTTATAGATATATAAAGAACATCCCACCCTAAAACAACAGAATACACATTCTTCTCAAGTGCACATGGAACCTTCTCAAGAATAGACCACACACTGGGTCACAAATCAGGACTCAACTGATACCAAAAGACTGAGATTATTCCCTGCATATTCTCAGATCACAGTGTTTTAAAACTGGAGCATAATCCAAGGAAAAGTTCCGAAGAAACTCAGACACCTGGAAGCTAAAGATCACCTTGCTTAAGAATGCTTGGATCAACCAGGAGATCAAAGAAGAACTGAAACAATTCATGGAAACCAATGAGAATGAAGACACCTTGTCCAAAGCCTATGGGATACAGCAAAGGTGCTCCTGAGGGGAAATACATAGCCATCCAAGCCTGCCTCAAAAAAACTGAAAAATCCAGAACACAGCAGCTGTCTCTACACCTTAAAGAACTGGAGAATCAACAACAAATCAAACCAACTCCACACATAAGAAGGGAAATCATCGAGATTAGAGCTGAGATCAATGAGGTAGAAACCAGAGATATAGTAGAACGTATCAATGAAACTAGAAGCTGTTTTTTGAAAGAATCAAGAAGATTGATAAACCATTGGCCACACAAATCCAAAAGAAAAGAGAGAAAGCCCAAATTCATAAAATTATGAATGAAAAGGGAGAGACCAAAACTAACCCCAAGCAAGTAGAAACAATCATAAGAAGTTATTATCAACAGTTACATGCCAATAAGCTAAGCAACCTAGATGAAATGGATGCATATCTGGTAAACTATACACTCCCAAAATTGAACTAGGAAGAAATTGACAACCTGAATAGACTGGTATCTAGTAACGAGATTGAAGAAGTGATCAAAAACCTCCCCAAAAAACAGAGCTCAGGACCTGATGGATTCCCTGGGGAATTTGACCAAACTTTCAAGAAGAAATAACACCTATTCTCCTGAAGCTGTTTCAAAAAATTGAAGCCGAAGGAAAACTTCCAGACTCTTTCTATGAAGCCAGCATTACCCTGATCCCCAAACCAGGCAAAGACCCTACCAGAAAAAAGAATTTCAGACCAATGTCACTGATGTATATGGATGCTAAGATTCTCAACAAGATACCAGCAAACAGGATCCAACAGCACATTAAAAAGAGTATCCACCATTACCAGGTGGGATTCATTCCTGGGCTACAAGGATGGTTCAACATTCGCAAATCAATCAATGTGATACAACAAATTAATAAGAAAAGAGAGAACCACATGGTCCTCTCAATTGATGCAGAAAAAGCATTTGACAAAATCCAGCATCCGTTCCTGATTAAAATGCTTCAAGGTATAGGGATAGAGGGAACATTCCTGAACTTCATAAAATCTACCTATGAAAGACCCACAACAAATACCATCCTCAATGGGAAAAGGCTTGCAACCTTCCCGTTGAGATCAGGAACAAGACAAGGATGGCCACTCTCACCACTCTTGTTCTACATAGTATTAGAAGTCCTAGCAAGGTCATCAGACAGCAAAGAGAAATATAAGGCATACAAATTGGCAGTGAAGAAATCAAATTCTCTCTCTTCACAGATGACATGATTCTTTATATGGAAAACCCAAAAGACTCCACCCCCAACTACTAGAACTCATGCAGCAATTCAGTAACGTGGCAGGATACAAAGTCAATGTACAGAAATCAGTGGCTTTCTTATACATTAATAATGAAAATACAGAAAGGGAAATTAGAGAATCAATTCCTTTTACTAGAGCTCCAAGAACCATAAGATACCTGGGAATAAACCTAACCAAGGAGGTAGAGTATCTGTACTCAAGGAACTACAGAACACTCATGAAAGAAATTGAAGAAGACACAGAAAGATGGAAGACCATTCCATACTCTTGGATCGGAAGAATAAATATTGTTAAAATGTCTGTACTGCCTAGAGCAATCTATACTTTTAATGCCATTCCGATCAAAATTCCACCGGTATTTCTCAAATAGCTGGAGCACATATTCCAAAAATTTGTATGGAATCAGAAGAGACCCCGAATCGCTAAGGAAATGTTGAAAAACAATAATAAAATTGGGGCCATCACATTACCTGATTTCAAGCTCTATTACAAAGCTGTGAACACCAAGACAGCATGGTACTGGCATAAAAACAGACACATAGACCAGTGGAACAGAGTAGAGAGCCCAGATATGGACCCTCAACCCTATGATCAATTAATCTTCGACAAAACAGGAAAAAATATACAGTGGAAAAAAGACAATCTCTTCAATAAATGGTGCTGGGAAAACTGGACAGCTATATGCAGAAGAATGAAACCCCACTATTCTCTTACACCATACACAATGATAAACTCAAAATGGATAAAAGACCTCAATGTGAGACAGGAATCCATCAGAATCCTAGAGGAGAACATAGGCAGTAACCTCTTCGATATCAGCCACAGCAACTTCTTTCAAGATATTTCTCCGAAGGCAAAGGAAACAAAAGCCCAAATAAACTTCTGGGACTTCATCAAAATCAAAAGCTTCTGCACACAAAGGAAACAGTTAAGAAAACAAAGAGGCAGCCCATGGAATGGTAGAAGATATTTGCAAATGACAGTACAGACAAAAGCTTGATATCCAGGATCTATAAAGAACTCCTCAAACTCAACACACACAAAACAATCATATAAAAAAAATGGGCAGAAGATATGGACAGACACTTCTCCTATGAAGACATACAAATGGCTATCAGACACATGAAAAAGGTTCATCACTAGCCCTCAGGGAGATCGAAATTAAAACCACATTGACATATCACCTTACACCAGTTAGAATGGCCAAAATTAACAAGACAGGAAACAACATGTGTTGGAGGGGATATGGAGAAAGGGGAACCCTCTTCCACTGTTGGTGGGAATACAAGTTGGTGCAGCCTCTTTGGAGAACAGTGTGGAGATTCCTCAAGAAATTAAAAATAGAACTTTCCTATGACCCTCTAATTGCACTCCTGGGTATTTACCCCAAAGATACAGATGTAATGTACCCCAATGTTTACAGCAGCAATGGCCATGTTTGCCAAACTGTGGAAAGAACCAAGATGCCCTTCAATGGATGAATGGATAAGGAAGATGTGGTCCATATACACTATGGAGAATTATGCCTCCATCAGAAAGGATGAATACCCAACTTTGTAGCAACATGGACAGGACTGGAGTGAAATAAATCAAGCAGAGGGAGCCAATTATCATATGGTTTTACTTATTTGTGGAGCATAACAAATAGCATGGTGGACATGGGGAGTTAGGAGAAGAGAGTTGGGGGAAATTGGAAGGGGAGGTGAACCATGAGAAACTATGGACTCTGAAAAACAATCTGAGGCGTTTTAAGTGGTGTGGGGGTGGGAGGTTGGGGGAACCAGGTGGTGGATATTAGAGAGGGCACGGATTGCATGGAGCCCTGGGTGTGGTCCAAAAACAATGAATACTGTTATGCTGAATATAAATAAAAAATAAATTTAAAAAATGCAACATCAGTTATCATATGGTTTCACTTACTTGTGGAGAATATGGAATAACACAGAAGACACTAGGAGAAGAAAAGGAAAAGTGAATTGGCTGAATTTGGAGGGGGAGATGAACCATGAGATACTGTGGACTCTGAGAAACATAGTGAGGGTTTGGGATGGGGAGAAGAGGGTTAGGTGATCCTGGTGGTGGTTATTAAGGAAGGCATGTGGAGCACTGCATGTGGTGCATATACAATAAATCTTGAAACACTTAAAATAAAAAAAAAAAATAAATGCAAACTCTATGGTTGTCTGGATGTCTAAGTCAGTTAAGCCTCCTACTCTTGATTTTGGTCATGATCTGAGCATTCTGGAATGGAGACCTGCATGAGGCTCAGCAGAGAGTCTGCTTAAGCATTCTTCCTCTTCCTCTGTGCTTACCCCCACTCATGCATGCTCTTTTTCTCTGTAAAATACATAAATAAATATTTTTAAGTGCAACTTCTTCATTTTAAGGACAGTGTGTGTGTGTTGACTTTGAACTAGAAATGTTACAAACATCTCTAAAAGTTTATAGCATTTTGGAATTTTTATTATAGTCAAATGTCTTGTATTATAATTGATCCAAATGAGTTTAAAACAAAGTAACTTGGCTGTGTTTATGTCATGTGATACAACCTAAATGCAAAGAATTTCAAAAAGTTTTTATGTGTTTTCAGTTAACTTATGTGATTTCAAGATAAAATGCATCAAATCATCCATATAAACTCCTAATTTTAAACAATAACAATGAACACTACCCTCCCTGTGACTGTGGTATCTAAAAACTATTTCTTATAAAAAGAATCACAAATTTTTAGAGTAATGATAAGCTACAGGAAAGGAGTAGAATTTGTGTATAACAATCTGTGAATTTGTGGTCACACCAGAAAACATGAACGTGACTAAATAGGGTCATGGCAAATGAATCTAGTCAAGCAGTTATGTCCTTCTATTGACAAGGACTGGACTTTTGTGTGCTAATATGATAGTGATTTCATGTATTTAACACAGCAGGTATGTTTAAATTAATGAGTTTAAAATTATCCCAAAATGTTTTGGTGAACATTGGAAGATTTTAGGGAACAAACTCATTAAAACTATCAAAGGAAAAAATAGTATTTTTCACTTCCTATATAATCTGTATATCAGGAAAAGAAGGTTGCCAAATGATTGGATTATGTATGGTGAGTTGGTTGTATTCAAGAAAGATTTCAGCTCAGAAATGAAGAAGAAAGATACAATGTCAATAACATCACTTTGCATATTCTAATGACTGCATAAATCTAGGCAACGATTTTTAGAGTTTGCTAAAAATTTCAAAATAGAAAGAACCATATATATATATATATATATATATATATATATATATATATAATCTTTCCAAAAAATGAAATCATCAAATGTTTATATATAACAATAAATTAATGGTAATTACAGGGTTTAGAGGAAGACGACATCATGGATATGCATCCAGCAAAATCCAGACTACAAGAGTCTCTTCATAATAAACTACCACTTTCTCAACAATAATAAAATGACAAAATTAAAAATAAATACATAAAAAGATAAAGGCAAACTCAGAACAAATATATTTAGAGGGGTTATCTATCAATTGCAAAGTACCTTTTCATTTATGTCTTAATTCAGGAAAACACAATTTACAACCTAGGGGTCACTTATAAAATATCAAATCAAGGACACTGTGAATATGACAGAGTAGGAGGAACATAAACTTGCCTTCTCCCACAGACACAACTAGATAACACTTAAGGTGTAAATAACTCAGAAAAGGATCTGATTAGTAGCAGAATGAAATCCACAGCTAAAGGTAGAGAAGAGGGCACATTAAAGATGGTAGAAAAGGTGGACATATGGTGGAGAGTTAAAATGGTCCTGACCAACTGACATAGAGATTCCAGGGGCATGGAGAAGGGAGGAAAAATGTACTATCACATCAGGGATCCAACATGAATTCCATAATATTTGGCTTTGAAATCAAGGAGTTCCAAATTTCTTGAATTCTGACAACCAGCATGGCTTAAAGGCTGGAATTTTAAGTACCGATGTACTTGGCTTTCTTCCAAAATCCAGGGGGCTTTAGGAAGCTGAGTTTCTACCCTTACAAAGACAGCACAAAAAACAGCCAATGGAAAGAGGATAGAAGTAGATTTTGAAAAACACCTGGCATATATGGGAAGGAGAGTTATTTACTCGTTTCAGATTCAGATTTAGAGTGTGTCCCAGAGAGTCAAGGATCACAGGGAGACCCCTTCAGGAACATAAGAGCTGGCAGCAGCCATTTCTGTCCATTGTCCTTCATCATAAACATAGGGCTACCTACAAAAAAAAGTGCTGTAATGGCATTCACTAAATAATTTTTCTTACACCAAGTCCTGCCCTTCTGCCATTCGCTATATCTGCCTTTTATGGTTATACTTGCCTTATTCCTGGCACTGTGGGTTCCCTACCCCAAAAGACCTGTGAAAATCTTGCAAAACAATGTCTCCCAACCCAAGTGATTTGAGAGAATTTGGTCCTTTTCTTTGATCAACACTCAGAGAAAATGAGTGCACCTAATTAAACCTGCAGTACCCATCCAGGGTTTGCTGAACAGTAACAGCCACTGTGGCACTTACAGCATCTGTAAGCCCTTTGTGGAAGAGGACCAGCACATAAGTGGTGAGGGCACCATAGCCCCATGTATGGGCACCTTGTGAAATAGGCCCAACCAGCCCTAATTTCTGCAGAAACTTCATGTTCCCTATGGAAGGGAACCACAATGCATACTTTGTGAGCACTGTGGGCCCATCAGAATGAACTTTGTGTAGCGGCAGCCCTCATCTCCAAAGTGACTACACATCCTTTGTGAAAGAGAACCAGAGTCACTTTGTAAAAAGTGTGCATTTTTCCCAGTACCTTCAAGAGCAGGAGACATAGCTGACTTCCATAACTCCCAAAAATGGACACAAAAAGCTAGACAAAATGAGGGAAAAGTAGAAACAACAGGGTGAAATCATAGTAACAGACCTGAGTGAAACAGATAAAAGTAATATACCTCACAAAGACTATAAAGTAATAATTATAAGGGCACTCACTGGATTTGAGAAAGAAAAAGTAGAGGGCATTAAGAAATCAACTTTAACATGTGAGAGAAAATTATGCAAAATGAGAATAGACTTAGGGAACTCATTGACTGGATCAAGTGTAATAACGTTTACATTATGGGAACCCCAGAAGGAGAATAAGAAAAAGAAGAGGAGAGAAAAGAGTACAGAAAATTCATTTGAAGAAATAATAGATGCAAACTTCCCAAATTTGTGCAAAGAAACATATCCAGATGACACAGATCCAAAAGACATAGAGAAGCACCCCAAAAAATTGACCCAAGTTGATTCACACCAAGACACCTAATTAATATCGTAAAATGTAGTGGAAAAGTGACCCCTGGGTGGCTCAGTGGGTTAAAGTCTCTGCCTTCAGCTCAGGTCGTGATCCCAGGGTCCTAGGATTGAGCCCCCGCATCGGGCTTTTTGCTCAGTGGGGAACCTACATTCTCCTCTCTCTCTGCCTGCTTCTCTGCCTACTTGTGATCTCTGACTGACAAATAAATAAATCTAAAAAAAAAGTAGTGAAAAAGAGAAAAAAAAATTAAAAGCAGCAAGAGAAAAGAAAGAAGTTACATAAAAGCCCTGTAAGGCTATGAGAAGATTTTTCCAACAGAAGCATTGTAGGCCAGAAGAGAATGGCATGGCATAATGAAAGTGATGACAGGGAAAAATCTGCAGACAAAAATACTCCATTGAACAAGGTTATCATTCAGAATAGAAGGAGAAATAGAGCATTTCTCAGACAAACAAAAAGTAAGAGTTGATCACCACTAAACTAGTCCTAGAAGAAATGTTATAAGGACTCTGTATAGAAAGGGAAGTCATCAAGAAATAATATGAAGGGGCACCAGGGTGGCTCAGTGGGCTAAAGCCTCTGCCTTCGGCTCAGGTCATGATCCCAGATTCCTGGGATCGAGCCCTGCATCAGGCTCTCTGCTCAGCAGGGAGCCTGCTTCTTCCTCTCTCTCTGCCTGCCTCTCTGCCTACTTGGGATCTCTGTCAAATAAATAAATAAATAAAATCCTTTAAAAAAAGAAATAATATGAAAAGTAAGAAACACAAAAGCAATATAAATATTTCTATAAGCATCAGTCAAGGGGTTCACAAAATAAAAAGATGTAAAATATGGCAACATATATCTAAAATGTGAAAAAGAGTTAGACAGAAGTAAGTAGTTTCAAACTTAAGCAACCATCAACTTAATATAGACTGCTATACACAGATGATGGTATATACAAACCAAATGGTAACCACAAATCCAAAACAGTAATAGATATGCACAGAGGAGAAATAAATCCAGGTACATCTCTAAATAAGTCCTGAAAATCAGGAAATAGAGTAAGAAAAGAAAAGATCAGAGAAAAATCACAAAAACAGCCACAAAACAAATAGCAAAATGGTAATAAATACACACATATAAAAATTATTTTGAATGTAAATGGACTAAACATTACAATCAAAAGACATAGGATGACAGAATATATATTTTTAAAAAACCAACAAGAAATCAAGACTCATCTATATGCTTATTTCAGACATAAAGACACCAGCAGATTGAGAGTGAGAAGTGAGGGGATGGAGAAAGATTTATTATACAAATACAGGTCAAAGGAAAGCCAAAGGAGCAATATTTATGTTAGACAAACATTTAAAACCAAGATTGTAAAAAGAAACAAAGAGAAACACTGTATATTAATAAAGACAATGATCCAACAAAAACATATTACAATTGTAAATTTTTATGCACTCAATATAGAATCACCCAAATACATAAAACTGTAACTGGAAGTCTGTGTGGCTCAGTCTGTTAAGCATCTGCTTTTGGCTCAGATGGTGATCCCAGGGCCCTGGGATTAAGTCCTGAATTGGATTGCTTCCTGAACAATGTATCTGGTTCTCCCTCTGCATGCTTCTCCCCTGCTCATGCTCTCTATGGTAAAAATAAATAAATAAATAAATAAATAAACAAACAAATAAATAAATAAATAATAATAAATTAAAATCTTAAAGAAATGAAAAATATTAAAAAATAAAATCAGATAGTTAAAAACAGACATAAAGCAACTAATTGATAGTAATGCACTTATAGTAAGGGAATTTAACAACCCACATACACAAATGGACAGAGCGCCCAAATAGAGAATCAACAAGGAAATAGTGACTTTGAATGACACACAAGATCAGATAGATTTAAAAGGTATATTCAAAACATTCTATCCTAAAGCATAAGAATGCACATTCTTTTCAAGAGCACATGGAACATTCTCCAGAATAGATCATATATGGGTCACAAATCAGCCCTCAACAAATTTAAAAAGATCAAAATCATACCATGCATCTTCTCTATACAGAAAGTTATGACACTATGAATCATTTATGAGAAAAATTCTGAAAGTATGACAAATGTGGCAATTAAGTGACATATTACTAAACAACCAACAAATCAAAGAAGAAATTAAAAAAAAATATTACACAGAAGCAAATGAAAGTGAAAAATAAAGAAAGTCCCAACACTTCGTGATGTAAACAAAAGCACTTTTAAGAGGGCATTCTACAGGGCACCTCGGTGGTTCAGTGGGTTGGGCCTCTGCCTTCAGCTCAGGTCATGATCTGAGGGTCCTGGGATCGAGCCCCACATAGAGCTCTCTGCTCAGAAGGGAGCCCATTTCCCTCTCTCTCTCTGCTTGCCTACTTGTGATCTCTCTCCGTCAAATAAATAAATAAAATCTTTAGAAAAGAGAGAGAATTTTCCTACAAACAGGCCTAACTCAAGAAGCAAGAAACACACAAATAATCTCACACCTAAAGGAGCTAGAGAAAGAAGAGCCAACCAAACCAGAACCAGGAGACGAAGGAAATAATAGAGTATTTCCAGAAATAAATGGTATAGAAAATATGAGGAACAATAGAACAGATCAACAAAACCAGGGGCGGGTTCCATGGAAAGATAAACAAAATTGATAAAACTTTAACCAGGACTTAAATAAACAAAATCAGAAAGGATAGAAGAAACATAACAACCAACATCCCTGAAATACAAGCAATTCTAAAAGAATGTTTGAATTTGCCAACAAATTGGCCAACTTAGAATAAATGGATAATTCCCCAAAAAATGAACTACCAAAACTAAAGCAGGAAGAAACAGAAAATTTGAACAGACCAATTATCACCAATAAAATTAAATCAGAAACAAAATAAAACAAAAATTCCCAACAAATGGAAGTCCAGGACCATAGAGTTTCTCAGGAGAATTTTACCAAGCATTCATAGAGGAGTTAACACCTATTGTTTTCAAATTATTCCAAAAAGTAGAGAAGGGAAAAAAATCTTTTTAAACCATTCTATGAGATCAGCATTACCCTGATACCAAAACCAGACAAAGACACCACAAAAAAGGAGACCTACACTTTAATTTTCCTGATGAAGAGATATATAAAAATCCACAGTTAAATATTAGCAAACCAAACCAACAATACATAAAAAAAATATTCTCCAGGATAAAGTGACATCCATTCCCTGGATGCAAGTGTGTTTAATAATTTCAAATAATTTAATATGGGGCACTTGAGTGGCTCAGTGAGAAAGGCTTAGTACCTTCAACTTGGGTCATGATCTTGGGGTCATGGGATCGAGCCCCTCATCAAGCTCTCTGCTTGGCAGGGAGCCTGCTTCCTCCTTCTCTCTCTATCTGCCTCTCTGCCTACTTGTGATCTCTGTCTGTCAAATAAATAAATAAAATCTTTAAAATAATAATAATAATTTAAGATGACACATCATATCAATAACAGAAAGTATTTTTTAAAATTATCATTTAAATAAATCCAGGACAAAATATTAGACCAAGTACAACAGTCATTGAATGATAAAAATTCTCAACATAGTATGCTTAGAGGGAACATAATTCAACACAATAAAGGCCTTATATGAAAACCCTATAACTAACATCACATTCAATGGAGAAAAACTGAGAAAATTTCCCTTAAGGTCCAGAAAAAGACAAGAATTTCCCATCTTATCATTCTTATTCAATGTACTGGTGGAAGTTCTAGATACAACAATTAGACAACAACAAAAATAAAAGACATCCAAACCAATAAGGAAAAAGCAAAATATTCACTATGTGCAGATGACATGATGCTATATATAGAAAACCCTAAAGAATCCACCAAAAACATACAAATGGATAAAAGACACATGAAAAAATGTTCAACATAACTAGACATCAGGGAAATATAAACCAAACCCACAATGAGATATTACCTTACACCACTTAGAATGGCAAAAATTAACAAGTCTGGAAATAAATGATGAGGATGTGGAGAAAGGGAAACCTCTTACACTGTTAGTGAAAATGCAAGTGGTACAGCTACTCTGAAAAACAGTATAGAAAGTTTCTCAAAAAGTTGAAAATAGAGCTATCTAATGACCCAGAAATAGCACTACAAGGTATTCACCCTAAAAATACAGCCATAGTGAAAAGAAAGGCATACCTGCATCCCAATGTACATAGTAGCAATGCTCATGAGAGCCAAATTGCGGAAGGAGCTTAGATGCCCTTCAACAGATGAGTGAATAAACATATATGTGTTTCATATATACAAAGGAATACTACTCAGGCATCAGAAAGGATGGATACCTACCATTTACATCGACATGGATAGAACTGGAAGGTATTATGCTAAGTGAAATAAGTCAAGCAGAGAAAGACAATTATCATAATTTCAGTCATATATGAGCATAAGGAATAGTGGGGAGGACCACAGGGGAAGGGAGGGAAAACTAGATGGGAAGAAATCAGAGAGGGAGACACACCATGAGCGTGTCTAGACTCCAAGAATCAAACTGGGTTACAGAATGGAGGGGTGTGTGGGATGTGGTAACTGGGTGATAGGTATGATATGATGATGTACACTGGGTGTTATATGCAGCTAATGAATCAGTGAGGGCTACTTCAAAATCAATGATGTACTATATGCTGGTTTATTAAACATAATAATAAAAATTCATCAAAAAACTAATAGAAGTGATAAATTAATTCAGCAAAGTCACAGGATATAAAGATAATATAGAAATGTCTTGTATTTCTACACACCAATGATAGAGTAGCAGAAAGAGAAATTAAGAAAACAATCTTTTTACAACTGCACCAAAAAAAAAAAAAGTTATCAAGAATAAACTTAGGGAGTAGGACAAGATGGCGGGAAAGTAGGAGGAGGCACCATTTCAACCTGTACCCTAAAGTGAGCTGATTACCTACCAAAGAACTCTGATCACCCATGAAATCAGCCTGAGATCAGAATTATAAACATCTGGATCTCTACAGGGGCAGAAGACGCCAGTAGGCAGGTAAAGTTGGGTGGTAACTTCGGACTGATATTGGAAGATAAACAAAAGGGAGAGGGAGCCACCAGAGGCTACCGGTTGGAAAGTAATACCCTTAATATGAGAGTTCCCTGAACCTGGGGACCAGCATTAACTTGGAGACTGGTTGAAATCCCTCCAAAAGAGCAAAGGATTGCGGGGGTGGGGGATGGAAATTGTGGGAATCTGGGCAGCAAGGGACAGGGGCTTAAGTTCCCGGACCCAGGACAGCCTCCCCTGGCACTGAGACAGAGAGAGTGCGACAGAAAACCAGGTCTTGGTCCCTGAGCCACCAGCGCACCTGAGAATGCCTGGGGTCCGGCTCCTATGAGGGGCTGGGAGCCTCACCAGATGGCAGAACGCCCAGCTGTGCTACAGAGCCTGTGCTACAGCCAAGACCAACTTCACTCACCAAGGAGAACATCGGAATTCCAGAGGAGGAGAAAGCAAATCTTATCTGGACAAAATGACAAGGCAGAAAAACTCAAAACAGCTATCCATGAGGTGCAATAAAAAATGGAGGCTCTTACTGCTAGGATAAATGAGGCAGAAGAAAGAATTAGTGACATAGAAGACCAAATGACAGAGAATAAAGAAGCTGAGCAAAAGAGAGACAAACAAATAATGGACAACGAGGAGAGAATTCAAGACATAAGTGACACCATAAGATGACACAACATTAGAATAATTGGGATTCCAGAAGAAGAAGAGAGAAGGGAGCAGAAGGTATATTGTAGAGAACTATTGTAGAGAATGTTCCTAATATGGAAAAGGGAACAAATATAAAAATCCAGGAGATGCTAAGGACGCCCTTCAAAATCAATAAGAATAGGTCCACACCTCGTCACCTGATAGTAAAATTTACAAGTCTTAGCGACAAAGAGAAAATCCTGAAAGCAGCTCGGGAAAAGAAGTCTGTAACATACAATGGTAAAAACATTAGATTGGTAGTGGACCTATCCACAGAGATTCGGCAGGCCAGAAAGAACTGGCATGATATATTCAGAGCACTGAATGAGAAAAAACATGCAGCCAAGAATACGCTATCCAGCTAGGCTACCATTGAAAATAGAAGGAGAGATAAAAAGCTTCCAGGACAAACAAAAACTGAAAGAATTTGCAAACACCAAACCAGCTCTACAGGAAATATTGAAAGTGGTCCTCAAAGCAAAGAGAGACCCTAAAAGTAGTAGATCAGAAAGAAACAGAGACAATATACAGTAACAGTCACCTTACAGGCAATACAATGGCACTATCTCTCAATAGTTACCTTGAATGATAATGGGCTAAATGTCCCAATAAAAAGAAACAGGTTATTAGAATGGATAAAAAAACAAAACCCATCAATATGCTGCCTACAAGAAACTCATTTTAGACACGAAAACACCTCCAGATTTAAAGTGAGGGGGTGGAAAACAATTTACCATGCTAATGGACATCAGAAGAAAGCTGGGGTGGCAATCCTTATATCAGATCAGTTAGATTTTAAGCCGAGAGCTATAATAAGAGATGAGGAAGGACACTATATCATACTCAAAGGGTCTGTCCAACAAGAAGACCTAACAATTTTAAATATCTATGTCCCTAACATGGAAGCAGCCAACTATATTAAACCAATTAATACCAAAATCAAAGAAATACATTGACAATAATACAATAATAGTAGGAGATTTGAACACTCCCCTCACTGAAATGGACAGATCATCCAAGCAAAAGATCAACAAGGAAATAAAGGCCTTAAATGACACACTGGACCAGATGGACATCACAGATATATTCAGAATATTCCATCCCAAAGCAACAGAATATACATTCTTCTCCAGTACACATGGAACATTCGCCAGAATAGGTCAAATCTTGGGTCACAAATCAGGTCTCAACCAGTATCAAAAGATTGGGACCATTACCTGCACATTTTCAGACCACAATGCTCAGAAGCTAGAACTCAATCACAAGAGGAAATTTGGAAAGAACCCAAATACATGGAGACTGAAGAGCATCCTTCTAAAGAATGAATGGGTCAACCAGGAAATTAAAGAAGAATTGAAAAAAAATCATGGAAACAAATGATAATGAAAACACAATGGTTCAAAATCTGTGGGATACAGCAAAGGCAGTCCTGAGAGGAAAATATTCTTTCTCAAGAAACAAGAAAGGTATCAAATACAAAACCTAACCCTACATCTAAAGGAGCTGGAGAAAGAACAACAAAGAAAGAACAGCAAAGAAAGCATAAACCCAGCACAAAAAGAGAAATCATAAAGATCAGAGCAGAAATCAATGAAATACAAACTAAAAAAAAAAAAATAGAACAAATCAACGAAACTAGGAGCTGATTCTTTGAAAGAATTAATGAGATTGACAACCCCTGGCCAGACTTATTCAAAAGAAAAGAGAAAGGACCCAAATAAATAAAATCATGAATGAAAAAGGAGAGATCACAACCAACACCAAAGAAATACAAACAATTATAAGAATATACTATGAGCAACTCTACGCCAATAAATTTGACAATCTGGAAGAAATGGATACATTTCTAGAGAAATGTAAACTGCCACAACTGAACCAGGAAGAAATAAAAAACCTGAACAGACCCATAACCAATAAGGAGACTGAAGCAGTTATAAAAAAATCTCCAAACAAAGAAAAGTCCAGGACCAGTTGGCTTTCCGGGGGAATTCTACCAAACATTTAAAGAAGAATTAATTACCATTATCCTGAAAATGTCCCAAAAAATAGAAATGGAAGGAAAACTTCCAAACTCATTTTATAAGGCCAGCATCACCTTGATCCCAAAACCAGACAAGGATCCCATCAAAAAAGAGAATTACAGACCAATATCCTTGATGAACACAAATGCAAAAATTCTCACCAAAATATTGGCCAAGAAGATCCAACAGTACATTAAAAGGATTATTCACCACGACCAAGTGGCATTTATTCCAGGGCTGCAAGATTGGTTCAACATCCACAAATTAATCAATGTGATACAGTACATTAATAAAAGAAAGCTTAAGAAACTTTTGATACTCTCCATAGATGCTGAAAAAGCATTTGAAAAAGTGCAGCATCACTTCCTGATTAAAACTCTTCAAAATGTAGGGATAGAGAGCACATACCTCAATATTATCAAAGCCATCTATGAAAAACCCACTGCAAATATCATTCTCAATGGAGAAAAATTGAAAGCTTTTCCTCTAAGGTCAGGAACACAGCAAGGATGTCTGTTATCACCACTGCTGTTCAACATAGTATTAGAAATCCTAGCATCAGCAATCAGACAGCAAAAAGAAATTAAAGTCATCTAAATAGGCAAAGAAGAAGTCAAACTATCACTCTTTGCAGATGATATAATGCTATATGTGGAAAATCCAAAAGGATCCACTCCAAAACTGCTAGAACTTACAGAGGAATTCAGTAATGTGTCAGGTTATAAAGTCAATGCACAGAAATCAGTTGCATTTCTTTACACTAACAACAAGACAGAAGAAAGAGAAATTAAGGAGTCAATCCCATTTACAATTGCACCCAAAACCATAAGATACCTAGGAATAATACCTAGGAATAAACATCACCAAAGAGGCAAAGAATCTATACTCAGAAAACTATAGAGTACTCATGAAAGAAATTGAGGAAGACACAAAGAAATAGAAAAAATGTTCCATGCTCCTGGATTGGAAGAATAAATACTGCGAAAATATCTATGCTACCTAAAGCAATCTACAAGATTAATGCAATCAATGCAATCCCTATCAAAATACCATCGATTTTTTTCAAAGAAATGGAACAAATAATCTAAAATTTATATGTAACCAGGAAAAGACCTCAAATAGCCAGAGCGATATTGAAAAAGAAAGCCAAAGATGGTGGCATCACAATTCCAGACTTCAAGCTCTATTACAAAGCTGTCATCATCAAGACAGTATGCAACTGGCACAAAAACAGACACATAGATCAATAGAACAGAATAGGGAGCCCATAAATAGACCCTTAACTCTATGTTCAACTAATCTTTGACAAAAGAGGAATTAATGTCCAATGGAAAAAAGAAAGCCTCTTCAACAAATGGTGCTGGGAAAATTGGACATGCACATGCAAAAAATGAAATTGGACTATTTCCTTACACCACACATGAAAATAGACTCAAAATGGATGAAGGACCTCAATGTGAGACAGGAATCCATCAGAACCCTACAGGAGAATATAAGCAGTAACCTCTTCGATATCAGCCACAGCAACTTCTTCCAAGATATGTCTCCAAAGGAAAAGGAAACAAAAGTGAAAATGAACCTTTGGGACTTCATCAAAATCAAAAGCTTCTGCACAGCAAAGGAAACAGTCAACAAAACGAAGAGGCAACCCACAGATTGGGAGAAGATATTTGCAAATGACAGTACAGACAAAAGGTTGATATCCAGGATCTATAAAGAACTTCTCAAACTCAACACACAAAAAACAGATAATGATATCAAGAAAATGGGCAGAAGATATGAACAGACACTTCTCCTATGAAGACATACAAATGGCTATCAGACACATGAAAAAATGTTCATCATCACTAGCCATCAGGGAGATTCAAATTAAAACCACATTGAGATATCAACTTACACCAGTTAGAATGGCCAAAATTAGCAAGGCAGGAAACAACATGTGTTGGAGAGGATGTGGAGAAAGGGGAACTCTCTTACACTGTTGGTGGGAATGCAAGTTGGTGCAGCCTCTTTGGAAAACAATGTGGAGATTCCTCACGAAATTAAAAATAGAGCTTTCCTATGACCCTGCAATTGCACTACTGGGTATTTACCCCAAAGATACAGATGTAGTGGAAAGAAGGGCCATCTGTACCTCAATATTTATAGCAGCAATGGCCACAGTCGCCAAACTGTGAAAACAACCAAGATTCCCTTCATCAGACGAATGGATAAGGAAGATGTGGTCCATATACACTATGGAGAATTATGCCTCCATCAGAAAGCGTGAATACCCAACTTTTGTAGCAACATAGATGGGACTGGAAGAGATGATGCTGAGTGAAATAAGTCAAGCAGAGAGAGTCAATTATCATAGGGTTTCACTTATTTGTGGAGCATAACAAATAGCATGGAGGACAAGGGAGGATAGAGAAGGGAAGGCAGTTGAGGGAAATTGGAAGGGGAGGTGAACCATGAGAGACTATGGACTCTGAAAAACAATCTCAGGGTTTTGGAGGGACAGGGGATGGGAGGTTGTGGGAACCAGGTGGTGGGTATTAGAGAGGGCACGGATTGCATGGAGCACTGGGTGTGGTGCAAAAACAATGAATACTGTTATGCTGAAAAGAAATAAAAAAATTTAAAAAAAAGAATAAACTTAACCAAAAACTTGAAAGGCCTGTACTCTGAAAAGTATAAAACATCAAAGAAAGAAATTGAAAATATCTAAAAGTAATGGAAAGACATTCCATTGTTGGATTGGAGGAATAAATATTGTTAAAATATCCATACTACCAAAAGCAGTCTACACATCTAATGCAACCCCTATCAAAATACCAACAACATTTTTCACATAACTAGAAAAATAATCTAAAATTTGTTTGGAACCACACACACACACACACACACACACACACACAAAATCCAAAGGAATTTGAAAAAGAAAACCAAAGTTGGTGGAGTTACAATGCCAGATTTCAAGCTGTAATCACCAAGAGAGTATGGTACTGGCACAGAAACAGACACATAGATCAATAGAACAGAAGTGGGGAACCCAGAAATGGGAATGCAAGCTGGTACAGCCAATCTGTAAAAAACATGGAGGTTTCTCAAAATGTTAAAAATAGAGCTACCATATGACCCAGCAATTATACTATTATGTATTTATCCAAAGGATACAAACATAGTAATTCAAAGGGGTATATTCACCCCACTGTTCCAGAACAGCAGTGTCTACAATAGCCAAACTATGGAAAGAGCCCAGACATCCATCAACAGAAGAATGGATAAAGAAGATATGGTATAGGGGCGCCTGGGTGGCTCAGTGGGTTAAGCTGCTGCCTTCGGCTCAGGTCATGATCTCAGGGTCCTGGGATCGAGCCCCACGTCGGGCTCTCTGTTCAGCAGGGAGCCTGCTTCCCTCTCTCTCTCTCTCTCTGCCTGCCTCTCTGCCTACTTGTGATCTCTCTCTGTCAAATAAATAAATAAAATCTTAAAAAAAAGATGTGGTATATATACAAATGAGATATTACTCAGACATCAAAATGTATGAAATCTTATCTTTTGCAGCTACATTGATTGTACTGGAGGATATTATGCTCAGTGAAATAAGTGAATCAGCAGTAGATAATTATCACATCACTTCATATTTATAATGTATGAAACAAAAATTAAGGATGATAGGGGAAGGGAGGGAAAAATAAAACGAGATTAAATCATATAAGGAGACAAGCATAAGAGATGCTTAACTTTAGGAAACAATTTGATGGTTGCTGGAGGGGAGGGAGATAAAGAAAAAATTATGGGCATTAAGAAAGGCATGTGATAGAATCATCACTGGGTATTATATGTGATTGGTGGGAATGCTAAATTGATAACTAAACTCTGCATTTGAAACTAATGATACACTATATGTCAATTAATTGAATTTAAATAAAATAAGATTATAAAAGAAGAACACAAACAAAAATCCCTGCTTAGGAGCACAGTATATTTTAAATTGATTGTGTGTGTATGTGCATTAAGGGAAAAACAGACACTAAATATACACAGAATAGGTAAATAAATTATGTAGAATGTTAGTAGAATATTGGTGATTTGGTAAAAGAAAAAGTAGCAAAGATGAGACCAATAAAAAGTAATGAGGGTAATATTGGGAAGTTTATTGTGGCCTGTTTGAATAATAACTTCAGAGCACAGACTAGAAAGCAAGGAGAGAATTATTCCCATACACAGTTGATAGAAGACTGTGGATAGCATGTTCCAGAACTACATGGATGTCAGTTAGTTGGCATGAAGAAGAGGTTAGAAATGAGGTCAAAGATATCTAGAAACATTACTGGCAGAATCTTGGAAGACTTCATAAGGAAGGTGAATTTGGCTACAAGGTCAATGGAAAGAAATTAAGCAAAGGCTATAATCTGGCTTTGATGTTTGATTTTAGCTACTTTGTTGAGAGTAGTTTGGTGAAAGTCAAGTTTAGAGGTAGGGAGATTAAGCAAACATTTCAGAAATCTATATGAGACATACATGTGGATCAGAGCAAGGTAGTTACAGGGGAGGTGGTGAGAAGTCACCTGATTCTGGATGTGTTTGGAGGTAGAGACCATAGTAATCTCAGTGGATGGGACATAAGAGTGTGGGCAGATCAGAGCACAATTGGATGACCCCAAAGCTTTGGGCCTGAGGCATTGAAGGATGCCACTGCTGTCCACAGGAATTAGGAAGGATGTGCCTGGAAAACTATGGGATGGGGTATCAAGATACAGGATTGAACTTGTTACATCATAGATGTATAGGAGCCATTCAAATGGAAAGTTCACCTAAGCAGTTAGATGCATGAGGGAATCAGCAAGTGAATAGATGTAAAATGTTTAGGAATCCCTGAAGACAACATCCCACAAGGAAAAAAAAAATGTGTGCAGAAGGCATGAATGGTAATTTAACAGAAATCATGAATGATTAATAAACCCATAAAATGATACTGAGTACAATTAATAATCATGGAAATGAAAACAAAACCAATAGTATTGCACACTCATTTTTGGAAAATATTTAAATGAGCAAATATACCAGATTTTCATGATGATGTGGAGCAAAATACACAGTCTGATGCATTAAAGATAGGAGTATAAATTTGCTCAATCACTTTGGAAAATAATCAGGAATTACCTGGTTCTAAAATCCATTTATTTCTATCCTAGTGTTTGTCCTAAAGCAACTCTTACTTTCACAGGGAACTTGTCCAAATACACTCATTGAACTCGTTTTTATAATACCACGGACTTGGAGAACAAAAAGGAATATGTTGTTGAGGTCAAGATGGAGGAGAAGTAGCAGGCTGAGACTACATCAGATAGCAGGAGATCAGCAAGATAGCTTACCAATCCATTGCAAACATCTACAAATCCAACAGGAGAGTAAAGAGAAGAACATCAACAATTCTAGAAACAGAAAATTGACCATTTTCTGAAAGGTAGGACCAGCGGAGAAGTGAATCCAAAGCGACGGGAAGATAGACCATGGGGGGAGGGGTTGGCTCCTGGCAAGCGGTCGAGCAACAGAGCACAAAATCAGGACTTTTAAAAGTCTGCTCCATTGAGGGACATCACTCCAGAGGCTAAACTGGGGTGAAGCCCACGCTGGGTTAGCGTGGCCCCAGGTCCCGCGGGGTCACAGAAGGATGGGGGGGTTCCTGAGTGTCACAGAGCTCACAGGTATTAGAGCGGGGAAGCCAGCTACAGAGACAGAGCCAAAGAGTGAGCTCTCAGCTTGGAGTTACCTTGAACTGGTCGCAGGATGGGTGAGCTCAGAGTGCAGCCAGAGGCCAGGGATACAGGAGTGATTGAGTGCTTGTCTCTGAGGGTACACTGAGGAGTGGCACCCCGAGCTCTCAGCTCCTCTGGGCTGGAGATTGGGAGGCCACCATTTTCATTCCCATCCTCCAGAAATCTATGGAAAACATTCAGGGAACAAAAACTCCCGAAAGTGAACCCGAGCGGATTAATTAGCCTGGCCTCTGGTAAGGGCGGTGCAATTCCACCTTGGGCAAAGACACTTGAGAATCACTATAACAGGCCCCTACCTGATCAACAAGAAATCCAGCCAAGACCAAGTTCATGTACCAAGGAGAATAGCAGAATCTCAGAGGAGAAGAAAGCAAAACATGGAATTCATGGCTTTCTCCCCATGATTCCTTAGTCTGGCAGTTAATTTTTTTAAAAATTTTATTTATTTTCTTCTACATTTTTTAAACTTTTACTCTTTCCTCTTTTAATGTTTTTTGACTATTTTATCTTAACAATACCTTTCATAATAATAATAATAATCTTTTTTGAACCTTCATTATTACAGTCATATTTTATCCTTCATTGTATCTAACTTTATTTTTTGTATAAACATAAGGGTTTTTCTTCTAAAACATTTGGGGTACAACTTCTAATAGATCAAAATATGCCCTAAATATAGCTGCAGGCTTGTCCTAGTCTCCAGCCTGAGCAAAATCTCTCCACTTTCTTTTTCTTTATTCTTCCAACCAACTTACTTTATCAACTCCTTTATAAGAAATAAATTTTTTTTGTCATTTTTATAGGCATATTCCATCCCTTCATTGTGTTTACCCTTATATATGTTTTTCATTCTTTAAAATTTTGGGAGGTAGTTTCTTCTAAGAGAACAAAATACTCCCCAAATTCAGTGGGTAACCCTGTTCTAGTCAGCAGTATAATATATATATTTTTTCTTTTTATATATATTTTTAAATTTGTTTTATTTTCTTTTTTTTTCCTCTGATCTTCTTTTTATCCTCTTTATCCTTCCCATGATTTGGGGTCCCTTCTGATTTGGCTAAAGTGCATTGTCCTGGGGTCTTTTCCACTCTTCTAGTATTTTATTTTCTCCTTCATATATTCTTATCTGGACAAAATGACAGGGCGGAAAAACTCACCACAAAAAGAAGAACAAGAGGCAATACCAAAGGCTAGGGACTTAATCAATACGGACATTGGTAATATGTCAGATCTAAAGTTCAGAATGATGATTCTCAAGGTTCTAGTCAGGCTCAAAAAAGGCATGGAAGATATTAGAGAAACCTTCTCTGGAGAGATAAAAGCCCTTTCTGGAGAAATAAAACAACTAAAATCTAACCAAGTCGAAATTTTTAAAAAAAGCTATCAATGAGGTGCAATAAAAAATGGAGGCTCTTACTGCTAGGATAAATGAAGCAGAAGAGAGAATTAGTGATATAGAAGACCAAATGACAGAGAATAAAGAAGCTGAGCAAAAGAGAGAAAAACAAATACTAAATCACTAGGGGAGAATTTGAGAGATAAGTGACACCATAAGATGAAACATTAGAATAATTGGGATTCCAGAAGAAGAAGAATGAGAGAAGGGAGCAGAAGCTATACTGGAGAGAATTATTGTAGAGAATTTCCCTAATATGGAAAATGGAACAAACATCAAAACCCAGGAGGTGCAGACAACCCCCCTCAAAATCAATAAGAATAGGTCCACACCGCCCCACCTAATAGTAAAATTTACAAGTCTTAGCGACAAAGAGAAAATCCTGAAAGCAGCTCGGGAAAAGAAGTCTGTAACATACAATGGTAAAAATATTAGACTGGCAGCAGACTTATCCACAGAGACCTGGCAGGCCAGAAAGAACTGGCATGATATAATCAGAGCACTAAATGAGAAAAAACATGTAGCCAAGAATACGCTATCCAGCTAGGCTACCATTGAAAATAGAAGGAGAGATAAAAAGCTTCCAGGACAAACAAAAACTGAAAGAATTTGCAAACACCAAACCAGCTGTTTAGGAAATATTGAAAGGGGTCCTTTAAGCAAAGAGACCCTAAAAGTAGTAGAACAGAAAGAAATAGAGACAATATACAGTAGCAGTCACCTTACAGGCAATGCAATAGCACTAAACTCATATCTCTCAATAGTTACCCTGAATGTTAATGGGCTAAATCCTCCAATCAAAAGACACAGTGTATTATAATGGATAAAAAAACAAAACCTATCAATATGCTGCCTACAAGAAACTCATTTTAGACACGAAGACACCTCCAGATTTAAAGTGAGGGCGTGGAAAACAATTTGCCATGCTAATGGACATCAGAAGAAGGCTGGAGTGGCAATCCTTATATCAGATCAATTAGACTTTAAGCCAAAGACTATAACAAGATATGAGGAAGGACAATATATCATACTCAAAGGGTCTGTCCAACAAGAAGACCTAACAATTTTAAATATCTATGTCCCTAACATGGGAGCAGCCAACTATATAAACCAATTAATACCAAAATCAAAGAAATACATTGACAATAATACAATAATAGTAGGAGACTTGAACACTCCCCTCACTGAAATGGACACATCATCCAAGCAAAAGATCAACAAGGAAATAAAGGCCTTAAATGACACACTGGACCAGATTCCCAAAAGGCCTTAAATGACACAACGGACCAGATTCCCAATGCAACAGAATATACATTCTTCCCTCGTACACATGGAACATTCGCCAGAATAGGTCACATCCTGGGTCACAAATCAGGTCTCAACCAGTATCAAAAGATTGGGACCATTCCTTGCATATTTTCAGACCACAATGCTCGGAAGCTAGAACTCAATCAGAAGAGGAAATTTGGAAAGAACCCAAATACATGGAGACTGAAGAGCATCCTTCTAAAGAATGAATGGGTCAACCAGGAAATTAAAGAAGAATTGAAAAAAATCATGGAAACAAATGATAATGAAAGCACAATGGTTCAAAATCTGTGGGACACAGCAAAGGCAGTCCCGAAAGCAAAATATATAGTGGTACAAGCCTTTCTCAAGAGACAAGAAAGGTATCAAATACACAACCTAACCCTATACCTAAAGGACCTGGAGAAAAAACAAAAAAGAAAGCCTAAATCCAGCAGGAGAAGATAAATAATAAGGATCAGAGCAGAATCAATGAAATAGAAACAAACAAACAAAAATGATAGAGCAAATCAACGAAACTAGGAGTTGGTTCTTTGAAAGAATTAACAAGACTGATAAACCCCTGGCCAGACTTATCAAAAAGAAAAGAGAAAGGACCCAAATAATCAAAATCATGAATGAAAAAAGAGAGATCACAACCAACACCAAAAAATACAAACAATTATAAGAACATATTATGAACCACTCTATGCCAAAAATTTGAAAATCTGGAATAAATGGATGCATTCCTGGAGCCATATAAACTACCACAACTGAACCAGGAAGAGATAGAAAACCTTAACAGACCTATAACCAGTAAGGAGATTGAAACAAGTCATCAAAAATCTCCAAACAAACATAAGCCCAAGAATATGTCGCTGAAATAATGTAAATCTACATAGCAGTTATAAACCATCACTGCTTGCAATAATGTATCTCCAGGACAAAAACAATTGAGAAAAATGAAAGACAGAATAACAATTTTAGTATGATACTTTGAATTGTCAACCTTAAAATTTAAAAATCAAATGTTAATTAGTAGCAAATGAGTTTACTCAGAAATATCAGAACTATTACAATTGAGATCATGCAAACTATGGCAAGCCATAGAAAAGTCAAGAGAACAAAGGAGAGCATCCTTTTATAGAGGAGAGGAAGAAGTTAGAACAGGTTGTTCTGGATAAAAAATTATTGGAGAGAGGGGCACCTGGGTGGCTCAGTGGGTTAGGCCGCTGCCTTCGGCTCGGGTCATGATCTCAGGGTCCTGGGATCGAGTCCCACATTGGTCTCTCTGCTCAGCAGGGGGCCTGCTTCCCTTCCTCTCTCTCTGCCTGCCTCTCTGCCTACTTGTGATCTCTCTCTGTCAAATAAATAAATAAAATCTTTAAAAAAAATTATTGGAGAGAAATGATAATTTGAAAGGGTATCAACTCATTATCTGCAGTCCCGGGGCAGCTTGCTGTTGCAAGACCAAGAGGAAATCTTCCTTCTTGCTGAACGATGAATGAATGAATAAACTTACCATAGGTGGTAATGCATGAGAACTCTGTCTCATGGCTTCTGGACACAATTTTGAATGAGATTTGCTTTATTCATGTTCAAAAAAAAAAAAAAGGTAAAGCTGAAAATAGATGCACAGAGATATTTGAAGATACAAATATTTATGATATCATTACAAAGAAAAATATGGGACAGACTAAAGCACAATTAAAGATGTTATAAATTTCTGGGGAAGTTGGGGAGAGATGATCATGGTTTGAATGCAATGCTGATGTGTATTTCCTGTATGTGCAATGATGATATGTTTTTAATTTATTTTAAATATGTAAATGATAATAAAATGTACTGTCTGGTTTGCACAGTATCTTTTGTGATATTCATTACTGTGGACTCTGAGAAACAAAGTGAGTGTTCGGAGGGGAGGAGGTAGGGAGTTAGGTGAAACTGGTGGTGGGTATTAAGGAGGGCACTTTTCAGGGAGCACTGGGTGTGGTACATAAACAATGAATCTTAGGACACTGAAAAAATAGAATAAAATTTTTAAAATAATAAAATAATTTTATTTTTAAAAGTGTAAAAAATCAACCCAAATCCATCAAGAAGACTTATTTCACTTTTCTTCTATCTCATATTAGTAAGTATCCTAATGTGGCCCTTCTCTCAATACACTTTCAAAAACAGATATGCTTCTAATAAAAGACGGTTTGTATATTATTTATGAAGATTGCATTTAATTCCAGGAGTAAACAAAATATGGAAAACAATGACACATAAGAATGTAGAGTAAAGATTATCAGTTGATTAGAAAATTCACAGTAATGGGTAGTCCAATGGCAAACAAATATATGAAAAGTTGATTAAATTACTTTCTATGGATTTGTTATGGAAGTGCATCACCAAAAACAGCCAAAAAATAACTATTTCCATTATAATAATGAAGACACAGTACTATAGTTGTGGCAGAAAAAAAAAACACACAAAAAAACAAAAATCTTGGAAATATATTTAATTGAAATAAAAATAAAATAGAATAAATTGACTACATCTCAAATTCAACATAGTAAAAGAATTACTTATTTAATTAGAAGACAATAATCACACATGTGCCCAGTATGTAACAAAGAAAGTAAGAAATATGTAAAGTTGTTATAATATGGAGGGAATGAGAGTTTTAAGTCATCATATTTAAAAAATCTATAGACTTTACAATCTTAAATAAGATACCTAAAGACTAAACATCATAGAGTAGCTGGAAAATTTTACAATTTTCCAAATTATGATTAATTATTTAAAACATTATTATCATTTGTTATGTCATAATATATTAATGATAATTATACTGTTATTATCTTAAACATACCTAGGATTGAAATATCTGACATAAGAACAAGGAAGAAAATGGGGATGGGAAGATTTTGGGAGATGTATGACATTTCAGTTTCAAAAACAAATATCTAAGTTTAAGAAGCTGGGAAGGTGAAACATTAAGCAGAAAATACTAAAAGTAACTTTATGCCACAGAACAGTCATCAAAGTAGCAGAAAACAGAGAAAACTAATGGAACATGACTTATCTAGGAAGTTATCCAAGACAATCAATACTTTTCCCTAAATGAGGGCTGAAATTGAAGTACTTTCACTGAAATAAGTCAATTCAGTCTGTTGTATGATTTTTTTCCCACTGGGTTGACTGAAATCTTTATGAAATTGATACAATTTATTAGTTATTTTGAATATTGTCATCCCCATTCTTGGATTTTATGAAGTGAAACTTGTGAGTAAATTCTGAACTATGGAATAGCTTCTTGAAAAGTGAGGAAATTGCTTATCATGTGTTCTACACCTAATAAAATACCCACTTATATTTTCAGTTCAGTGGGAGTTTTACCATAAATTCTGTGACATAGTCAAAATATTAAAATAAGCTATATATGAATCTGGAATTGTCTTCAAGATACTGAAATAAGTGGCATTATTAGGGAAAAGAGTCCATCCTTGAAATGATTGAATTATTCTTATGTTACTCATTGTAAGTTCAAAAGCCTCATAAGGCAGTTGCATAGTGGTTAAATGAGTCCACAGCCACCAAAAAAGTTCATTTTGTTTTTCTAAGACCTCAGATTGATGAATACACAATTGTCCTCTCACTCCCAATACTTTTATCATCACAGACACAATGTGTTTAATGATAAGCAAATGGTCTGTAAGTCCTATTGAGAAATACATCTGATCTCAGGAGAATCCTAAAACTTTTTTCTCAAACTTTCTCTTTGTTTTCATTGTTACCAATTTCACCTTAAGTGAATGTGGATCTTCATTACTCTCAGAATGCCAGGAAGAGCTGATTTAGAACCCCAAGGGATGTTTAACAAGCTCATCTTCTCTGGGAATACAAACTACACAGGCAGTGCTTGTCATTTCCTCTGTTTAACTACAACATTTAATTGTTGTACCGTAGCTTTCTAACAAGTCCCTTGGAACATCCAGTGCAGGGGTTTAAGGGACAGGGAACCCAGCTCCCCCAGTCGCTAAGTAAAGAAAATAAAATTGCTTTCCAGCCTCGCCCCTGCCAAGTTCTATGAGAGACAATTTAATTATTTGCTCAGTCCCCATAACTTTAACTTGCATTTATTTTAATAGTCTCACTGGGATGCCAAGTGTTTATCAAGTTAGAGAAACCACCTCAGAGATGTTTTAGTGAAATGTGCCCATTGGAACAAAGCCATCACACTTTGAATTCAAACTATTGAGTAATGCAAATTTTTTTTTTCTTCTCAAACATAAGTTCTCTGTTCTTGTTGTTGTTATGGCTCTAACATGACACTAACTTAACTTTAAAAGACAGAATATATATTCTGAATCCTCCATTATCAAATAAGTTTCAGGCATAAAGATATATTTATCAATTAAACCATCACTAAAATATTATTGATGCTATAATTGACTCTCATTTCACTCCCCTTTCACATCCTCCTTCTTCCATTTCCTAAAAGCATATAATAAAGTACTTAAATAACTGATTACTAGTGATATCATAAATATGACTGTAATTAAACTGTCTCATCAATGCACATGATAAATACATAAATACATAATTAAATACATAACTTCATAACTTCATAACAGTTACAATAGAAAGGGCTTTTTGTGGATATTGAAAAATTCTTATATAAAAGTTTCTAAGTTTCCACTATTTTTAGTAGCTACTATTGTCCTTTTGTCTTTACTTGTTTGATTTTAAAATAAAATAAAAAATTTTTCATGTATTTAATGATATTATCTTTTTTGATTTGATATATAAAATATGAAGTGAAACTATTCCTTGTTTGGATAGTTCATAGTATTTTAATATTTTTAACTGAAATTACATCTTTCATTTCCCCTCTTATTCCTACATAAGTAGGAATTTTATACATATATTGCAGTGTGAACATACATTTCTTTTTTGAAAAAGTATGCCTCATTTCTAAAACAGTAGAATACACATTCTTTTCAAATGCAAATCAGACATTTTTAAGAATAGGTCATATATGTACTTGGTCACTTATCAAAAACAAAACTGTAAGGACCCAAATAAGTAAAATAACACGTAAGAGCAGAGAAATAACAACCAATATTACGGAACTACAAGAAATTATAGGAGAATATTATGAAAAACTATATGCTGACAAATTGGTCAACTTGGAAGAAATACTCAAATTTCTAGAGGGGAAAAAAACAAAAGAACAAAACAAAGCAAACAAACAAAGCAAAAAACAAAACCAATGCACAAACAAAATAAAATGGCTGGAATTGAAGTAGAAAGAAATTAAAAATTTCAACAGACTGATAACCAGCAAAGACATTGAATCAGTAATTTTAAAAAAATCTCTCAGGGAACCTGAGTGGCTCAGTGGGTTAAAGCCTGTGACTTTGGCTCATGTCATGATCCCAGGGTCCTGGAACCCGGCCCTGCATCAGGCTTTCTACTCAGCAGGGAGCCTGCTTCCTCCTCTCTCTCTGCCTGCCTCTCTGCCTACTTGTGATCTCTCTTTGTCAAATAAACAAATAAAATCTTTTTCTTTTTTTGTAATTGATTTATTTATTTTCAGAAAAACAGTATTCATTATTTTTTCACCACACCCACTGCTGCATGCAATTCGTGCCCTCTATAATACCCACCACCTGGTACCCCAATCTCCCACACCCCCACCACTTCTAACCCCTCAGATTGTTTTTCAGAGTCCATAGTCTCTCATGATTCACCTCCCCTTCCAATTTACCCCAACTCCCTTCTCCTCTCTAACACCCCTTATCCTCCATGATATTTGTTATGCTCCACAAATAAGTGAAACCATATAATAATTGACTCTCTCTGCTTGACCTATTTCACTCAGCATAATCTCTTCCAGTCCCGTCCATGTTCCTACAAAGTTGGCTATTCATCCTTTATGATGGAGGCATAATACTCCATAGTGTATATGGACCACATCTTCCTTATCCATTCGTCCATTGAAGCGCATCTTGGTTCTTTCCATAGTTTGGCGACCGTGGCCATTGCTGCTATAAACATTGGGGTACAGTTGGCCCTTCTTTTCACGACATCTGTATCTTTGAGGTAAATACCCAGGAGTGCAATGGCAGGGTCATAGGGAAGTTCTATTTTTAATTCTTGAGGAATCTCCACACTGTTCTCCAAAGAGGCTGCACCAACTTGCATTCCCACCAACAGTGGAAGAGGGTTCCCCTTTCTCCACATTTTCTCCATCACATACTGTTTCCTGTTTTGTTAATTTTGGCCATTCTAACTGGTGTGAGGTGATATCTCAATGTGGTTTTAATTTGAATCTACCTGAGGGCTAGTGATGATGAACATTTTTTTCATTTGTCTGATAGCCATTTGTATGTTTTGATTGAAGAAGTGTATGTTCATATCTTCTGCCCATTTTTTGATATGTTTACCTGTTTCATGTGTGTTGACTTTGAGGAGTTCATTATAGATCCTGGATATCAAACTTTTGTCTTTATTGTCATTTGCATATATCTTCTTTGCCTTTGAGACACATCTTGCAAGAAGTTGCTGTGGCTGATATCGAAGAGATTACTGCCTATGTTCTCCTCTAGGATTCTGATGGATTCCTGTCTCACATTGAGGTCTTTTATCCATTTTGAGTTTATATTTGTGTACGGTCTAACAGAATGGTCAAGTTTCATTCTTCTACTTATAGCTGTCCAGTTTTCCCAGCACCATTTATTGAAGAGACTCTTTGTTACACTGTATATTTTTTCCTGTTTTGTTGAAGATTAATTGACCATAGAGTTGAGGGTCCATATCTGGGCTCTCTACTCTGTTCCACTGGTCTATGTGTCTGTTTTTATGCCAGTACCATGCTGTCTTGGTGATCACAGCTTTGTAATAAAGCTTGAAATCAGGTAACGTGATGCTCCCAGCTTTATTTTTGTTTTTCAACATTTCCTTAGCGATTCGGGATCTCTTCTGATTCCATAGAAATTTTAGTATTATTTGCTCCAGCTCTTTGAAGAATACCGGTGGAATTTTGACTGGAATGCCATTAAAAGTATAGATTGCTGTAGGCAGTATAGACATTTTAACAATGTTTATTCTTCCGATCCAAGAGCATGGAATGGTCTTCCATCTTTTTGTGTCTTTTTCAGTTTCTTTCAGGAGTGTTCTGTAGTTCCTCAAGTACAGATCCTTTACCTCTTTGGTTAGGTTTATTCCCAGGAATCTTATGGTTCTTGGTGCTATAGTCAATGGAATCGACTCTCTAATTTCCCTTTCTGTATTTTCATTGTTAGTGTATAAGAAAGCCACTGATTTCTGCACATTGACTTGGTATCCTGCCACGTTGCTGAATTGCTGTATGAGTTCTAATAGTTTGGGAGTGGAGTCTTTTGAGTTATCCATATAAAGAATCATGTCATCTGCGAAGAGAGAGAGTTTGACTTCTTCATTGCCATTTGGATTCTTTTTATTTCTCTTTGTTGTCTGATTGCTGTTGCTAGGACTTCTAATACTATGTTGAACAAGAGTGGTGACAGTGGGCATCCTTGTCTTGTTCCTGATCTCCACGGGAAGGCTGCAAGCTTTTTCCCATGGAGGATGATATTTGCTGAGGGTCTTTCTTACATAGATTTTATGAAGTTGAGGAATGTTCCCTCTATCCCTATACTTTGAAGCATTTTAATCAGGAACGGATGCTGGATTTTGTCAAATGCTTTTTCTGCATCGATTGAGAGGACCATGTGGTTCTTCTCTCTTCTCATATTAATTTGTTGTATCACATTGATTGATTTGCAAATGTTGAACCATCCTTGTAGCCCAGGGATGAATCCCACCTGATTATGGTGGATAATCTTTTTAATGTGCTGTTGGATCCTGTTTGCTAGGATCTTGTTGAGAATCTTAGCATCCATATTCATCAGTGATATTGGTCTGAAATTCTCCTTTTTGGTAGGGTCTTTGCCTCGTTTGGGGTAATGCTGGGTAATTCTGGCTTCATAGAAAGAGGAAGTTTTCCTTCTGATTCAATTTTTTGAAAACAGGTTCAGGAGAATAGGTGTTATTTCTTCTTTGTAAGTTTTGTAGAATTCCCCAGGGAATCTGTCAGGTCCTGGTTTCTTGTTTTTTGGGAGGTTTTTGATCACTGCTTCATTCTCATTTCTAGATATCGGTCTATTCAGGTTGTCAGTTTCTTCCTGGTTCAATTTTGGTAGTTTGTAGTTTTCCAGGAATACATCCATTTCATCTAGGTTGCTTAGCTTATTGGCATATAACTGTTGATAATAACTTCTGATGATTGTTTCTTCTTCCTTGGTGTTAGTTGTGATCTCTCCCCTTTCATTCATAATTTTATGAATTTGGGCTTTCTCTCTTTTCTTTTGGATTAGTGTCACCAATGGCTTATTGATATTATTGATTCTTTCAAAAAACCACCTTCCAGTTTCATTGATAAGTTCTACTGTATCTCTGGTTTCTACCTCATTGATCTCAGCTCTAATCTTGATGATTTACCTTCTTATGCGTGGAGTTGGTTTGATTTGTTGTTGATTCTCCAGTTCATTAAGGTGCAGAGACAGCTGGTGTATTCTGGATTTTTCAATTTTTTTTGAGGGAGGCTTGGATGGCTATGATTTTCCCCCTTAGGACCGTCTTTGCTGTATCCCATAGGTTTTGGATTGAAGTGTCTTCATTATCATTGGTTTCCATGAAATGTTTCAGTTCTTCTTTGATCTCCTGGTTGATCCAAGCATTCTTAAGCAAGGTGGCCTTTAGCTTCCAGGTGTTTGAGTTCCTTCTGAACTTTTCCTTGTGATTGAGATCCAGTTTCAAAGCATTGTGATCTGAGATTATGCAGGGTATAATCTTAGTCTTTTGGTCGGTTGTGTCCTGATTTGGGACCCAGTATGTGGTGTATTCTGGAGAAGGTTCCGTGTGCATTTGAGAAGAATGAGTATTCTGTTGTTTTAGGGTGGAATGTTCTGTATATATCTATGAGGTCCATCTGGTCTAATGTGTCATTCAATGTTCTTGTTTCTTTATTGAATTTCTGCTCTGATGATCTATTTCTGAGAGAGGCGTGTTAATATCTCCTATGATTAGTGTATTCATATCAATATGACTCTTTATCTTGATTAACAGTTTTCTTAAGTAATTGGCTGCTCCCATATTGGGAGCATAGATATTTACAATTGTTAGATCATCTTGGTGGATAGTCCCTTTAAGGATTATGTAGTGTCCTTCTGTATCTCTGACTACAGTCTTTAGTTTAAAATCTAATTTGTCTGATATGAGAATCGCTACCCCAGCCTTCTTTAAGGCCCATTGGCATGAAAGATGCTTCTCCATCCTTTCACTTTCAGTCTGGGTGTATCTTTAGGTTCAAAATGGGTCTCTTGTAGACAACATATGGATGGGTCCTGTCATTTTATCCAGTCTGTGACCCTTGCCATTTTATGGGCGCATTTAGGCCATTCACATGGAGAGTGATTATTGATAGATACGTTTTTATTGACATCGAGTTACCTTTGAAGTCTTTCTTTCTGTAGACTGTGTCTATATTTCTGTTCAATGCTATTCTTGGGATTTTCCCTCTTTTATAGAACCCCCCTTAATATTTCCTGCAGTGTCGACTTGGTGGTTGCATAGTCTTTTAAGCCTTGCTGGTCTTGAAAACTCTTTATCTCTCCATCCATTGTGAATGTCAGTCTTGCTGGATAAAGTATTCTTGCTGCATGTTCTTCTTTTTTAGTGCCCTGAATATATCTTGCCAGCCTTTTCTGGCTTGTCAGGTCTCTGTGGACAGGTCTGACGTTTTTCTGATGGGCTTCCCTCTGTAAGTAAGGATCCTTTTTGCCCTGGAAGCTATCAAGACATTATACCTACAATTATAATTCCCCAATTTGACTATAAGGTGTCGTTATTTTTTGGGGGGAATGTAGAATCTTGGGTGGAGACCATTCAGCCTCTAGTACATGAACGCTGGTTCCATTCGCGAGATTGGGAAAATTTTCATGAAGGATTTCTTCCACTATATCTTCTCAACTTCTTTCTTTCTACTCCCCTTCAGGAATTCAAATAATTCTGACATGGAACGCTTCATGGCATCATTTAATTCCCTGATTCTGTTTTCGTGGTTTCTAAGCTGTTTGTTCCAGGCTTTCTCCTGATCCTTTCTCTCTATCTGTTTGTCTTCCAGATCACTAATTCTGTCTTCTGTATCAGTTACCCTAGCCTTGAGAGAACTTAGATTACATTGGAACTCATTGAGAGCATTATGATCGTCCTCCCTGGTAGCTTTAAGCTCCGCCCTAACATTGTGAATTTCCTGTCTGGTCACTTTCAGTTTGGCCCTAATCAATTCCATTTGGTCATCCATGCATTTCTCCAACCTATCTATTGCCTGGATAATTGGTAGCCTGAATTCTCTTTCCAACATATTGTCTATGTTGGTAGCTGTTAGCTCTGTTGCAGAAGGTCCATCCTCTGTATTTTTCTTCTTTGGGCATTCTTCCTCTTAGTCATTTTGGTGAGAAATGACTGAACAGATGTAGCTGTATGTATCAACCGTGTTGCAGTCAAGGTTCACCCTGGAACTCTTCTGAGCAATCAGGATTCCCCACCCAAAGGAGAGAGAAAAGAAAAGAAAAAGAAAAAGAAAAGAAAAACAAAAAGGAGAGATACAGACAGAAAAGAAAGGAAGATGAAAGAGAAGGTTCAGCCCAGATTGGCCCCAAGGTAAGATTTATGAAGTAGACAAACAAAAACAGACAAACAAAAAGACTGATACAATATATGACAAGAGAAAAAATATATATATATGCAACTAAAGGAAGAACCTCATATAAAAGAACTCCAAGTGTAAGATTTATATGCTATCAGGACAAACACAAAAACACAGAAACACTGGTGAAGAAGAAGATGGGAGAGTGGTTATAAATTCTCATTGTGTGTGAGGAAGGTAGTTTTGATTCTTCCTGAATGTATCTTGATATCTTTGTTAAAGGACTCAACTTTCCTAAGATAAAGGGGATTAAAAATTGGTTTACCTATAGGGGTAGTATTGATTGGGGAAAGGAGATTACTTTGAAGTTTAACTCTATATGAATATTAGAGGATAAAAATAAAAAGGAATAAACTAGACTAAACTAAACTAAAATTTAAAAAGAGGAATTCAAAAAATAAAAATGCAAAAGAAATACATAGGTGTATGTATCAAAAAGTTCAGGTTAGAAGGGTATTATGGAATTTGATGTACTGTACAGCTCGCTGTGATGGTAAATAGGTTAAAAAAATTACCTATGTGTAAAAAACAAATGAAACAGAATAGTGGGAACGAGTGAAAAATAAAAATTTTCCTATGAATTAGTGGTTGTTCTCTTATAGCCCCTTTTTTTTCTTTTTTTTTTTCTTTTTTCTTGGTTTGTTTTCTGGGGGAGGGGCCTGCCACGTGGTTTGTCAGTCAATGATGTTTCCTGAGTTAAGTCCTTCTGCCCCTCTGAAGGAGGTGGGCTCTGAGGAAACTGGTTTTTTTCAGGCTTTTGTTCTCTGGTGGTTTTTATGTTTGTTCACTTTTTTTTCTCTCACGACCGCCTTTGATGGTTTTTGTAGTTTTAGAGGAAAACAAATGGCACCTTGATCTCCCTCTGAGAGAGAAGCCTCAGTCTGGGTGCTGAGCCTAAATAAGTTCCCCCTTGGCCACTGGCAGAGCAGGTTCCAAGTTGCAGACCCTGGGGACACAGGATCTTTTGCTTGTACCAAAGCCAAGGCAGTGGCAGCTGTGTGGGAGCTCCCTGCCGTCAGAGAATTCCAAGCAGCAAATGCACACTGAGATTTTGCCGCTGGCCTGGGCTGGGAGTGCTAGGTATTGCTGGGTCTAAGAGTGCCCGGCTTGCGTGCACCTCTTTCAGGGGCCGCTATGGGTCACGTGTGCCTCTCAGCCACTGAGAACGGGGCGCAGGTTTGAAAGCTCCAGGCTGGGCTTTTGCGCACCTCTTTCAGGGGAGAGCTTGGGGTGTGCTGCTTACGCTCTGAAACAATGGTGTGGGTCAAAGAGCGCTGGCCAGGCCTTTGTAACTCTCTCAGGGGAGCATGAGGGATCTGTGCACGTATCTCAGGCTTTGTAGCAGGGCTCGTGGGTTCTGCCCACTGGCGTGGCTCCCATCCCCTTACAGGAGCCAGAAGCCACGCATTCTCTGGCGCACTGGCGGCTTAGGGACCAAGACCTGGTTTCTCCGTGCACACTCTCTGCCTCAGCACCAGGGGAGGCTGTCCTGGGATCTGGGACTTAAGCCCTTGTCCCTAGCCGCCCTGATTCCCACAATTTCCCCCTGGGATCCTTTTCTTTTTTGGAGTGTTTTCAACCAGTCTCCAAGTTAATGCTGGTCCCCAGACGCAGGGCACTCTCGCTCGTATTGGGGTACTACTTTCCAACCGGTCGCCTCTGGTGGCTCCCTCCCCCTTTTATCTTCCGATATCAGTTGCCGTTCCCACTCCGCTTTACCTGCCCACTGGTGTCTTCTGCCCCTGTAGAGAACCAGACGTGTATAATTCTTATCTCAGGCTGATTTCATGGGTGAATGGAGTTCTTTGGTAGGTAATCAGCTCATTTTGGGGTACAGGCTTAACAGGTGCCTCCTCCTACTTCCCCACCATCTTGTCCCCTCCACAAATAAAATCTTTTTAAAGAAAATGTCTTTTGGTTTCTCTCTTAAAAAACAAACAAATAAACAAAATCCCAACAAACAAAATTCTAGGGCCAGATAGCATCAAGGCAAGTTTTACCAAATATTAAAGAGTTAATACCTAGTCTTCTCAAACCAGTTCAAATAATTTGAAAGTCAGGAGAACTTCCAGATTCATTCTATGAATCCAGCAATAACCAGTACAAAACCAGATAAAGGGTCCATTAAAACAGATATCTACACGAAAATATTCCTGATAAACATGGATGCGAATATTTTCAACTGAATTTTACCAAAACTGAATCAAACAGAACATTCACAGAATCATTCTATATTATTCAGTGGGATTTATTCCTAGGATGCAAATGTGGTTCGATATTCACAAATCAATCAATGTGATAAAATACATTAAATAAAGGAAGGATAATAACCTCATAAGGTCCTTCCATTAGATACAGAAATGAATTTGGCAAAGCATAAGAACCATTCATGATTAAAAAACAAAAACAAAAATAAACTTCAATAAAGTAGGGTTGAGGGAAAATATTTCAACATAATAATACCTATATATGAAAAACCCACAGTTAATATAACCCTCAATGTAAGAAACCTGAGAACTTTTCCTTTAAAGTCAGGAACAAGACAGGGATGTCCACTCTCATTGCTATTATTTAAGAGAGTACTGTTAAGTCCTAGCTGTTGGAACACAACCCAGATCCTCGCCAAATTGACTGGGGTCATGTCAAATCCTGTGAGAAAACTCCAGGAGATGGAGGGCAAGAATCTCCCTAGAAGGATGTCCAGAATAAACATGGGAAGATCCCTTGAGTGTTTTCATGTCCTCCTTTACATCGATCTGATAAGGGTGGAGAATCCTGAACTTGCTCTTGTTACTTAAAACTAAGAGATATTGTCATATAAATCTAAAATATAATCATTGTTGTTTCCTTGTCAAACTTGATCTCCTGCATGTAAATCTCATCTCACATGTAGCCCATGCGCTGCACATAAATCTGTATCCTGTTTGTAATCGGACTTTGTGTAAGGTATAAAAGAAATGATTGTAAGAAATAAAGACCTCTAGTGTACATCAGTCCAAGTCCCTGTATGATTTTGCTCCTATCACCAGGATCTCCCCCGCCTTGCGAAGGTTACACTTAGCCACCACATTCAGACAACAAAAACAACAAAATTAAAGTCATCCAGATCACCAAGGAAGATCTCAAGCTTTCATTATTAGCAGAATACAAGATGGTTTATGTAGAAAACCCAAAAGATTCCACCAAATTTTTGCTAGAGCTGATACATGAGTTCAGTAAAGTCTCAAAATAAAAATCAGTGTACAGAAATCTGTTCCATTTGTATAAACCAATAATTAAACTACAGAAAGAGAAATCAAGGAATCAATCCCATTTATTATTATTCCCAAAATCATAAGATAAGCAGGAACAGATCAAACAAAAATGATAAAACATCTGTACATTGAAACCTATAAAATATTGATGAAAGAAGATGACACAAAGGAATGGAAAGGCATTCCGTGTTCCTGGATTGGAAGAGCAAATACTGTTAAAATGTCTATAATTCCCAGAGCAATTCACACATTTAAAATGTAATTCCTACCAAAATACCAACAAAATTTTTCACAGAGCTAGAACAACCCTATAATTTGTATGGAACCACAAAAGACCTCCAATTAGCCAAAGTAACCTTGAAAAAGAAAAATGAAGCTGTAGGAATCACAATTCTTGGCTACAATTTCTATTACAAAGCTGTAGTGATCAAGATGGTATTGTACAGGCACAAGAAGAGACACGTATATCAGTGGAACAGGACTGAAAACCGAGCAATGAATCTACAACTTTATAGGCAATTAATCTTTGATGAAGCAGGAGAAAATATCCAATGGCAAAAAGAGAATCTCTTCAATAAATAGTGTTAGGAAAACTTTATAACTATATGCAAAAGAATGATGCTAGACCACTTTCTACACCGTACACAAAAATTCAAAATGAATGGAAAACTTAAATGTGAGACAGGAAACCAATAAAATCCTAGAGGAGCACAAAGGAAGTAACCTCATTGACAATGACCATTGCAAATTCTTATTAGGTTTATCTCCTGAGGAAAGAGAACAAAAGCAAAAATAAACTATGGGGACTTCATAAAAATAAAATCCTTTGAACAGGATTTTAACAAAACTAAAGTGCAGCCTATGCAATAGGATAAATGACATATCTGATAAAGGTTTAGTACCCCAAATATATGAAGAACTTATAAAACTCAAAACACACACACACACACACACACACACACACACACAAATACAGTTAAACAATGGTCAGAAGACAGGAACAGGCATTTTTCCAAAGAAGACATCCAGAAGGCCAACTGAAGAAAAGATGGTCAACACCACTCATCATCAGAGAAGTACAAATCAAAACTACAATAAGATATCACTTCACACCTGTCAGAATGACTAAAATTAAGGGCAACAACAACACCCAACAACAGATGTTGGTGATGATGTGGAGAAAGGGGAACCATCTTGCACTATTGGTGGGAAAGCAAACTGATGCATCAACCCTGGAAAACAGTATGGAGTTTCCTCAAAAAGTTAAAAATAGAACTATTCTATTACCCAGCAATAGCACACTGTTTATACAAAGAACACAAAAGTACTGATTCAAAGGGATACATGAACCTGGATGTTTATAACAGCATTATCAATAATAGCCAAACTAAAGAAAGAGGCAAAATTACCATCCAGTGATGAATGGATATAGAAGACACAGTATTTGTGTGTGTGTTTATATATTGAAATATTACTCTGTTATAAAACTGAATGAAATATTGCCATTTGAAACAATGTGGAAGGACATAGAGAGTATTATGCTAAGCAAAATAAGTGGATCAGAGAAAGATAAATATAATTTAATTCACATGTGGAATTTAAGAAACATAACAAAAGAGCATTGGGGAAAAAAGAGAGGAGAGGCAAACCAAGATATAGACTCTTAACTAGAGAACAAAGTGATGGTTACCAGAGATGAGGTGGGTAGGTGGGTGGTTTAATGGAAGATGGGAATTAAGGACAGCACATGTTGTGATGAGCACGAGGTATTGTATGTAAGTATGAATCTCTAAACTGTACACTAAAACTGATATGAAACTATATATTAATTAACTGGAATTTAAATAAAAACATTAAAAATAGTATTGTTTACTACATATGACTTTTGTGTCAGTTACTCTTTATGTATTGCCTGGATATTCTTCAATATAATAATGTGTTCCAATATTTAGTTTTGGAGCTAAAGATAGAATATTTAGGTATATAATTATATGTATATACATACTTGTGTGTGTGTAAATTATTTCCCATTCTTATACAAAAGTTATCATTATCTATAACTATTATATACATAATATTATTAATATACCATATATAGTTAGTATTAATATATACTATTTTGTGATCACTGTGGTTTTATTTTTTTAGTTTCTGGAAAATTTATGATTATTATAATTATGAATATAATTATAATTATAATATAATTATAATTATTGTATGATTTTTATGATTATTACTAATTATATATTATTATAAAATTTATTATTATTATTATGGTAATATAATAATAATAATAATTATTATTGCCTCATATTATGAACTGTATTTCTAAAAAAGTATATTGTATTCCCAATTATTTTAAAGCTGAAGGTTTGAGTCTTGTAATCCCTTTCAACTATTACCACCCCCTAACCTCTTTCCCTCTGGTAACCACTAGACTGTTCTCTATATCTGAGTCCGTTTCTCTTTAGTTTTTTTATCTTTTTTTTTCCTTTCAGGATTCCAACATAAATGAAATCATAAGGTATTTATATTCTTCTGTCTGACATTTCATTTAACTTAATATCCTCTAGACTCATCTATGTTGTCACAAATGGCAAGATTTAATTATTTTACAGGTGATATTTGAATACATGTATCACATCTCTCTTATGCATTCATCTACCAATGAAAACTTAAGTTTCTTACATATTTCCATATTTTTCTATTGTAAATAATGCTATAGTGAACAAAAGGGTGCATGTATCTTTTGAATTAGTGTTCTAATTTTATTCAGATAAACACCCAGAAATGGAATGGCTGGATTTTATGTTACTTCCATTTTTAATTATTTGAGTATTTTCCATAATGTTTTCCATAGTAGCTGTACCATTCTTCATACTTATTCAAGAATATATGAGGATTCCCTTTACTCCACATGTCCACCAGCCCTTATTATTTCTTGAATTTTTGATAATAGCCATTTGAACAAGTTGGAGATGATGTCCCTTTAGTGTTGATTTGTATTTCTATTATGATATTAATGATTGTGAACATTTTTTCATGTATCTGTTGATCATATTTGTGTCTTATTTGAAGAAATCTCTATTTAGATTCTCTGCCCATTTAAAAAAATTAATTTCTTTTCAGTGTTCCAAAATTCATTGTTTATGCATCACATCCAGTGCTCCATGCGATACATGCCCTTCACAATACCCACCACCAGGCTCACCCAAACTCCCACTCCCCTCCCCTCCAAAATCCTCAGTTAGTTCCTCAGAGTCCATAGTCTCTCATGGTTCATCTCCCCCTCCAATTTCCCCCAACTCCCTTCTCCTCTCCAGCTAGCCATGTCCTCCATGTTATTTCTTATGCTCCACAAATAAGCAAAACCATGTGAGAAACTCTCTCTGCTTGATTTATTTCACTAAGCATAATTTCTTCCAGTCCTGTCCATGTTGATACAAAAGTTAGGTATTCATCCTTTCTGATGGAGGCGTAATACTCCATAGTAAATGGGGACCACATCTTCTTTATCCATTCATCTGTTGAAGGGAATGTTGGTTCTTTCCACAGTTTGGCGACTGTGGCCATTGCTGCTATGAACAATGGGGTACAGATGGCCCTTCCTTTCACTACATCTGTATCTTGGGGGTAAATATCAAGTAGTACAATTGCAGGATCATAGGGAGGCTCTATTTTTAATTTATTAAGGATTCTCCACACTCTTTTCCAAAGTGTCTGCACCAACTTGCATTCCCACCAACAGTGTATGAGGGTTCGCCTTTCCCCACATCCTCTCCAACACATGTTGTTTCCTGTCTTGCTAATTTTGGCCATTCTAACTGGTGTAAGGTGGTATCTCAATGTGTTTTTTACGTGAATCTCTCTGATGGCTACTGAGAATTGGCTTGTTTGTTTTTAATATTAAATTGTGGGGGTTCCTCCTATATTTAAAAAATATTTAATTAATTTATTTATTTGAAAAAAAGGGTGTGAGAGAGAGACTCTACACGAGCAGGAAGGGGTTTAGAGGGAGAAGCACACTCCCTGCTGAATGGGGAGCCAAATGTGGAGCTCAATCCTGGGACTCCAGATCATAACTTGTGCTGACAGCAAATTCCCAACTGACTGAGTCACCCAGGCAGTCATGTTCTATATTTCAAATGTTAATTCCTTCTTGGTATATTATTTGAAAATGTCTCCACCCACTTGGTGTTTTCATTGTATTAATTGTTTTCTGCTTTTTATGCCTTTGCCTAAAGAGACAGATCCAAAAAATATTGTCCAGACCTATGCCCAAATATTCTCTGCCTATGATTTCCTCCTTTAGTTAAATTTATACATTCATATAATTTGAATTTATTTTTATATATGGTATGAAAAAGTGCTCTAGTTTCACTTCTTGACTTTTTTTGTGCAGTTTACAAAACACCATTTTTTTAAAGAGATTATGTTTTCCCTATTGTATATTCTTGCTCCTTTGCTAAAGATAAATTGATCTTATGGATTTATTCCTTGATTCCTTACTGTGTTTCACTGACCTATGTATCTGATTTGGGCCAGTACTATATTGTTTTGATTAATATATATTTGTATTATAGCTTGAAGTCAGGGTGCATCATGCCTCCAGTTCTTATTTTCAATATTTCTTTTGCTTTTTGGATACATACTATTAAAAAGTTTTATTTTATTTATCATAGGATTATTTGCTCTAGATCTTTGAAAAAATGTTGTTTGTATTTTGATAGGGACTTCACTGAATTTTAATATTACGATCCATAGTTTTGAAATATTAATTCTTCCAATTCATGAGCATGCTATATATTTCCATTTATTTCTGTCTTCTTCAATTTTATTATGATTTTTGAAGGTACAAGTCTCTTGCCTTCTTGATTAAATTTATTTCTAAATATTTTATTGCTTTTGATGTACTTGTGCATAGTATTTTCTTAATTTTGGTAGTTTACTTTTAGTATATGGAAATGCCACATCTTTCTTTACATAACTTTTGTCTCCCACAACTTTATTGAATTCATTTATTAATCAGAGGGAGTTTTAAGGGTTTTGTATGTATAATATTGTTTCATCTCCAAATAATGACTGTTTTACTTGTTTCTTACTAATTTGGGTTTTTTTCAATTCTGATGACTATAACTATAAAATCCAGTACTATGTTGAATAAAGGTGGAAAGAGTGTTCTTTGTTGCATTACTGTATTTTTGCTTTAGAATAAAACCTTTCAACTTTCCACCATCGAGTATTAGCTACAGTTCTTTCATATATGACCTTCATTATCTTAAGGTATGTTCTCTCTATATCCATCTTTTTGGGGATTTTTATGATCAATGGATCCTGAGTTTTGTCAAGTGATTTTTTTCTTTAACTATTATTATATAATAATAATTATATTATTATTAATTATATGATTATTGAGATAATCATATAATTTTTATCTTTTTTTTGTTAATGTGTTGTATCACAATAATTGAATTTCTATGTTGAGCCACACTTGCATCCTCAAATAAGTTCTACTTAACAGGTGAATAATCCATAATAAAATGTGTATAATCCTTTTAATGTATTTTTGAGTTTGGTTCTTCAATATTTTGGGGGGATTGTTTTTTTTTTTTACATGTATATTATTTAGGGTTAGGAACCTATATCATATTCTTCTTCTTCTTCTTCTTCTTCTTCTTCTTCTTCTTCTTCTTCTTCTTCTTCTTTCTTTTTTCTTTCTTGTGGTGTCTCTGTTGGTTTTAATGCCAAGGCAATTTTGACCTCATAGAGTGAGGTCAAGCATTGAATGCTTCATTCCTACCTCTCCAAATTTCTGCAATAGTTTGAGAAGTCTAAGAATTAACTCTTAATTGAATATTTGTTAGAATTAACCTGTAAAGCTCTCTGGTCCTGGGCTTTTGTTTACTTGGAGTTTTTTGATTACTGATTCAAGTTTATTAATAGTAATTGGTTTGTTAAGATTTTCTACTTCTGAGCTAGAAGCAAATGTCAGAAGAGTAGGGGGCCTTGTTTCATCTGGTCAATTGAATTTAGCTTTATATCTATCAAACCATTCAAAGCACCCATAAATTCAGCCTGACATGTAAGAAAATATATCTGGAATTCTACAAATAGAAAAGTGACTGCTTTTTACAATTTGTGAATCTTCAGGATATATTGGAGGATAAATGAAGGGGGGAGGGGCCCTCCATAAGTTGGATCCTGGAAAGTGATATAACACTGGAGAACAAAATCAGAACCCTTAGAAATCTGATCTAGTGAGACACATCCCTCTCTGGAAGGAGCTCTGGAAATAAAAAGACAGAGTATTTGGTGGGACATTGTGGTGTTGGGATATAAGGAGTCACAGAGCAAATATGATGTCTGATATGCTAGAGTGGCCAAGCAGTAGAGTGGGGAAACTGGTTAGGGTCAGTGAACCAAGGAGGGACTCTCAGCATGAGTCAACATAAAATGTGAGCTGATGCAGTTGGGTGACCAATATTTTCCCAAGCATCCTGAAAAGGACTGTAATGTACAGGCCATTTATCAGCCCTTGAGAGGGGACAAAATGGCTGTGCCCAGGAACAGTCAACAGTGGCAGCCCCAGAAAGGACGGGGAGGTGGCACCCAGATTTGACCCAGAAGCAGTGGAGGAGGGTACTCTTGTGAGCCCACAGCCACTCACACAAACACAGACACACACACACAGACACACACACACACACACACACACACACACACACACATACACACACACAAGGATACAAAGGCAGTGATGCTTTGTGTCCCAGGTATTCCTCACAAGAGGACTACAGAAGGCATACACCACAAGAACTAGTGGGATTTGGCACACACAAAGTGAAACTCTTTGTCCCAGAGGGTTTATTGAAGAGGGGAAACCATGATCTTTTGGTTTTGGTCTGGAAATCCAGGCACAGACATTTTTGTCTGATCTTCCGAAGATGCACGGAAAGTAACCAGAGAACAAAGGCCACAGAGGACCAGCTTACATTAAGCCAAATTCCTGATAAAGGGCAGAGCTACTCTACCCAAGCACAAATACCTGAGAAGCAGCAAAATAGGCCACTCCTCTGGAAGACAGAATGGAAGAGCATGTGGACAATAACTATATGGATCCCACAAGATTGTAAATCTCCAGCTCCAGGAGAAAAGATTGTATTGAGCTCCATGTGTTTTATCATAACTTATTTATCTATCAGTTTAAAATTTTCCTTTTCTTTTTACATTTTTCCCATTTCAGCTAGATTCTTATTTTCCTAAATTATGTTTTTTAAGTTGCTTTTTAACTTTTATCTGTTATATCTACATTTTATAGATATATGCTGAATTTTGGTCCTTTTTTTCACTCTCTTCAATTATAAGTTTTGCTTTAATGCCTATTTTGGGATGTAGTGTCCTCTAACACAGAGACCAAAATTCAGTCAGAACAAGTGGAACACTCCGCTTTGTCCACTCTGTGAGATTATAGTCTCTTCCCCCATTTTTTGCTTTTGTTTTTGTTGTTTAATTTTGGTTGTGTTTGCTTTTCTATTGTGGCTTCTCACTGCTTCAGATCTGTCTAGGATGTGTGTTGCTTCAGTCATGATTGATATTCACTCCTCTCATTTGTTAACCCATTCTTCTCTGGGCAAAATGACTAGAAGAAGGAATTCACAACAAAAGAAAGCTGTGGCAGGGTTCTCTTCCACAGAGCTAATCAATACGGATGTAAGCAAGATCTCAGAGATGGAATTCAGGATATCAATTATAAAGTTAATAGCTAGGCTTGAAAAATGAATAAATGACAGCACAAAATCTTTAATGGTGGAAATGAGATCTAAGCAGGATAAACTTAAAAATGCAAGGAGTGAGATGCCATCTAAATTGGAAACTTAAAGAGCTAAGATAAATTAAGGCAGAGGAGAGAATAAGTGATCTAGAGGACAGGCTAATGGAGAAGAAGGACATCAAAGAAAAGAGAGAATGATAACTTATCATCCATAAAGAAAGGTTTCAAGAAATTAATGATTCCCTGAAATAAAGTAATGTCAAAATTATTAAGGTGCCGAAGGAGGTGAAGAGAGAGAGGAGACCAGAAGGCATATTTGAGGAAATCATAACTGAGAACTTCCCTAGTTTGGGGAAAGAAACAAGCATTAATGACCAAGATGCAGAGAAAGCCCCTCCCAAAATCAATAGAAATAGATCAACAACTGATTTTTATAGGATAGCAAATCTTTGAAATGTTGGAGAAAAAAGAAGCTATCCTGAAAGCACCTAAAGAGAGGAGGTTCTGTATATATGGTGGGAAGAACATCAAAATAACATTAGATGTGTCCCTTAAGTGGCTGCCTTCGGCTCAGGTCATGATCCCAGTGTCCTGGGATCGAGTCCCACATCCAGCTCCTTGCTGAGCAGGGAGTCTGCTTCTCCCTCTGCCTCTGCCTGCCACTCTGTCTGCTTGTGATCACTCTCGCTCCTCTCTCTCTCTGACAAATAAATAAATAAAATCTTTAAAAAAAAAAAAGGGACGCCTGGGTGGCTCAGTTGGTTAAACATTAGATGTGTCCCAGAAAACTGACAATCTAAAAACGGAAGGCAAAAGATATATTCAAGGTACTAAATGAGGACATGAAGAGTACTTTAGCCAGCAAGGCTGTCATTCAGAATGGAAGGACAGATAAAGAGCTTCTGAAACTGAAAGAATTATGTGACCATCAAGCCAGCCCTACAAGAAATAAAAGGGGGATTCTGTAAGTGAAGGGATACCACAAGAATCACATAGACTGAAAAGAATAAAGCCTATAGAAACAGGGACTTACAGGAAATACAATGGCACTAAGGTGATATATTTTAATAATTACTCTAAATGTAAATGAGTTGAATGCTTCCATGAAAACACATAAGGTTTCAGATTGGATTACAAAAAAAAAAAAAGCAGGACCCATCTATATGCTGTCTACAGGAGACATTTTGACCCTAAATACACCTCCAGATTGAAAGTGAGGGGATGGAGAACAATTTACCACACTAATGGACCTCAAAAGAAATTTGGAGTAGCAATCCTCATATCAAAAAAGTTTATATTTTTAAACCAAAGATACTAGTAAGAGATGTAGAAGGACACCATATAATCCTTAAAGGGTCTATCCAACAAGAATATCAAACTACTGTAATTATCAATTCACCTCAATTTACCCTAGCTCTTTGAGTTTCCAATTTGATGGCATTTCATTCTTTGCATTTTTAAGTTCTTCCTGCTGAGATCTCATTTCCACCCTTAGAGATTCTGTGCTTTCATTTTGTCATTTATTCATTTTTTAAGCCTAGCTATTAACTTTATAACTGTTATCCTGAATTCCATCTCCAACATCTTACTTATATCTGTATCAGTTAGCTCTGTGGAAGAGAACCCTGCATCTGGTTCTTTCTTTTTTTTTTTATTTTTATTTTTATTTCCAGCATAACAGTATTCATTATTTTTGCACCACACCCCGTGCTCCATGCAATCCGAGCCCTCTATAATACCCACCACCTGGTACCCCAACCTCCCACCTCCCGTCCCTTCAAAACCCTCAGATTGTTTTTCAGAGTCCATAGTCTCTCATGGTTCAACTCCCCTTCCAATTTCCCCCAACTCCCTTCTCCACTCTAAGTCCCCATGTCCTCCATGCTATTTGTTATGCTCCACAAATAAGTGAAACCATATGATAATTGACTCTCTCTGCTTGACTTATTTCACTCAGCATAATCTCTTCGAGTCCCGTCCATGTTGCTACAAAAGTTGGGTATTCATCCTTTCTGATGGAGGCATAATACTCTATCCCCAGGGGTACAGGTCTGTGAATCACCAGGTTTACACACTTCACAGCACTCACCAAAGCACATACCCTCCCCAATGTCCATAATCCCACCTCCTTCTCCCAAACCCCCTCCCCCAGCAACCCTCAGTTTGTTTTGTGAGATTAAAAGTCACTTATGGTTTGTCTCCCTCCCAATCCCATCTTGTTTCATTTATTCTTCTCCTACCCACTTAAGCCCCCATGTTGCATCACCACTTCCTCATATCAGGGAGATCATATGATAGTTGTCTTTCTCTGCTTGACTTATTTCGCTAAGCATGATACGCTCTAGTTCCATCCATGTTGTTGCAAATGGCAAGATTTCATTTCTTTTGATGGCTGCATAGTATTCCATTGTGCATATATACCACATCTTCTTGATCCATTCATCTGTTGATGGACATCTAGGTTCTTTCCATAGTTTGGCTATTGTGGACATTGCTGCTATAAACATTCGGGTGCATGTGCCCCTTTGGATCACTACGTTTGTATCCTTAGGGTAAATACCCAATAGTGCATTTGCTGGGTCATAGGGCAGTTCTATTTTCAACATTTTGAGGAACCTCCATGCTGTTTTCCAGAGTGGCTGCACCAGCTTGCATTCCCACCAACAGTGTAGGAGGGTTCCCCTTTCTCCGCAACCTCGCCAGCATCTGTCATTTCCTGACTTGTTTATTTTAGCCATTCTGACTGGTGTGAGGTGATATCTCATTGTGGTTTTGATTTGTATTTCCCTGATGCCGAGTGATATGGAGCACTTTTTCATGTGTCTGTTGGCCATCTGGATGTCTTCTTGGCAGAAATGTCTGTTCATGTCCTCTGCCCATTTCTTGATTGGATTATTTGTTCTTTGGGTGTTGAGTTTGCTAAGTTCTTTATAGATTCTGGTCACTAGTCCTTTATCTGATATGTCATTTGCAAATATCTTCTCCCATTCTGTCAGTTGTCTTTTGATTTTGTTAACTGTTTTCTTTGCTGTGCAAAAGCTTTTGATCTTGATGAAATCCCAATAGTTCATTTTTGCCCTTGCTTCCCTTGCCTTTTGCGTTGTTCCTAGGAAGATGTTGCTGCGGTTGAGGTCAAAGAGGTTGCTGCCTGTGTTCTCCTCAAGGATTTTGATGGATTCCTTTCGCACATTGAGGTCCTTCATCCATTTTGAGTCTATTTTTGTGTGTGGTATAAGGAAATGGTCCAATTTCATTTTTCTGCATGTGGCTGTCCAATTTTCCCAGCACCATTTATTGAAGAGGCTGTCTTTTTGCCATTGGACATTCTTTCCTGCTTTGTCAAAGATTAGTTGACCATAGAGTTGAGGGTCTATTTCTGGGCTCTCTATTCTGTTCCATTGATCTATGTGTCTGTTTTTGTGCCAGTACCATGCTGTCTTGATGACGACAGCTTTGTAATAGAGCTTGAAGTCCGGAATTGTGATGCCACCAACGTTGGCTTTCTTTTTCAATATCCCTTTGGCTATTCGAGGTCTTTTCTGGTTCCATATAAATTTTAGCATTATTTGTTCCATTTCTTTGAAAAAGATGGATGGTACTTTGATAGGAATTGCATTAAATGTGTAGATTGCTTTAGGTAGCATAGACATTTTAACAATATTTATTCTTCCAATCCAGGAGCATGGAACATTTTTCCATTTCTTTGTGTCTTCCTCAATTTCTTTCATGAGTACTTTATAGTTTTCTGAGTATAGATTCTGTGTCTCTTTGGTTAGGTTTATTCCTAGATATCTTATGGTTTTGGGTGCAATTGTAAATGGGATTGACTCCTTAATTTCTCTTTCTTCTGTCTTGCTGTTGGTGTAGAGAAATGCAACTGATTTCTGTGCATTGATTTTATATCCTGACACTTTACTGAATTCCTGTATAAGTTCTAGCAGTTTTGGAGTGGAGTCTTTTGGGTTTTCCACATAAAGTATCATATCATCTGCGAAGAGTGATAATTTGACTTCTTCTTTGCCGATTTGGATGCCTTTAATTTCCTTTTGTTGTCTGATTGCTGAGGCTAGGACCTCTAGTACTATGTTGAATAGCAGTGGTGATAATGGACATCCCTGCCGTGTTCCTGACCTTAGCAGAAAAGCTTTCAGTTTTTCTCCATTGAGAATGATATTTGTGGTGGGTTTTTCATAGATGGCTTTGATGATATTGAGGTATGTGCCCTCTATCCCTACACTTTGAAGAGTTTTGATCAGGAAGGGATGCTGTACTTTGTCAAATGCTTTTTCAGCATCTATTGAGAGTATCATATGGTTCTTGTTCTTTCTTTTATTGATGTGTTGTATCACATTGACTGATTTGCGGATGTTGAACCAACCTTGCAGCCCTGGAATAAATCCCACTTGGTCGTGGTGAATAATCTTTTTAATGTAATGTTGAATCCTATTGGCTAGTATTTTGTTGAGTATTTTTGCATCTGTGTTCATCAAGGATATCGGTCTATAGCTCTCTTTTTTGGTGGGATCCTTGTCTGGTTTTAGGATCAAGGTGATGCTGGCCTCATAAAATGAGTTTGGAAGTTTTCCTTCCATTTCTATTTTTTGGAACAGTTTCAGGAGAATAGGAATTAGTTCTTCTTTAAATGTTTGGTAGAATTCCCCTGGGAAGCCGTCTGGCCCTGGGCTTTTGTTTGTTTGGAGATTTTTAATGACTGTTTCAATCTCCTTACTGGTTATGGGTCTGTTCAGGCTTTCTATTTCTTCCTGGTTCAGTTGTGGTAGTTTATATGTTTCTAGGAATGCATCCATTTCTTCCAGATTGTCAAATTTATTGGCGTAGAGTTGCTCATAGTATGTTCTTATAATAGTTTGTATTTCTTTGGTGTTAGTTGTGATCTCTCCTCTTTCATTCATGATTTTATTTATTTGGGTCCTTTCTCTTTTCTTTTTGATAAGTCTGGCCAGGGGTTTATCAATTTTATTAATTCTTTCAAAGAACCAGCTCCTAGTTTCGTTGATTTGTTCTATTGTTTTTTGGTTTCTATTTCATTGATTTCTGCTCTGATCTTTATGATTTCTCTTCTCCTGCTGGGCTTAGGGTTTCTTTCTTGTTCTTTCTCCAGCTCCTTTAGGTGTAGGGTTAGGTTGTGTACCTGAGACCTTTCTTGTTTCTTGAGAAAGGCTTGTACCGCTATATATTTTCCTCTAAGGACTGCCTTTGTTGTGTCCCACAGATTTTGAACCGTTGTATTTTCATTATCATTTGTTTCCATGATTTTTTTCAATTCTTCTTTAATTTCCCGGTTGACCCATTCATTCTTTAGAAGGATGCTGTTTAGTCTCCATGTATTTGTGTTCTTTTCAAACTTCCTTTTGTGGTTGAGTTCTAGCTTTAGAGCATTGTGGTCTGAAAATATGCAGGGAATGATCCCAATCTTTTGATACCGTTTGAGTCCTGATTTAGGACCGAGGATGTGATCTATTCTGGAGAATGTTCCATGTGTACTAGAGAAGAATGTGTATTCTGTTGCTTTGGGATGAAATATTCTGAATGTATCTGTGATGTCCATCTGGTCCAGTGTGTCGTTTAAGGCCTTTATTTCCTTGCTGATCTTTTGCTTGGATGATCTGTCCATTTCAGTGAGGGGAGTGTTAAAGTCCCCTACTATTATTGTATTATTGTTGATGTGTTTCTTTGATTTTGTTATTAATTGCTTTATATAGTTGGCTGCTCCCACGTTGGGGGCATAGATATTTAAAATTGTTAAATCTTCTTGTTGGACAGACCCTTTGAGTATGATATAGTGTCCTTCCTCATCTCTTATTATAGTCTTTGGCTTAAAATCTAATTGATCTGATATAAGGATTGCCACTCCTGCTTTCTTCTGATGTCCATTAGCATGGTAAATTCTTTTCCACCCCCTCACTTTAAATCTGGAGGTGTCTTCGGGCTTAAAATGAGTTTCTTGGAGGCAACATATAGATGGGTTTTGTTTTTTTATCCATTCTGATACCCTGTGTCTTTTGACAGGGGCATTTAGCCCATTAACATTCAGGGTAACTGTTGAGAGATATGAATTTAGTGCCATTGTATTGCCTGTAAGTTGACTGTTACTGTATATGGTCTCTGTTCCTCTCTGATCTACCACTTGTGGGCTCTCTCTTTGCTTAGAGGACCCCTTTCAATATTTCCTGTAGAGCTGGTTTGGTATTTGCAAATTCTTTCAGTTTTTGTTTGTCCTGGAAGCTTTTAATCTCTCCTTCTATTTTCAATGATAGCTTAGCTGGATATAGTATTCTTGGCTGCATGTTTTTCTCTTTTAGTGCTCTGAAAATATCATGCCAGCTCTTTCTGGCCTGCCAGGTCTCTGTGGATAAGTCAGCTGCCAATCTAATATTTTTACCATTGTATGTTACAGACTTCTTTTCCCGGGCTGCTTTCAGGATTTTCTCTTTGTCACTGAGACTTGTAAATTTTACTATTAGGTGATGGGGTGTGGGCCTATTCCTATTTATTTTGAGGGGCGTTCTCTGAACCTCCTGAATTTTGATGCTCGTTCCCTTTGCCATATTGGGGAAATTCTCCCCAATAATTCTCTCCAGTATACCTTCTGCTCCCCTCTCTCTTTCTTCTTCTTCTGGAATCCCAATTATTCTAATGTTGTTTCGTCTTATGGTGTCACTTATCTCTCGAATTCTCCCCTCGTGGTCCAGTAGCTGTTTGTCCCTCTTTTGCTCAGCTTCTTTATTCTCTGTCATTTGGTCTTCTATATCACTAATTCTTTCTTCTGCCTCATTTATCCTAGCAGTGAGAGCCTCCATTTTTTATTGCACTTCATTAATAGCTTTTTTAATTTCAACTTGGTTAGATTTTAGTTCTTTTATTTCTCCAGAAAGGGCTTTCATATCTCTCGAGAGGTTTTCTCTAATATCTTCCATGCCTTTTTCAAGCCCGGCTAGAACCTTGAGAATTGTCATTCTGAACTCTAGATCTGACATATTACCAATGTCTGTATTGATTAGGTCCCTAGCCTTCGGTACTGCCTCTTGTTCTTTTTTTTGTGTTGAATTTTTCCGTCTTGTCATTTTGTCCAGATAAGAGTATATGAAGGGGCAAGTAAAATACTAAAAGGGTGGCAACAACCCCAGGAAAAAATGCTTTAACCAAATTAGAAGAGATCCAAAATCGTGAGGGGGGAGAAAGGGGATAAAAAGAGGTTCAAAAAGGAAGAAAGAAAAAAAAAGAAAAAAGAAAAAAAAAAAGAAAAAAGAAAAGAAAAGAATTAAAAAAAGGAAAACACCTAAGAAAAATGTAAAAAAGAAAAAATATATATATTAGATAAACTAGTAAAAAATCGTTAAAAAAGAAAAAGGTAACAGTTAAAAAAAAAAATTTTACCCGAAGGCGAGAAAAAAAAAAAAATGAAAAAGAAAAAAATTAAATTAACTGCAAGACTAAAAAAAATCACAGGGAAAAAGCCATGAGTTCCGTGCTTGGCTTTCTCCTCCTCTGGAATTCTGCTGCTCTCCTTGGTATTGAAACTGCACTCCTTGGTAGGTGAACTTGGTCTCGGCTGGATTTCTTGTTGATCTTCTGGGGGAGGGGCCTGTTGTAGTGATTCTCAAGTGTCTTTGCCCCAGGCGGAATTACACCGCCCTTACCCGGGGCCGGGGTGAGTAATCCGCTCGGGTTTGCTTTCAGGAGCTTTTGTTCCCTGAGCGCTTTCCGTAGAGTTCCGGAGGACGGGAATACAAATGGCGGCCTCCTGGTCTCCGGCCCGGAGGAGCCGAGAGCCCAGGGCCGCACTCCTCAGTGCGCCCTCAGAGAACAGCGCCCAGTTACTCCCGTCTGCCTGACCTCCGGCCGCGCTCTGAGCTCTCCGAGCCTGTTACCAGTTCAAGGTAACACCGAGCTGTGAGCTTACTGTGGGCTCTGTCTCTGTAGCCGGCTTTCCCGTTCCATTACCTGCAAGGTCTGCGACACTAAGACACCCCTGATCCTTCTGTGACCCTGCGGGACCTGAAGCCACGCTGAACCCGCGTGGGCTTCGCCACAGTTTAGCCTCTGGAGCGATGCCCCTCAGCGGAACAGACTTTTAAAAGTCCTGATTTTGTGCACCATTGCTCCGCCGCTTGCCAGGAGCCGGCCCCTCCCCCCGGGGTCTATCTTCCCGTCGCTTTGGATTCACTTCTCCGCCGGTCCTACCTTTCAGAAAGTGGTTGTTTTTCTGTTTCCAGAATTGCTGTTCTTCTTCTCTTCGATCTGCCGATGGATTTTCAGGTGTTTGCAATCTTTAGATAAGCTATCTAGCTGATCTCCGGCTAGCTGAAGCAGTCTCAGCCAGCTACTTCTCCGCCATCTTGACTCCTCCCCCTGGTTCTTTCTTTTGTTGTGAATTCCTTATTCCAGTCATTTTGCCCGGAGAAGGATGGGTGAACAAACATGGGAGCAGACAATTATATAAACCAATTAATAATCAAAGTAAGGAAACACATTGATAATAATGCATTAATAGTAGAGAACATCAAAACCCCACTCTCAGCAATGGACACATCATCTAAGTAGAAGATCAACAAAGGAATAAGAGCTATCATGCACTGGACCCACTGGACTTCACAGATATATATAGAACATTCTATCCTTAAACTACAAAATACACATTCTTCTTTACTGCACATGGAACTATCTCCAGAACAGATCATAGTCTGGGTCACAAATCAGATCTCAACCAATACCATCAAGACTGAGATTATTCCATGTATATTTTAAGACCACAATGCTTTGTAACTGGAACTAAATCACAAGAGGAGATTTGAAAAAAAATCAAACACTTGGACATTAAAGACCATCCTGCTAAAGAATGAATAGGTAAACCAGAAAATTAAAGAAGAACTTAAGGGAGCTTGGGTGGCTCAGTGGGTTAAAGCCTCTGCCTTTGGCTCTGGTCATGATTCCAGGGTCCTGGGATTGAGCCTTGCATTGGGCTCTCTGCTCATCAGGAAGCCTGCTTTCTCCTCTCTCTCTGCCTGCCTCTCTGTCTACTTGTGATCTCAGTCTGTCAAATAAATAAATATATATATAAAATATTTTTTTTTAAAAGAAGAACTTAAAAAGTTCATGAAAACTAATCAACATAAAAACACATCAGCTAAAAACCTCTGGAATATAGGGATGCCTGGGTGGCTAAGTCTGTCAAAACCTCTGGAATACAGCAAATGCAGTCATAAATGGGAAGTACATAGCAATCCAATCATCTCTCACTAAGGTAGAAAAATCTCAAACAAACGAGCTAACCTTAAACCTAAAGGACCTGGAGAAAGAACAGCAAATAAATCCTAAGCCAAGTAGGAGAAGACAAATAATAAAGATTAGAGAAAAGATCAATTAATTAGGAACTAGAATAGTAGAGCAGATCAATGAAACAGAACCTGTTCTTTGAAAGATTTAATAAGATCAATCTCATTTGGCCAGACTTATCCAAAGGAAAATAGAGAGGACCTTAATTAATAAAATAATGAATGAAAGGGGTGAGATCATGACTAATGCCAAGAAAATAGAGACAGTTGTTAGAACTTATTACCCATAGCTATATGCTAACAAACTAGGCAATCTGGAAGAAAGAGATGCACTCCTGAACTAAGGAGACTGAAACAGGAAGAGGTAGAAAATCCTAACATACCAATAAGTAGAAAAGAAATTGAAGAAGTAATAAAAAAAAACCCCAAAAAACAGAGTCCAGGCCATATGGCTTTCTAAGGGGATTCTGCCAAACATTTAAAGAAGAAATAATCTTATTCACCTAAAGCTGTTCCAAAACAAACAAACAAATAAATACAGAAAGAAAACTTCCAAACTCCTTCTATGAGGCCAGCTACCTGGATCCCAAAAATAGACAAAGACCTCCATCAAAAAGAACTGTATACCAATATCACTGATGATGCCAAAATAAAATATGCATGAAAATGCTAGCCAATAGGATCCAACAGTACATTAAAAGGATTATTTATTATAACCGTGTAGGATTTATTCCTGGGATGCAAGGATGGTTCAACATTTGCAAATCAATCAATGTGATAGATCACATAATAAGTGAAAAGACAAGAACTATGTTATCCTCTAAGTTGATGAAGAAAAAGCATTGGAAAAAATACAGTATATCTTCTTGATTAAAACTGCCCACAGTACGGGGATAAAGAGAACATACATTAATATCATAAAAAGCCATCTACGAAAAGCACACAGTGAGTATCATTCTCAGTGAGTCAGCTTTACCCATAATGTCAGGAAAAAGATAGGGATGCCCACTCTCATTCCATATAGTACTAGAAGTCTTAAGCTCAGCAATCACACAAGAAGAAGAAATAAAAGAAGAACTCAAAATACCGCTCTTCACAGATGATCTGAAACTTTATGTGGGAAACCCAAAAGCCCCCATCCCAAAGTTGCTAGAACTCATACAGCAATTCAGCAACATGGCAAATACAAAATCAATACACAAAAATCAGTTGTGCATCTTATACACTAACAAGGAAAGAGAAGAAAGAGAAATTAGGGAATTAATTCAATTTGCCATAGAACCCAAACCCATAATATGCCTAGGAATAAACCTAACCAAAGAGGTTAAGAATTTGTACTCTAGAAACTACAGAAAACTTATGAGAAAATTGACTAAGACAAAAGAGATGGAAAAACACTCTATGCTCATGGATTGGAAGAACAAATATTGTTAAAATGCCTAGGCTATCCAGCACAATCTACACATTCAGTTTAATCCCTGTCAAGTTATCATTGACATTTTTCACAGGGATAGAACAAACAACCCTAAAATTAGTATGGAACCAGAAAAGACCCTGAATCACCAGAGTGATATTGAAAAAGAAAACCAAAGTTGGGTGCATCAATGCCTTATTTCACATTGTATTACAAAGTTGTGATAATCAAGAAAATATGTTTAGGCACAAAACCAGAAACAGATCCATGGAACAGAATAGAGAGTCCAGAAATGGACCCCTAACTCTCTGATTTTTGACAAAGCAGGAAAGACTATCCAATGGAAAAAATTCCTTTCTCTTCAATGAATGGTGCTGGGAAAATTGGACAGCCACATAAAGAAGATTGAAATTGGACCAGTCCTTTACACCATACACAGATATAAACTCAAAATGTATGAAAGATGTAAATGTGATGTGAATCCATCAAAATTCTAGAGAAAAACACAGGCAATAACCACTTTGACCTTGGTCACAGAAAATTCTTTCATGACACATCTCTAAAAGCAAGGGAAACAAAAGCAAAATTAAAATATTGGGACTTCCTCAAGATAAAATGCTTTTGCACAGCAAAAGAAAGAGTCAACAAAGCTAAAAGACAACCTACAGAAGGGGAGAAGGTATTTTTAAATGACATAATAGATAAAGGGCTTATATTCAGGATCGATAAAGAGCTTCTCAAACTCAACACCCAAAAAATAAATAATCCAGTTCAGAAATGGGCATATGACATGAACAGATACTTCTCAAAAGAAGGCATACAAATGGCTAACAGATGCATGAAAAAATGCTCCACATCAATTGCTATCAAATTAAAACCACAGTGAGCTATCACCTTACACCAGTTAGAATGGCTAAGATTAACAAGACAGGGAACAACAAATGTTGGAGAGGATGTGGACAAATGGAAACCTTCCTACACTGTCGCTGGGAATGCAAACCAGTACAGCTACTCTGGAAACGGGATGGAGGTTCCTCAAGAAGTTAAAAATAGTGCTACGCTACAATGAAGAAATTGCACTACTGGGTATTTACCTCCACAATACAGAGGTAGTGAAATAAGGGACACCTACACTCCAATATTCATTGCAGCAATATCCATAATAACCAAACTGTGGAAGGAGCTGAGATGACCTTAAATTGATGAATGGATAAAGATGTGATTCATTTATACAATGGAATATTACTCAGCCATCAGAAGGGAAGAATACCTACCATTTACTTTGACATCAATGGAACTGGAGGGTACTAAGCTAAGTGAAATAAGTCCAGCAGAAAAAAACAATTATCATATGGTTTCACTCATACATGGACTATAAGAGATAGTGCAGAGGAAAATAAGGGAAGTGAGGGAAAACTGAATGGGAAGAATTTGGAGGAGATTAACCTGGTCTCTGGGAAACAAACCGAGGGTTTTCTGGAGGGGTGGTGGGTGGGAGTATTGGTTAAATGGGTGCTGGGCATTAAGGAGATCATGTGATGTGATGAGCATTGGGTGTCATGTGCAACTGATGAATTATTGCAAAAAATTGATTATGTACTATATGTTGGCTAATTGAATTTAAATTAGAAAAATCCTTCCAGGAAAGACTTCCAACAATGAAGATAGGTTACTGGAAATTTTTAATATTTAACATATCATTCTAACACAAATGTGATGTTCCACCCTAGATTTATGGGATTACAACACTGAAATTTAAAAAAAAGAAAGAAAGAAAAGCATAGAAAGAAAGAGAGAGAGAAAGAAAGAAGAAAGAAAGAAAGAAAGAAAGAAAGAAAGAAAGAAAGAAAGAGAGAAAGAAAGGTGCCTGTGTGGCTCAGTTGTTAGGTGTCTGCTTTCAGCTCAGGTCATGATCCCAGGGTCCTGGGATCAAGCCTCACCACAGGATCCCTGCTGGGTGGGAAACCTGCTTCCCTCCTCTCACAGCCCCTGCTTGTGTTCCTGCTCTCTCACTGTCTCACTTTCCATCAAATAAATAAAATCTTTCTTAAAAAAAGATAATCAAATTGGGCATGAAAACATACTTTATTATATAAAATGATTAAATAAACTGCTGCTATCATCCAACTACACTGTATTACTGACTCAACAGAATATGCTATTAACACTTTATAGATGTACAAACTATATTAAATAGATATTTGTGTTTGAGATTTTCATCAATTATTTTTTGATCATCATATTTGTAAAGCACAAGAAGTCCTAGTTGATTTATTTGAACTAATTTGTGATCCTTTCACCTTTTCTACCTAGAGAATTACATCATTTGCAAACAGTGAAAGTTTGACTTTTTCCTTGCTGATTTAGAAGCCTTTTATTTTTATTGTTTTTGTTGTCTAATTGCTGTGGCTAAGACTTCAAGTACTAGCGGTGAGGGTGGTGAGAGTGGATATCCCTGTGTTATTCATGAGCATATAGGAAAAGACCCCTGTTTTTCTCTATTGAGAAATTACCTGTGGGGTTTTTCATATATGACTATTAACATACTGAGGCATGTTCTCTCAGCAGTCCTTTGTTGAGGGTTTTTATGATTGTATGGTTCTTATCCTTGCTTTTACTAATGTGTGTCTCACATTCATTGATTTGTGGATACTGAACCATGCTTGCAACCTATGACTAAATCCCATTTGTTCATGGCGAATTATTTTTTAATGTACTATTGAATTCCGTTTTCCTGTGAAGTCATCTTGCCTTATACTTGTGTTTGTTGGAAGAATGTTTATTTCTAATTGAATTTCTTTGCTGGTTATTGTTTTGATCAAGTTTTCTATTTCTTCCTGTTTCAATTTTGTTAGTTTATATGTTTCTAGGAATTTATACACTTTTTCCAGATTCTCCAACTTATTGACATATATTCATATATATTTTCATAATATACTCCTATAACTGTTTGTATTTCTGTGGTGTGGATTATTTCTCTTTTTTCATGTTTGATTATATTTACTTGGGTACTTTCTTATTTATTTTTGAGAAATATGGCTGGGGTTTATCAATTTTATTATTTATTTTTTTAAAAAAACATCTCCTGGTTTCTTTGATCTATTCTATTGTTTTTTGTTTGTTTTGTTTCTATATCATTTATTTGTGTTCTAATCATTATAATTTATATTTATATATTTATAATTTTTATTTATATGTATACTTTATAATTTATATTTTTTAATATTTATATATATAAAAGTATATATCTTTAAAATGTGGAGATATCTTTATACATATATATGTGAATGAAATGTAGAGAAAGATATTTTTGCTTGAGATTTTCATTTTTCTGGGAAAATTTGTCTCTCCTATTCTAAATGATAGCCTTGCTGAATAGAATAATCTTGGTTATAGATTCTTCCCATTCAGCACTTTGCATATATAATGGTACTCCCTGCTAGTCTGAAAATTTTCTTTTGAAAAATCTCTTACTACTCTTATGGGTTTTCCCTTATGAGTTGCTGCCTTCTTTTGTCTGACTGCATTTACACTTTTTTTTTCTTTTATCACTATATTTTGTACACATAATCACAATATGTGTTGGTGTGGATCTACTTTTGTTAATTTTTATGGGAATTCTGCGGGCCTCCTGGATTTAGATACCTGTTTCCTTCCAAAGATTAGGGAAGGTTTCAGCTATTATTTGTTCAAATATGCTCTGCCTCTTTTCTCTCTTCTTCTTCTAAAATTCCTATAATATGAATGCTTCTTAAGTGTTACATGTATGTATGTATGCATTTTATATATAGAGGGCACAGCAGGGGGAGGGAGAAGAATAAGCAGACTCTATGCTGAGCACAGTGCCTGGAATGGGGCTAGATACCACAATTCTGAGATCATGACCATAGGCAAAACCAACAGACAATTAACTAGCTGAGCCATCTATAGGTTCCATATAGTATTACTGTTATTTGGACAGTCCTGACTTCCCTAAATCTATTATCATTTTGTGTAATAATTTTTTTCTTTTGTGCAGCTTGATTACTTTTCATTACTCTGTATTCTAGGTTACTAATTCATTCCTCTGCTTCTTCCATCCCACTCATTGTTCAATCAAGTGTATTTCTCATTTCATTTATTGTGCCCTTTATCTCTGCTATGTTATTCCTTATCTCTGTGGTAAGGGACTAACTTATATCATCCTCTTTTTCCTCCATTCAATTGTGTGTCCTCCTGATCATCAATTTAAATTCTCTATCATGTTACTTGTGTCTGTTTTGCTTTGATCTCTAGTCATGGTCTGTTTCTGTTCTTTTATTTGGGATAAATTTCTGTCTTCTCATTTTGTCTCAGCCTCTGTGGCTCTTTCCATGTTTTTGGAAAGTTGGCTATGTCTCCCCTTCTTGAGGGTAATGGCCTTATGAAGTAAAGATCTTATAACATCCTGATTTGCAGTGCTCCCTGTTCCCCAGGTCCTGGCCCTTCCCAGAGTGTCTCCAATCTGTCTTGCATATGCTCTGATATTGTCTTCTGGCTGCTTTACCTTTTAGATCAGTTACCTGCAGAGGTTCTCTTTGCCTGCTGAGAGCAATTTTTGGTCCTGTGTCTGAATGTGGGACATTGTAACTAGATGTGCTCAGGTATATTTGTGAAATGAGACCTCTCATCATCACCACCATAAACAAGACTCCACAAAACTTTTGAATAGGGTGTAGTATGAGCAGGAGATTGGATTGTGTCTCTGGGGAAGGAGACATTGTGTGCTGGGACTGAGGCAAATTACACCAAGGTATGAAGGAGTGTGTGTGGGGGGGGGGCTTGGTATGAGCATTTTAGGTAGCAAATGTCAGCACTGAACTGGTTCCAGAATATGTCCCTGTGCTTATGCTGAGGGAGAGAGAGAGGGAAATGGTAGAGGTGATTTCCTTTGTTCTAGGGTCTCTCAATGAATGCTGTCTCTGGGACAAGATCTGAAATTATCAAATCTCCATTGTGTGCCTCAGGTGCTCTTCAGAATGCTATTTCCATGTCCTATGTCTGTGTAGTTTGCCTGCCTTCTCTCCAAGAGCAGAACCAATGTTCTATTTCATCCAAACCCACTGATCTTTAAAACTCCAGTCATTAAGGCCTACTGGCTGTAAGAATTTATAAAAACTGAGCTCTTTCATTTTCTTTCCTTTTTTCTATTTTACTTTTTTTAAAATTTAAGTTTATTTCTTTTCAGTGCTCCAGAATTCATTTTTTATGCACCACACTCAGTGCTCCATGCAAAACATGCCCTCCATAATACCCACCACCAGGCTCACCCAACCCACCCACTGCCCTCCCCTCCAAAACCCTCAGTTTGTTTCTCAGAGTCCATAGTCTCTCATGACTTTTTTCTCCCCCTCATATTTCCCCCAATTCACTTTTCCTTTCCTTCTCCTAATATCCTCTATGTTATTGTTTATGCTCCACAAGTGAGTGAAACCATATAATTGACTTTCTCTGCTTGATTTATTTCACTCAGAATAATCTCCTCCTGTCCCATCCATGTTGATACAAAAGTTAGATATTCATCCTTTCTGATGAAGGCATAAGATTCCATTGTATATATGAACCATATCTTCCTTTATCCATTATTCTGTTGATGAGCATCTTGGTTCTCTCCACCGTTTGGTTACTGTGGCCATTGCTGCTATGGAATTTGGGGTACATATGGCTCTTCTTTTCACTGCATCTTTATCTTTGGGGTAAATAATCAGTAGTGCAATTGCAGGGTCATAGGGTACCTCTATTTTTAATTTCATAGGGAATCTCCACAGTGTTTTCCAAAGTGGCTGCACCAACTTGCATTCCCACCAACAGTGTAAGAGGGTTCCCATTTCTCCATATCCTCTCCAACGTTTGTTGTTTCTTCTTTAGTTTATTTTGGCCCTTATAACTAGTGTAAGATGGCAATTCAATGTGGTTTTGGCTTGAATTTCCATGATAGTTAATGATGATGAACATTTTTGGATGAGTCTGTTAGCCATTTTGTGTATCTTCTTTGGATAAGTGTCTATTTATCATCTTATGCCCATTTTTTGATGTGATTATCTGTTTTGTGAGTGTTGAGTTTGAGGAGTTCTCTATAGATCCTTGACATCAGCTCTTTGTAGTGTCATTTGCAAATATCTTCTCCCATTCCATGAGTTGTCTCTTTGTGTTGTGGACTATTTCCTTTTTAAAGATTTTATTTTTTATTTGATACAGAGAGAAAGAAAGAGAGAGGGTGCACAAGCAGGGGGAGTGGAAGGGAGATGGAGAGGGAGGAGCAGACTTCCTGCAGAGTAGGGAAACATTGTGGAACTCAACTTCAGGACCCTGAGATCATGACCTGAGCCCAACTCAGATGCTTAACTAACTGAGCCACCTAGGTTCCCCAAAAGGAAAACACTTCTTAAATTTATAGTTGTAAATTAGCAATATTATTTAATTTCCTTCTTAAAGTCCATGTAAATATTCCTACTCAATTTATAATTAAATAAAAGATAGTTGATGGGCCACTATTATAAATAGTCCTATGATATTGTATAAGATACATATTAGTGCTTTGCTGAGTTTTGGAAGATATAGTTATTACCAAATATGGCATGTATAAGTGTTTTTTCTAACTCATGCAGCACAAGTATGTATGAAAAAGCTGTCATTTGGTAAACTTTGAAAATGACTAAGAGCTCAATAACAGTATAGAGGAGGAAATAAAAATATATTTATGAATAATGTAAGAACACTTCACTGGTGATATGATCACTTAACTTATCAGCATAAAGCACATAAGAGAAAGAAAAAAGAACATTGAATGCTAGAGATTAAAAATAGATTCAGAACTGCAGAGAATAATAATATATTAGAAGTGTCTGACTGGGGACTAATTTTGAAATTGGGATGTTCAGGGTTGAGAAAACTGTGGAGAGAATTATAGAGGATTTCAGAGTTAAAAGAGTGTGTTACATAAGCAGTAATACAGCAACATTCTTATTTCTAGATATTATGGAAATAAGGGAATGGATTGTGAAGTGTGAGCTATCTGCAGTCAGAAACAGCTGTTTTCTAGTCTCATTGAATGGACAGGCTGGGCATCAAGGTAAAGTTGAGTCTGGTTTCATGGATTTTAGTCTGCATAGCTAGAAAAAAATTTATAACAAAAATGCAAAGTAGTTGATAGGTTATGTTTGTGTGTGTGTGTAAGTATATTAGAAGATGATGCTCTCAGTTTTGAACTACATATAACTAGCTTTAAAGTACATATATGTAGGTATACATACATATAACTAGTTATACCTATCTGTTTATCTTTATCTCTATCCACTGGGATCTTAATATTTATCATCCAAAAACAGACATATGTATCCCAAACAGATATATATATATATATATATATATATATATATATATATATAATTATATATATATATATAATAATTATTCATATATATATGTGTCTGTGTGTGTGTGTATGTACATATATATATAAAATTATATGTGCATATATATATGTAGTTATGTGTGTATATGTATATGTTTACATATATATATAATTATGCCTACATATAACTAGTTATATGTATGTGGGTTCACAAATTTTTATGAGTACACAAATACGTGTTCTATAAATCAACTGAAAATTATTCTATAAATTATTCCTTTTAATTTATTCTAAAGTGAGCATCGATATATTCTGCTTAATATTATAATTGATTTAAACACTGTCTGTGACATAGAAGCCTTCTGAGTGTTTCTCTAACCTCCATGTTTTTCAGGTGGAGGAAGGGCGAATGTAGGTAAATATTGCTGTGCCATAGAAGAGAGAGACCACTATGAGGTGGGAAGCACATGTGGAGAAGGCTTTGTGCTTCCCTTCCACTGACTGGATCTTTAGTATGGTAGATATAATGTAGATATAAGAGATAAAGGTGATCAGGAAGGCACTTATCCCCAGTATACCTCCTACCACTAAAACAAGCATTTCAGCTATATAAGTAGATGAGCATGAGAGGGCCATCACAGGTGGGATGTCACAATAGTATTGGTTAACTCGGTTGGACTTGCAGAAAGACAGGCGGAATGTGGACACTGTATGGAGGAGGGAATTGAGAAACCCTGCTTCCCAGGTTCCAGCTGTCAGCTGGACACAACGAACCTTGGTCATAATGAGCATGTAACGGAAAGGGAAGCAGATGGCCACATATCGGTCATAAGCCATGACAGCAAGAAGGAAGACTTCAGTCCCTGCCAAAGCCACCAGGAAATAAAGTTGTAAAGCACATCCAAGGAAGGAAATGCTTTGTTGCTCAGTCAGGAGGTTCTGTAACATCTTGGGGACAGTAGCTGATGGGCAGAATATGTCTAGGAGGGACAAATTTACCAAAAAGTAATACATGGGTGTATGTAGCCTTTTCCCAGTCCCAATGGCCAGGAGAATGGTCCCATTTCCTACCAAGGTGACCTGATAGATAATGGCAACGACCACAAAGAGAGGGTAGCGCACCTCAGGGAGGTCAGAGAGCCCTATGAGGATAAACTGAGTCACAGTGGTAAGATTGTAAATGTCCATCTCCTCTCTCCACAAGGGACTTCCTGGAAGAAATAAAAGAAACAAATATCAGTTGGACTAAAAAGCCAAGGAAACTAATAATAAGTAATTCTTGGAAAAATGTTGATGTGTGGTTGGTAAATAATGTTGTTATGATATGACTTAATTTATTAAAACAACTGTGAAAAAGATCTCCTGTATTCATGTTTCTTGAAATATCCTCAGTTCTTTATAAAGAGGCAGATTTCTGAGTCATGAAGGAGGATTTAAAAAATTTGCATTTTCAGTAAAACGGTTGTTGATCTTTCATTGGTGTTTGTGATTTCTAATTCAGTGAATGTTGATTATGTGTTTCCCACACCTACTTGGGCATTAACATTATCTTGCTTCATCTTATCTACATGTATACAATTCTATGCACCAACTAAATCCTATATAACACAAAGTGGAAGCTGTGCATTTCACATGATATACAATTCTAAAGCTGTTAGCAAGTAGCACATACATAGTTTACTTGTCCAAATAATTATTCAGTGAACGAATGGATGGTGTGTCTTGTGTTCTGATGAGAATGTTCCTACTGGTAAGAAATAAATGTAGAAATGTTTCTATAACTTCCAAATTATAATATTTTATGTATGAAGATAATATTTCTTTTCCACACAGACTATAGTTCATAAAATTAAAATAGACTGTAAAATATAAATAAAACATATATATAGATGTATATATACATATGGTTTTGATAGTTTCTGTGAACAAATATACTCATATAATATTCAGTTCTCTTCTTAAAATTTAAAATTTAACTGTATGTCTAAGTGTTTAAGGAAATATGGGGCTTAAAATTATTTATGTAGTTGTATATTATATATTTTAATTTAATTATAATTAACTAATTATGTAACACTGATCTTCTCAGCCATACTAACTCATTTATTTTAATTGCATTTGTATGTTTGGTAGTAGTCCACATAATCAGGGGTGTCTGTGTGGCTCAGTGGGTTAAGCCTCTGCCTTTGGCTCAGGTCATGATCCCAGGGTACTGAGATTGAGCCCCGCATCAGGCTCTTTGCTCAGGAGGGAGCCTGCTTCCCCTTCTCTGTCTGCATGCCTCTCTGCCTACTTGTGATCATTGTCTGTCAAATAAATAATTTCTGTTATGCTGTAAAGAAATTAAAAAAAATATATTGGAGGGCACTTTCTATCACTTGTTTGACAAGTGGAGGGTTTATAACTTAAAAACAATGCTGTTTTGGTAGTAGGAAACTTTTAGTACACTAGTATGGTTTGATTTTATTTGATATCTAATAAATGTGAATATGTTAATTAAAAAAATAGGGGCACGTGAGTGGCTCAGTGGGTTCAGCCTCTGCCTTCAGCTCAGGTCATGATCCCAGGGTCCTGGGATTGAGCCCTGCATTAGGGTCTCTGTTCAGTGGGGAGAGCCTGCTTCCTCCTCTCTCTCTCTGCCTGTCTCTCTGCCTACCTGTGATCTCTCTCTCTCTCTCTTTGTCAAATAAATAAATAAATAAATACATAAAATATTTTTAAAAATCTTAAAAAAATAGTACACATAATCATAATGTTTAAGGCTATTTACAATAATAACTTCATTTTTGTTGTTGCACACATTTTCTTTTTCTTTTTATGCATTATTTTTTTTCTCATATTTTATTTTATTTTATTTTTTTTTTAATTTTTTTTTATTTCCAGCATAACAGTATTCATTATTTTTGCACCACACCCCGTGCTCCATGCAATCCGTGCCCTCTATAATACCCACCACCTGGTACCCCAACCTCCCACCCCCCAACCCATCAAAACCCTCAGATTGTTTTTCAGAGTCCATAGTCTCTCATGGTTCACCTCCCCTTCCAATTTCCCCCAACTCCCTTCTCCACTCTAAGTCCCCATGTCCTCCATGCTATTTGTTATGCTCCACAAATAAGTGAAACCACATGATAATTGACTCTCTCTGCTTGACTTATTTTTTTAATTTAAAGTCAATTAGCCAACATTCAGTGACTTTAATTAAGCTTCTACAAATGAATACTTTTGTGCATTTTTTGTCACTTTGAAACTATTTCCTTTTTTTTAATGTCACATGTGTGATAGTAGAAAATAATTCAAAAATAAAATGTAAAAGTCACATTCAGTTGTTTTCCATCCCCGTTGATCTTATCTCCTGGAAATTGTTAATTAGCTTTTTCAGAGAAAATGTACAGTATGTACAATACAGATTATACAAAATGATTTATTTTTTTAAATAGCATTAAATTATTTTTCAACACTCTTTTTCCATGCAATACTTAAATAAAGATTTGTGAAACTACTTGGGAGAAATTTTCACTCATTCCTCAAGTGACATCAGTTTTGTACCATGCTTGGGAGTAAAAAAACAAAAGAAACTTACATTAAATATTAAATATTACATTACATTAATGTAATGTAAATATTACATTAAAATCATAAAATTTGGGATAGAAAAACTCTATTATAATAAGAAATGCTTGAATATCATTATTTAATCAGCAAATATTTAATGAGTGAATTAAAAATATTGAATCAAAACAATCTATCAGGTCAGTTCTCAGATTCTCAAAGGTTCAAAATTTTACAAAGCTATTCAATTTCAATTTGTCTATATCTTTATATATTGGTTTTCTGAAAATGTTATAGTGAATTCATTAATTTTGTAAAAAGAGTTTCTGCTATAAGAAAAATTAATATTTTGAGATACTACACATTAAATTCTATGCTACATACTTATTTTTCTTTTTACCAACACTTGCTAATTTGACCCCATTTTTGTAATAAGGATTATGACAAGTAAGTCAAAAACATCCTAGTAGATACATAAGCTAGTTCCATATCAGGTTACATAATCAATATGTATCTTTATAAAATAATGCATATTCCCTACAATTAGTAATTTATCAAGTTTTAAATCAAACTTATTGTCCTCCTCATATAGAATATGGAATTTGTTTATTTGGGGAAGGAACTTTTTTTAAAATTTATTTTAATTGTTTTTTTTATTAATTTGATAGACAGAGATCACAAGTAGGCAGAAAGGCATGCAGCGAGAGAGAGAGAGAGAGAGCCTGATGTGGGGTTCCATCCCAGGACCTCGGGATCATGACCTGAGCTGAAGGCAGAGGCTTAACCCACTTAGCCACCCCGGCACCCCTGGGGAAGGAACTTTTATTTGCCTCAGAGTACCCTCATTTTGAAATCAAACATAACTAAAGTTTATATATTTGCCATTTAATTAGAAAAGTAAGACTATTAATTTTATTAATAATACATTACTGAGGAAGAAGTTCTATAACTTTCCTCATTAGTCCAGAAAATTGATAGCACTTATACTAGATTATCTGAGAAATTCTTCTGAAATACAGTATCTCAACTGCCTTGTGTGACTGGTGTAAATATATGCACATAATTGTATGAAAAATACACACTAAATCATGGTGTTTTGTTTTTTTGTTTTGTTTTGTTTTGGTTTGCTTTGGTCCTAGACAGCCAAACATGTAATTAGAATAGGAAAATGAGATGTGTGGCTAAGATTATGTTTTCTTTTGAAAATGACCCAGGAATCAAGCAGTCTCATTTATAATACTTACCATATGCATGAGGCAAAATCCAAATGACGCTGGTTTCTTTAGCAAATAGTTATCTCAAATTTCCACTATAAAAAGGAACATAACATCACTGAATTAAACAAAAATAATCAGCAATAAATCTTAGAACTTGAAATAATTCAAAATTTATAATAAATTTAATAAATTAATAACAGGAATTATATTCAATACCATATTTAATATTTCTTTAAAAACAGGATGTTGTTTCTCATGAAGCTTATATTGCTAAAGTTCTCTAAGCTTATAACTTAATGATGGATAGCTAATAAATTGAAGAAATTGACAATGACCTTCTAAAACCTTATTTTTCCAAAAAAATTAATCTTCCCACCTGCTTTGTAACATCCTTTTGTTTGTTAGGTCTTATGGATCCAATTTTCTAGGAAACATGCACTAATGTCAATGGGTCAAAAAATTGTTAAATACATCAGCATTCTACTTACAGAGGTTTGAGATACACCTTTGGGCAAGTATGCACAGTTTTTAAAGCTAATATTAAAACATGTTAAGCATTTATTTAAATATGCACCCTATAATATTTTAACTTACACTCATTATCTCGCCAACTTAGTAGTAAGTTTTTAACTAGTTTCCTATATGCATATGTTTTCATGCCATATTAACATCTCCACAATCATCTAATTATTTATTTTAATTTCAAAATCCAGATTTTAACAGACAATTTTCTTTTAGAGATCTGGAATGCTTGTTATTGGGAAAAATATTCAACAATAAGAAAGCAAAATGATCTAGCAAAAAAAAAATCAGTTATTAAAAGGAAACTTGTCATTTAAATATAGAATATCTATTGCAGTTTATTCTCTAATTGATACCATGCTCACTTTCCCCTTAGGAAAATAAATAAATAAATATGAGTCTATAGAGAATATTCTCCTCCTCATAAATCTAAATTACTACTAACCTAATAATAGTCACTTACTAATAATAATAGGAACCTACTTATTTTATAGTTAGTCAATTTAGTAGAAGTGGGGAAAAAAACCCCTAAGTAATAGAAGAGTAAAAATTTGTGTCTTACACTTGTTTGAAGTAAGATTGGGCATTCAGGGGATGTAGATGAGGTGCATATAGATGTTCCTTATGTCATTTCATTTTGCCTATAACTGTAATTTTTCTAAAGAAAATGTTGGGGAAAACAACAAGCATGAACATAAAAATGACAAAATTCAGAGTAATTTGCTACATGGGCTTCTATGTTTGTTTATTAATTTTTTTTTGAGAATTGAATAATAAATTGGAATATTTGTGATCTATTTTTAGTGCTTTACATTATTTTTTGTGTACTCTATGAGATAGATTTTAACTTCAATTTTGTTATATGTTATTTTAACATTTTAGGTCTTTGACAGTAGAGGTGTACACTTTGTTATAAAATAATAAGAAAATATCTATGTATTTCCTATCACATCCTATCAAATCTTCCTTTCCTGTCCTCAGCTACCAATTGGTTGATTATTATATTTGTTGGAAACTGTGATTCCACTCAACCAAAGAAAACCCCCTCAAAATTAGTGCTTAAGCAGTTACACTTTTACATTTTTGTTCTTTTTGTTGTTGTTGTTTTTCCACACTAAAAAAAATACAGAAGTAAAATGCTATCTCTAACATCCCTGTGCACCTGAGCTCCCTCAGACTTATCTTCAGTTTTCTATGCATATACGTCTTAAGGGACAAAAAGAGCATGGCAGTTTCTTACCCCTAGAAAGAGCAGGGAGGGGGTTTAGGGAGATATAAGCTGGACTAAGCCACTTGGAAAAGCCCTTATGAAAGCAGCTGTAAAAATTCTACTTACTCCAAACTTGAAATGGTTGGGTTATCTGACGCCTCAGATTCCAGAGAATCCTGGGAATATTGTTTTCATTTTAGACACCTTAGAAAAGCACCAAGCAATTTTAAGGCTCTGAGTTCTTACTTTGTGCAGTTATATGTACAAAATACGGTATGATTTTTATTTTTTTTAAATTTTGTGCTATTTCCTTAGTATTTCTAATAACCATCTTAATGGGCATGAAGTAGTATTTCATTTCATTTATTTTATTTTATTTATTTTCAGCATAACAGTATTCATTATTTTTTCATCACACCCAGTGCTCCATGCAATCCGTGCCCTCTATAATACCCACCACCTGGTACCCCAACATCCCTCCCCCGCCATTTCAAACCCCTCAGATTGTTTTTCAGAGTCCATAGTCTCTCATGATTCATCTCCCCTTCCAATTTATCCCAACCCTCTTCTCTCTAACTCCCAATGTCCTCCGTGCTTTTTGTTATGCTCCACAAATAAGTGAAACCATATGATAATTGACTCTCTCTGCTTGACTTATTTCACTCAACATAATCTCTTCCAGTCCCATCCATGTTGCTACAAAAGTTGGGTATTCGTCCTTTCTGATGGAGTCATAATACTCCATTGTGTATATGGACCACATCTTCCTTATCCATTCGTCTGTTGAAGGGCATCTTGGTTCTTTCCACAGTTTGGTGACTGTGGCCATTGCTGCTATAAACGTTGGGGTACAGATGGCCCTTTTTTTCACGACAACTGTATCTTTGGGGTAAATACCCAGAAATGCAATTGCAGGGTCATAGGGAAGTTCTATTTTTAATTTCTTGAGGAATCTCCACACTGTTCTCTAAAGAGGCTGCACCAACTTGCATTCCCACCAACAGTGGAAGAGGGTTCTCCTTTCAACACATCCTCTCCAACACATGTTGTTTCCTGTCTTGCTAATTTTGGCCATTCTAACTGGTGTAAGGTGATATCTAAATGTAGTTTTAATTTGAATCTCCCTGAGGGCTAGTGATGATGAACATTTTTTCATGTGTCTGATAGCCATTTGTATGTCTTTATTGGAGATGTGTCTGTCCATATCTTCTGCCCATTTTTTGATATGATTGTCTGTTTTATGTGTGTTGAGTTTGAGGAGTTCATTATAGATCCTGGATATCAACCTTTTGTCTGTACTGTCATTTGCAAATATCTTCTCCAATTCTGTGGGTTGCCTCTTTGTTTTCTTGACTGTTTCCTTTGCTGTGCAGAAGCGTTTGATTTTGATGAAGTCCCAAAAGTTCATCTTCACTTTTGTTTCCTTTGCCTTTGGAGACATATCTTGAAAGAAGTTGCTGTGGCTGATATCGAAGAGATTACTGCCTGTGTTCTCCTCTAGGATTCTGATGGATTCCTGTCTCACATTGAGGTCTTTTATCCATTTTGAGTTTATCTTTCTGTACGGTGTAAGAAAAGGGTCGAGTTTCATTCTTCTACGTATAGCTTCCCAGTTTTCCCAGCACCATTTATTGAAGAGACTGTCTTCTTTCCCCTGAATATTTTTTCCTGTTTTGTCGAATATTATTTGACCATAGAGATGAGGGTCCATATCTGGGCTCTCTACTCTGTTCCACTGGTCTATGTGTCTGTTTTTATGCCAGTACCATGCTGTCTTAGTGATCAAAGCTTTGTAGTAAAGCTTGAAATTAGGTAACGTGATGCCCTCAGTTTTATTTTTGTTTTTCAACATTTTTTTAGTGATTCGGGGTCTCTTCTGATTCCATACAAATTTTAGGATTATTTGCTCTGGCTCTTTGAAGAATACCGGTGGAATATTGATCGGAATGGCATTAAAAGTATAGATTGCTCTAGGCAGTATAGACATTTTAACAATGTTTATTGTGCCGATCCAAGAGCATGGAATGGTCTTCCATCTTTTTGTGTCTTCTTCAATTTCTTTCAGGAGTGTTCTGTAGTTCCTTGAGTACATATCCTTTACCTCTTTGGTTAGGTTTATTCCCAGGTATCTTATGGTTCTTGGTGCTATAGTAAATGGAATCTATTCTCTCATTTCTCTTTCTGTATTTTCATTGTTAGTGTACAAGAAAGCCACTGATTTATGCACACTTACTTTGTATCCTGCCACGTTGCTGAATTGCTGTATGAGTTCTATAGTTTGGGCTTGGAGTCTTTTGTATTTCCATATAAAGAATCATGTCATCTGCGAAGAGAGTTTGACTTCTTCATTGTCAATTTGGATACCTTTTACTTCCCTTTGTTGTCTGCTTGCTGTTGCTAGGACTTCTAATCCTATGTTGAACAAGAGTGGTTAGAGTGGGCATCCTTGCCGTGTTCCTGATCTCAACGGGAAGGCTGCAAGCTTTTTCCCATTGAGGATGATATTTGCTGTGGGTCTTTCATACATAGATTTTATGAAGTTAAGGAATATTCCCTCTATCCCTATACTTTGAAGCATTTTAATCAGGAATGGATGCTGGATTTTGTCAAATGCTTTTTCTGCATCAATTGAGAGGACCACATGGTTCTTCTCTCTTCTCTTATTAATTTGTTCTATGACATTGATTGATTTGCTAATGTTGAAGCTACCTTTTAGCCCAGGGATGAATCCCACCTGGTCATGGTGGATAATCTTTTTAATGTGCTGTTGGATCCTGTTTTCTAGGATCTTGTTGAGAATCTTAGCATCCATATTCATCAGGGATATTGGTCTGAAATTCTCCTTTTTGGTAGGGTCTTTGCCTGGTTTGGGGATCAGGGTAATGCTGGCTTCATAGAAAGAGTCAGGAAGTTTTCCTTCTGCTACAATTTTTTGAAACAGCTTCAGGAGATTAGGAGTATTTTCTTCTTTGAAAGTTTGGTAGAATTCTCCGGGGAATCCATCAGGTCCTGGGCTCTTATTTTTGGGAGGTTTTTGATCACCGCTTCAATCTCGTTACTAAATATTGGTCTATTCAGGTTGTCAATTTCTTCCTGATTCAATTTTGGGAGTTTATAGTTTTCCAGGAATGCATCCATTTCATCTAAGTTGCTTAGCTTATTGGCATATAACTGTTGATAATAACTTCTGATGATTGTTTCTATTTTCTTGGTGTTCGTGTGATCTCTCCCTTTTCATTCATAATTTTATGTATTTGAGCTTTCTCTCTTTTCTCTTGGATTAGTGTCGCAAATGGTTTGTTGATCTTATTGATTCTTTCAAAAAATCAGCTTTTAGTTTCATTGATATGTTCTACTGTATCTCTGGTTTCTACCTCATAGATTTCAGCTCTAATCTTGATGATTTCCCTTCTTATGTGTGGAGTTGGTTTCATTTGTTGTTGATTCTCCAGTTCTTTAAGGTGTAGAGACAGCTGCTGTGCTCTGGATTTTTCAATTTTTTTTTTTTTGAGGGAGGCTTGGATGGTTATGTATTTCTTCCTTAGGACCGCCTTTGCTGTATCCCATAGATTTTGGATCGAAGTGTCTTCATTCTCATTGGTTTCCATGAATTGTTACAGTTCTTCCTTGATCTCCTTGTTGATCCAAGCATTCTTAAGCAAGGTGGTCTTTAGTTTCCAGGTGTTTGATTTCCTTTGGAACTTTTCCTTGTGATTAAGCTCCAGTTTCAAAGCATTGTGATCTGAGAATATGCAGTGAATAATATCAGTCTTTTGGTATTGGTTGAGTCCTGATTTGTGACCCAGTATGTGATCTATTCTTGGGAAAGTTCCATGTGCACTTGAGAAGAATGAGTATTCTGTTGTTTTAGGGTGGAATGGTCTGTATATATCTATGAGGTCCATCTGGTGCAATGTGTCATTCAATGCTCTTGTTTCTTTATTGATTTTCTGCTTGGATGATCTGTCTATTTCTGAGAGAGGCGTGTTAAGATCTCTAACGATATGTGTATTCATATCAATATGACTCTTTATCTTGATTAACAGTTTTCTAAAGTAATTGGCTGCTCCCATATTGAGGACAGAGATATTTACAATTGTTAGATCATCTTGGTGGATAGTCCCTTTAAGAATGATGTAGTGTCCTTCTGGATCTCTGACTGCAGTCTTTAGTTTAAAATCTAATTTGTCTGATATGAGAATCGCTACCCCAGCCTTCTTTTGAGGCCCATTGGCATGAAAGATGCTTCTCCATCCCTTCACTTGAGTCTGGGTGTATCTTTAGGTTCAAAATGGGTCTCTTGTAGACAACATATAGATGGGTCCTGTCGTTTTATCCAGTCTTCAACCCTGTGCCACTTTATGGGCGCATTTAGGCCATTCACATTGAGGGTGATTATTGATAGATACGTTTTTATTGACATCGTGTTACCTTTGAAGTCTTTCTTTTTGTAGATTGTCTCTATATTTCTGTTCAGTGGTATTATTGGGCTTTTTCCTCCTTTAAAGAAGCCCCCTTAGTATTTCCTGCAGTGTCAGCTTGGTGGTTGCATAGTCTTTTAAGCCTTACCGGTCCTGGAAACTCTATCTCTCCATCCATTTTGAATGGCAGTCTTGCTGGATAAAGTATTCTTGGCTGCGTGTTCTTCTCATTCAGTGCCCTGAATATACTTGCCAGCCCTTTCTGGTTTGCCAGGTCTCTGTGGACAGGTCTGACGTTATTCTGATGGACTTTCCTCTGTATGTAAGGATCTTCTTTGTCCTAGCTGCTTTCAAGAGGTTCTGCCTACAATTATAATTCTTCATTCTAACTATTTGGTGTCTCGAGGACTTTCGAGAATCTGTAATCTTGGGGGGAATCCTTTCGTCCTCTAGTACATGAATGCTGGTTCCATGCACAAGATTTGGAAAATTTTCATGAAGAACTTGTTCCACTGTATCTTCTAGACTTCTTTATGTCTCCTCCCCTTCAGGGATTCCCATAATTCTGATGTTGGAGTGTTTCATGGCATTTATTTCCCTGATTCTGTTTTTGTGGCTTCTAAGCTGTTTGATCCAGGCTTCCTCCGGATCCTTTCTATCTGTTCATCCTCCAGATCACTAATTATATCTTCTGTCTCAGTTACTCTAGCGTTGAGAGATTTTAGATTAGATTGGAACTCAATGAGGGCATTGTGAAGCTCATCCCTGGTAGCTTTCATCTCTTCCCTAATATTGAAAACATGATCTCTCGTGGGTTTCAGTTCGGCCCTATTCAATTCTGTTTGGTCACCCTTGGCTTTCTCCAACCTAGCTATGGCTTGGATAATAGTTAGCCTGAATTCTCTTTCCGACATATTGTTTATGTTGATATTCACTAGCTCTGTTGCAGAAGGTCCATCTTCTGTATTTTTCTTCTGTTGGGCATTCCTCCTCCTAGTCATTTTGCTGAGAGATGGCTGAACAGGTGTAGCTGGGTGTATCGACTGTGGTGCAGTCAAGGTGCAACCTGGAATGCTTCTGAGCAATCAGGGTTCCCCACCCAAATGAGAGGAAAAAGAAAAGGAAAAGAAAAATAAGAGAGAGGGAGAGAGACAGGAAATAAAGGTGAGATAAAAGAGAATGTTTAGTCCAAATGGGCCCCAAGGTAAGACTTATGAAGTATACAAACAGACACAGACAAAAAAAAAAAAAGACTTATAAAAGTATATGACAAGAGAAAAAAATTAATATATATATATATATTTTGCATACATATATGCAAATAAAGGAAGAACCTCGTCAAAAAGAACCCTGAATGTAAGATTTATATACTATCAGGAAAAACACAAAAACACAGAAATACTGGTTGAAGAAAAAGATGGGAGAGTGGTTGTAAATTCTCATTGTGATTGATGAAGTTTCTTTTGATTCTTCCTGGATGTATCTTGATATCTCTGTTAAAGGACTCAACTTTCTTAAGATAAGGGGGGATTAGGAATTGGTTTACCTATAGGGGTGGCATTGATTGAGGAAAGGGGATTACCTTGAAGTTTAACTTTATTTGAATATTAGAAAATAAAAATTAAAAAAGGAATAAGCTAAACTAAACTAAAATTTAAAAAAAAAGAAATTTAAAAAATAGAAATGCAAAAGGAAAACACAGGTGTATGTATCAAAAAGTTCAGGTTAGAAGGTTATTATGGAATTTGATGTACTGGACATCTCACTGTGATGGTAAATAGGTTAAAAAATTATCTATATAATAATAAAAAATTAACTATATAAAAAATGTGCCAGAATAGTGGGATCGAATTAATAACAAAAATTGTTTTATGAAGTAGTGGTGGTTGTTCTCTTGTCTTTTTTTTTTCCTTTCCTGGTTGGTTTTCTGGGGGAGGGGCCTGCCACATGGATTTTTCAGTCCCTGAAGTTCTCTCAGCTAAGTCCTCCCGCCCCCCCCCCTAGGCTCACACAACCTCCCACTGCCTGTCCCTCCAAAATCCTCAGATTGTTTTTCAATGTCCACAGTCTCTCATGGTTGTTCTCCCCCTCCAATTTCCCCCAACTCCCTTCTCCTCCCCATGTTCTCTGAGTTATTCCTTATGCTCCACAAGAAAGTGAAACCATATGAGAATTGACTCTCCCGGCTTGATTTATTTCACTCAGCATAATCTCTTCCAATCCCATCCATCTTGATACAAAAGAAGGGTATTCGTCTTTTCTGATGGAGGCATAATACCCCATAGTACATATGGACCACATCTTCCTTATTCATTCATTTGTTGAAGGGTATCTTGGTTCTTTCCACAGCTTGGCTACTGTAGCCATTGCTGCTATGAAAATTTGGTTAGAGATGGCCCTTCTTTTCACTGCATCTGTATCTTTTGGGTAAAGACCCAGTTGTGCAATTGCAGGGTCATAGGGAAGCTCTATTTTTAATTTTGTAAGGATTCCCCTCACTGTTTTCTAAAGTGGCTGCACTAACTTTCATTCCAGCCAACAATGTAAGAGGGTTCCTCTTTTCCACATCCACTCCAACACATGTTGTCTAAGGTCTTGTGAATTTGGGCCATTTTAAATAGTGTAAGGTGGCATCTCAATGTGGTTTTTATTTGAATCTTCCTGATGGCTAATAATGATTTACATTTGTTCAGTGTCTGTTAGCCATTTCTATGTCTTCATTGGAGAAGTGTCTGTTCATGTCTTCTACCTATTTTTTGATGTGATTATCTGTTTTTTGAGTGTGTAGATTGAGGATTTCTTCATAGATCTTGGATATCAAATGTCTGTCTGTACTGTCATTTTTGAATATCTATTCGATTCTGTGGGTTACCTCTTTGTTTTGTTGACTGCTTCCTTTTCTATGAATCTTTGGATCTTGATGAAATCCCAAAAGTTCCTTTTCACTTTTGTTTCCTTTGCCTTTGGAGACATATCTTGAAAGAAGTTGCTGTGGCCGATGTCAAAGAGGTTACTGCCTATTTTCTCCACAAAGATTCTGAGGGATTCCTGCCTCATGTTGAGGGCTTTTATCCATTACGAGTCTATCTTTGTGTATGGTATAAGAAAATGGTAGAGTTTAATTCTTCTACACATAGCTGGCTAATTTTCCCAGCACCATTTTCTGAAAAGACTTTTTTTTCTACTGTATATTTTTTCCTGCTGGTCAATTATAATTTGACCATATAGTTGAGGGTCCATATATCAGCTCTCTAATCCATTCTAGTGGGCTATGTGTCTGTTTTTGTGCCAGCACCATGCTTTCTTGGTAATCACAGCTTTGTAGTAAGCTTGAAATCAGGCAACGTGATGCCTCCAGTTTTGTTTTTCTTTTTCAACATTTCCCTATCAATTTGGAGTTCCTTGTGATTCCATACAAATTTTAGGATTGTTTGTTGCAGCTCTTTGAAAAATGCCAGTGAAATTTTGATCAGAATGTCATTAAAAGTGCAGATTGCTCTAGGCAGTATAGACATTTTAAAAATATTTATTCTTCCAATCCATGAGCATGGAATGGTCTTCCATCTTTTTGTGTCTTCTTCTATTTCTTTCATGAGTGTTCTGTAGTTCCTTGAGTATAGATCCCTTGCCTTTTTTTAAAAAAAGATTTTATTAATTTATTTGACATACAGAGATCACAAGCAGGCAGAGAGGGAGGAGAAAGTAGGCTCCCCGCTGAGCAGAAACCCAATGCAGGGCTCCATCCATGGACCGGATCACGACCAGAGCCAAAAGCAGAGGCTTTAACCCACTGAGCCACCCAGGTGCCCCTCCTTTAGCTCTTTGATTAGGTTTATTCCTAGGTATCTTATGGTTCTTGGTGCTATAGTAAATGTAATTGATTCTCTAATTTCCCTTTCTGTATTTTCATTGTTACTGTAAAAGAAAGCAACTGATTTCTATACATTGATTTTGTATCCTGCCACATTACTGAATTGCTGTATCAGTTCTTGTAGTTTGGGGGTGGAGTCTTTTGGGTTTTCCATATAAAGTATCATGTCATCTGCAAAGAGAGAGAGTTTGACTTCTTCATTGCCCATTTGTATACCTTTTATTTCCCTTTGTGGTCTGATTGCTGTTGCTAGAACTTCTAATATTATGTTGCAAAAGTATGGTGAGAGTGGACATCCTTCTCGTGTTCCTGATCTCAATGAGAAGGCTGTGAGCTTTTTTTTCCCTTTGAGGATCACATTTGCTGTGGGTTTTTCATAGATAGATTTTATGAAGTTGAGGAATGTTCCCACTATCCCTAAACTTTGAAACACTTTAATCAGGAATGGATGCTAGATTTTATCAAATTCTTTTTCTGCATCAATTGAGAGGATCATGTGGTTCTTCTCTCTTCTTTCATTGATTTGTTGTATCACATTGATTGATTTGCAAATGTTGAACCACCCTTGCAATGAATCTCTCCTGGTCATGGTGGATAATATTTTTAGTGTACAAATGGATACTAATAACAAGAATCTTGATGATAATTTTAGTGTCCATGTTCCTCAGACATATTGGTCTGAAATTCTCCTTTTTGGTGAGGTCTTTGTTGGTTTGGAGATCAGAATAATGCTGGCCTCATAAAGAATCTGGAAGTTCTCCTTCTCCTTCAATTTTTTGAAAGAGCTTAAGACAATAGCTATTATTTTTTCTTTCAAAGTTTGGTAGAGTTCCACAGGGAATCCATCTCGTTTGGGGAAGGTTTTTTGATCACTGCTTCAATCTCGTTACTAGATGTTGGTCTATTGAGGTTGTCAATTTCTGCCTGATTCAGTTTTGGAAGTTATAGTTCTCTATTAATGCATCCATTTCATCTAGGTTGCTTAACTTATTGGCATATAACTGTTGATAATAATTTCTGATGCTTTTTTGTATTTCTTTGGTGTTAGTTGTGATCTCTCCCTTTTCATTCATAATTTTATTATTTTGGGTCTTATCTCTTTTCTTTTGGATTAGTTTGGTCAATGGTTTATCGATCTTATTGATAGTTTCAAAAAAACACCTTCTAGTTTCATTTTTTAATTTCTTTTCAGTGAAGCAGTATTCATTGTTTTTGCACCACACCCAGTGCTCTATGCAGTCTGTGCCCTCTCTAACACCCACCACCTGGTTCCTCCAACCTCCTACCCCCGCCCCTTCAAAACCCTCAGATTGCTTTTCAGAGTCCATAGTCTCTCATGCTTCACCTCCCCTTCCAATTTCCCTAAACTCCCTTCTCCTCTCCATTTCCCCTTGTCCTCCATGCTATTTGTTATGCTCCACAAATAAGTGAAACCATATGATAATTGACTCTCTCTGCTTGACTTATTTCACTCAGCATAATCTCTTTCAGTTTCCTTGATGCATTCTACTATATCTCTAGTTGCTTTCTATTGAGATTTGCTTTACTCTTGACGATGTCCCTTCTCGTGTGTGGAGTTGGCTTATTTTGTTGATTCTTCAGTTCTTTAAGGTATATAGACAGCTTACGTTTTGGGGATTTTTCAAATTTTTTTGAGGGAGATTTGGATGGCTATGTATTTCCCCCTTAGGACTGCCTAACGGGGTATAGTTTTGGACCAAAGTGTCTTCATTCTCATTGGTTTCCATAAATTGTTAAGTTCTTTCATTTCCTGGTTGATCCAAGCATTCTCATGCAAGGTGGTCTTTAGCTTCCAAGTGCTAGAATTCCTTCCACACTTTTCCTTGTGGTTGAGCTCCTGTTTCAAAGAATTGTGATTTGAGAATATGCAGGGAATAATCTCAGTCTTTTGGTATCGGTTGAGCCCTGTGATGTGACCCAGTCTGTGGTTTATTCTGGAGAAGTTTCCGTGTGCATTTGAGAAGAATGAGTATTCTGTTGTTTTAGGGGAGAATGTTCTGTGTATATCTATGAGGTCCATCTGGTCCAATGTGTCATTTAATGCTCTTGTTTCTTTATTGATTTTCTGCTTGGATGATCTGTCTATTACTGACAGCAGTGTGTTAAGATCCCCTAATATTAATGTATTCATATCAATATGAGTCTTTATCTTAACAATTTTCTTATGTAATTGGCTGCTCCCATATTGGGGGCATAATATATTTACAGTTGTTAGATCTTCTTGGTGGATAATCCCTTTTTGAATTATGTAGTGTCCTTCTGTATCTCTGACTACAGTCTTTTGTTTAAAATCTAATTTACCTGTTATGAGAATCGCTACCCCAGTCTTCTTTTGAGGCCCATTGGCATTAAGAGTCTTCTCTGTTCCTTCACTTTCAGTCTGGATGTATCCTTAGATTCCAAATGGGTCTCTTGTTGACAACATATAGATGGGTCCTGCCATTTTATCCAACAGCAAACCTGTGCTGTTTTATGGGCACATTTAGGCCATTCATGTTGAGAGTGATTATTGAGAGACACGTTTTTATTGACATCGTATTACCTGTGAAGTTCTTGTTTCTATAGATTGTCTCCATAAATTTCTGTTCAATGATATTCTTGTTTTTTTTCCCTCTTTTATACAAGTCCCCTTAATATTTCTTGTAGTGCCGGCTTGGTGGTCGCATACTCTTTTAATACTTTCCTGTCTTGGAAGCTCCATCCATTTTGAATGTCAGTCTTGCTGGATAAATTATTCTTGGCTACATGTTCTTCTCATTTATTGCCCTGAATACATCTTGCCAGCCCTTTCTGGCTCGCCAGGTTTCTGTGGACAGGTCTGACATCATTCTGATGGACCTTCTTCTGTACATAAGGAATCTCTTCCACCTAGCTGCTTTCAAGAGTTCCTGTCTAAAATTATGATTCATTATTTTCACAATCACATATCTTGTGGTCTTTCTAGATTCTATGTTCTTGGGGTGAGACCTTTCTACCTCTAGTACAGGAATGCTCATTCCATTTGCCAGATTGGGAAAATTTTCATGGAGTACTTATTTGACTAAATCATTTAGTCTTCTTTCTTTCTCCTCCTGCTCAGGGATTCCAATAATTCTGACATTGGAACATTTCATGGCATCATTTATTTCCCTAATTCTGTTTTCATGGCTTCTAAGCGGTTTGTTCCAGGCCTCATCCTGATCGTTTTACTCTATCAGTTTGTCCTCTACATCACTAATTCTCTTTTCTGCCTCAGTTACCCTAGCTTTTAGAGATTTTAGATTAGAATGGAGAGCGTTATTAACATCGTCCCTGGTGGCTTTAACTTCTGCCCTAATCAATTCCATTTTGTCATTAAAGGCTTTCTCCAACCTAGCTATTGTCTAGATAATTGTTAGCCTGAATTCCCTTTCCAATATACTGTTTATTTGCATATCCAATAGCTCTGATGTAGAGGGCACAGCCTCTGAATTTTTCCTCTGTTGGACATTCCTCTTCCTAGTCATTTTGGTGAAAGATGGCTGAGGTGCTGTGTAGCTAAAATGCATTAACCATAGTGCAGGAAGGTGTACCCTGGAACACTTCTGAGCAATTGGGAGTCCCCACCAAAAAGAAAGAAAAAAGAAAAAAAAAGTGAGGAGAGAGAGAGAGACAGGAAAAAAAAAAAAAGAAAAAAGAAAAGGGAAGACCCAGCCCACATGGGCCCCAGAGGTAAAATTTATAAAGTATACAAACAAAAGCAGACAAAAGTAACAGATAAAGTGAGAACACATGAACAGACACTTCTCCAGTGAAGACATACAAATGGCTAACAGACACATGAATATATGTTCATCATCATTATCTATCAGGGAGATTCAAGTTAAAACCACATTGAGATACCACCTTACACCAGTTAGAATGGTCAAAATTAACAAGACAGTAAATAACGTGTGTTAGAGAGGATGTGGAGAAAAGAAACCCTCTTACACTGTTGGTGGGAATGCAAGTTGGTGCAGTCACTTTGGAAAAACTGTGGAGATTTCTTGAGAAATTAAAAATAGAGCTATTCTATGACCCAGCAATGGCACTACTGGGTAGGTATCCTGAAGATACTGATATTTTAAAAATTTAATTTTTTAAGAAGCCATGACTTCTATGGACTGTGTTCCCCCAGCAATGGAATTTCACAGTTCCTACTGATCGGTAAACTTGGTCTTGGCTGGATGTTCTTTCTGATCTTCTTGGGGAGAGGTCTGTTGCAGTGATTCTCAAATGTCTTTGCCTGAGGCAGAATTGCACTGCCCTTTCCAGAGGCCAGACCAAGTAATATGCTTGGGTTTGCTCTCAGTAGATTTTTTTCCCTAAAAAATTTCCATACAACTTTGGAAGATGAGAATCTCCAGCCCTGGAGAAACCAAGAGCTCAGCCCCTCCATGTTCCCCACTTCAGGGAGCTCTCAGATAAAAGCAGTTAATCACTCCTGATCCCTGGTCTCTGGCCTCACTCTGTACTCACCCAGCCTGTGAAAGAACATTTTTATCTCTGGCACACAACACTGTTTGTTGTGAGATACCTGCTGTGTGCTCCCATGCCCTTCCTCCTGGTGGAAAAGGGAGGGGGATTCCTTGGATCTCACACTTGTGGGCTCCCTGCTCAAAAACTAGTGGTTCAATTGTTTCTCAGATCACAGTTTATGGAAACCCTGAGCTGGGAACTCACTTCGTGGGTTTTGAATCTCAGTTATTGCATTTTCCATTTCAGCTTGAATGTTTTTATCTTTCAAAAACACTTTGTGTTTTTGCACCTGGCTTCCCCGCTCTGATACCGGGAGCTCTGCCACATTCAGGCATCCCTGGTCTTTCTGTAACTCTGAGGGTCCTGAGACTACACTGTCCTCCCAACAAGTGTTCAACTCACTGCATAGCCACTGGAGTGACATCCCTATATGGAGCAGACTTTTAAAAGATCTGATTTTGTGTTCTGCTTCTCTATCAGTTGTTGGTAGCTGGCTGATGGAGGCTCCCTCCCCCCATGGTCTATCTTCCTGTATATCACCTCAGATTCACTTCTCTGCCTGTCCTATCTTCCAGAAAGTTGACACTTTTCTGTTCATAGAATTACCACTATTCTTTTCTTCAATATCCTATTGAGTTTGTAGTTGTTCAGAATGGTTTGATAACTAGCTGAATTCCTGGGACTAGATAAAATTTAGGTCTTCTACTCCTCTGCCATCTTGCTCATCCCCCAATGCTTGCTCCTCTTGGAGCAACTCTGTGAGGATTGATATCACAAAATCACCTCTCAGGAAGCAAAAGAGCCTGTGGCACCATTTCACTTCCTCCAACCCTCAGTATAGTCACAGAGAGACCTGTTGAGGCCTGCTAAATCAGTCACAAGGTATTTAGCCTGATTTGCTCTTAATCTGATGCACCTGTGCTCTGATGCTACTGCCCTTCTGAGCCAAATCTACATAGTTCCAGAGTGGAGAGACCCTCCCATAGAATACCAAGGCATCTCCCCACCTTACAAGGTCTCTAATTTTTGCGGTGCTAAGAGTTAACAGGTTTGGCTGAGATAGAGCCTAAAGTCCACTTTGCTGTTCCAGGCAGGCGAGCAACCAAGAGACAGACAGCATGAAAACAGTGACATGAAAATGCCTGGGACACACAAAGGGGAATAAGTTTCTTTTTTGGAAGTACTTCCTGAGACCAGCAAGCACTGAGTCACTTTGGGCACAAAGGAGCTCGTTGGGACAATTTCCATCCCCAACCCTTCAGCATAAACCAACTTCAATAAGTAACACAGTGCTAATACTGATTGCCTAAACTGTTCACACCATGTCTCAACCCCCTATTCTCTGTTGATACTTCTTTTTTCTGACAAGTGAGCCTAAGGATGATCACAGTGGTCCCCTTCCACAGAAGACCAGCAGAAACCTCCACAGGATCTATTTCTACCGAACAGAGATTTCTATAGGACTTCAGTTGCAGTGGAAGAAGCTTCAGTTCTCATTTAACAAACAGAATAGAGCACACCTAGTTAAAACCTGCCACCCTCTGGCCAAGGTACAAACATTGCCTACTGCAGACAAGGAGAGCCTCTTGAGAGAACTGACCTGAGTTATACAGCAGCCAAAACATAGCAGCAGAATACGCATAGAACCCAACAGAGACACTACTTGAAGAGCCAGGCTATGGACTCCACATGATCTCTACTTCATAAAGTCATTACTCTCTGGAACAGGAAATATAATAGGTTTTTCTAGCACATATAGGAATATACAGAGCTAGACAAAATGTCAAAATAGAGGAAATTCATCCCAAAAGAAAGAACAAAAATAGATCACAGAGATCTACTCAAAACAGAATGGATGGAGAATTAAAAAAAAATCATAAGGATACTCAGTGGGCTTGAGAAAAACATGGAAGACATCAGGGAAACACTACATAGAAAAAAGATAAAAACATTCAAGTTGAAATGGAAAATACAATAACTGAGATTCAAAACTGACTGGATATAATGACCACAAAGATGGAAAAAGTAGAAGAACAAATAAGTGATGCAAAAGTTAAAATAATAAAAAAATAATGAAGCTGAGTAAGAGAAGGAAGAATTATGGATCATAAGAATTGACTTAGGAACTCAGTGACTTCATCGAATGTTATAATATTGGTATTACATGAGACCCAGAAGAAGAGAGAAAATGCGGCAGAAAGTATTTGAGGAAATAAAACTTCCCTAATCTGGTGAAGGAAACAGATGTTCAGATCTAGAAGGTACAGAGCACTCCCCAAAAAATCAACAAGATGTAGGGGCACCTGGGTGGCTCAGTCACTAAACATCCACCTTTAGCTTGGGTCATGAATCCAGGGTTCTGGGATTTAGACCTACATTGGGCACCCTGTTCAGTGAGGAGCATGATTTTCCCTCTCCCTCTGACAGCCATACTGCTAACTTGTGCTCTCTTTCTGTCAAATAAATAAAATCTTTATATTTTTTATTATGTTCTTTTAGTCACCATACAGTCCATTATTAGATTTGAGGTAATGTTTCATGATTCCTTGTTTGTGTATAAGACCCAGTGTCCCATGCACTATGTGGCCTCCTTAATACCCAGCACTGGGTTAGCCTATCCCCCGTCCCCTTTAAAACCCTCAGTTTGTTTCCCAGTGTCCGTAGTCTCTCATGGCTTGTCTCACCCGATGATTAACTCCCTTCAGTTTTCCCTTCCTCCTCCTAATGTACTCCATGTTATTTCTTATGCTACACAAGCAACTAAAGCCATATGATAATTGACTTTCTCTGCTTAACTCAGCATAATCTCCTCCAGTCCCATCCATGTTGATGAAAAAGTTGAGTATTCATCTTTCTGATGGCTGAGTAATATTCCATTGTGTATATGGACCACAGCATCTTTATCCATTCATCTGTTGAAGGACATCTTAGCTCTTTTCACAGCTTGGCTATTTTGGACATTGCTTCTCTGAACATTGGGGTGCATGTGCCCCTTCTTTTCACTACATTGGGGTAAATAGCCAGCAGTGCAATTGCCAGGCCATAAGGAAGCTCTATTTTAACTTTTTAAGAAATCTCCACACTGTTTTCCACAGTGGCTACACCAACCCGCATTACCACCAACAGTATAAGAGGGTTTCCCTTTCCTACACCCTATCCTGTAATTGTTGTTTCTTGTCCTGTCAATTGTTATTCTAACTGGTGTAAGGTAGAATCTTATATAGTTTAGATTCAAATTTCCCTTATGGCTAATGATGATGTACATTTTTTTTTTCATGAATCTGTTGGCCATTTGTATGTTATTTATTTATTTTGGAGATGTGCTTGTTCATTTCTTCTGCCCACTTTTTTTAACTTGATAATTTGTTTTATGAGAGTTGAGTTTGGGTTCTTTATAGATCTTGGATATCAGCTCTTTGCCTGTACTGTTATTTGCAAATATCTTCTCGCATTCCGTGGGTTGCTTCTTTGTTTTGTTGACTGTTTCTTTTGCTGTGCAGAAGTTCTTATCTTGATGAAGTCCCAAAAGTTCATTTTCACTTTTGTTTCCTTTGCCTTTACAGATTTTTAAAAAAATATATTTTATTTATTTATTTGACAGAAATCACAAGTAGGCAGAGAGGCAGGTGGAGAGAGAAGGGAGCAGGCTCCCTGCTGAGCAGAAAGCTCAATGAGGGGCTCAATCCCAGGACCCTGAGATCATGACCTGAGCCAAAGACAGAGGCTTAACCTGCTGAGCCACCCAGGCACCCCTAGAGATGTTTTTTTTTAAAGAAGTTTATGTGGCTGATGTCAAAGACGTTACTGCTTATATTCTCTGGGACATGGATGGATTCCTGTCTCAAGTTGAGACATGCATTTCGAGTTTATCTTTGTGTATGGTGTAAGAGAATGGTCAAGTTTCATTTTTCTCTATATAGCTGTCCAAATTTCCCAGCACAATTTATTGAAGAGACTGTCTTTTTTCCATTGGATATTTTTTTCCTGCTTTTTCGAAGATTAGTTGACCATAGAGTTGAGAGTCCATATCTGGGTTTTCTATTGTGTTCCATTAATCTATGTGTCTATCATGTACATAAAATCTTTTTAAAAATCAACAGGTGTAGGCCAGCACCAAGACATATTGTGGTTAAATTTGCAAAATAGAGAATTAAGGAAAAAATACTAAAGGCAAGACAAAAGAAGTCCTTAACTTATATGGGAAGACCCATAAGGCTAGCTGCAGGTATATGAAGAAAAATTTGACAAACCAGAAGGGAGTGACAAGATATATTCATCAAACTGATTGGGAAAAATCTGCCACCAAGAATACATTATTTAGCAAAACCATCATTTGGAATAGAAGGAAATATGGTTTCCCTGACAAACAAAAACTAAGGGAGATTGTGATTGTGTCCACTAAACAAATCCTATAAGAAATATCATAGGAATTTTTTTGAATAGAAAGAAAAAAACACACATGTGACAAAGACAGGAAATGAACAGAGAAAATCTCCAAAAAAAAAAGAAAAGAAAAGAAAAGAAGTAACAGCATGGTACTAAATACAATATATCAATAATTAATCTTATTTGTCGCAGCTGGCTTGACAACATGACCAGGGTCAAGTGGGTAAGAGGATGGCGAGACGAAGACGAGATGTAAAGAGGGACACAGTGGATGATGTCCAAGCAGTGCCAACTTTATTACAAAGTGTGCATGATTATATAGAAAGCAGAAATATTTACGGGAAACTAACCACCCACCACATACCAAAAATAGTTTCTCCAGGCCCTTGTTTTCCAGTTTCTCCAGGCTCTTGTTTACCAGTTCCCTTAGGTTAAACACGCAGACATCCTGCCGCCAGCATTTTGCTTACTTATAGATAAGTTCCCTATTGATGAAGGGACTGAAGAAGGGCTCCAGGTGCATTTTATGGCCCATGCAAGAACAGCAAGGTCCAGGCATGGATTTAAGACTTAGGCCTGCATTGTAGTGTTCTTGGTAAACCCCAATGGGTAGTCACGTAGGCTTTCATGAGACTCATAGCACAGACCCTTTCTCAGTACTACTCAACCTTTCTATTGCTGAGGTTGCTTAACCCCTTAATGTAAGGAAGGCACAAGTCAGGGCCTGGTTTATCTCATATCTCAAGCTTCTGCGTGGCTTCCCACACTTATTATAAATGAAATAAAGGCTTTAGTCAAAATTCATAGGATGTCAGAATGGGAAAAAATCTATATCTAAAAGTGACTCATTTTAGACCTAAAGATATCTTCAGATTGAAAGGGAGGGGATGGAGAAATATTTGTCACTCAAATGGACATCAAAAGAAAACTGGAGTAGCAATATTTGTATCAGACATCAGATATTTATACCAGACAGTTACTGAAGACTGGTATATTTATACAAGACAGTTACTGAAGACTGTAACAAGAGATGGAGAAGGGGACTATATCATAATAAAAGAGCCTATTATGCTGAGTGAAATAAGTCAAACAGAGAGAGCCAATGATCATATGATTTTGCTTATTTGTGGAGCATAAGGAATAACACAGAGGACATGGGGAGATGGAGAGGAGAAGGGAGTTGGGGGAAATTAGAGGGGAGGATAAACCATGAGAGACTGTGGACTCTGAAGAACTATCTGAGGGTTTTGGAGGGGAGGGGTGGGTGGGAGGTTGGGTAAGCCTAGTTGTCAATATTAAGGAGGGCATGTATTGCATGGAGCACTGGGTGTGGTACATAAACAATAAATTCTGAAGCACTAAAAAGAATTTAAAAAATAAACAAAAAATTTTTTTAAAAAAGAAAAACAAACAAAAATCCTATCCAACAAGATCTAACAATTCTAAATATCTTTGCCTCCAACTTAGAAGACCCTATATACATAAAAACAATAAGAACCATAAAGGAACTCATTGATAATTATACAATTTTAGTAGAGGCCTTTAACATCCAACTTACATCAATGTACAGATTATTTAAGCAGAAAATCAACATATAAACAATAGTTTTGAATGACACCCTGGACTATGGATTTAACAGATATATACAGAATATTTCATTCCAAAGCAGCAGAATATACACTCTTGTCTAGTGCACATAAGACATTCTCTGGAATAGATCACATACTGGCTCACAAATCAAGCCTCAACGAGTACAAAAAGATTGAGATCATACTATGCATATTTTCAGACTGCAATGCTATGAAACTTGAATCAACCACAAGAAAAAAAATTGGACAGACAACAAATATATGGAGGTTAAACAACATGTTACCAAAGAATGAAGGTGTCAACCAAAAAATTAAAGAAGTTTTGAAAAAGGACAGGGAAACAAATGAAAATGAAAATTTGATGGTTGAGGAGTGCCTCAGTTGGTTAAGCACCTGCCTTCATCTTGGCTTGTGATTCCAGAGTCATGAGATTGAACACCATGTCATGCTTCTTGCACTACAGGGAGCCTTCTTCTTTTTCTTCCTCTTCTTCTTCCTCCTCCTCCTCCACCACTACTTCTTCTTCTTCTTCTTCTTTTTCTTCTTCTTCTTCTTCTTCTTCTTCTTCTTCTTCTTCTTCTTCTTCTTCTCTCTATCTCTCTCTCTCTCAAATAAATAAATTCTCTAAAAGGATAGAAAAGAAAACCCAATGGTCCAAAATGTTGGGATGCAGCAAAACCTGTCATTAGAGAGAAGTATAAAGCGATAGATGCCTATCTCAAGAAGCAAGAAAAATCCCAAAAACCTAACCTTAAACCTAAAAAGTGATGAAAGTTACATTTGAAGCCTAAAGCTGGGAGATGGAAGGAAGCCATAAAGATTAGAGCAAAAGTAAAGGATATGGAAACCAAAAAGAAACAATAGAACAGATCAATGAAATCAGGAGCTAGCTCTGGGGAAAAAATAATATAATGAATAAAACTCTAGCCAAACTTAGAGAGAAAGAGAGAGAGAGAGACGAGCCTAAATCAATAAAATCACAAACAAGAGGGGAGAAATGATAGCAAATGCCACATATAATTATAAGAATATTCTGAAAAATCATTTGCCAAAAAGTCAGATAATCAGGGGTGGGGGATAGAAGGATTGGGATATCTGAGTGGCTAAGTCGGTTAAGTATCTACCTTTCTCTCAGGTTATGATACCAGGTCTTGGTATTGACCAGTGCATCAGGATGCTTCCTTGGTGGGGAGTCGGCTTCTCCTTCTGCCTGCTGAAGCCTATGTTTGCACTCTCTGTGACAAGTAAATAAATAAGTAAAATCTTCTCAAAAAAGAATAAATTCCTAGACACAAATAAATGTCCAAAATGAAAAAGGAAGAAATAGAGAAGTTGAACAAACTGATAAGCAGCAAAGAAATTGAAATTGAATCAGAAATAAAACAAAAAAAATCCCAAAAACCAAAAACCTCCAAACAAAAATGCACGGCCTGCTGGTTTCCCAGGGGAATTCTACCAGAGATTTAAAGAAGACTTAATAGTGCTCTCTTCAAACTCTTTCAAAAAAAAGAAAAAATAGAAGTGGATTTCCACTCTCACCACTCTGTTCAACATAGTATTAGAAGTCCTAGCAACAGCAATCAGACCACAAAAGGAAATAAAAGGAATCCAAATTGACAATGAAGAAGTCAAACTCTCTCTCTTCGCAGATGACATGATTATTTATATGGAAATACAAAAGACTCCACTCTCAAACTACTAGAACTCATACAGCAATTCAGCAACGTGGCAGGATACAAAGTCAATGTACAGAAATCAGTGGCTTTCTTATACACTAACAATGAACATACAGAAAGGGAAATTAGAGAATTGATTCCATTTACTATAGCACCAAGAACCATAAGATGCCTGGGAATAAACCTAACCAAAGAGGTAAAGGATCTGTACTCGAGGAACTACAGAACCCTCATGAAAGAAATTGAAGAAGACACAAAGAGATGGAAGACCATTCCATGCTCTTGGATTGGAAGAAAAAACATTTTTAAAATGTCTATGCTGCCCAGAGAAATCTATACTTTTAATGCCATTCTGATCAAAATTCCACTGGTATTTTTCAAAGAGCTGGAGCAAATAATCCAAAAATTTGTTTGGAATCAGAAGAGACTTCAAAGCGCTAAGGAAATTTTGAGAAACAAAAAGAAAACTGGGAGCATCATGTTACCCAATTTCAAGCTTTACTACAAAGCTGTGATCACCAAGATACCATGGCACTGGCATAAAAACGGACACATAGACACATAGACCAGTGGAACAGAGTAGAGAGCTCAGATATGGACCCTCATCTCTATGGTCAAATAATATTCGACAAAACAGGAAAAAATATACAGTGGAAAAAAGACAGTGTCTTCAATAAATGGTGCTGGGAAAACTGGGCAGCTATACGGAGAAGAATGAAACTCGACCATTCTCTTACACCGTACACAAAGATAAACTCAAAATGGATAAAAGACCTCAATGTGAGACAGGAATCCAACAGAATCCTAGAGGAGAACCTAGGCAGTATCCTCTTCAATATCAGACACAGCAACTTCTTTCAAGATATGTCTCCAAAGGCAAAGGAAAAAAAAGCAAAGATGAACTTTTGGGAATTCATCAAGATCAAAAGCTTGTGCACAGCAAAGGAAACAGTCAACAGAACAAAGACGCAACCCACAGAATGGGAGAAGATATTTGCAAATGACAGTACAGGCAAAAGGTTGATATCCAGGATCTATAATGAACTCCTCAAACTCAACACACAAAAAACAGAAAATCGTATAAAAAAATGGGCAGAAGATATGAACAGACACTTCTCCAATGAAGACATACAAATGGCTATCAGACACATGAAAAAAAGGTTCATCATCACTAGCCATCAGGGAGATTCAAATTAAAATCACATTGAGATACCACCTTACACCAGTTAGAATGGCCAAAATTAGCAAGACAGGAAACCACATGTGTTGGAGAGGATGTGGAGAAAGGGGAACCCTCTTCCACTGTGGGTGATTATGTAAGTTGGTGCAGCCACTTTTGCAGAACAGTGTGGAGATTCCTCAAGAAATTACCAATAGAGCTTCCCTATAACCCTGTCATTGCACTCCTGGCTGTTTACCCCAAAGATACAAATGCAGTGAAAAGAAGGGCCATCTGTACCCCAATGTTTATAGCAGCAATGGCCAAACTGTGGAAAGAACCAAGATTCCCTCCAACAGACAAATGGATAAGGAAGATGTGGTCCATATATACTATGGAGTATTATGCCTCCATCAGAAAGGATGAATACCCAATTTTTGTAGTAACATGGACAGGACTGGAAAGGATTATGCTGAGTGAAATAAGTCAAGCAGAGAGAGTCAATTGTCATAGGTTTCACTTATTTGTGGAGCAAACAAAGCATGGAGGACAAGGGAAGATGGAGAGAAGGGAGTTGAGGGAAATTGCAAGGGGAGTTGAACCATGAGAGACTATGGACTCTGAGAAACAATCTGAGGGTTTTATAGGAGCTGGGGGTGGGAAGTTGGGGAAACCAGGTTGTGGGTATTGGAGAGTGCACGGATTTCATGGAGCACTGGGTGTGGTGCAAAAACAATGAATACTGTTAAGCAGAAAAAAATAAATTAATTAAAAAAATAATAATCATTCACCACAATCAAATGAGATTTATTCCTGAGTTATAATGGTGATTCAATATCACAAATTACTGAATGCAATTTAAAACATTAATAAAAGAAAGGATAACAATCATATCATCCTTTCAATAGATGTAGAAAAAGCATGTGATAAAATACAATATCCATTCATGATAAACAAAATAGTTTTACAGGGAACATACCTGAACGTAATAATGAAAAACCTATTATGAAAAACTGAGAGGTAATATCAACTTCAATGGCATAAATGGAGAGATTCTCCCTTAAGTCTGGACTGAGACAGGGATGTCCACACTCACAACTGTTACTTAACATATTACTGAAAGATCTAGTTTCAGTATTCAGACAATAATAAAAATAAATAAATAAATGACATTCAACTAAGTAAGGAAAAGTAAAACTTCATCTACTTGCAGATGAGATGATATTTCATGTAGGAAAATCAAAAGACACCACCACGTTTTCTAAAATTGATAACAAACTCAGTAATGTTGCAGGATCCAAAATAAATTTAATGAAATCTGTTGCAAGGAGGAGTCAAGATGGCAGAGAAGTAGCAGGTTGAAACAACTTGAGGTAGCAGGAGATCAGCTAGATAGTTTATCAAACCACTCCAAACACCTACAAATCCAACAGGAGATTGAAGGGAAGAAGAGCAGCAATTCTAGAAACAGAAATTCAACCACTTTCTGACCGGGGGAGAAGTGAATCCAAAGTGACAGGAAGAGAGACTGCAGGGGGATTGGCTGGCCTGGCAAACTGCAGAGCAACGGGGCACAAAATTAGAACTTTAAAAGTCTGCTCCACTGAGGGACATCACTCCAGAGGCCAAGCTGGAGTGAAACCCATACAGGGACAGTGTGGCCTCAGGTCCTGCAGGATTACAGAAGGATGGGGGATGTCTGAGTGTCACAGAGCTCACAAGTGTTAGAGCAGAGAAGCCAGCTACAGAGACAGCTGAGGAGTGAGCTCTCAACTTGGGGTTACCTTAAATCGTGATCCATGGCACAGACCACTGCTCTGTGAGCAGGGACCCCACAAGATCCAGGGAGATTCCCCTGGAAGAGCTCAGGGATCTGCAGGGTACAGAGACTCCAGGTAGGGCTGTGTGCCAGAGACAGAGATGATTGGTCACAAACTGGGTGAACGTGGAGCAGGGCCTGAGGCTGGGGAGAGGGGAGTGATTGAGCACTTTTCTTTGAGGGTGCCCTGAGGAGTGGGGCCCAGAGTTCTCGGCCCTTCTGCGCCAGAGATTGGGAGGCCACCATTTTCATTCCTGAGTTTCATTCCCGAGTTCCTCTGGAACTCTGTGGAAAGTGTTCAGGGAACAAAAGCTCCCCAAAGCGAACAAGAGCAGATTACTTAGCAATTCCTCCTCAGGCAAAGACATGTGAGAATCATTACAACAGGCCCCTCCCCCAGAAGTTCCACAAGAAATCCAGCCAAGATCAAGTTCACTTACTAAGGAGAGCAGCAGAATTCCAGAGGAAGAGAAAGAAAACATGGAATTCATGGCTTTCTCCCCATGATTCTTTAGTCTTGCAAAGTTAATTATTTTTTAATTTATTTTTTCCTCTGCTAATTTTTTAAACTTTTACTCTTTCCTCTTTTGACGTTTTTTAACTAGTTTATCTTAACAATACCATTCCAAAAAATCTTTTTTGAACCTTCATTATTGTAGTCGTATTTGATCCTTCATTGTATCTAACTTTATTTTTTGTATACACACAGGGTTTTTTCTTCTAAAAAGATCTGGGTTAAAACTTCTAATAGATCAAAATACACCCTAAATCTAGCACAGGGCTTTTTTCTAGTCTCCAGCCTGAGCAAATTCTCTCCACTTACTTTTTCTTTATTCTCCCAACCAATTTGTCTTATCAACTACTTTCATAGAAAAATTTTTAAAATCATCTTTATACTCATATTGCATCCCTTCATTTTGTTTACCCTTATATATATTTTTCATTCTTTAAATTTTGGAAGGTAGACCAAAATGCTCCCAAAATTAAGTGGGTGAACCTCTTCTATTCACCAGTCTAATATATGTTTTTCCATTTTATATTTTTTGTTAAGTTGTTTTTATTTTTAAATTGTTTTTCTGAAATTCTTTTTACACCCTTTCTTCCCCGCATGATTTGGGGTCTCTTCTGATTTGGATAAAGCACATTTTCCTGGGGTCTTTGATGCCCTTTTAGCATTTTATTCACTCCTTCATATATTCTTATCTGGATAAAAAGACAAGGCAAAAAAACTCACCACAACAAAAGAAAAATAGGTAATACCAAATGCTAGGGACCTAATCAATACAGACATTGGTAATATGTCAGATCTAGAGTGCAGAATGATGATTCCCAATGTGCTAGCCGGGCTCAAAAAAGGCATGGAAGCTATTAGAGAAACACTGTCTGGAGAAATAAAAGCCCTTTCTGGAGAAATAAAAGAACTAAAATCTAACCAAGTTGAAATCAAAAAAGCTATTAATAAGGTGCAATCAAACATGGAGCCTCTTACTGCTAGGATAAATGAGGCAGAAGAGAGAATTAGTGATATAGAAGACCAAATGACAGAGAATAAAGAACCCGAGCAAAAGAGAGAAAAACAACTACTGGCCACAGGCAGAAAATTTGAGAGATAAGTGATACCATAAGATAAAACAAAATCAGAATAATTGGGATTCCAGAAGAAGAAGAATGAGAGAGGGGAGCAGAAGGTATATTGGAGAGAATTATTGGAGAGAATTTCCCTGATATGGAAAAGAAAACAAGCATCAAAATCCAGGAGGTGCAGAGAACCCCCCTCAAAATCAATAAGAATAGGTCCACACCGCATCACCTAATAGTACAGTTTACAAGTCTTAGCAACAAAGAGAAAATCCTGAAAGCAGCCCTGGACAAGAAGTCTGTAATATTCAATGGTAAAAATATTACATTGGCAGCGGACTTATCCACAGAGACCTGGAAGGCCAGAAAGAACTGGCATAATATATTCAGAGCATGAAACCAGAAAAACATGCAGCTAAGAATACTATATACAGCTAGGCTATCATTGAAAATAGAAGGAGAGTTAAAAATCTTCCAGGACAAACAAAAGCTAAAAGAATTTGTAAAGACCAAACCAACTCTACAGGGAATATTGAGCAAAGAGAGAGCCTAAAAGTAGTAAATCAGAAAGGAATAGAGAAAATATACAGTAATAGTCACCTTAGAGGCAATATAATGACATTAAATTAATATCTCTCAATAGTTACCCTGAATGTTAATAGGCTAAATATCCCAGTCAAAAGACACAGGATATCAGAATGGATAAAAAACCAAAACTCGTAAATATGCTGTATAAAAGAAACTCATTTTAGACCCAAAGACACTACCAGATTTAGAGTTATTGGGTGGAAAACAATGTACCATGACAATGGACATCAAAAAAAAAAAAAAAGCTGGGGTGGCAATCCTTATATCAGATCAATTAGATTTTAAGCCAAAGACTATAATAAGAGATGAGGAAGGATACTATATCATACTAAAAGGGTCTGTCCAACAAGAAGACCTAACAATTTTAAATATCTATGTCCCTAACATGGGAGCAGCCAAATATATAAATCAATTAATAAAAAATCAAAGAAACACATTGACAATAATAGAATAATAGTAGGGGACTTGAACACTCCCCTCACTGAAATGGACATATCATCCAAGCAAAAGATAAACAATGAAGTAAAGGACTCAAATGACACACTGGACCAGATGGACATCACAGATATATTCAGAATATTCCATCCCAAAGCACCAGAATATACATTCTTCCCTAGTACACATGGAACATTCTCCAGAATAGATCATATCCTGGGCCATAAATCAGGTCTCAACTGGTATCAAATATTGGGATCATTCTTTGCATATTTTCATACCACAATGCTCTGAAGCTGCATCTCAATCACAAGAAGAAATTTGGAAAGAACCCACATACAGGAGGTAAAAGAGAATCCTTCTAAAGAATGAATGGGTCAACCAGGAAATTAAAGAAGAATTGAAAAAATTCATGGAAACAAAAGATAATAAAAACACAATGGATCAATATCTGTGGGACACAGCAAAGGCAGTCCTGAGAGGAAAATATATAGTGATGCAAGCCTTTCTCAAGAAACAAGAAAAGGCTCAAATACACAACCTAACACTACATCTTCAGGAGCTGAAGAAAGAATAACAAAGAAAACCCAAACCCAGCAGGAGAAGAGAGATAATAAAGATCAGAACAGGAGCGCCTGGGTGGCTCAGTGGGTTAAAGCCTCTGTCTTCGGCTCAGGTCATGATCCCAGAATCCTGGGATCAAGCCCTGCATCAGGTTCTCTGGTCAGCAGGGAGTCTGCTTCCCCCCCTCTCTCTCTGCCTGCCTCTCTGCCTACTTGTGATCTGCCTGTCAAATAAACAAATAAAATCTTTAAAAAAATCAGAACAGAAATCAATGAAATAGAAACAAAAACAAACAAACAAAAACAAAACAAAACAAAAAACAATAGAACAAATCAACACAACTAGGAGCTGGTTCTTTGAAAGAATGAATAAGATTGATAAACCCCAGGCCAGAATTATCAAAAAGAAAAGAGAAAGGACCTAAATAAATAAAATCATGTAGGAAAGAGGAGCGATCACAACCAACACCAAAGAAATACAAACAAGTATAAGAATATATTATGAGCAACTCTACACTAGCTAATTTGACAATCTGGAAGAAATGGATACATTCTTAGAGACATATAAACTACCACAACTGAAACAGGCAGAAATAAAAAATCTGAACAGACCCATAACCAGTAAGGAGATTGAAACAGTCATCAGAAATCTCCAGAAAAAGCCGAGGGCCAGATGGCTTCCCAGGGGAATTCTACCAAACATTTAAAGAAGAACCAATTCCTATTCTCCTGAAACGCTTCCAAAAAATAGAAATGGAAGGAAAACTTCCAAACTCATTTTATGAGGCCAGAATCACCTTGATCTCAAAACCAAACAAGGATCCCATCAAAAAAGTGAATTACAGACCAATATCTTTGGTGAACACAGATGCGAAAATTCTCTCCAAAATACTAGCCAATAGGACTCAACAGTACATTAAAAGGATTATTCACCACGACCAAGTGGGATTTATTCCAGGGCTGCAAGGTAGGTTCAACATCTGCAAATCAATCAATGTGATATGATACATTAATAAAAGAAAAAACAAGAAGCATATGATATTCTCAATGGTTGCTGAAAAAACATTTGACAAGGTACAGCATCCCTTCCTTATTAAAACTCTTCAAAGTGTAGGGATAGAGAGTACATACCTCAGTATCATGAAAGCCATCTATAAAAAAAAACCACTGTGAATATCATTCTCAATGAAGGAAAAACAGAGCGTTTCTGCTAAGGTCAGGAACATGGCAAAAATGTCCATTATCATCACTGCTATTAAACATAGTACTAGAAGTCATAGCCTCAACAATCAGACAACAAAAATAAATTAAAGTCATCCGTATCAGCAAATAAGAAGTCAAACTATCACTCTTTGCAGATGATAGGATACTATATGTGGAAAACCCAAAAGACTCCACTCCAAAACTGCTAGAACTTGTACAGGAATTCAGTAAAGTTCAGGATATAAAATCAATGCACAGAAATCAGTTGCATTTCTTTACACCGACAACAAGAGAGAAGAAAGAGAAATTAAGGAGTCAATCCCATTTACAATTGCACCCAAAACCATAAGATACCTAGGAATAAACCTAACCAAAGAGGCAAAGAATCTATACTCAGAAAACTATAAAGTACTCATGAAAGAAATTGAAGAAGACACAAAGAAATAGAAAAATGTTCCATGCTCACGAATTAGAGGAACAAATATTGTGAACATGTCTATGTTACCTAAAGAAATCTACACATTTAATGCAATCCCTATCAAAATCCCACCCATTTTTTCAAAGAAATGGAACAAATAATCCTATAATTTATATGGAACCAGAAAAGACCTCGAATAGCCAAAGGGATATTGAAAAAGAAAGCCAAAGTTGATGGCATCACAATTCCGGACTTCAAGCTCTATCACAAAGCTGTCATCATCAAGACAGTATAGTACTGGCACAAGAACAGACAGATAGATCAATGGAATAGAATAGAGAGCCCAGAAATTGGCCCTCACCTCTATGGTCAACTAATCTTCGACAAAGCAGGAAAGAACATCCAATGGAATAAAAACAGTCTGTTCAACAAATGGTGTTGGGAAAATGGGAATGCCACATGCAGAAAAATTAAACTAGACCATTTCCTTACACCACACATGAAAATAGACTCAAAACTGATGAAGGATATCAATGTGAGAAAGAAATCCATCAAAATCCTTGAGGAGAACACAGGCAGCAACCTCTTCGACCTCAACTGCAGCAACGTCTTCCTAGGAACATTGCCAAAGGCAAGGCAAGCAAGGGCAAAAATGAACTATTGGGACTTAATCAAGATCAAAATCTTTTGCACAGCAAAGGAAACAGTTAACAAAACCGAAAGACAACTGACAGAATGGAAGAAGATATTTGCAAACGACATATCAGATAAAGGACTAGTATCCAAAATCAATAAAGAGCTTACCAAAGTCAACACCCAAAGAACAAATAATCCAATCAAGATATGGTCAGAGGACATGAACAAACATTTCTGCAAAGAAGACATCCAGATGGGCAACAGATACATGAAAAAGTGCTCCACGTCACTCAGCATCAGGGAAATATACATCAAAACCACAATGAGATACCAGCTCACAGCAGTCAGAATGGCTAAAAATAACAAGTCAGGAAATGACAGATGCTGGTGAGGAAGCAGAGAAAAGGGAACCCTCCTACACTGTTGGTGGGAATGCAAGCTGGTGCAACCACTCTGGAAAACAGCATAAAGTTTCCTCAAGAAGTTGAAAATAGAGCTACCCTATGACCCAACAATTACGTTACTGGTTATTTGCCCTGAAGATACAAACGTAGTGAACCAAAGGGGCACATGCACCCAAAAGTTTATAGCAGCAATGTCCACAATAGCCAAACTATGGAAAAAACCTACATGTCCATCAACAGATGAATGGATAAAGAAGAGGTGATTGATATATATATATATACATACACACACACACACACACACACACACACACACACACAATGGAATACTACGCAGCCATCAAAGAAATAAAATATTACCATTTGCAGTGATGTGGGTGGAACTTCATGCTTAGTGAAATAAGCCAATCGGAGAAAGACAGCTATCATATGATCTACCTGATAGGAGGATGTGAAGAGGCAATGTGCCTGGTTTGGTGGTTGGGGGGAGAATAAATGGAACAAGATGTGACCGGGAGGGAGACAAACCATAACAGACTCTTAATGTCACAAAACAAACAGAGGGTTGCTGGGGGGAGGGGGGTAGTGTGAGGGTGGTGGTGTTATGGACATTGGGGAGGGTATGTGCTATGGTGAGTGCTATGAAGTGTGTAAACCTGGCGATTCACAGACCTGTACTCCTGGGACTAATAATACATTATGTGTTTATTAAAAAATTATATGAAACCTGTTGCATTTCTATATAACAACAATGTAGAAGGAAAAAGAGAAATCAAGGGGTCAGTCCTATTTGTAATTGCACCAAAAACCATATGATACCTAAGAAAAAACCTAACCAAAAAGCTAAAGATCTGTATTCAAAAAACTGTAAAATGCTAATGAGAAATTGAAGATAACAGAAAGAAATGGAAAAATATTCTATACTCATAGATTGGAAGAACAAATCATGTCAAAATGTCTATACTACAGAAACCAATATACACATCTAAAGCAACCCCTATCAAAGTACCACCAGCATTTTCCACATTGGTAGAACAAACCTAATATTTGTATGGATCCTGAAAGACCCCAAATAGCCAAAGAAATTATGAAAAATAAAAACAAAACTGGGCAACATGATTGCAGATTTCAAACTTTATTACAAAGCTGTGGTCATCAAGAGAGCATGTTCCTGGCACAAAATTGGAAACATAGAAAAACCGAATAGAATAGAAAATAAAGCAATGAACTCACAACAATGTGGTCAACTGATCTTAAAGTAGGAAATAGTATCCAATGGGAAAAAATAGAGTCTCTTCAATAAATGGTGTTGAGAAAATTGGACAACATGCTGAAGAATGAAAAGACTACTTCTGTACATCACAAACAAAAGTAAATTCAAAATAAATGGAAGACATAAATGTGAGACAAGAAACCATTAAGATTCTAGTGGAGAACACAGGCAGAAACCCCTTTATCATCAGCCATAACAACTTCTTACTATATATGCCTCCTGAAGCAAGGGGAACAAAAGCAAAAATAAACCATTGGGAGTTCATCAAATAATATTTTTGCACAAAAAGGAAATAATCAACAAAACTAAAAGGCAACATATGGAATGGGATAAGACATTTGAAAATGTTTCATCAAACAAAGGGCTAGTATCCAAAATCTATAAAGAACTTTTCAAATTCAACACCCAAAAAGCAACAACAAAAATCCAGTCAATAAATGGTCAGAAGACATGAACAGATATTTCTCCAAAGAAAACATACATGGTCAACAGACATGTGAAAAAATTCTCAACATCATTTGGTATCAAGAAAATACAAATCAAAACCACAAGCTGATATCACCTAAGTCCAGTCAGAATGGCTAAAATTAACAGCTTAAGAAAAAACAAATGTTGTGAGGATGCAGAGAAAGTGGGATCCTCTTACACTGTTGGTGAGAATGTAAACTGGTAGAGCTACTCTAGAAAACAGTATGGAGGTTCCTCAAAAAGTTAAAAAAATAGAGCTACCCAACAACCCAGCAGTTGCATATTAGGTATTTATCCAAAGGATACAAACATAGTGATTCCAAGGGACATTTGCACCCAAATATTTATAGCAGGAATGTCCACAGAAACCAAACTATGGAAAGAACCCAGATTTCCGAGGACAGATGAATGGACAAAGAAGATGTGGTATATATGCAACAGAATATTATTCAGCCATCAGAAATAATTAAATCTTACTGTTTACAATTATGTAGATGGAACTAGAGAGTATTATTCTAAGCAAAATGTCAGATAAAGATAAATACTGTATGATTTCACTCATACATGGAATTTAAGTATCAAAATTAATGTATATAGAGCAAGGGAAGACAAAGTGAAATAAGATAAGATCAGAGAGAAAGACAAACTATAAAAGACTCTTAATGCTAGGAAACAAACTGAGGGTTGCTGGAGGGGAGGTGTGTGGGGGAATGGACTAAATGAATGATGGGAATAAAGGAGGGTACTTGATGTAATGGGCACTGCATGTTACAGGCTACTGATAAATCACTAAACTCTATGACTGAAACTAATAATACAGTATATGTTATTTAATTGATTTTAAATAAAACAGAAATAAAATAAATTTTTTAAAATGTGAAAAGGAATTGAAAAAAAAAAACAAGTAAAAAGTGAGCTAGATCCTATCTTCCCCTAGAATTGAAATTTTGTAGCAGTCTGTAATCAGTAAACTTGGTGTAAGCAAGTTGCTTGTGTGGACTTCTGGGAGACGGACATGTTGTGCTGATTCTCAGGTGGACTTGTTCTAGTAATTATGTGCCTCTCAGGCAGGGGAATGTCCCCACTCTTCAATGATCCCTCACAGAAGACCAAACCATCACTCTTGCATCCCTAGTTTCTGTCATAACCCTGCATTCATAACCCTGCATTCATTCGGCCTGTGTCTGATTTTTTTTTTTTTAACCTCAGGCACACAACTGAGTTTCAAAATTAAGTTTATGTGCAGACCCATGCTGTTCTTTCTAGAGAGGGTCTCACCACATTTTTTCCATTTGCCAGGCAGTCCCAGGAAAGCCTCTTAATTTTTTTTTTACATTTAAAATTATGCCTTCCATAAATAGAAGAATTTTCAGTTCTTTCTCCATATTTCTATGGATTTTATTGCGTTTCTTTTCTTTTTACAGTGCCCGAGAGTTATAGTAGAAATTTTAATGGAAGCAATGGGGATTAACACTTTTGCCCTTTTACTTATCCTAAGGAAAAAAGAAATCAATGTTTCATTAAGTCTGATGTTAAGTTTACAGTTTTGTGTAGATTAACTTTTTAAGCTGTGTATGCTGATAGAGTTGATTTGCTAATATTTTTTTGAGCATTTGGGTTCCATAGTCATAAAAGTTATTGTTAGTTTACTTTTATGGTGTCATCATTGTAGGCTTTTGGTATTCAAAGACAGCAAATGGGTGTTAAATTATGTCTTCATTTCATATCTTTCTGACATTCTTTAGCCACTAGTACAAGAAAGCTCTCGGATTTTAATATATCCATGATTCTTTTGGACCCACACAGATAATGCAGGATAGCATTCCTATCTTAAGATAAACTGTGCTATATAGGATCATAAAATTATAGGAATGATGTATCAACATATTCATATATCCCAGGGATTAGGGCATAGAGACTCGGGGGAGCATTTTTTGTAATTTTTCCTACATCTATGCACATTAACTGTAAGAGTTCTGACAACACTGATTCCACCTTTGGTTCTTCAATTTTTCATGCACATTTCAATGACCTCCCATGGGGCTATGTGTTCTAGGTCCATGGAGGTTAACATATTCCCTGACTGGAAAGTGGATAAACATTTTCTGATTTTCCCTAAAGTTGTGCATAGAAGATAGCTAGCTAGATGCCACTTTAGGTAACTAATAGCAGTGACTGATACACAAAAGCTTTCTCTTTGGCAACTAGCAGAGAGCCTCTGGTGTAAAGATGATGTCACTTAGATAATGCAACTTGGAAAGCACCTTCACTTTTATAACTGGTAATGGAACCATGTAATTCCATGTGGAATAACACAGATGAAGTAGAATGAATCACACACTGTGCTACAGCAAAATTATTTTTGTTATTCTTATTCAGACTTTCTCTAGTATAAGCTTAAGAATTTCCTGGCAAGTAAGTGAGCAACAGTATTAAAATGGAGGTCAAGGTCTGTAGAGTTTTACTCCAAAACTAGAAAGTTCACTAGCTCAGGTTCTACATGCCAGTATTATATTCCCAGTTTGTTTTTTCTCCTGGGACACAACAGATAACCAGTCTTCCTCGTGTTCATGGGTAAAATCCAGAAAATCCCCAGAAGTGGTATGTCTCATGGTAGAATTTAATGAAGACAACAGAAATGATATCCAGAAGGGCCACATGGGAACTATATGTTAAACAGTTAAAGTTGGGATTCCAATACCGGGTAAATAACTCTTACCATCTAAAATGATGTAAAAAAGGTCTATAGAAAATTTTGGTGAATCTCAGGATTATAAAGGCAGAACAATAAATCATGGAACACTGCATCAAAAATTAATGATGTACTGCATGATGACTAAGATAACATAATAATAAAAAATAAACAACAAACAACAGCAAAAACAAATTATTGATTTCTTCCTCTTTTTGTGGCATATATAAATAAAAAGTTTAAAAAAATCTTTTATAGACTTAACCTTCCATTTTGTAAGAATGTGCAAACTTTTTATAGTGAAATCCCATATAAGTAAACTGCATAAAACATAGTGATGTCGGCATAATCACATTTTTCTGTCAAATACATTGTTTTGTTTCACTAGCTATATGTCTATCATAATAAGTTTATATGTTATTCCACTATATATATTGTCAAAGTGTATATATCTATTCTAATAAATACTTAAGATGTTTGCCCACCCTCTTCCAAATAATGCTAGTACTAAACGTTTTTGGAGATATCTTTTGTAGCACATACCCATGCATTTTTTGCTTTGTAAATACCATGTCGTGGAGTTGTTATTTTACAATTGAGCATATATTCAATTCAGTAGATACCAACATATTCTCACCAGTAGCATATGGAAGTTGTTTGCTTTACATTCTAGACAACTTCTAGTGTCACTTTCTGATGGTGCATGAGAGAAGAATGAGGCACAAACAAGTCAGCTGCAAGAAAATGGGAGCAGGGGATGACAGTAGATAAGACAGTCACCCCGAACAACTCCTCAGTCCTGTATTTATTAGATATAGACAGTAAATAACAAAGGAGCCAAAGAAGGATATACATTAATCATACGTATTATAGATAAACAGGAAGGAGGGCAAAATATATCTGGTCAAGCAGTATAAAGTTTATAGTTATGTAAGCACATTTAAAGGGATCATCTGGGTGCCTGGGTGGCTCAGTGGGTTAAAGGGATCATCTAATTAGTCACAGGTGCTCTTTGGGGAAGGGGAGATAATGGAAAAATGAAGCAGGTGGCATTCGGCCGGGAGAAAGCCAGGCATCCCCAGCTGCTTGTCTTTAAGGGTGTATATGATCCTCCCCACCAGGCCTGTTGCCAGTATATGTTTTTAAGGCTATATCCAAACATGCTTGTAACTAGTATAATTTCTCGTGGGTTATATTTTAAGTAATACATTTTTCTGAGGGACAGTTACAATCCTGCATTGCCATTAATTTTAACTGTTTTGGGGGAAGTGTAATAATTTCTCATTGTGGCTTTTTTTTTTTTAAAGATTTTTATTTATTTGACACACAGAGAGAGAAATCACAAGTAGGCAGAGAGGCAGGCAGAGAGAGAGGAGGAAGCAGGCTCCCTGCTGAGCAGAGAACCCGATGCAGGACTCAATCCCAGGACCTTGAGATCATGACCTGAGCCGAAGGCAGAGGATTAACCCACTGAGCCACCCAGGCACCCTCATTGTGGCTTTTATCTGAAGATCTCTGAGGTACAAAGCATCTCAGTGCTGAAGTTGAAGCTGTTGGTGCCTTGTTCGCAGCCCTCCATGTTCACCATTCTGTTACAAGATTATGACTTCTCACTACACTCTTAGTGAATAGCATTCTGACTCCACGTCCAGTTCAAAGAACATGCTTTCCCTTCCCCCTTTTTTTCCAAAAAAATGGGGATTCAGTTTTCCCAGGAAAACATTTTTACTAATGACAGACAATGCTGGTAAGAAGTACGTCATGGCCTGCAATTGCACTACTGGGTATTTACCCCAAAGATAGAGATGTAGTGAAAAGAAGGGCCATCTGTACCCCAATGTTCATAGCTGCAATGGCCACGGTCGCCAAACTGTGGAAAGAACCAAGATGCCCTTCAATGGATGAATGGCTAAGGAAGATATGGTCCATATACACTATGGAGTATTATGCCTCTATCAGAAAGGATGAATACCCAACTTTTGTAGCAACATGGACAGGACTGGAAGAGATTATGCTGAGTGAAATAAGTCAAGCAGAGAGAGTCAATTATCATATGCTTTCACTTATTTGTGGAGCATTAAGAAATAGCACAGAGGACATGGGGAGATGGAAAAAGAGAAGGCAGTTGAGGGAAATTGAAGGGGGAGATGAACCACTGAGAAACTATCAAATCTGAAAACAATCTGAGGGTTTTGAAGGGGTGGGGGTGGGAAGTTGGGTGAGCCTGGTGATGGGTATTATGGAGGGCATGTATTGCATGGAGCACTGGATGTGGTGCATAAACAATGAATTCTGGCACACTGAAAATAAATTTAAAAAAATAAGAAGTATGTCATAGTCTTGCTGAATAAAGGAAGAAATTACCCATAAAACTGAACCTCAGGTCATATCACTGGTAAATTTCTCATTAATGTGTCCAGACCTCTTTCTTCCCACTCTCACATTAATACTCAACTTTAGTACTCCAATTCCTTAGATAAGACCCAGGTAAAGTACTTACATTTAAAATCTGTTCTCAGGGTCTGCCTCTGAAGGGCACCCAAAAGAAGACAATTTATCTTTTTATATGTTTTTGACCATTTGTTTTTCATCTTCTTGAAAAACATAATAAAATAAAATTTAATAAATTTAATAAAATAAATTTAATAAAAGTTACATACATTTTGGTAGGTATGCTGTAAATTTGCTGTTGATTTGTAGAAATACTTTGTCATTTCGACATGAACCTAGACCAGCTTTTTAATGTTAATAATATACACTCACCCATTGTTATTTTTTGCACTTTTCTCCAAAGGTGTGTAGTGATGAACGTGAATTTTTAACTTTTTTTTTTTTTTAGATTTCATTTATTTATTTGTCAGAGAGAGAGAGAGTGAGAGAGCAAGCACAGGCAGACAGAGTGGCAGGCAGAGGCAGAGGGAGAAGCAGGCTCCCTGCCAAGCTAGGAGCCCGATATGGGACTTGATCCCAGGATGCTGGGATCATGACCTGAGCCGAAGGCAGCCGCTTAAACCACTGAGCCACCCAGGCGTCCCTGAATTTTTAACTTTGATACAGTCCAATTGCCTCATATATTCCTTATATTTGGTGCTATTTGTTTAAAACATATCCCTTTGGGGATCCCTGGTGGCTCAGTTGGTTAAGTATCTGTCTTAGGCTCAGGTCATGATCCCAGGTCCTGGGGTCAGGTCCAACACCAAGTCCCTTGCTCAGCGGGGGCCCTGTTTCTCCCTCTTCCCACTGCTGGTGCTCTCTTTCTTGATGTATCTCTGTCTCTCAAATAAATAAAATGTTTTCTGAAAAAGTATCCTTTCATCTTAATTTCATAAAAAAATATTTCTTTCCAAATTGATCTTTAGGATTTTATATTTAGATTCCATAATATACTTGGAATTGATTCCTTTGTATGGTATGAGGTAAAATTAGCAGGGATTTTATTTTCTTGTGATATGCATTTTCAATTGCTTTTGGTGCCATTGAATGAAAACCTGTTTCCTTGGGTGGCTCAGACAATTAAGCATCTGCCTTAAACTTGGGTCAAGATCCCAGGGTCCTGGGATTGAGCCCAGCATTCGGCTTTCTGATTAGCAGGGAGGCTGCTTCTCCCTCTCCCTCTGCCTGCTTCTCTGTTCATACACACTCTCTCTGTCAAATAAATAGCATCTTTAAAAATAAATAAAACCTGATCCTTTCATAGAGATATTAAATATTTGTCACAACCTGTGTCCAATTCTGGTCTTTCATATTTCATTTACAGCTTAAATATTTTTATTCAAATGATAAACTCTATTAAGTGCTGCAACTGTCTAAAATGTCTTAATAAATCATAGCCTTATCTCAAATTGTCCATAATCGTTAAAATTATCCTAACTTCATATCTATATATGAAAAAGTTGTGTTTCAGTAAAAATTCAATCAGTAAAAGTTGTGTTGATTATTTCTTGATCCATAATGCTACTGTAAAAGCAATATTAAAGTAGGCAATTTATGTTTTTAATTTACATTAAATATAAGCTAAATTCTTAAAACAATTTGTATTATTAAATATTTTAAATCAGTCCTCATCCAGCTATACTTTTATTTTTCTTTGGAATTTACTCTTTTAGATTTTAGTCAAGTATTTTGTTTTGTTATTAAGTATCCTAAATTATAAGTTAGTGAAGAAACTTAAGTACACAAAGTACTATCAAGAAATATTACATCTAGGGGTGCCTGGTGGCTCAGGTCGTGATCTCAGGGTCCTGGGATCAAGCCCCACATGCAGCTCTCTGCTCAGTGGGGAGTCTGCTTCCCCTTCTCTCTCTGTGCCTGACTCTCTGCCTACTTGTGCTCTCTCTCTGTCAAATAAATAAATTTTTAAAAAAGGAAAAAAAGAAATATTACATCTAATTTGGATGAAAAAATTTCCATGTTAATAAAATTTATTAAAATTTTAACAATTTTTAGGAGTGCATAATATATAATAGAGTGCACACACTGCCTTCTCTTACAGCAATAGGATAAAATAACATATGAATGGAAATAAACTTGAAAGTCTTTTTGTAATAATATTATAGCTAATAATCTATCACCTAATATGAAGTTAACATTTCTATTTAATTTAAAGGTAATGACATTATTTTGATGCTTTATTTATCTTATTATCCAAAGTATTATAAATTTGTCAAATCATTTTAATTAACTGCTCACTGACTAAATGGAATTTCCACAATCCTCATGTTCTTCTATAATTTCTGGTTGAACCACATTTTTTCATAGCCCACGATTTTTATTTTTTTCATAAGCAGGCTCCACAACCAGTGTGGAGCCCAACTCAGGACCTGAACTTAGGATCCTAAGATCAAGTCCGAGCTGAGCCCAAGAGTCAGATGCCTAACTTACTGAACCACGCAAACATCCCAATTAACCACATATTTATTTAGCCTTGGTTACTTCCTGAACAATGAAATTTGACTCCTCTTATCAGAACAATTTGAACATTCTTGTTTCTCAGACTATAAGCTAAAGGATTAAGAATGGGTGTGAGGACCATGTAGAGAAGTGAGAAAATTTTGTTCAGACTGAATGTTGTTTCTGAGGTTGGTGTCATGTACACCACAACCAGAGTACCATAAAATATGCTTACCACAATCAAATGGGATGAGCAGGTGGAGAAGGCTCTGTGTCTTCCTATAGAGGAAGAAATCCTTAAAATGGAGGAGATAATTAATCCATATGATAACAATGTCCAAAAGAATGGAGACAGGGATAAGAATGATGAAGCAAATGTTGCCTTCTCCACTATTGTAGTGTCTGTGCAGGAAAGCTTCACCAGTGGGAAGAAGTCACAAAAGAAATGGTTGATGATGTGGGGACCACAGAAAGTTAAAGAGGCAAGCAAGGCTAGCATGACTCCAAGGAAGAGGAAACCACCAATCCATGAAGCAACTGCCAACTTGACACAAACTCTGCTGTCCTTAAGTACTGAGTATCTCAGGGGCCAACAGATGGCCAAATAGTGATCATAGGACAAGACACCGAGAAGGAAACATTCCACAGTGAGCAGAGCACCTACAACATATAGTTGCACCATACAGGAAGTAAAGGAGATAGTAACACCACCAGCTAAAACCTTCCACAGCAACTGGGGAATAATGCTGCTTATGGATCCAACATCCACACAAGATAAATGGCACAGAAAAAAATACACTGGAGTTTGAAGATGTGAAGTTTTCTGGACAGCGAGGATCAGCAGCAGGTTACTAATCAGTGTGACCAGATAAAGGCTGAGGAATAAAAAGAAAAGGAAAGCTCCACCTTCTTGAATGTCCCCAAAACCAAATAGAATGATATAAGCAACTGTGGATATATTTCTTCTTTAGTTTTCTTCCGTCTGTGAACTATAGATTAAAAACAATTATAGTATAATGAAATAACTTCAAATGAGTTATTTCCAGAGGAGCCTATTGTCATGATCCAGGACTACAGCATTGTCCCATAAGCTCAGTGATGTTACTTCCATCACAGATTATAGTATCATGTCCTCATTTTTGAATCTGCATGTCCAAATTGACTAGAAGCCAGGAGAGTTTGGGGGAGTTGCTGAAATGAAAAACATGAATTAGAAATCTGGCTTTTGTTAATTCTACTTATCTGTGATTCTCAGTAAACCTTTATATTTGTATTTTCAACTTGGCTGTGGTGATACACAAGTCTTTTTCATTCACAATTCTCCCTAAAGTGGTACGAAAGCAGTTTTAGGCTAAGGATAATTCTCTTATATAAACTATATATTTTGTTCCAGAGAAAATTATAAAATGGTAACATTTGGCTTGGTTTCCCTCAAATTCACCTTTTTTAATGCTTTTTGGTTCCTTTGGTTATGTCAGATGTCATCATGCTAAGGCACTTTGGGAACGGCTTTACTTACACAATTTTTAGTCAATCCTTTAAAAGGTACATCTATGAATTGTTCCAAGATGTTGTTCTCAGGCCATAAGTTTCTCTGGAAAGACATTTATATTCAAGTTCAAAGGTAAATATGCACCCCAAAATTTATAGCAACAATTTCAAGATAGCCAAATATGGAAACAACCCAAGTGTCCATTGACTAATAAATGGCTATATGGACAGATATAACTGGATAAATAGATATATCTATATGTACAGATAAAGGAACATGTATAGATAAAGAATATGTATAAGTAAAGGAATAATAATATATGGAACATTATATATATATATAATGGAATATTACTCAGCAATCAAAAATAAGGAATTTTTTTCCATTTGCAATGATGAGGATGGAACAAGAGAGTATTCTGCTATGCAAAATAAGTAAACTGAGAAATAAAAAATATATAATTTCACTCATACGTGGAATTTGAGAAACAAAACAAATGATCAAAGAAAAGAGAGATTTTTAAATACCATGTTTTTTGAAGTTTTTATGAATAAATTTTTAATTTTGGAATTATGACCACTTTGAGACCTGGCTGTGAGTTGTGTTTTTGATAGATAACCAGTACCATTCACTCCTCCTCCATCTTTTTTCCTATGCTTCAGTTATCCACGTTTTCTATTACTCATTTTTATGTAATTTGGTAATTTTATGTAATTTGGCCCATATGCTTAATTTCCATATTTATGTAAAATCAACTCTGTATAATTGTATACTCTTAATCTTTGCCAAATTGTATATGAATGATGACAAAACTACATTAAAAGGCAGGTATAAAAGAAGTAAATGAATGAAGACCATATATTTTATAACTAATTTGATATAAATATAGGAAGTTTACCAATTGAATTATATTGATAATTAAATTACTATTTTCAATCACACAGGATAATGGAAAGTGATTACTATTTTCCGAAGTTGAAATACAGAAATATGTGAAGAGAATTAATAATGTATAGAAAAACAGTTTTAAAAAACAAAGTGTGACTTCACCAGATATTAAAAAAAATCTTAAAATGTTAACAATGATATTTTGATTAAAGGATAAAACATAACACTTTTTTAAAAATGTTTTAAATGTTTTATTATTTATGTTAGTAACCATAAAGTACCTCATTAGTTTTTCATGTACTGTTCCTTGACTCATTGTTTGCATATAGCAATATGTGCCCTCCTTAATACTTTTGACTAGAAATAGGTATTAACATACTATAACAATTTGGTAAAGTTGAAGCACAAATAATTGAAGAAAAGTCTTTTCAAGAAGTTATTTCATTGTGAAACAAGATGGAATTGGGAGGGAGACAAACCATAAGTGACTCTTAATCTCACAAAACAAATTGAGGGTTGCTGGGGGGAGGGGGTTTGGGAGAAGGGGGTGGGATTATGGACATTGGGGAGGGTATGTGCTTTGGTGAGTGCTGTGAAGTGTGTAAACCTGGTGATTCACAGACCTGTACACCTGGGGATAAAAATATATGTTTATAAAAAATAAAAAATTAAAAATAAAAAGAAGTTATTTCATTGTCTTTCAAGCATACCTGAAAATAAATTCAGATTGAAAAAATATGAAATAAATAAAACATCATAGAAATACATGAAAAGTACAAATAAATGTTAAGACAGATTTAGTAGAATTAAGAATTATCAAAGAAAAGAGTTGTTTATTTTTTATTTTTACAGATTTATTGAGATACAATTACTCATTAAAATCTGAAAGTTTAAGATGTTGAATGTTTTGATGCATTTATTTGGTGCAAAATAATTACCACTATCACATTAGCTAACACTTCCATCACTTCACATAATCACTATTTCTTATTTGAAGTATGGACATTAGAATATGCCTTCCTAGCAAATTGAAGTATATAATAGAGTATTGTTAAGTATAATCATAGTGCGGTTCATTAGATAGCCAGAACTTAGTCACTTATTCATGTTCTGACTCAAACTGTATATATTCAGCAAATATATTCCCATTCTCCAGTGACCCACCCAAGTCCTGGTAATCATTGTTCTACTCTATGTCTATAATTTCTGCTTAATTTTGTAACACATATAGGCAATGACATAAGTATTTTTCTTTTTCTGATCCATTTTATTTAGAAGAATGGATAAAGAGATTTAAGACTGTCTACATAAACAGAGAGATCAAAATAAATTCACATATGTAGATATAAATATATTAATATGAATAAATAGATATAGATATACATAAGTGGATATATATCCTATAATATATACTAGGTATTAAAATATATAGAATATATATATTTGGATTATTTATATTTTCATTCAGATGAATGAAAAATCTGCTTCCCATTTTCAAGTTAAGCAAAATTTTAGTTACAAGTGACAATATTTGTTTCCTTCTCATTATACATAATGGAATATTACTCAGCCATGATAACAAAGGAACATAGCGAGAAAGGAACTATAAAATCTCTGTAAGAAAACCATGTAACTATATCACATTTACTTAAATAATATGCTAATCTAAGTTATTTAGGTTTCTTTCTTTCTTTTTTTTAAAAATTTTCCACAGGTGTTTTTATTATGGGGAAGAAGAAGCACTATTTAAAATATAGAAAATACTTTTCAGAAATTATTACATTAAGTTGAATATTTGCATAAAATATAAGGGAAAATAAGACACGAATTTACAAGAATTATAAACACAGTCTGAATTTGTTTTACTGTATCATTGGGTCTATATTAATCTTACCTTCATGGCACATGTACGCTTCCTGAATGATTCCATTTTCTTCTATGGCATCAAAAGTTATCAATATTTAAATAAATAAATAAATAAATAAAATTATCAGTATTGACCATTTTCTTACACCATACACAAAGATACACTTGAAACCACGTTGAGATAAACTCAACGTGAGTTAGGAACCTATCAAAACCTTAGAGGAGAACACAGGCAGTAACCTCTTTGACATTGGCCACAGAAAATTCTGTCAAGACATGTCTCCAAAGACAGGAAATAAAAGTGAAAATGAACTTTTGGGACTTCATCAAAACTAAAAGTTTCTGCCACAGCAAAGGAAACAGTCAACAAAACAAAGAGACAACCCATGGAATGGGAGAAGATATTTGAAAATAACAATACAGACAAAGGGCTGATAGCCAAGATCTATAAGATCTCCCAAAACTCAACATACACAAAACAGATAATCATGTCAAAAAATGGGCAGAATACATGAACAGACACTTCTCCAAAGAAGACATACAAATGGCTAACAGACACATGAAAACATGTTCATCATTGTTAGCAATCAGGGAGATTCAAATCAAAACCACATTGAGATGTCATCTTACACCAATCAGAAAGGCCAAAATTAACAAGACAGTAAATAACATGTGTAGGAGAGGATGTAGATAAAGGGGAACTCTCTTACACTGTTTGTGGGAATGAAAGTTGGTGCAGCCACTTTGCAAAATAGTGTGGAGATTCCTTAAGAAATTAAAAACAGAGCTTCCCTATGACCCAGCAATTGCACTACTGGATATTTACCACAAAGATACAGACTTAGTGAACATAAGGGCCATCTGTACCCCAATGTTCATAGCAGCAGTGGTCACAGTTGCCCAAGTGTGGAAAGAGCCAAGATGCCCTTCAAAAGCCAAATGTATAAAGAAGATATGGTCCATATATACAGTGGAGTATTATGCCTCCATCAGAAAGGATGATTACACAACTTTTGTATCAACATGAATGGGACAGACTGAAGGAGAGTATGCTGAGTGAAATAAGACAAGCAGAGAGAGTCAATTATCATATGGTTTTACTTACTTGTGGAACATAAGGAATAACACAGAGGACATTGGGTGAAGGAGAGGAGAAGTGAGTTTGGAGAAATCGGGGAGGAAGAAGAAGAATGGGAGACTGTGGATTCTTAGAAACAAACTGAGGGTTTGGAGGGGAGATGGGAGGTGGTATAGAGAGCCTGGTGGTGGATATTAAGGAGAGCATGTATTGCATGGAGCATTGGGTATGGTGCATAAACAATGAATCTTGGAACACTGAAAAAATAAAATAAAATTTTTAAAAAGTTATCAAAGTTGACGAATTTCAAATCCAGATGAATTTGCAAGGCTACTAAGGTGATAATTAATTCATCCATTATAGCATATTTTAAATTTAAGTGCATATCTTATGTTTACCTGCAGTTCAACTTTATTACCTGAAGTTCACCAAATCTTCCCCATGCATCAGTATATACTGACGCAAATGATTTTATTTTTTTTATTTTTTTCTGAGTTATTTTTTTAAATTGTTTTTCAGCATAACAGTATTCATTATTTTTGCACCAAACACAGTGCTCCATGCAATCCGTGCCCTCTCTAATACCCACCACCTGCTGCCCCCAACCTCCCAGCTCCCGCCCCTTCAAAACACTCAGATTGTTTTTCAGAGTCCATAGTCCCTCATGGTTCACCTCCCCTTCCAATTTCCCCCAATTCCTTCTCCTCTCAAACTCCCCATGTCCTCCATGCTATTTGGTATGCTCCACAAATAAGTGAAACCATATGATAATTGACTCTCTCTTCTAAACTTATTTCACACAACATAATCTCTTCCAGTCCCGTCCATGTTGCTACAAAAGTTGAGTATTCATCCTTTCTGATGGAGGCATCATACTCCATAGTGTATATGGACCATATCTTCTTTATCCATTCATCATTGGAGGGCATCTTGGCTCTTTCCATGGTTTGGCAACCGTGGCCATTGTAGCTATAAACATTGGGGTACAGATGGCCCTTCTTTTCACTGCATCTGTATCTTTGGGGTAAATACCCAGGAGTGCAATGGCAGGGTCATAGGGAAACTCTATTTGTAATTTTTTGAGGAATCTCTACTCTGTTTTCCAAAGTGATGCACCAACTTGCATTCCCACCACAGTGTAAGAGAGTTTCCCTTTCTCCACATCCTCTCCAACACATTTTGTTTCCTGTCTTGCTAATTTTAGCCATTCTAAGTGGTGTAAGGTGGTATCTCAATGTCGTTTTAATAAGCATCTCCCTGATGGCTAGTGATGATGAACCTTTTTTCATGTGTCTGATAGTCATTTGTAAGTCTTCACTGGAGAAGTGTCTGTTCATATCTTCTGCCCAATTTTTTATATGATTGTCTGTTTTGTGCGTGTTGTGTTTCAGGAGTTCTTTATAAATCCTGGATATCAACCTTTAGTCTGTACTTTCATTTGCAAATATCTTCTCCCATTCCGTGGGATGCCTCTTTGTTCTGTTGACTATTTCCTTGGCTGTGCAGAAGCTTTAGATCTTGATGAAGTCCCAAAAGTTCATCTTTGCTTTTATTTCCTTTGCCTTTGGGGACATATCTGAAAGAAGTTGCTGTAGCTGATATCAAAGAGGTTACTGCCTATGTTCTCCTCTAGGATTCTGATGGATTCCTGTCTCACGTTGAGGTCTTATCCATTTTGAATTTAATTTTGTGTACGGTGTAAGAGAATGGTTGAGTTTGATTCTTCTGCATATAGCTGCCCAGTTTTCCCAGCACCATTTACTGAAGACATTGTCTTTTTTCCACTGTATATTTTTTCCTGTTTTGTCGAAGATTATTTGACCATAGAGTGGAAGGTCCATTTCTGGTCTCTCTACTCTGTTCCACTGGTCTATGTGTCTGTTTTTATGCCAGTACCATGCTGTCTTGGTGGTCACAGCTTTGTAGTAAAGCTTGAAATCAGGTAACATGATGCTCCCAGT